>NC_139023.1:113588095-114788095 GCF_964662115.1 Mustela nivalis
TTATCTTTTGGGACAATCACCCTCAGAACTCAGACATTTTTTTGTCTGGAACCCTGGCAGCCACAAAGAAAGGCTGCAGGTAGGTATCCAGTCCTAACCGCAGGTGAGGTGCTAGCTGGTCTCAGCATTTACCACCAAAGAGCAAGTTTTAAGATTCAAGAAACAGAAAAATGACAATCTTAAAATTCATATGGAACCACAAAAAACCACAAAACACAAATAGCAAAGTAATCTTGAACAAAAAGAACAAAGTCGGAGGTATCACACTCCCTCCTCCTCCCTGGCCAAGGCACAGGGTATCACACTTCTGGATCTCAATATACTTTACAAAACTATAGCAATCAAAAGAGTATGGCATGGGGTGCTGGGTGACTAGTCAGTTAATCATCTGACTCTTGTTTTAGGCTCAGGTCATGATCACAATTGTGAGATCAGGCCCCACATCAGGCTCCGCACTGAGCTGAGCTTGGAGCTTGCTTAAGACTCTCTCTCCCTTCTCCTCTGCCCCCTTCCCATCTTCTCATGCACTCTTTCACTCTTTTCAAAATAAAAATAATGTAAAATTTTTTAAATTTAAAATTAAAGAAAATTTTTCCAAAAGTAAAATTTAATTTTAAAAAAAATTTAAATATTAAAAAAATTAGAAGTAAAATTTAAAATAGTTGGGAATAGCACAAAAACAGACCAATGGAATAGAACAGAGAGCCCAGAACTAACTTATAAAGTTTTGTTTAACTGATCTTCAAAGGGTTCCAAGAACACACAATGGGAAAAGGATAGTATCTTCAATAAACGTTGCTGGCAAAATTGGATATCCATGTACAGAAAAATGAAACTGGATCCATAGCTCATACCATATACAAAAATAATCTCAAGATAGATAAGACTTAAAGTTAAGACCTTAAACCAAAATTCCTGGGAAAAAAACGTAGGTTTAAAAACTCTCAACATTGACTTAATCAATGATTTTCTGGTTATGACCCAAAGGCAAAAAGCAAAAACAGACAAGTAGGATTGCAACAAACTAAAAAATCTGTGTCATAAAAGGAACTTCCAACAGAATGAAAGGCAACCAATGTAATGGGGAAAATCTTTGTAAAACACATAGCTGATAAGTGGTTAATATCCACAATAAATAAGGAATTCTTAAAACTCAGTAACAAAACCAAATAACTGGATAGAAAGATAAATATTAAAAAAAATTTTTAATTCCATTAAAAGAATAAATATTTCTCAAAGGAAGACAGACAAATGCCTGACAGATGTATGAAAGGTGCTCAAGATCACTAATCATCAGGAAAATTGAAATCAAAACCCACGACACATAATTTCCCATTTGTTAGAATGGATTTTATCAAACAGACAAAATATTACAAATATTGGAGGTAAAAACCCTTGCCAAGGGAACCCCGCGCCACTGTCAATAGGCATGGAAAATGGTACAGCGACTGTGGAAACTATGGAAGACCCATAAAAATTTAAAAATAAAACTACTATATGATCCACAATCCCACTTTGGGCTGTATCAAAATAAATAAAACTAGTACCTCAAAAAATTAAAGAACATGTGAAATACACACACACGTGCACAGACAGAGATAATCAGCATCTAAAAAGAAGGAAATCTTGTGATTTGCAACAATTTGGATGAATCTGGAGGACCTTAAGCTTAAGTGAATTAAGACAAACGCAGAAAGATAGACACTGTATGCTTCATCTATATGTGGAATCGTAAATAGTCAAATTCACAGAGTAGAATGATAGTTACTATGGACTGGGGAGAAGGGAAAACAGGGAGATGTGAAAGGGTAGAAAGTTTCAGTTACTCAAAATAGTAAGTCCTAGAGATAAGGAACAGCAGTGTGACTACAGTTAACAACACTGTGCTGCACGCTTTAAATTTACTAAGAGTAAATCTTAAATGTTCTCATCACATACACATGTAAAAATGTTAACTATATGAATTGATAAATATGTAATTAAATTATGATTATTATCTCACAGTGTACACATATATCAAAACCTCAAATTCTACTCCCTATGTGTATATAATTTTTATCTGTCAATATATCTCAATAAAGCTGAAAAGAAAATGACATAATTACATACCATGGGATAAAATATTTCTCCAACTTAAACTAAAATTTTAAAAGTAAGAAGAGAAAAATAGACATATATATTTAAATCTCATGTTACTTCAGCCATGTTAATGGGAGAGATACCCACATTCCTTCCCATCAGTACTTCTCCCTTATTTTTGCTGACAGTCTAAAATATCACTGAAAATTCAGGTATTATTCACAAGAAAGCTGAATTCCTCCCTAGGCCGAAGAAAAGAATCAAAATAGATCCAAACTGTCAATGACATTTTCATTCTTTTTTAGAAATTTAGGTTTACAACACAAATGCAAGGAAGGTGCAGAGATTGCCCATATAACCCCTACCCCCACATATGCATAACTTGCCCATTATCAACATCACACAGCAGAATGTTACATGATTTGTCAAGGATGAAGCAACAGTGACACAAATAATCACCCAAAGTCCATAGGGTTCATTCTTGGTGTTGTCCTTTCAATCAGTTTTGGAAAATGTAGAATAACATACATCCATTATTATAATATCACACAAAGTATTTTCAATCTCTTCCTATTGTCTTTCTCAAGGCAGAAATTTTTAATTTTAATAAAGTCCAAGTATCAAATATTTCTTTGATGGACTATAATGTTGTATCTAAAACGGCATCACCACACCTAAAGTTATCTAGGTTTTCTATGTCATCCACTAAGAGTTTCATGCTTTTGTCTTTCACATTTATATCTAGGATTCATCTTGAATTAATTTTTGTGAAGTGTGTAAGGTCTGTGTCTAGATTCCTTTTTTAGTATGTGGTATCTAGTTGTTCCAGCACCATGTGTTGAAAAGACTATCTTTGCTCCATTATACTGCCTTTGCTCTTCTGTCAAAGATTAGTGGACTATATTTGCAAGGATCTATTTTTGAGCTCTCTATTCTATTCCATTGATCTATCTGTCTATATTTTAGCCCATATCACTCTTTTAGATTGCAGAACTAAATACTATACCTTGAAGTGAGGTGGTGTCAGTCCTCCAACTTTATCGCTTTCAATAGTGTGTTGATTATTCTGGGTCTTTTGTGTTTCCATGTAAAGTTTATAATCGGTTTATCAACATTCACAAAATAACTTGTTGGGATTTTAAAAGATAGCACATTAAATCTACAGATCAAGTTGAGAACTGACATCTTGACAATATTGATTCTTCCTATCCATAAACATGAAATAGTTCCATCTACTTAGTTATTCTTTTTTTTATCAAATTTTTATAGTTTTCTTCATATACACATTATACATACTTTGTTAAATTTATACCTAGGTATTTCATTTTGGGGATACAAATGTTAATGGTATTATGTTTTTAATTTCAAATTCCACTTGGTCATTGCTAGTATATAGGAAAGCAATTGACTTTTATACATTAGCCTTGTACCTTGCTACCTGGTAATGATCACTTATTCCTTCCAGGAATTTGTTTAACTATTCTTTTGGACTCTCTACCTAGTGATTATGTCTTGTGTGAAGAAAGACAGTTTCATTCTTCTTCCACAAGCTATATATTTTTCACTTCCTTTTCTTGTCTTATTGCATTAGTAGAAATTCCAGTTGTTGGAATGCAAGTTGGTGCAGCCACTTTGGAGAACAGTGTGGAGATTCCTCAAGAAATTAAAAATAGAGCTTCCCTATGGTCCTGCAATTGCACTACTGGGTATTTACCCCAAAGATACAAATGTAGTGAAAAGAAGGGTCATCTGTACCCCAATGTTTATAGCAGCAATGGCCATAGTCGCCAAACTGTGGAAAGAACCAAGATGCCCTTCAGTGGACGAATGGATAAGGAAGATGTGGTCTGTATACACTATGGAGTATTATGCCTCCATCAGAAAGGATGAATACCAACTTTTGTAGCAACATGGATGGGACTGGAAGAGATTATGCTGAGTGAAATAAGTCAAGCAGAGAGAGCCAATTATCATATGGTTTCACTTATTTGTGGAGCATAACAAATAACATGGAGGACATGGGGAGATGGAGAGAAGGCAGTTGAGGGAAATTGGAAGGGGAGGTGAACCATGAGAGACTATGGACACTGAAAAACAACCTGAGGGCATTGAAGGGGTGGGGAGTAGGAGGTTGGGGGAACCAGGTGGTGGGTATTGGGGAGGGCACATATTGCATGGAGCACTGGGTGTGGTGCAAAAACAATGAATACTGTCACGATGAAAAGAAATTAAAAAAAAAAAAAAAGAAAGAAAAGCAGTGGTGAGAGGGAATATCCTCACCTTCTTTCTGATCTTAGGAAAGCTCTGAGTTTCTTACCATTAAGTATGATCTTAGCTATAGGTTTTCTGCAGATATTCTAAGTTGAAGAAGTTTCCCTCTGTTCCCAGTTATTGAGAGTTTTTAACCTGAATGAATATTGCATTTTGTTAAATGCATTTTCTGCATCTGTTAATTTTTGTCTATATTTTTTTCTTTTCTAGCCTATTGCTGTGATGCATTACACTAGCTGATCTTCGAATGTTAAAGTGGGCCTGTATACCCAGGATAAATTTCACTAGGCTACGGTGTATAGTTATTTTTGTACATCAGAGGATTAAATTTGCTAAAATTTATTGAGGATTTTTACATCTATGTTCCTAAGAGATACTGGTGCATAGTTTTATTTTCTCATAATATCTTTGTCTGGTTTGGGTTTGAGGGTATAAAATGGGTAGAAAGTATTCTCTCTGCTTCCTTCCTCTGAAACAGATTGCAGATAAATGGTATAATTTCTTCCTTAAGTCTTTGGTAGAACTCTCCAGTGAACCCATCTAGGCCTGAAGCTTTATGTTTTTGAAGGTTGTTAACTATTGATTCAAATTATTTAATAGATACAGACCTATTCTAAATTTTTTTGTGTGAGTTGGGAAATTATCTTTCAAGGATTTGGTTTATTACATCCAGGTTACCAAATTATCAACATAGAGCTGTTCAAAGTATTTCTTTAATATATTTGAATGTCCATGGGATCTGCAGTGGTGTCCCTTCCTTAATTTTGGTATTAATATTTTTTTCATCTCTCCTGAGTTAGCCTAGCTGAAAACATTGATTTTATTGATCTTTCAAAGAACTAGTTTGTTTGTTTCTTTTTTCCTACTGCTTTCCGTTCTTTTTTTAAGGAAGGGAGGGGCAAAAGGAGAGGGTGAGAGAAAATCTTACACAGGCTCCAACCCCAGCATGGAGCCTGATGCAGGACTCGATCTCAGAACTCTGAGTTCATAACTTGAGCCAAAATCAAGAGTCTGCTGCTTAACCACCTAAGCGACACCGGTATCCTTATTGCTTTCCTGATTTAAATGTTACTGATTTTTGCTCTAATTCTTTTTTTCTTCTGCTAAAATTGAATTTAATTGATCTTTTTCTAGTTTCCTAAGGTGGAAACTGAAGTTACTGATTTCAGCTCAGTCTCCTATATATTCATTCAGTGCTACAAATTTCCCTTTAAGAATTGCTTTTGTTAAATCCCATTAATTTGGTTAAGTTGTGTTTTCATTTTCATTTAAGTTATTTTTAAATTCTTCTGGAGATTTCTTCTTTGACCTATGTATTATATGGAAGAGTACAGTATAAGTTGGACATATTTTGGGATTTTCTAGTTTTCATCCTGTTACTCATTTCTAATTTAATTATATTGCATTGTGAGAGCAAAAAATGGTTTCTATTACTTTAACTTTGTTAAGTGTGTTTTAAGCCCCAACATGTGGTTTATCTTGGTAAATATTATATTACATTGAAAAGAATGTTTATTCGGTTATCATATGAAGTAGCTTACAGATATGAATTATGTCCAGTTGATTGATCATGTTTTTGAGTCCAACTACTTTCCTTATCAATTTTCTACACACTGGATTTATCCATTTCTGAGAGGTGGGTATTGAAGTGTTCAACTATGATAGTGAATTCATCTATTTTTCTTGCAATTCTATTAAGTTTTGCCTCACATATTTGATACTGTAATACTGTTCTCTCTTTTTAGATAACCAACCTTTCTATCATAATGTAATGCCCTTCCTTATCCCTAATAACTTTCCTTCAACTGAAGTCACCTATGTCTAAAATTAATATATATACCACTGCTTTATATAGCAGAGTATATTTTTCTCCATCAAGGTATTCTTTATCTCTTTGTATCTTCATATTTAACCTAGGTTACTTTAGACAACAAACAGTTGGGCCTTATATTGGATCCACTCTAACAATCTTGGTCTTTTAACTGGTTCACTTAGATGACTGACACTGAAAATGATTATTTATACATAAGGATTAATATGTGTGATATTTGTTACACTTGTCTATTTGTGGCCCCTGCTCTCTGTATCTATTTTTGTCTCCTACTCTTTTACTGCTTATTATGGTTTTCATTAAGAATTTTATATGATTCCATTTTCTCTCCTTTCTTAGCATATCATTTATTCTTTTTTCACTTTTTTAGCAGTTGCTCTGGAGTCTACAATATATATTTATAGTTATTCCAAGTCTACTTTCAAACACTATACCACCTCACTTAACACCAAGCAAAGATCAACAAAGAGGGATGCCTGGGTGGCTCAGTGGGTTAGGCCTCTGCCTTTGGCTCAGGTCATGATCTCAGGGTCCTGGGATCAAGTCCCGCATCGGGCTCTGTGCTTGGCAGGGAGCCTGCTTCCTCCTCTCTCTCTGCCTGCCTCTCTGCCTACTTGTGATTTCGCTCTGCTCTGTCAAATAAGTAAATAAAATATTAAAAAAAAAAAAAAAGATCAACAAGGAAATAAAGGCCCTAAATTACACACTGGACCAGATGGACATCACAAATATATTCAGAACATTTCATCCCAAAGCAAAAGAATACACATTCTTCTCTAGTACACATGGAACATTCACCAGAATAGTTCACATCCTGGGTCACAAATCAGGTCTCAACTGGTACCAAAAGACTGGGCTCATTCTCTGCATATTTTTAAACCACAGTGTTCTGAAGCTAGAACTCAATCACAAGAGGAAAGTTGGAATGAATTCAAATACATGGAGGCTAAAGAGCATCTTACTAAAGAATGAATGGGTCAACCAGGAAATTAAAGAAGAATTGAAAAAATTCATGGAAACAAATGATAATGAAAACACAACTGTTCAAAATCTGTGGGACACAGCAAAGGCGGTTGTGAGAGGAAAGTATATAGCGATACAAGCCTTTCTCAAGAAACAAGAAAGTTCTCAAGTATGCAACCTAACTCTACCCCTAAAGGAACTAGAGAAAGAACAACAAAGAAACCCCGAAACTAGCAGAAGAAGAGGAATAATAAAGACAAGAACAGAAATCAATGAAAAAGAAACCAAGTAGAACAAATCAATGAAGATCAATAAGCCCATGGCCAGACTTATCAAAAAGAAAAGAGAAAGAACCCAAATAAATAAAATCATGAGTGAAAGAGGAGAGATCAAAACCAACACCAAAGAAATACAAACAATTATAAGAACATATTATAAGCAACTATAAGCCAGCAAATTTGACAATCTGGAAGAAATGGATGCATTCCTAGAGACATATAAACTACTAAAACTGAACCAGGAAGAAAAAGAGCAGACCCATAACCAATAAGGAAATCGAGGCAGTCATCAAAAATCTCCAAACAAACAAGAGACCCGGGCCAGACGGCTTCCCAGGGGAATTCTACCAAACATTTGAAGAAGAATTAATACCTATTCTCCTGAAATTGTTCCAAAAAATTGAAATGGAAGGAAAACTTCCAAACTCATTTTATGAGGGCAGCATTACCTTGATCCCCAAAACATACAAAGATCCCATCAAAAAAGAGAATTACAGACCAATATCCTTGATAAACAAAGATGCGAAAATTCTCACCAAAATGCTAGCCAATAGGATGCAACAGTACATTAAAAGGATCATTCACCACGACCAAGTGGGATTTATTCCAGGGCTGCAAGGTTGGTTCAACACCTGCAAATCAATCAATGTGATAAAATACATTAATAATAATAATAAAAAAAGAACAAGCACCATATGACACTCTCAAGAGATGCTGAAAAAAAGCATTTGACAAAGTACAACATCCATTCTTGATCAAAACTCTTCAAAGTGTAGGGATAAAGGGCATAAACTTCAATATCATCAAAGCCATCTATGAAAAACCCACAGCAAAGGTCATTCTCAATGGGGAAAACAGAAAGCTTTTCCCCTAAGGTCAGAAACACGGCAGGGATGTCCATGATCACCACTACTATTCAACATAGTACTAGAAGTCCTAGCCTCAGCAATCAGACAACAAAAAGAATTTAAAAGCATTCGAATCAGCACAGAAGAAGTCAAACTCTCACTCTTTGCAAATGATATGATATTTTACAAGGAAAAAACAAAATACTCCACTCCAAAACCGCTAGAACTTGTACAGGAATTCAGTAATGTGTCAGGATATAAAATCAGTGCACAGAAGTCAGTTGCCTTTCTATATATCAACACCAAGACAGAAGAAAGAGAAATTAAGGAGTCAATTCCATTTATAATTGCACCCAAAACCATAAGATACCTAGGAATAATCCAAACCAAAGAGGCAAAGAATCTGTACTCAGAAAACTATAAAGTACTCATGAAGGAAATTGAGGAAGACACAAAGAAATGGAAAAACGTTCCATGCTCATGGATTGGAAGAACAAATATTGTGAAAATGTCTATTCTACCTAAAGCAATCTATACATTTAATGCAATCCCTATCAAAATACCATCTATTTTTTTCAAAGAAACAGAACAAATAATCATAAAATTTATATGGAACTAGAAAAGACGTCGAATAGCCAGAGGAATGTTGAAAAAGAAAGCCAAAGTTGGTGGCATCACAATTCCGGACTTCAAGCTCTATTTCAAAGCTGTCATCATCAAGACAGCATGGTACTGGCACAAAAACAGACACATAGTTCAATAGAACAGAATAAAGAGCCCAGAAATAGACCCTCAACTCTGTGGTCAACTAATCTTCAACAAAGCAGGAAAGAATGTCCAATGGAAAAAAGACAGCCTCTTCAATAAATGGTGTTGGGAAAATTGGACAGTCACATGCAGAAAAATGAAATTGGACTATTTCCTTACACCATACATGAAAATAGACTCAAAATGGATGAATGACCTCAATGTGAGAAAGGAATCCATCAAAATCCTTGAGGAGAACACAGGCAGCAACCTCTTTGACCTCAGCCACAGCAACATCTTCCTAGGAACATTGCCAAAGACAAGGGAAGCAAGGGCAAAAATGAACTATTGGGATTTCATCAAGTTCAAAAGCTTTTGCACAGCAAAGGAAACAGTTAACAAAACCAAAAGGCAACTGACAGAATGGGAGAAGATATTCACCAATGAAATATCAGTTAAAGGGCTAGTGTCCAAAATCTATAAAGAACTAATCAATCCCAACACCCAAAAAACAAAGAATCCAATCCAGAAATGGGCAGAGGACATGAACAGACATTTCTGCAAAGAAGATATCCAGATGGCCAACAGACACATGAAAAAGTCCTCCACATCACTTGGCATCACGGAAATACAACTCAAAACCACAATGAGATACCACCTCACACCAATCAGAATGGCTAAAATTAACAAGTCAGGAAGGGACAGATGTTGGAGAGGATATGGAGAAAGGGGAATCCTCTACACTGTTGGTGAGAATGCAAGGTGGTGGAGCCACAATGGAAAACAGCATGACCATTCTTCAAAAAGTTGAAAATAGAGCTACCCTATGATCCAGCAATCACTACTGGGTGTTTACCCTAAAGATACAAACGTAGTGATCCGAAGAGGCACATGCACCTGAATGTTTGTAGCAGCAATGTCCACAATAGCTAAACTATGGAAAGAACCTAGATGTCCATCAACAGATGAATGGATATAGAAGAGGTGGTATATATGTACAATGTAATACTATGCAGCCATCAAAAGAAATGAAATCTTGCCATTTGCAATGACGTGGATGCAAGTAGAATGCATTATGCTGAGAAAACTATGTCAATCAGAGGAAGACTAATATATAATCTCCTTGTTATGAGGAATTTGAAGGGCATAGTGGGGGGTTTCAGGGTTAGGGAAGGAAAAAATGAAACAAGATGAGATCGGGAGGGAGACAAATCATAAGAGACTCTTAATCTCACAAAACAAACTGAGGGTTGCAGTGGGGAGGAGAATTATGAAGAGGATGGTTGAGTTATGGACACTGGGGAGGTTTTGGCCAAGGTGAGACCTGTGAAGTGTGTAAGCCTGACAATTCACAAACCTGTACCCCTGGTATAATACATATAATACATTATATGTTAATAAAAATTATTAAAAAAAAAAAAACAACAGACTGCGGAATGGGGGAAAGTGGGAGATACTGGTGGAAGGGAACAAGCTTTCCATTACAAGGTGAATAAGTAAGAGTATCTACCATACAGTATGGGGACTCTAGTTAATAATACTGTATTGTATAAATGAAATTTGCTTAGAGATTAGATCATGCACAAGAAAAGTTACCTATTGGAGGTAATGTATGTATTAATTGTTGAGGTCGTAATCATATCAAAGACTATACCTATATCAAATTATCACATTGCACCCTTTAAATATATACCACTTTGAATGTCAATTATAACTCAATAAAAGTGGGGGTGGGGGGTAAAAGGGGAAGAAGATTCTAGTTACCAGCCCTTGAGCTGCCCCAGATGATTCTGAGTAGAGAAAAGACAAGGTTGTCCCTGTCAAATCATGCCCAAATCATAATATTTATAAGTAAATTAAATATTCTGTTTTGAGTCACATTTTGGTGAGAAGTTTTACAACAACGGATACCTTAAATAGAAGCGAACTGTCTTTAAAAAGTTAGGTAAAAAGGGAAAAATAATAATCTAAGCAATAAGGGAAGAAAATAGTTAAGAATTTATAATTTGTTTCACAAAAGTCCACAATTAGTTTCATAATCTTACAAAACACTTGATTTCTCAAATTAAACAAGGAGATGAATGTGCACAAAGAAATTCAGATACCATTCCTATAGAAAACACAATGTCTCAAATAAATTAGCTAACTGGTCTGGATATATTTTTGAACTTTAAAGAAATGTCCCTGATTGTGAGATGATCTTGTGCTAGGTGCAAACACAGAGTAATAGTGATTATATTAGACATGTTTATAAATACAAACATGCAGGGTTTGATTACTTTGAGCCTTTCTTTTCCAGTTGGTAAAATTACTCACAATACAGAAAACTTAGAGCAAAGATAAATCAATGGTTTACAAAAGATATAAAGAAATATGCAAATTACCATAAATAAGCAAAGGAAATTAAAATTTGAGAATCCACTGAATAAAAATAATCAATGATGATAAATTTATTTTTGTAATACTATTAGGGAAATATGGGAAATAAGGCTTTCCTCTTTTTACAATACACCTTTTTACTCATTTAACAAATATATTTTGTAATGACTATCACATCATATTTAGTTTGCCCATTACATCATCCTTAAGATACACAGTGAACACAAGGGACAAAGATCCTTGACTTTCTATAAGCAGTCAAGTAATTTCCAGGATATAGCTTAGGAATAAGACAATATAGCATAATCAGTACCATTAGGACATTAGGAAGCAGCTGCCAATTTGCAAGATTTTAAGACATCTTCCAATGAACAGATTGCCTAAAAGTCTGTATACTTTTCTTTTACAGTAACAATCAATATACTTCATCATATCACTGTAAACTCCTTCCACCAAAAGTGTTTGCAGAGGATATTTATGAATGAACACCCACACTTGAATCTTAATTGATTATCAGATTTTGTTTAATGATTTCCTTTCAAGAAGACTTTTCTATAAATATTTATTGATTATAAGTAAATTTACCTGAAAATTCTAGAGTTAATGTAAGACTGTTGCTTCTAAACACTTTAACACAAATGAGCCAATGATGTGATCGCTGACCTCACTAAATATATAACTTCTTCAGTCTCAAGTCCCACTTCCTTCAAAAAACCTTCCAAGCTATAGTAATTATACCCTCTGAATTCATAGTCTCAATTTTTAAACTTATATAGCACTTGAATCTCTGCTCTCTTGGGTATCTCATTTACTTATTTATTTTACATTTCTATATTTTATTTAACTCTTACATTTTTATTTAACATTTTAAGTCTCTTTTTTTCAGCTTGATTTTAAGTCTCTTGATTATAATTACTTTTTTTTAAAGATTTATTTGTTTATTTGACAGAAATCACAAGGAGGCAGAGAGGCAGGCAGAGAGAGAGGAGGAAGTAGGCTCCCCGCTGAGCAGAGAGCCTGATGCGGGGCTCGATCCCAGGACCCTGGGATCATGACCCAAGGCAGAGACTTAACCCACTGAGTCACCCAGGCGTCCCTTGATTATAATTAACTCTTATTTTTAAAATATTTTTATTATCTCCCCTACTGGATGTAAGCTTCCCGAGGGCAATGTCTTGGTCTATTTTGTTGAAATTCTGAGTGCCCAGCAACAGTACTATAGATACACAGTAAATATCTGCTAAAGGAATAAATAAAGTATGCAGTAAGTATTTATTTTTCAATTAATAAAAAGATCCTATCTGACAAGGTATAATGGCTATACTGGTATCCTTTAAATTGTTACATAAACTTAAATTTTAAAAAAAATAGCCAAAATATTTCTTAATCCATAGTAGCTTAACAGATAAACCCTAATTCTCAAATGTTTATGTTTGTAGCAGATGTGTGGGTAAGTCTATAGGGCTCCCATACCAGGTTCTTAACATTCAGCAATTGCCAAATACTTCTCAGAAACAGAGAGTTAAGCTAATATTTCACCATACAATGTCAGGCAGCATTTGCTAATACTCTCAAATAAAGAAGGACTCTTAAATATTATCAATTGTGATTTGAGTGAAAATTTTCGCTTTGCTCTGAAATCAAGATTTCCTGAGGAGATGTAGAAAAGTTTTACCTAGAGAAGCTCAGTTGCATGTGTATCTCAGTAAACCTGGAAATCTTGTGCAAATATAGCTGAGTAAACACCCACTGCATTGTCAGAAGGTCTAACTAGACCTCTGGTAGCCTTCAAAGGATGTCCTTCTCATAAATCAATGGTATGTAAAGGTGACTACCAGGCAAATGGTGGGTAATTTTTTTTTAAGATTTTTATTTATTTATTTGACAGACAGAGATCACAAGTAGGCAGAGAGGCAGGCAGAGAGAGAGAGGAAGGGAAGCAGGCTCCCCACTGAGCAGAGAGCCCGATATGGGGCTGGATCCCAGGAGCCTGGCATCATGACCCGAGCTGAAGGCAGAGGTTTTAACCCACTGAGCCACCTGGGTGCCCCGGTGGGTAATTTTTAAAGGCCAAGGATTCTCAGCGGAAAAAATGGAGAGCCTAAATCCTTCGCAAAGGCCTTTAAAATTAAGCATTTTAATAATCCCTGCAAATTGAAGTCCTGAGATATCCCTAGATAATGTGGTCCAGACTGAGGGCTAACAGTGAGCAGGAGCTCAAAGGCCCCTGAAAGAAAATCAGTCATACTGAGGTGATCGAAGGACATGGGGAAGGTGAATTGCAGCACAGGTTGTAGGTGTGTGTAGATGCACTTCCAGATTTATTACTGGCATCGTGTTTCTGAGGAATAGCTAAGCATATGAATATAAAGATAAAACTAAAGCTTTAGAAAATAGGCTGTGAATTACCATCCCTTCCTGTACAGGAACCTAAACTAACAAGGAGGACACAGAAGACAGAACACACTATACCATATGGGGCTCATTTTCAGTACTGGCATAATGTGGCAGTGACAGAAGCAATGATAACTAGAAATGGAAGTATATTGGTAGACTGATGAGACTTTCCAATTTGATTTGAAAAGGTAAATCCAAGAAATGTATAAGCCACATATATTAAGTGAAAAAAATGAAAAGGACCTAAGTTTATATGGAAGCAATAGTCCACCAGAGGTTATTAATTCATGGGGTGCCTGGGTGACTCAGCAGGCTGAACGTCTGACTCTTGATGTTGGCTCCAGTCAGGATCTCCTGATTGTGGGATGGAGCCCTGCATCAGGCTCCACACTCAGCAGGGCGTCCACTTGAAATTCTCTCCCTCTCCCACTGCCCCTGCCCCCATACATGCATGCTCTTTCTCTACAACAAATAAAAATAAATCACTAATTACCCATTTATCATTTACCTATCACAAATAGGTGCAAAAACTGGTTTTAAGAACCCCTACTGCAAGCTCACATAGACCATCTAATACACTTGACACCTTCTCTGATCTGTGGCCTCAGCAAAAGCTCTGAGACAGACATGTCCCATTTTAACTTCCTGTGCATTACTCTACACTGTTCCAGCCATGATAAACAAGACAAGCCACAGGTACAGACTCTACACAGTTGACAATATAATGGGAAAGGGACAGGTAAATAAGTAATTGTAATGCAATACAGTAAATACAAATGGCCAGGTGAGACGTAGGAGGGGGCAACTATCTCTGCTGGAGGAGGACAGGAATACTTCATAGAGGAATATTTATTTGAGTTGAATCTTGAGATATAAATAGCTGCTTATTGTATAAAGCTCCAGGTAGGGACAACAACATGGTCAAAAAGGCACAGAGACACGAACCAGCAGGTAGCAATTCCATAGGGAGAGTCAAAGATCAGGAAAAACATCTGAGAATGGCAGGAGATGAATGTGGAAATTAAGCAGACAATTACAAAGGGCTTTGTGCACGAAGAAGAGTTTCAAAGAGTTTGGACACTATTACTAAGCCTCTGAGCCACTCTACACAGAGAATAACATTATACACATTTGCATCAGGATGTTCATGCTAGAAAATGTGATCAATAGATTTGGGGGCAGTAAGAATAAAAAGACTTCATTTTATTGTTTCAGAAATCTGATTTATCTGAATGTGGACTTTGTGTGTGTATGAGAACAGTGCGGACGGTGTAAGGAAAAGAAAGAAAGGGGAAAGGAGATGCAATTTCTAAACTAGATACATCATTTCTCTAATTTTTCATAAGAAATCGCCTTATTCCACTATCTTCTTAAATTACACTTTTTTACTGTTCATTTTAAAAGTTCCTTCCAAGGGAATTTTTAGTCTACTTTGCGGAGAATGCATAAAACAAATTTAGTTTCCCAGATGCAAAAAAAATTCCAGAGACTACCATTCTTAAACTCAGTTTACTTGTGCTGAGTCTGTTTTCAACATGAGACTAACAAAAATGAGCTTTGTGTCTTGGATGCTTCTCTTTGCAATTTCAGTGTTTATGCTTATTGGTTTGGCAAGAAACCAAATAAGCAGTTCATGGAGAAAAACTTGGCAAAGGAGAACTCCGCTTCTACTAGGAACTCCATCAACTTCCATTTTGTCATTAAAATTATCTTGATATAACCTCTAGAATCAGTGGAATCCAAAATAGTGAAATAGGCAGAATATTGGGAAGGTAGCATTTTGGATATTTAGTTTAATAAAAGGGCTAAAGAGTAAGCTCAGAAGTCACACTACCTGGGTTTAAATACCTGGCTCTGCCTCCAAGCAGCTCTGTGACCTTGAGCTAACAAATCACCTACCTTTTGTCTCCTTTTTCTCTTGTTTACATTTCCAGTGTTCCATCTCCATTTCACAGGGATATTAGGAGGATCATAATAATGCATGAAGTATGATCAACCCCATGCCTAGAAATTACATATCGTCAATAAATAGTACCACTATTATTATATAAATATAAGAATATCACTGCAATGACTATTTTCATCCTTTACTATCATAGGATAGTTAATGAATATCTCACTGTTCCAGTTTTTAAAGACAATATCTTGAGCATAATATCTGATCTTCTTTCAAATTCTTTAAGAATCTTTCCATTTTCTCCTTTTCTTAAACCTTGTATCACAAAAAAAGTTCTGGCAGCGACACAGTACAGCATAATGGATCAGCATTTTAAATCATCTTAATGTTTGTTATATCAATAAATGAATAATGGAAAATATTCAGATGCTGAATATGTAAATGTAACACATATACTTAAACTATTCTTTTTGATACATGGTAATGACCACAAAATTATAATGGTTCACCTAAAATTATGCTGTCTCATATAACAATTGTGCCAGGTATTTCAGAGGAAGGTATAAATCTCCAATAATATCCTGGTGGCAATGGGAAGTAATTAGAGTATTTCACACTTAAAGATTAATATTTTGGATTTATATTGTACCTTTCATCTAAAGGCCTCAAAAAGTCTCTATAAACATTAACTCATTAACTTTTCAATTGCCAACCCCTCCAATAAAGTAAGGAGGTATCCAATAGGAATTTACAAATGAGGAAAATTAAATCAAGAAGAACTAAACGTTACATTTATGATTTAGCAATCACAATATACTGCAAGATTTTTTTTCAAGATTTTAAGTAGTGTTTATGGACTGAAGATTTTCCACAGGTGCACAAAATCTTTAAATGGTTTTCACTATACTGTTGTTCATGGCATTTCCTTTAAAAAACACTTTTTAATTCTTTTTATGACATCTAAAAACATTAAAGTAAAATGTTTTAGAACAATCTTTCTCATGAGATGCATTTAATACATACATAGCTGAGAAAGAATTTGTGTTTTCATATACTGTGGGTTTCTCAACATCCAGCACACTACCTTACAATTTTATATTTACAAAAAGTAATACAACACACAATTAATAGTGTAGAAAAAAGATGTTGTGCCTCAGCAGTAAAGATCATTATATTTATAAATCTATAGATCTTTAAAATTAATCCAAAATTATATGTAATATATCAATTGAATGAAAACTCCTCCTTAAGTGATGTTTGGAGTTTAAGATCTTTTGTGATACAGGTCCAATTTACTTTTATAATTTTATTTCCAAATAACCACTCCTCACATAGACTTTATTTTGTAACAAATAACTCATTTTTCCCCCAAAACATGCTCAGCATTATCCTGTGTTTTATTCCTCTTGAGAATGTTCCTTCTTTGTTGGGTTATGTATCAAAGTCCTACTTAATACTCAAAAAAAGATCTCTTCCATAAAATCTCTATAGATCATCTCTGTACCAGGTGCTATTGTTGCCTTGTAGGCAATAGTCCAAGTACTGTAGGCTCTCATCTGTGCACTTACACACACACATACACACACACACACACACACACACACACACACACAGAGTTGATGGTTAAGGAGTATGTATTTAAGTCCAGAGCCCTGATTTCCAGGTAAAACGACCATTGTGGTACAATTTTAATTCCAGAGACTCTTTTAATATCAAGCAGAGAAGAGAACTCTGCAGTAATTTTTTTGTTTACCTTCTATCTACCTATGGTCTATCCTGCTTTGCTCATGTTCTGTTCTTCAGTTTTCTTATGGGAGCAATCCTCAATAACTTATTTGCACAAGAATCCCCAACTCAAGCTCAGCTTCTAGGGAACTCAACCTACATTACCCACAACTCAATGAATTCCTAAATTCACTTTAACATTATTTATAATGGTAGACAAAAATAAATTAAAAGTCTAATCAAGGAGGCCTCATTAAATAAACTTTTCTATCTTCACAGAATAATAGAGACATTAAAAATATTATTTTAGAAAATACTGAGTAGAATTTATGATATAATAAAAGCACTAAATATTCTGTATAGTTCATGCACAAAGACCACCCGAAACAATGGAGATATGGCTCTCTAAGATACAGTCCCTAACCCTGCGAGGTGTACAGTAGATTAGGCCATATATCATAAAAAGTATGACACAATCACCATCTTCTAATTTCTACTTGAATAAATAATGTGAAGGATAAGCACAGTTCATGGAAAGAGGAGAGATCTGACTTGGTCTATGGAGCCAAAAAAGACTTCCATGAGGAAAGAGCACTTAATTACAAAGTGAAGCCTGATGGGATGTGAACTTGAAATAATCATGTACATAAAGGAAGCAGTAAATCCAATGGTCTTGAGGAAGAAGAATCATGACATAAGGGTAACTGAAAAAGCCAGTATGGTCTGGGGAGCAAAAACTGATGAGGTATAGGTATGAAAACCCAGAACCTTATATGTTGTGGTAAAGGTTTTGTTTCATCTTACAAAGTCATACAGGAACATAAGAGATTTTAAACACAGTAGGAACATGACACCATGTTTATGTTTAAAAAATGACTCAAATTACTCTGAGTAGACCTTATTAGTGAGGATAGAATTCTGCAGTTATTCCACTACTCACAATAAGGGATGAGCACTTGAACCTAAGGAGTAGAATAGAGATGGACAGAAATAGATTTGAGATACCGAGGATGCAAAAACGGTGGAACTTGTCTTTACTCAGTTATGGGAAAGGAGATGAGAACTATCAAGCAATACTCCAGGGGTTCTGTCTTCCTCAATGGCCAGATGGTAATGCTTCCCACTGTAACAGACATCATCATGAAACAGTGGGCAGAGATGGGGTTAGGAATGAATTTCAGTTCTAAACATATTAAGGTTAGGGTGGCTTTGCAACACCTAAGAAAAATTAAGTATAGATGAATCCAAAACCCAAAATTACTAATAAGTGTGTACATTTGCACAATGTAGACATTATCAAAAATTGTGTGTGTGTGTGCGCAATAATGAAAATAAAGGTAACACATCACAATGTTAACAATTCTTGTCCCTGGATAATAGAATTATAAAAGTTAATTTTATTTTGGACTTTTTTGTACTCCTCATTTTTCAGTATGCATACGTACATTTTATCCTCATAAAAGAAGAAAGAAGAAAGTATAACCTTTCTCCCATGGTTCCTTGAAAACTACTCAATTATAGTCTTCTACATGCATTAAAGAAACTGATTCTTGAAACTGTCACTAAGAGTACATCTTTAAAAACATGTATAAATTCTGGCATTTGGCTTGTATGACCATTCAAGTTTAGATATTCAACCATCTCCCTGTGTAGCTCACCTTTCTTATTTTGCAGGAAATATTCCTCATAAATAATAATAAATAAATAATTGTATACCTTCTAAAATATAAAAAATATTGAATACTTCAATCTTCTTTTAATTGTATAAGAAAAAGTGATTCAAATCAACTCAGAAATGTTATCGACTGACTCATAACATTTATGATTCCTTTGTTTTAATCCTAGAAGTCTCAACTGAGATTAAATAACTCCCTAATATGAACCTGCTCCAAGTCAGAATAAAAGCAGAATAAATAACAATAAAAATAATGATTAGTGAGTGTTTATTATGTGATAGGCAAAGCCTCTGGATAAGTCACCTTCTTTAGCAATAAGTCCATAGTAAAGTACACTTATACTCTGACAGGTAAGTAAATTCCTGTGGGTTACATATAGAGTAGCTGATGAAGCTGGGTTTCCAATCCAGTCAGACTGACAGAGGCTTCATGCTAAGCTTCCTAATATACTACTCTCATTCCATAAAGGATGTGGTTTGGTGTTAATTTTGAAACTGAGATTTGAGACATTATTATATCTCAACTATAGTTCCTTCAAAAAAGAACATAAAAAGTTATGAGGAATGTGATCCTTTCCAATATAGTAATCAACTACTCAAGAGGTCATGAAGCTGAGATTTATTGATTAATTATTGTATCAGTTAGGATGCCTAACATAGAATAAACAAGAAAACCTAAATCAACCTTAAACAGGAAATTATTGGCCCACATAATTAAAAGTCCAAAGGCAGGGGTCTGGCTCCAGGCACAATATGATCCAAAGGTTTACAAAACCATCAAGGCTTGGCTCTATTTCTCTGTGATTCTCTTGGCTCTTCTCTGCTCTATTTGCTGGCTTTATCTCCAGGCTGAGAGCCAAGATAGCTATAACAAGTCTAGGTTTCTCATCCATATACAATACTTTTACAGAAAATGGCAAAACCTTTGTTTAAGTTTCTAATTAGGCCAGTGTAGGTCATATGTCTACCCATCACCAATTACCATGTGCAAGAGGACTGAATTTGCTGATTGGTGCAGGTGGGATCACATGTTTAACTCCTACTTTTATGGTATCTATAGATTTCTACAGGTATCCACGATAAATCAGGAACTACTGGGAAGGGTTAGGAGAAACAGGCACTGGTTTATATTGTGCTTCATACTGTATAACAGATTTGCGTATATATCTTATTTAAAATAAGCCTAAATGCCAACAAAACACAAATCACTAACTACCTTACATAAATTGGAATACAGAACATTATACTGTAACGTGAACGAGAATTTTTAAATCAATCTGGCTCAATAGCTTCTACTTTTCTCACACTAGCAATTTGGCTTTTTCCATAGAAATATCAGCTGTTGAACCAATCAGTGGTACTCATTATGGGAACAAGACACGTAAGGCATAGTCTCATGTGGCTGGTGCTACTCAAATACCAGGAGAGATGCTCAGGTAACTACAAAGCAGGATAGGTTGAGCTAAGTGTTCTAACTTGAATTTTACATCCAATATCTAATTTTCAGACTGCTTATTCAACTGGCATTGAGAATGGTTGACACAAGTCTTCTATTGTCTTTCTATATCAAAAAATCAGTAAATGGTTTCTGTTAGAAATTCAATACATTTTAAACATTTTTTTTTAATTCTTCACAAAAATAACGGGTCAGTCTGACACATCATTTGGGAATAATAATTGAAACTGTATGGGCTGTGTCTTCCAGTGATTTCCTATGCATGCCTCAAATACCCTGTGCTGTTAGGATAAACCCTGCAATTCAATTTTGTGAAGCACTTCCACAGTGAATAATCATGGCCTTGAATAGAGTAGTAATTCCTCAATAAAGATTTGTGAGAAAGAATCTTTTTTTTTGTTACATTTCTTTTTTTAAAAAAATTATTTATTTAAATAAACATATAACATATTTTTATCCCCAGGCATACAGGTCTGTACTGTAAACCTGGCGATTTACACACTTCACAGCACTCATCATAGCACATACCCTCCCCAATGTCCATATCCTCACCACCCTCTCCCGTCCCCACTCCCCCCAGCAACCCTCAGTCTGTTTTGTGAGATTGAGTCTTTTATGGTTTGTCTCCCTCCCAATCCCATCTTCTTTCATTTTTTCTTTTCCTACACCCCAACCCCCTCCACATTGCATCTCCACTTCCTCATATCAGGGAGATCATATGACAGTTGTCTTTGTGAGAAAAAATCTTGATAAACAAAAGGAATTCCTATGCATATGTATTAAAGTACTCTTAATTTTCCTAGAAACGCAAATATTCTGATTGGGATAATTGATATAAATTTGAGATGAGCTTGGAAAAATTCAGAATTTCTTTGCAATACCATTTCTCTTGAGTTAGTAGCTAGAATTTTTTTTTGTAAGACTTTTGATTTCAAGAATAAATCACAGGCTTAAATGCAGTATTTCCGATGGCTTCAAAGCAGTTGTGAGCAGCCTTCTAAGCTCTAACAAACATCTCCACTGAAATACATGCATCTTTGTAGCATTTCTTGCTCCATTCCTTACTCACACTCATTTCAATATTCAGCAGCATTTTATATATCCTATTACCTTCCATTCTGTAAAACCTAGTTATTAGCAAGTCTCCCTTCTGAATACCTAGATTTCAATTTAAACTTAGCTTATATTTTCCCTTTTGAAAAATCATTAAGTACATAGTATGTGAAGAGTTACTCTATTTATAGGCACCACAAGAAGAATCCTCTTGGGTTCAATCATAAAAAATAATGAATAAGGCATTTCTAAACACTGTCTTTGTAAATTAAATAAATAAATAAATAAATAGAAGTTCTTTCTTGGGCAGGGGCAGGGTGTTGGAGGGAGAATTCTTGAAATCTTATCAACCCTACTTATGTGTGTTATCACAATTGGTAAAGTGTAACTACTAATAACTGAAGGTAACATATAATCTGTGCCATGTGAGTGCTCAATATAAGGTGATACACACTTGGAAAGAGGTCACTACTACCAAAACCAGCCATAGAAATCACAGCAGATTCTCTGGTTACAGCTGCTGAGGAAGCCCTCCACATAGGGAAAACACCTCTAATGGAGGACTTGTGCTGAATTCCCTCAATCCCAGGCTCCACGGTCCCTGATCAGCCACACACCCCCCCACACACACACACACACCAGAATTTGTTCTGGATCACTTGTAAAATTCTTCCTTGCAAAATCTGGTTTCCTTTAACCCCCAAAATCCTAAAACTATAAGAATCCTGGTGCAAATTGGTGTCAAAAGCATGACAGGGAAGATTTAACAGCATCAACTACTGCCCTTAGAGAGGAGATCCACTCTCATGTTCCCAAGGTTGTCACAGGAGGATTTCTTACAGTATAATGGACTTGGAGCCTATCTTCCCATTAAAAAAAATAATAATAAACACATTAAGTAGAAGTGATATTCTATGATACCATTATCATAGTGCAATATGTGATTCCCAGTGAGTTATATAATAATCTTTTTACTTCCTCTTTGAACTATTCTTCTAACATACTCACCCTTGCTTGCTGCACTACAGCTACACGATCAACCATCTTTGCACATCCATGAACATGCCAAGCAAGTTTTTCTCTCTCCTCACATCCTTTTTTCTCCCCACTTCTAGAGTAATCTATCAGTAGCTAATCACTTCATTTTAGTCTCTGATCTATGTTTTCTCCTCAGAGATCATGTCACTGACCTGCCAATCTAAATTCATATCCTATCATCATTCCCTAACCCTTCACCCTGTTTTTACTCTTCATAGTCCTCTATACTTCGGCTATTTCTTTTTTGACAGTCTCCCACTTTAGAATTAAGCTTCAAGAAGACAAGACTTTTGATTGTTTTCCCTGTTTTATCACTGTACACCGAGTATAAAAGAATACTTTATACATTTAGACATTCCACAATAGTATAATACATATTTAAAAATTAAATATATATTATTGTGCTTTACAATCTCTTTATTTGAGACTCCAAACAACCTTATTGAGCAAATAGCATGAGAATTATTTTGATGAAAAAAACATAAGACAATAACTTTATCCACCAATATTACCTTTAAGATAACCAAGAGGACACTAAATCCAATAAGTACACATGAAGGGAAGTAAGCAGGTTGTTAGAAATAGGAGTATGGTTGGGTCGTATTTCCACAATCTAGAGTGATTGTGGGAAACCCACAAACACTGAAATTAGTGCATAGATGTCATCTTTTTTTTTTTCTTTGCCTCTCTAATACACGCCAAAGTTTATATGGAGTGGGCTTAGAAAGAAGCCAGAAGGCACAATTCTATACTATCAGCTTTGTGGATAATCACAGCCTACAGAAAAAGTATCAGGGACTTTAGGTTCTGATTCACTTGTGACACTTAACCGTTTAAGATTGAAATAGTAATCCTTTAGGGTTAACAGTCTTAGATGATAAAATCTAAACATGGGAAATATGACTATTATCAAGGAAACACACACACATATATATATAAACCTCTACTGAGGATGAGAAGGCCCTGAAGTGTTTATTCTTTAAGGAAAAAAAGTGATATAATGACTTATTTCAGCTTCAAAGTCAAATTTCCTTTTCTTTGCTTCAAATATACATGATTAAAGCAAAGTTAGCAAGGACATAAAAGTGAAGCATGAGGAGTGCCTGGGTGGCTCAGTCAGTTAAGCGGCTGCCTTTGGCTCAGGTCATGATTCCAGGGTCCTGGGATTGAGCCCAGCATCAGCCACCTGCTCAGTGGGGAGCCTGCTTCTCCCTCTCTCTGCCTAACTCTCCGCTTACTTGTGCTCTCTCTCTCTATATCTCTGTCAAATAAATAAATAAAATCTCTTTTTTAAAAAAGTGAAACATGAAAACCACAAATTAATTTTGAGAGAACACTTTCCAGTAGGTATTTAACTAAGCTTTGGGCTATAGGAGTTAGGAAGGCACAGTCCTAAAAGATCCGTTTCTTATATGTACTTCTGCTTCTTAAATACCCAGGGAAAAAATGTTGTTTTTAGTTACCTATAATAAGGATTTTTCTCAGGTTACATTTTACTATGTTCTTTGTGACCATTAGCATGAGACAATCTTACAAAATAAAACAACTCAAGATGAAACAAAGGAAAAGATACAAGTTTCATGCTATAGCAAATTTAGTATTACATCTGTCCTTTCCAGAAAAAGAGATACCAAGATCTTTTGCATTATTACTTGAGAAAGTAACAGAGGTTAATACAAACATAGCAGGAGTACAACTGCATATCATAGAAACAATCATCATCTTCCTAATGAGCACAAGTGGATTACTCTGTTATTTCTTCTGAATGTTTACTTTCAACCATCCTGACTGAACTTCACAAAGGTACACTCAGCAGTTCTCTGGCCTACTGAGTGGCAGTCACTTATCTGGCTGACATTAGCTGAAGTGACCTATCTGACACTTCTTGCACCCTCTCACTGCATCAGTGTTCCTGCAGAGAAGAACATTTGACAAGGCACAGGAGGCAGCCCTTGTCCTGTTCCAGCAGAGACCTCGACCACATGCAGCTATTAGGCACTCTAGAAAGGTCATTTTTCCTCCTGAATTTTTGTATTATTTTTTTTTGCTCTTATTAGACATTTGCTATTTCTACCTCTACCCTTTACAGCTTTCAAGTGGATGGGTACTATCACCTTATATATTAACACACATAAGAAGCTCATTTAAAATATACTGGTAAAAGCAATCTATTCTTTGTTCTTATTTTCTTTCCTGGTAGCCCTTACTTAAGACAGTGCATCATCCCACCAAATATAAAAATAGTTTGTTGCAAATAATGCACTATGTCCTACTTTGTACATTACGTGAATCATAATTTTCTTTCAATTCTTTCCTATTCCACACATGAGAGGGGCAACAAAGAATATATGTTCACAAAGAAAGTTTGAGATGTCTGATAGATGAGAGGAGAACAAAACTTCAGGAAAGAACACAATAAAACAAATAATTAGAAATTTCATTTTTTAATTTTTTTAGAATTTTTTTAAAGATATGAAACAAAACAGGTATAATGTCATTTCTGTGAAATAAATTAAATCAGTTTGTTTCTCATAAGGGAATGCTGTTGACAAATATTTTATGTAGAGCCTGACTAGCTTAACCTAAAGATCTAGCCAAGGAATCATGGTAACTAACCACTCCTACCTCTCAGTGGGAAGTAGGGAAAACAGAACATAGGTGAGATATGTCTGCTTACTCCCCAACATATGATCTACTCTAAAATGTTTTCCCAGTGAGGACCAGAGATTAAGAGGGCATAAAGAACTTTATCTAGAATTATAGGCAGAAACATAGATAAGCACAGATCCTTAATTTTCTAGGAATAATGGGAATGAAGACTTAAGTTAGCTTCAAGTACTTGTATGACCCACTGATAACCAACTGGAAACCAGTCAACAGACACTTAAAGATACAGACACCAGGGCACTTAGAGATACAGACACAGGGGGCACCTGGCTCAGCTGTCTGAGTGTCAGACTCTTGGTTTCCGCTCAGGTCATAATCTCAGAGTTGTGAGATCAAGCTCTACACTGGGCTCAGTGCTCAAGATTCTCTCCCCCTTTCTCTCCCCTGCTGCCCCCCCCTCCCATGCATGTGTGCTCTCTCCCTCTAAAATAAATAAAATATTTTTAAAAAGATATAGACAGAGCCTATTAGTGATGTTTTTATTAATCATTGATATTGTTGACTCAGAGAAAACCACAATAAAATAATACCATTCATAAAGCACCAATAAAACTAAGACTGATTTTGGGGCATCTGAGTGGCTCAATGGGTTAAGGCTCTGCTTTCGGCTTGAGTCATGATCTCAGCATCCTGGGATCGAGCCCCACATCAGGCTCTCTGCCTACTTACCCCCTCTCTCTCTGCCTGCCTCTCTGCCTACTTGTGATCTCTGTTTGTCAAGTAAATAAATACAATCTTAAAAAAAAAAAAAAACTAAGACTGATTTTTTTTTTAATGACAACTCATTAAAAGAGATGTTCTTTTTTTTTTCTCTCAGGTTGATGGAAAACCAAATGCAAGACTACAAATAATACTAAGATGTAATGAGAAATGCATGGGGTACCCTGCACCACACTGATTAGAAAATCAGAAACGGCTCTTAAAAGAGAATCTGGTTTCTTGTTGGCACAGTGACTACTAAAGGGGGAAGGGGGAAGCATGGGATGCATGGAATAAATAAAAACCCAATTAAACCTATTCTCTAGGGCCACCTGGGTGGCTCAGTCAGTTAAGCACCTGCCTTCAGCTCAGATCATGATTCCAGAGTCCTGGGATCCAGTCCCACAACCAGCTCCACTCAGTGGGGAAGCTTGCTTATCCTTCGGCCTCTTTGTCTACTTGTGTCCTCTCTATAGCTGTCAAATAAATAAATAAAATCTTTTTTTAAAAAATTATTCTTTATACATAAGGAAGAAAGGAAAACAGACACCAGACCCTATTATGTATATTCTGTGGCTGAATGATGTTGGACAAATAATATAGCACTACTAAACTTCTCTTAACCTCATTTGCAAAAGAGGAATGATGATAGCACCAGCATTATGAGGGTTATATTAACAATTTAATGAGATAATAGCTACAAAGTTTTTCCAACAATGATTGACACATTGTGAGAGTTGAAAATCACTTTATTTATTGATTCTTATATATGATTATGGATCACAACTGATATATTATTCTTATTGCAGAGAATGGGTTTAGTCATTTCCACTAAAGTATTTTGTTATCTTCTATAGTATCCCTAGGTATTTTCACAGAAAGATAAAGTAGAACAGTACTATATCTACTTGTTACATTCATGATAATGGCACCCACAGTGAGCATACTAGTTCTAACTAGTTCAACTAGTTTATATACCCTAAAGGCACTACAAAGGCATTATTTTGAATAATGGTAATTCTAAATATACCATACATCTTTCATCTTTCATTAAAGTATCTTTAAATTAATATCAAATTGTGGACTTTACATTCAGGGTTCTACACAAATTGTGATGATTTGTCTTCAACTGCCCAAATAATTTAGTGACTTTTAATCAGTTATAAACCTGCGGAAATAGCCCTAATGGTTAAAATCACATTAATAGCTCAATGCTGGAACAGAAGTCTAATTTAACTGAAAAAAAAAAGGGGGGGGGGACAATAGTAAATGAGTACTGGTATGTAAAACTGCCAAGAGAATTAAATGCTTACCAAATTCCTGTGAATTCTCTCTCCCTTTATGTTCTCAACAAACACAATTTTTCCCCACAGGGTTATTTTTAATATAAACATGGGACATGAGAAAGAAACATTTCAGTCAGTAAACATTAGGAGGTTTAGAAAAAATGAATAATAATTTTAAAATAAAATTAGAAGGTAATTAATTTGTTATTGTAGTATGCACCTTAAAAGTCAGAAAATAATACGAGTTGAAGAGATAGTGAATTTAAAGGTATAAAAAGAATACAGTTAAGTGGATTTGAAAGAAGACTTAAAGAAGAGCTATATTTGAAAATGAATCCAGTTGGCAAAAAGATTATTATCTTCTATGTAACTAGAAAATCATCTATTTTATGAAAGTTCACAAGCAAAAAAGAAAAAAGATGAAAAAAATCCATGAAATTGTTTGAGGTGTTTTCTGTCATGTTAAACGAATAGCAAATCTCTTTGTTTGAGTTAGAAAATGAGAATATAAATAGCCCATATTTTCATAGACAGTTTTCCTCTTCACTTGACATAATTACAAAAATTAATTAATTCTAGCTTTAAGATATTTGGCAAATATACACAAAATAGAAATAAAATGTACAATTATTTATATAAAATATTATATTAATGAAGTTTTGATGGAGGACAGTGATGAAAGAGGAAAGCAAACTGATATATAAGGAAAACTCATTTTGTTCAGTCACTGTTTTTTTCTAATTTTTCTAATTTATTTTACCTTCATTTGTCCCTTCAAGATAAGTGGTTATATCTAATTTTACATATGAAAACACCGAGGTTGAAGATGCTGAAATAAATTGTCCTCAAGAGTGCAAAAACCAAGGGGAAATAGCATATTTTCAGGCAATTAAAATAAATGCACAGAAACATGTTTTGATGGAGACATAATTAACTGTAGTAAATGTTAAGAACCACAACCTGCATCTGTGGGGAGAACGAGGAGATTAAGAAGAGACAGTGAGGAGGGAGGTGCAGAGTATGGGTCTGAGGAAGAACATTTGGATCTGGCTAGACTCTGCTGATGCTTAAATTCTGGGAAAAGTTCTAGAGGACGATATATATACTCACAGCCCCTAGCAGCTTGTGGGAATAGTTCTCCAACAACTGGGTTAACTACCTCTAACATTGTATTAGCAGGCTTCAAAGGAATTAATTATAGTACTCTACAGCAATATAGTAGAGCACAGGTAAAATGGACCCTATGTTAATGAAAACAATTATCCAATTCTACATAATTGGGCTATTTCTATCTCCTGGCCAATAGCCCATTAATACCTCTTTGGTGATGTGAATATAATTAGTTTTTTTCAGTAAAAATTATGCTTAATAGACTATTCAAAAATTCCTATCTCTGCCGCATTCAAATCACTTAACCTCTCAATCTGCTCATCAGCAACAGTAGAACTCTAGACTACAGACAATCTCTAATATTCCTTCCAACTGTGAGACTATGATTTCTACAGACAAGACAACCTCAGAAGCAGGGTCTGCCCAAGTCTAAAAATCACCACAGATAAAGAAAGAAGGAAACCACAATCTTCTCTTGAGAACAATGTAGAATGATGCTCTCAAACTGAGTCTCACATTTGGACAACATAGAAAGTAATAACTGGGTTGCCAGAAGCGAAGAAAAAAAAAATAAGGTTTATATGAACTAGGATTTCAGGAGAATAGCAAGAGTGTGAGGGACCTGATCATTTCTTGAGATAAAACCAGACTTTGGGACAGAAAGAAAAGGTTAAGGCAATCTACTTTTAAACCAAAGTGAAGAAGGGCAAACATCTGAGAGAGAAATTTATAGAGACTGACTCAATTAGATAGCAGGGTAGTTGTAGTATAATTAATTCAAAATCACAAAACAAATTTTATGTTTGCCCCCAAAAGAAAAATTAAATTGCTTTTAAATATATACCTTTGAACCTTTGAAGAATTTGCTAGTTTGTACTATATTTCTATAAAAAATTAAAATTAAAAACATTTTCTTGATAATTCTTTTTTTAGGATGGAAAACTTTGTGGTAAACTGTTTTTATACCTCTTAGAACAATCCACTCCATGTGAGAATACATGTTCTTTATTTACCTCCAAATATACAGCATCTGACATTAGGCGCAAGTTGATATAACTGCTAATATCCAATGAGTTCTGCTAGGAGCAGTAGTCAAATAGATAGGGAGAATGGACGTAAACAATAAAAGGGAAAATTGCAGATACTAATATCTGATTTTTTTAAAAAATCAGTTAAATATGTTGGTCAGAACAATGACAATCTATACTTAGCTATTTTCATCTTCTACCTATTAAAAACAAAATGTTGTAAATAAAAATAAAACAAAACAAGACTTAAGTCTATGTCTTTAATCAGCATAAAAGACCTGGATAAGAAGGTCGGACCTGTTGCTAAAACAGAATTGTTGCCTATTGAAAGACAATATGCCTAAGGATGCTTTGAGGCCGGGCCAAACTGCAAACTAATTACATGCCTCCAGGTAGGACTTTAAAAGAAAAGTGTTGCCTTGTTCCTGTTTGTCTCCAGTCAGCCCTAGTTTGTCCCTTTTGTCGCAACAGAAATCTTAATACTGCCATTTCTCCTCTCAAAAGAGTTGTGGTCTGATATTAAAAATCACCCTACTTCAGATTAAAGGATACGGCCACAAGGGCATTGGTAAATATCAGTATTGGTAGGGGAAAAAAATTAGCCATCAATTTCACATAAATTTAGAGTGAAATAGTATCTCCAAAAGAATAGTTAACCTTAAATTCAGTTACTTTAATAAAGAATTCCAACTCTGATTATATGGCGTTAAAAAAATAATAATAATAAAGGCCATAGTTGTAAATCTATAGTAATGTTTCAAGAACAGAGAATAAACAGCGAGCCCATCTGATCTCAGTTGTGGCAACCACTTTCTAATGCACAAGCAAGACCAAGGGCCATGATGAGCAGTACTTTTAAATTGCAAATTCAATCTCCCGAAGTATGAATAGCCCACATTTCAAATTATATTACAGTTTGTCTTTTTTTTTTTAAGCTTCTATTTATTTATTTGACAGAGAGAAACATCACAAGTAGGCGGAGAGGCAGGCAGAGAGAGAAGGCGGGGAAGCAGACTCCCCGCTGAGCAGAGAGCCTGATTCTGGTCTCCATCCCAGGACCCTGAGATCATGACCTGAGCTGAGGGCAGAGGCTTAACCCACTGAGCCACTCAGGTGCCCCTACAGTTTGTCTTTATAACAAATGAGGTGGAGAGGAAGCAGGAGCGGATAAACTTGAGATTTTCAAAGTTTCATTACTTATCCAGACTTCACAGCTGTGAAGTAGCGAAGTGACCAATACAAAATTTGAATATGTAACTGGGACATCAAATCCAGTGTTTCTGTTTAGGGTAGTATATGCTTCTCTGATCATTTAAGATGCAAAAATTATCAATGATCACAGGTTGTGACTGACTCAACTCACTCAGGTTATTCCTTACTGACTCAATGTCTAATCCCTTAATCTACTCTAAAACCAATTAGAGAGCCTGAGAGCAAGATTGAGAGACACTAGAAACCCTCCTCCCCAATAGAGCACTCCATTTTCCATTTTGGCTCTCTTACAAGTGATCAGTTTAGTAAGAATAAAAAATAATGAGATGGCAAAGTTAAATCCTAATAATTTCATACTTAAATTGTTTTTATTGGATTAAGCACAGACACTATGTATTATAAAAACAGGCTGAAAGACTAGACTCTGAACAAAGACACACAGAGGCAGAAAGAACAATAGTTCATTTGGATCTACTGCCTTCCACTCCTCAGTTCAACCAGTGTTTTCACGCACATGCAAACACACCGCCTCTGCTTTTATATTCTGACTCCAAATCGATGTTTGCAAACATTTCTTATCTGAGAACACAATTCCTTAACTATGAACCAGAGTTTTCTGAACACTAAAAAGCAAGGCTTGAAGACCCCAAAAGATCCCATTAGTATGTTCTAAATGGGACATGTGTCCCATTTCAGGCTTTGTTTCTGCCATCCTAGAAGCACCGTGTTCCTTTCCTTCAGCTAATTCTGTTGCAGAAAACATGTAATTATAGAAAACAAAATTCTATGGAAATATTTTTGCCCTTCCATATTACCCTTCCATTTATTTACATAAATAATGTAATATTTAGAATTAATAATTCTACTTGTAATATGAAACTAGAAGAGCAAATCATGTACAAGAAATTAAAATTTTACCTCTGATAACCTAAGATTCTGTCAAAGATCAATTTAATTTTAAAATTATTTTGCACAAAGTCAGAATAGCTAAAATTAACAACACAGGAAACAACAAGTGTTAGCAAGGATGTAAAGAAAGAAGAGCCCTTTACACTATCAGTGGGAATGCAAACTGGTGCAGCCACTCTGGAAAACAGTATGGAGGTTCCTCAAAAAATTTAAAAGTAAAACTATACTATTACCCAGTAATTGAACTACCAGGCATTTACCCAAAGAACACAGAAATAATACTGATTCAAAGGGATACATGTAACCTGATGTTTATAGCAGCATTATCAACAATATCCAAATTATGGAAAGAGCCCAAATGTCCATCGACTGGTAAATGGGAAAAAAATGCAGTGCGCACGCACACACACGCATACACATATGCACACACACACACACACACATATACATCCAATGGACTATCACTGAGACATTAAACACACACACACACACATACACACACACACACCCTTACCATTTGCAAAGATGTGGATGGAGCTAGAGGGTATTATGTTGAACAAAATAAGTCAGTCAGAGAAAGGCAAATACCATATAATTTCACTCATATATGGAATTTAAGAAACAAAGCAAATGCATATGGCAGGGGAGAGGCAAGGCAAGAAACAGACTCTTAACTATAAAAACAAATAACAAGTGATGGGTATTAAGGAGGACACTTTTTTTTTTTTTAAAGATTTTATTTATTTATTTGACAGAGAGAGATTACAAGTAGGCAGAGAGTCAGGCAGAGAGAGAGAGGAAGAAGCAGGCTCCCTGCTGAGAAGAGAGCCCGATGCGGGACTCTATCCCAGGACCCTGAGATCATGACCTGAGCCGAAGGCAGCGGCTTAACCCACTGAGCCACCCAGGCGCCCAAGGAGGACACTTTTTGTGAGGAGCACCAGCTATTGTACATAAGCAATAAATCATCAAATTCTACACATAAAAAAATTAATTAAAATATATTAAATTATTTTGACTGGAAATAATTATCATGATTATCATATATATTAACAGCACTAGTCTCTTAGTATTAATTCCAGACTCTGATTTTTAAAACGTATATTCATACTAAGGGGTACCTGGGTGGCTGAGTAAGTTAAGATTCTTGCTTTCAGCTAAGGTCATGAGCTCAGGGTCCTATGATCAAATCCTGTGTTGGGCTCCCTATTCAGTAGGGTTGAGATTCTCTCTCCCTCTCTCTTAGCCCCTCCCTCCATTCTCTCTCTCTCTCTCTCACTAAAATAAATGAATCTTAAAAAAAGTATAATCATATTAAGAAAGGAGAATGAAGCTACATACTTTAAAAGGTCAGTAATATTTAGAATTAATAATTCTGAAATTATAAATAAGCAACATAGTAATTACAACTCATAAGGGTCTTAGTGTTGTAAAATTACTATTTTCTGAATTCAAGTAGCTCAGCAATATTTTAAATGGACCACGTTATAATTCGGAAACTACATTATTAAGCAGTGGTCTGAAAGAAAAGTTAGGAAAGAATGACCAGAAGAACAGTTTCCTTTTTTAGATCAAAACAAGATTGGTTTCTATGGAGAATGACCTTCTTTTCTCCATCTGAGTCAGGAATGGGAATTATTGGAAAGCTGCTGTCTGGGATATGACAATTCACAGTCATGCTAAAATAATACTGAGTACAAACCAAACTTGGTTTCTCTGTTGTTTCCTACGTTGGTAAATAGCACCTGCATCTGCTCATTCAAGATAGTACTCAGGAATGATGTTAGACTTTCTTTCCTCCACTTCTAAAGAATGACCACACCAATGGCCGCAAGCTTCTTAGCATCTCTCCTGTACAAATTCTCTCTCCATCCCCACTTGCCACTATTTGTCACCCCTCTTCACCAACACACACCGCCAAGGTCTTCTAACTGGTTACTCTCTACACATTGCCACTATAGATCTTTTTCTTTTCTTCCTTTTTTTTTTTTTTTTTTTGACCACTACAGATCTTTTAACACAAAGGTGGGCATTTCTTAGCCTAAATTATTTCAAGAATTCCCATAGATCTCACAGGGATCTTCCTAACTTCTAGTGTCTTGTCTTGCCATATCCCCCACTGTAATTTATGTTTCTTCTAAATTACATGCTATTTCCCTCTTTTGCCACACTATTTCATAACTCTGGCTTTGGCCAAAACATATCCCTACCAGATACAGCTTTGTCATGACAGTAGTGAACAGTACTGAAGGACACTACTGAAGTAGTGACCTTCTTTTTCCATGAAGGTCAATTTATAAAATAGGATAACTTATACTGGCCACAATTTTTTTTTCATTCAAAATAAGAATAATTGAGTTGCATAAATTTTTTGGGAGGGTAGAAGGTAATATAATTTAATATACTTTACTGAACAATAGAAAGCTGATGATGAAATTGATACATATTATATATATATATATAATGGAATATTATTTAGGAAAATAAAAGGAAACCCTGCCATTTACAACAACTTGAATAACCTTGAAAGCAGTGTGTTAAATGAAATAAGTCAAGCAGAAAAAAGATAAATACTTCAGGACATCACTTATATGTGGAATCTTAAAAGCTGAGCTAAAAGAGAGTCACCTGGGTGGCTCAGTCAGGTAAGAGCCTGCCATCAGCTGAGATCATAATCCTGGGGTCCTGAGACAAGCCTAGCATCAAGTCTTCCTGCTCCATGGGATGAGGGGAGATTTGCTTCTCCCTCTCCCCTCTCCCTCTGCCTGCCACTCCTCCTGCTTGTGCTCTTTGTCTGTCAAATAAATAAATAAAATATTAAAAAAAAAAAAAAAAAACAACTGAACTCAGACAAAGAGAGTAGAGTGGTGGTTACCAGGGATATGGGGTGTAAGAAATGGGGAGATATTGGTCAAAGGGTAAAAACTTCCACTTATAAGAATATCAAGGTCTGAGGATCTAAAGTACAGCGTGGTCATTATATACTTGGAAGTTGATAAGAAAGTAGGTATTAAATATTCTCATCACAAAAAGAAATTGTAATTATGTGATGCTATGGAGGTGTTAGCAAATGCTACTTGGTGTTCATCATTTTGCAATATATAAATGTATCATATGCATGTACATATACAAATGTATCATGAGATCATATCCTAAACAATGTTATTTGTCAATTATCTCAATAAAGATATATGTTATATCTCAATAAAGCTGGGAAAAAATTACCCTTTCTCTGCTTTCAAGGTTGTTTTGTGGAAGGGTTTCTCCTCATTTCTCCTGCTTTATAGAGATTAAAAAGTTTATTTCAACATAAAGTATTTTTATATTTATATCTTTATACATCTTTACATATTTTATGTATTTTTATATTTTATAAAAATATAAAATATTTTAATATATTAATATAATATAAATTTCATTGGAAATTTTCGATCAAGGGACACATCATAAAGCTCAACTGGCTACAAGAAGCTCTTCATTTGCATATCATTGCAATGTATAATATCTTAGTTTGTATTTGGAGTTAAGGACAATTAATATTTTAAAAATTAGCTTCAGAGGCTCCTGGGTGGCTCAGTGGGTTAAACCCTCTGCCTTCGGTTCAGGTCATGATCCCAGAGTCCTGGGATAGAGCCCCACCTCAGGCTCTCCGCTCAGTGGGGAGTCTGCTTCTCCCTCTCCCTCTGCCTGCCTCTCTGCCTACCTGTGATCTCTGTCAAATTATTAAATAAAATCTTTAAAGAAAAAAAATAAGAGCTTCATTATCAGTTTCCATAAGCAGAGAATAACATCTAAATAAGATCAGGAAAAAAATTCTCTTCTTAGTAGTATTTCTAAGGATACTTATACTTTATAAGGAATTGTTCATACTTTCTTACCCAGTGTGAGAGATAAGATGCTAATGTTAGTGTACTATCAATTACAAAAGTATTATACATTAGCTTTTTAAGTATATATTATAAAATAATAGAAGCATGGAATACTACAAGCGATGTCTCATAGCATTAACCTTCTGTGCACTCTTTCCCTTCTTTTCTCTCATTTGAGGTCAGGGTACTCCTTGACCAAACTAAAAAGACAACAGAGACTCAAAGAAAAGGTCTTCAGTGGTAGAGAAGGTGACCTGCTTATAGAATCCATCACAGAGAGTGCTATCCATGCCTGAACACAAACTTCTGAATTATTCCCTGATTTGCCATTTTATGATCCTGGCATGTTGTAAATATTCTCATCTTCTCCAAAGAGTGTTAAAGACTGAGCCACATTATATGGTGAATTGGGTCTAAAGAAAAACTTAATTCCCTAACCATGGTAAAACTGAACAAGTAGATTTCTCAGTGAGAAGACACGACAGCAGATACATCAGCACTTACAAATATGTATATGAATGTATAGATATTATTTATATACACATAGGAATGTATATATGAAATCAACATTTGTGTAACAACCACTCAGCTCAATAAGACATCAATAAGAGTGTTGAAACCATGTGCCTCTCCTCAATCACATCACCTTCCTTCCTTCCCACTTTTCATCTCAATTAACCACTAAGCAGACTTTTGTATTTACCGTTGCAGTGTGCTTCACAGCTTCTTTCTAAAAGTGCACTGTTCGAATTTTCCCTTATTGTATATAATATAGCAATAGCTGGAAGCCAAGTGGGAATATACAGTGTAGATGCTCAGTACACAATGCATATTGATAGGAATGTCAACCCAACACATTTTTACACATTTACCTAAAGTGTTTAAAAGTTATAGCTGAAATCCGTATATTTCCTTTAAAAAAAAAAAAATCACCACAGACAGGACACATGGAAGTGAGCTAATCACAGAGGTCCCAGCTGTCAGCAGCATCTCCCCTGAAGGATACTCTTTTCACAAAATATTCTTCATTCTGCCATTAGCCTGTATTATTCAGAGTATTTCTTTTTGGTGGCCTGGAACCATCACTCCTCTTACAAGCCCAGCAGCCAAAAGCAAGTTCTATCTTCAGTATCTGGGCAATATTTTCAGAAAATAAACTATTTCTTCTCAGCAAGCCTGTGCATATGAGCATTCAGGGGCTGATTTTCCGGTTTATAGATTATCTAAAACCCTTTGCTTTGCTCCTTCTTCCTTGCTTTTGGCCATTCACTGCTCATTAGCATTGCCACTGAAGGGTAGACAGGAAAAATAAAAAGAAAAAAATAAGAGCAGCCAGTTTTGCTATTTATTAACTATTCATCAACCACAACAAGGGCTCTTGTGGAGAAAATGGTCAGTTTTTGAATTATGCCTTCTTTTCTAGTTTGTGCTGTTTGTCCTAGTCTCAATTATACTTACATAATTAAAAGTTGGTATAAAAATGTTTTCCCAACAGTCCTTATTCTGTTTGTAAAAGCAACTAATTTTACTTTTTCTGTGAGGTAATTTCCCCCTTTTGTTTGCTCAGGTATAAAACTGTCATTTTTATTGATGTTTTATATACCCAGAACAAAGTACAGATTAGTAACATGAAACAGTAATATACTAGTAGGTTCAAAAGTAAAGAAAAAAAGAAAATGTAATTTAATTTCTCCATACCATGCTTGGTGGAATCATCTGATATGTCCCATTAAATTTAAAAAGGAACTCGTTATTTTTAATTACAGAATAACTGGATCTTAAAGCTATGTCGTCCTTTACTTGACCTCAGAGCACAACTACCAGAATCTATAGAAGAAAAAAATGAAAAGAGTAAGAGAAAAAAAGGAACATGGCAGAGACTTACCCTCAGCACTTGCTAGAGCATAACTGCACTGACTTTCTAGTCTATAAGTGTAACATGAAGGAACAACCATCAGAAAGATGACTCTGAGAAAGTTTTATTATAAATTAACAACTTCTATAAGAGGTAATCTCCCTATCCCATTGATATTTTTACCTGAAATATATGCTTGTTTTATGGCATTTTAGGAGCACCATAAAAATGGCATTTGTTGAATTATTACAATCTCCCATGCCCTAGTAGAACATACCCATCCAACTGTGAGTCCTGAATTGCTCTACTTCAGCTTCCAAATATGACAATATGATCTCAGAAGGCAGATATATATAAAAGTTTTTTTTTTTTAAGATTTTATTTATTTATTTGACAGAGAGAAATCACAAGTACACTGAGAGGCAGGCAGAGAGAGAGAGAGGGAAGCAGGCTCCCTGCTGAGCAGAGAGCCCGATGCGGGACTCGATCCCAGGACCCCGAGATCATGACCTGAGCTGAAGGCAGCGGCTCAACCCACTGAGCCACCCAGGTGCCCTATATATAAAAGTTTTTAAAGGATAGTAAATGTGTCTTATGTGAATAGCTTTGTGATCAACTGAGGACATCTTAGGTACTCAATAAGCATTTTTTGAATTTAAAAAAAAAGGTCAAATGTTATGGTTTTCATATACCCTAAAAGTATATTTTCTGCAATGTGAGATAGTGATCTAGATCATGATTTCTCAGCTTGAAAATAATGAATTATAAAAAGTATCCAAAAACACCGTCAGGAAACTGAAGAGTAATCCAATCCTTCTCAAGTCTGTGTTTGACTCACCACCACACTACTGATGTGTTAAACACTTTTTCAATAATTTTGTTAATAAAAAATTTATAATGGTTTTCACAAAAACCTTACATCCTTTGGGCTATGTAAGAATTTCTGGCATTTCTTTAAAAAAAATGTTCTGTTATTGCTGTTTATAGAAGCCACAAAGAAGAAATTAGACACTGAAAAACAAGATCATAATTGCCACTATACTTCCAACAATTTTCTCTGTTGTCAGATTGTGGAGATTTTCAGAAGAAAGAATCAGTCTTCTAGGTTTTAATTCAATTTAAGCTACATGCAACAGAAAAAATAGGACTGACTCTCTTAGGAGTTTAACTCCTAAGATATTACCTGGCCTTTGGCTTTTAAGATGATAAGCCAATCTAAAAGGTGTTGGTTGTGGGGCATGTCATTTTAATGGTATCACGGTTAAGTACACTAAGCACCTCCACCAATTTTATGTGGCCGTTAAACTTAAATTTGTATTTAAATCTGCTAAACACTATTTCCCCACCCCAGGAAGTTACGAACTAGCAAGTTTAAAATAACTTTTGATGTTATAGATTTCATTAATTATGTTCCTTGGCTCCAGCCATACACAGCTTGCTTTTTTTAAATCAGTCATTGCTGTGCTCAAACCACAGGATTTCTATCTCCTCACTATTCATGTATTCCATGTTTATACATTAATTAATAGATGTAACCAAGCAGAAACAACATGTGACATTCATATTACATTGTCTCAATAAGACAAAATAGTTTTATGGAGGAAATAGCACTGGAAATGACAAAGAACACAGGCAAATATAATTCACCTGCTCTTGGCATTCTTATTTTTACACAAATATTCTTGTTTTAGCTGCAGACAAATGAAATACACATGACTTATATGTGTATTAACAGAAGACCAATGAGAGAACTAAGGTTCATTTTCAGAAGGCTTAATTTTGAGGTTAGAAAATTTAGAACATTTCCTTTCCTCATTTTCACCTATGACTAAAGATCTGTCAGCTACAGTATAGCACAAATAGAAGTGAAAGTTCCATAAAAGGAAATACTTAAAGGTGTCACTGAAAATTAATATCATATGAATCTCCTTCATTTATTTAATTTCTATGTGGCAATGATATGCATTGCCTTATGAAATAACTGTATTTTTTTTAAAAAGTGTCCCAAGTGATTTTGTAAGTATATCAAATATATACTAGAATTAGCTTAGAGGAAACCTATAATCAATTCAAACATATCTACTGTAACAAGAGGATTTCATACTATTCTGATACCATTTATCATATAGGAATATCATGTGTTCTTAAAATTAACATATTACTAAAAGACTAAATGTTGGTTCTATATATAATGGTACACCAATACGCCTTAAGGTATAATCCACTCATAATTTCAGGTAAAAAATTTCTACCTAAATTTCAGAGCTTATCTGGGAAATTAAATGAAGCACAAAAGCAGAACAACAAATAGAGTCCATTTCAGAGAGAACATCTAAACTTCTCTAATCCACTGGCACTAGCCCAGTTTCACTTGGTCCCAGATTACAGAACAAAACAAAAAGCAACAAGGACAGGCAAACAAACAAAAAATAAAACAGTACTATTCAAACACTTACTATCCAAACTCAGCAATCCAATAGATTTGAATAAAAAGAAAATTTACTTTAAATTCTCTAACTGAAACTGTTCTTATACTTGAAACTTAAAAATTACCTTACATATCTCAACACCGACCTTTAAAAAAAAAAAAAAGCCGACTTTTTATCTCATATTCCCACCCCCACCACTTCCTTGTTCTCCCTCACAGAAAAACTGAGAGTTCCTCAAGTCCCATTAAATCTTCAAATCCTCCCCAATCAGTATTGTGTCGCTTCCAGTCCACTGAAAACACTTTTGTCAAAGTCATGTTTATCCTCAACAATTTTCATCCACAGAATTTGACAAGGTTTTTCATTTCCTCCTTGAAATACTTTCCTTACTTAGCTTCCAAAACATCACAAACTACGTTTTCTTTCTCACACGCCACTCATCTTCCTCTTTTCCTGGATCCTCTTTAGTCTCCCTGACCTCAACATTTTAGAATGTCCCATGGCAGTGTTGGAGTTTTCTCTACATGATTATTCCTTAAATGAGCTACCCCTCTTATAGCTTTGAAGACCGTATCTAAAATGATGCATTCCAAATGTACAGCTCAAATCCCTAAATCCCCCCTAAATTTCAAACTCATATAAACAACTGCCAACCTAATTAAATCCTGAAATTTGATGTTTAATAGGAACATCAAATTTAATAAATGTAAATTCTGATTTCTATCTCAAACTTACTCATTGTCTCATGTTCCCAATTTTAGTTAATAGTAACATATTTCATCCACTTTTTCAAGTAAAAGATCTTGGAAGCCTCTTTACTCCCTCTGGATTTCTTCTAGCCAAGCAATCCATCAGAAAATCCTTTTTCTCCTATTGTTAAAATATATCCACAATCTGACAACTACTCATCTACTTCAGCTACCAGCTTATTCCAATTCACTATCCTCAAACTTATTTTCATATCCGTCCACCCAGAGTAGATTATCTTACTAAAATATAGACCATTTCATATCACATGTTTTATCTCAATCCCCCAGTAGGCTCCTTATATACCTGGGAGACCTAAATATCTCACCACGACCTATAAAGTCCCTATAGGATCCTCCATACCTTATTTCTTTCCACTTCTGCTTTGCTCAGTAATAAACGCCATATACATTCCGTGTTGACTTTCAAGATGTTCCTTAAACAAATGATTCCTTACTGTCTTATTCCATGGCCTTTACCTTTGCTGTGCCCTCTGATATCAGATCCCCACGTGTTTTACTTCCTTTCTTTGAGTCAAGTCTCTGTTCTGACAATCACCTCTTCAGAGAGTACCTAACCAAACCACCAAATTCAAAATAGCAAATTTTGTTCAACTGCCATTCATTTTTGTTCACAAAATTTACCACTACTTGACATTATAACACAGTTTATCTGGTTTTTGCCTCTCCCATGAGAACTGAGTTCCTTAAATACAGAGACATAGCTTACTTGTTCAGTATTTTAAATCCAGAGCCTAAAAACAGTACTCCTTAGAGACTAGGTTCAGCATAAGTGTTTCCTGAATTAAAGAACATTCTCCCAATTAGCACACATACATGTTGGTAGTAATACCGACCTTACCATGTAGTTTCAGGAATATTAACTTCTAGATTTATAATGATTTTGACAATGATGCAAATGTCTTATTTAAGGTTATTTCAGAAAAAATCAGGTACTTAGGCCAATAAAATAATTTGTTTTTAAAATAGTACTTTGAATTATTTGGGGATAGAGAAAAGTGTAAGAATTTCTATTTTAATATAGTTAATTACTTAATCTTTTTTATGAGTGAAAAGATTTGTTAATAAGAAACTTGACTACAGATTGATCTAAAATTTAACACACATAGGGAGGCCTTTTGATACTAAGCTTCTTGTGCTTGCCTCTGGGCTTCCCTCTGTTCACTCAAGGAAGCTTTCAGTGGATCAACCACGCCTCAGCTTCAAACTGGTAACCACTTGATGGACAACAATAGGGTTAAAGTCAGAACACCTGGAGCAGGAATCCAAAATTATGAAAACACCAAAGAAACACTGGCTATTTCCTTTATACTCTATACCTTTGAGGGATATCAAATATACGCAAATATTCCTGGAGTGCTTTGAGTTTGCAAATTCTAAAGGCTATTGTAGTCTATGCTAGTTAGAACATAAGACTACTCATCAGTCCAGCAGCCTTAATAAGCACAAGCATTGTGGTTTAAGAGCAGCACTGAATGGAACACCTTAGTATCAACACTAGACAAAACAAAAAGAATACCTGAAACAAAAAATTAACAAATCCAGTTTTCTCAGTCTGATATTGCAGTTACCTAGAATATCTGATAAATATATTATGTACATTTCTTGTTCATACTGAAAAAAATTTCATTTTAGTTTGAGTGATTAAGGTTTTATGCTCCATTTAATTCCTCTGGTATTTTCTTCTTTTAAATTCACTCTGAACCTTAAGTATAGCTATATGAACCAGACTTGCTGTATATTTTCTCCCAGTTCCTCAAATGTAGGAATATGTTTTCATTTTACTTCACATAATTTTAGAGCTTAAATGAAAATTAGTCTAAATCTTCTATTAGCATTGATAATAAATGAAGACTAAAGAAACTAACTTTCCAGGATGCCTGGGTTCAGTCGGTTAAGCAAGGAACTCTTGATTTTGGGTCAGGTCATGACCTAAGGGTCCCAGGACTGAGCCCCACATGGGGCTCTGCATTCAGTAGGGAATCTACCTGCAGATCTCTCTCCCTCTCCCTCTGCCCCTCCCCACCTCTTCCCAGTTGCACACACTCTTTCTCTCTCTCTCCCCCCTAAAATAAATAAATCTTATTTTTAAAAAAAAGAATAACTTTCCAATTTTGCTCAGTTAGCCATTGATAAAATTGGTACTTAACCCCAAACCCTTAAAATTCCAATCTAGAATATTTTTACTATGTCTTAACATCCCCCCATGTAATTCACACTCATCTGAAATTTGTGTCCACACCCAAATGTTAAAAGTCACCAATATAAATTACTTAAATCCACAAACACCCACGTAATCAATCCTAGAATTACTTTAGTATTTTCCCTTATCATTTAGATATCCATCTGATCACTTAATTTTACACTAAGTTCTTAATACACTATTCTAATATATTATAATTAATATTGGTGCAAGATAAGGTCTAAAATAATATGACAAAATGCTAATTCATTTAAGCTCGTACTGCATTCTCTAACTATGTGGATTTGCAGATATTAAAATGAATTATCAGATTAAAGTTGACCTAAGTTTATCTCCATTAGTCTTCTAATGGGATATGCTCGAAGGAAGCATATTGCCTCTTTAAAAAAATGAAATAAACAGAAAATTACTAAGTGATCATAGATACTAGTTATAAAAGTATAAATTACCACAAAAACCCAACGGGACTAATAGTGGTAGTAGTTGTATATATTTGGAAGAAATTGTTAACACTACATAAAACTTAATACTCATCAGGCCCAAATCATCTGAAAACATATATAATCATGCACAAAACTCAATGGATGACATTGTTTTAAAATATATCTGTATTTGTGCCTACATTTTTTTCATAGCTCTGTGCATATGTGTTTCACATTACAAACATTTAGTTTGGTACCCAAGAGCTCCATGAATAAGAACTACCACAGTTAAGAAATAGCTTAATAAACCACATCCATTAATTTGCTTATGCCAGCAGTAATAAGCACATTTCTAGCATTTTTGGTGTCTTAGATTTTTGCACACAGAATATGTATTAAAGGATATATTTCTGTTGTATTTTAAATTTGTGAAAAATTTACATCATTAGATCTAGGAATCTTATCTACCTGGAGAATAGAGAGTGTTGATATATACTAGAACTACATTTTTGTAAGCATAAGAGACAAGGATAATATTTCCTATTCTGGTTTGAAAACAAAACCCCCCTGTATCTTACAGCATCACCTCTCTGAATGGTATTTTTTTCAGAGAATTAAAAAAATACATCCCTCATGTGGTTTTCAAGTAGGACTACAAAGGAACAGCTCAGAATGCAGTGACACCTAATGGCAAAGCTATCTTTATAGGCCATAAATGTATTTTCTAATAAACATTATGTTTGTGGTAAAACTGTGTAAGTATGACTACACACCAAAATGTTGTCTGACGATAATCTGAAATATTATGAAAATCTAAAAGCAATACCAAACACTTTACTTTGTAACAGTAATATAACACAAGCAAATGAAGGAAGGGGGCGGGGCGGAAGACTTCCAGATTAGAGAGTATGGTTTTAAAATTACAATACCCTTTGAGACAAAATTACAATATGATAAACTAAGCCTTAGGAATTGAATTAAATATAATGCCTCTTTCATTACTCCTAACAATTTCAACTGGTTTCTATTGTTTAAAAAGGCTAAAGTTAATCACCTTGATTTTTATTCTTATTTGAATTAAAATTTATAGGAGATATTTACTGGGTGTACACTTCACTTGGAATAGAAAGCAAAGGTCCTTGGTGTAATGGCTTATTAGTCATGTCATAGTTGATACTGTTGATTAATAACACTGTCTAACTTAATGCACATCTGAATTATGCTTCAAATAACTGTATTAATGATACAGAAAAGAATAATAGTAAAGTGCACCCTTATTTTAAATTCAGAAACTACTTGTATATATATTCCAGAAGTTTACACTATATGCTATCCATAACTTAGGAAGCAAACAACCATTGTAAATAATAAAGGTATAATTCAAATCATTGAGATATCTTATATGTACAAGGAGTCCTTAATGACTCCTGGGGGCTATCATACTCAATACATATTATGTAAAGAGCTGGAAAAGAAATATTTTGGTGTAAGACACAGTACATTTTCTGGAAATACTTTTACATTCTATATTTGAGAAAACTGTCCTCAGTGCAGAAATCATGAAAACTATTGCTTTAAATCTGCCATCTATTACTATTTTTAATGTGGACATTTTATTCACCCACCAGTTTTATACTTTAATTTGAACTTTCTCACGATGAAAATATTCTGCACATTGTTTTAGGCTTCTCAAACCAATCATAGTTAATGACTATGATCTCAAAGGATAAAGTATCATGTGCTTAGAAGAAAAACATAAATAAATGGTTTGTTTCTATTCCCTGCTGGCATAAAGTATTTTACTATGACTGATAACAAGAAAAACCTGTGAGTGATTTCAGTAATATGTGACCACACTGTTTGAGAATATCCTTGTAGAGATATATAACTGAGGGTAGCTCATTTCAATCAGTTCTGTGAGCACAGGAACCAGATAAAGAAATGAGCATACATTAAACTGTTAAAACATGAGATCCTCCATATTAGATTTGAAGCAAAACACAAACTGTGCAGTTGACTGGAAATGCCACCTAATCCCTGCTTAATTAAAGCAGTGCTCTACACTCCTGTTGTGTTTAGGGAGTAAAGAGTGTGGAACGACTGATGTATGAAGAAAATAGCAGTCAGCGTGGATAATCTCAAAGACTTTCGAGCTTTCTAGCTACATAAATCAGAGCGACTTTTGAATAGCCTCATAAAACACAGTATCATTGCCATTCCACTCACGATTTTTTGGTTCTTCCTACAGCATGCAGATCATTAGGAAACTTCTAAGCAATCAAGTAATGTGGGTCTGATGAAATTACTCAATCAATGCACAGGCTCAAAGTAAAAGCATAATTTGAAATTGCAGTTTTTATATGTCAAAAGACCTTTCTTTGGGGAGGGGGGAAGAATATCACAATTGAGGTGATTCATTTCTAAATATTATGTGTGTACATGTGCTTTAAACAAATATATGCAATTATCAAATATCTTTAAAATGTGATTTAACAGAAGTAATTATGTATGATATTAGTGCATTTTTGATTGAAAATAAATACACTGCCACTTCAATCACTGGAGTTTAACTATTATGATATATTTCATCATTCTAGTGAGTTCATGTGTTTAATAAAATACATTAGAGTTTAAAATATTATAATTGACTTTTAAAAACTACCTGCACGGAAAAAAAAAAAAAAAAAGAAACAAGAATGGAGAGAGTTTTCATATATATAATTCTGTTCAACGCTAAAAGGATTCAGTATTTAAAGAAACAGAGCAGGTCTTTTTTAGCTTCCAGGTTGCTTGAACTGCATACTGCAGCTATGTTCTACATGAACCCACACTACATGAGGCTAGAAAGACCTTTCATTTCTGCCTATCTCCTTGTAACTCTAGAGCTGAAATATTAACTTTCCCTTCAGTTTCATCACATTCATCCCTTAAATCCTAAAATAATACATTTGCCATAAGCATATTTCTCCCATTAAATATTTAAATGAAAGCAATCACCTCCTGAAGACAATTAATTCTCCTTGCTAGTCAACCAGGTAAACTGATTCAATGAATAGTAACTGATGGTTTAAAACTTTAGAATGGGCATTTAGTTTTGAATTTATTATACTTCGGCTGGGATGAGAGGTGGAAGCAGGAGAGGCTTTTAATCTCTGACATGCACTCAAATTAGTCTTGGTCATTTTCTTTAATTTGGGAATAATATTTATCAGTATATTATAAAAGATATGAAGAATCTGAAGCAATTATCAATTTGCTCGCGTTCATGGCAATATTAGGTAGCCTGTAGAAGAAGCTAATCCTCTTGCCTTATGTACTAATTGCATTCAAGTAAATTGTCTGGTAAGTGTTCCTTTTAATAGGATATACACAGTTCATGCATACAACTTACTATCTTAAGAAATCTGTAATTTGTACACAGTTACCTCTTTTTTTTTTTTTTTTTGGTCTGGTTATAAATAAGTAAACCATGTCACATTGACAAACAGAATGCAAAGGAAAAAATACAACCGTTGTGTTCTATTTAGAAACAAACGATCAGACTACATTGTAAAATAGTATTCAGCTGATAAAGGACAGCAAGAGCTGTAGGTGTTTGCAAATGATGTATTTATCATGTGGACCATAGAATAAGCAACAAAATGAGCATTTATCCACAAGCCTTATCTCCTGAGCGATGAAGAGCCTACGGCAGAAATCCCTAATCATAAAACGAATGTAAAGTTACCACATTATATATATATACATCCTGTTACAGTCATTTATAACTGGACATAGATGTATGTCATTTCTTTAAGAGAACATGGTTCGCTTCTGAATTCTATCAGAACATTACTGAACCCCTCAATGAGGCCATAATTTCTCCCTGAAAAGTTCTGAACCCACAGGCCCTGTTAGCCCCCAGGCAAAACGTGATCTAGCAGTCAAGCTCTCTAGTGCTTAATTAATGCCTAAGTGCAAGGTTTAGAATCCTGACCTCATTACCCCTTATACAGAGACATGTATGGTTCTATTGATATAAATGACAGAGAATGGCAGACATGTTTACAAAGACAGCCTCTGAGACCGAGGAGTCCCCTGGAGCTAAGGGGCTGGCCGCTGTGGAGGCACACACCAGACATAAGCCCCTCGCTTGGGCAGGCACAAGAGCCACCTGAAGCAGGTTCCCTTCTAGGACTCTGTGGGGTGGGTGTGTGTGTGCGCGCGCGCGCGTGTGTGTGTGTGTGTTGAGCAGGGGAGGGGCAGGGGGACGAAAGGAGGGGATGCTGCGACCCATCTGTCGCTTCAATTTGAAGAACATCAAGCCGTGTGGACAGATAAAAGTCCCGTGCCCAGAAAAATTCCCCAAGAGGGGCCTCTCTTCATCCCAGTAAATGAACCTTACTGGCCCGCGGACGCGAAATTTCCGAAAAGGAAATCGTCGCATTAACGCAGAAAAGGCTGCAGGAGCCCATCTCCACTCGGCTCTTACGGATTAGCAAGTGAGAAGAGTTGGAGCCTGAAGCTGCGAGCGCTGTGCATGATAATGACGCGCGGCCCCCACCCGCCTCCGCCCCCGCCCGCGCCAGCCGCGGCCAGTCCCGGCCCGTCTGGTTGCCAATAGGTGGGGCCACGAACATCTCCGAACCGGCTCGGCGTCCTTCTTGGAGTCAGGCCGCCCGGCCGGAGCCCAAACGCCTTTCCTCTCGGCCTCGCGCGGCAACTCAGAGTTGCCCGCGAGACAAGGCGAGGCAGGTGTCTGCCTGGCAGCCCACGAGGGCGGCCAGCGCGCCCCGCGCTTCTCGTGCGCCCCGGGGCCAGTCTCGCCGCCGCGCCAGGCCGGAGGAGTGTGCGAAGCAGCGAGGCGCGCGGCTCCCCGTCCTCGGCTACACCGCCGCCAGCCCCTCCCGCCACCGTCGCGGCGACTCTGCGCGAGTACTGCAAAGCCAAGAGGACGGGAAGAGGGAAAGGAGGCTGGGGGCGCAGCCAGCACCCCGTCACCATCGCACAACGCTGCGGCTAACGCAGCCCGCTCACGTTGCAAAACCACCTGTTCGATCCGAAGGGAGCTCCCCCCACCTCTCACCCCAGTTTTCGCCTCACAGGTGACATGCACACCTCTTCTTTCCCCTAAGATATATATATATATATATATTTAATGGAGCAAATGTACATCCGGGAAAGAATATGGAAGGTAGAGTCGATTAAACTTCCTTTCCCCACACACTTAGAACCCACCCACTCCCCGCACTTCCCGGCACACACGCACAACTGAGGTAAACTCGAGACCCCCACGCATCCAGCAAACACTCCAAGATTCACCGCGAAACAACGGCCCAAGTCAAGGTTCGAGCATCCCCATCCTGACAGAAAACTGAACAAGTGTAAGGGAAGGTTAGCGGGAAGGGGCAATAAACCGGAGCCAGCGCCAGTGAAACCACACAGAGGGCGGAGAGGGGGAGGCAAAGGGAAACATTCGCTAACCCAGACGTTAGAAGTACCCACAGGCAACACCTGCTCGTTCTTACCGATGTGAATGATTGAATCCGCATTCGCCAAGTCCCAGGTTCGAGACCACCAGACGGACAAAACCAAGAGCAAGGGGAAAACTTCCATCTCCTCCTATGCTGAATCTCTTTTAGGATGGTTTCTCTTTCGATATATATTTTTTTAAAAAACCAGTCCGAAGAGTTTGAGGTCACGGTAGAGTTTAGCGCAGCTTTTTTTTTTCTAAATTCCTATTGCCAGAGCAAAGCCTTTAATCGTCGTTGATGAAGGCAGAGCGAATAAGGAGCCCAGCCTGAGGAAACCTCCTTCGCAAAGCCGTGTCACTTGGAGGGGAATTTTGGCATCGCCAGAGTTGTTTGCAGTTTGGCTTTTAAAAAATGTATCCAGCCTCGGCTGCTCTCGGGCAGGGGGAGAGGCTGGAGCTCAGACCATCCCCATCGCTGCGCCGGGGCCGCGGGTCTCCAGTCCCAGCGCCGCCGCAACTTCCAACAGACCACCCCCCCCCCAACACACACACGCCGGATGTTCCCCTCCCCCTCCCCCAACCCAAAAAAAAAAAAAAAAAAAAAAGGCGCCCCCCCACCCCCGCCCCAACGGCCCGCAGAGAATCACTTGTCCTCGCTGCCAAAATAAAATCTAAGTGGAAAGGAAAGATTAGGAGATTCCAAGCGGAGCAGCCAGATTCCAACAGGGAAGGGAAAAAAGCCCTCTCCAAGAGGGGTAGTAAAAGTGAACTTCAAGGTAATGCAGATAGTAATGCAGAGAAAATTCCTTTTCTGCGCGAGGCGGGGAGCTGAGCTCGGCGAGGCGGGCCCCGGGAGCCGGTTCGCTCGGGCGCGGTGGCGGGGGAGTTGCGCCGGGCGCGAGCAGCGGGGCCGGGCAGGCGGAGGGAAGCCTGCGGGCTGCAGGATGCTTTTGGAGCGGTTCGCCTGGCGGGATGCAGGAAGCGAGCAAGGAGCGAGCCTGGCAGCTTCAGCACTAGCCCCACGTTGCCTAGAAATGGATCACCTAGGAGAACGAGCGAGCCCGCGAGAGAGCGGTGCTGTCAGGCGGAGAGAGGGGGAACCGAGGGAGGAAGAGCCTCTCTCTAATAACCACCTCCTCCCCCTATCTGCAATACAAGGGAGAAACAAAATAGTGCTCTCATTTCCCTTGGAATCTTCAACTGGGACTGAGAAAAAGGCAAGGCTCCAAAGGGGGGAAAAAACAAAAACAAAAAACGTTGAAGCTTTTTGGTTGTGTTGTGTTTTGTTTTGTTTTTTTAGAAGGTTAAAGGCAACCTGATAAAGCCACCCCACTTATTTAACCTTGTTACTGCTATTCTCCAACAGGTATCAGACTTTTTCTAGTCTTTGCCTGGAATTAGTCACATTGGATAAAAACAAATTAGGGACACCTGGTCGCTAAGGGAAAAAGAGACCTAGAAAGCTTTTAATGAGATTTCAATTATAAAGTCAAAAAAGGAGAGGACGTGCTAATTATTTTTTGTACAGTGATTTTTTTTTCTCTCTCTCTCCAGAGTATTTTTAGGCAATCAGGATAGAGAAAGGATAAAGAAGAACGTGAAATTTTTTTAAAAATAATAATTAAGTAAAATACGTGCTTCAGTGAAACATTTGATCCAAATATTACATTGAGTAGCTCTAACAATGGACCTATGGATATAAATTCAGAATGAGGAAGTTGGTTGTTTCTCCATGAAAAGAGCTGAAAAAAGTACTGAATGACAACGTCCCCATCCCAGAATGAAAGGATTTTTGGCATGCTTATTCCTTGAAATATAATCCTAACAATTGTGACTTCCTTTCTTGCAATGGATATCTTATATTCAGTCTGACCCCACTTCAGACTGGAGGTTTGTTAACAAAACCAAATAACTAGTTGAGGCCAGATATTAATAGACCTGATTATTTCAGTTATAATTGGAATCCTTTGGAAATGTTGCTATTTGGAAGGTGTGGGTATCAAACTCCTTAAGCAACCTTTCAGAGCCCTCCCTTGCTTTCATACTTAGAAAACCTCTTTTCTTAAGACTTTCTGGCATGGTGAATTGGGCTAGTATTTCTCCAAACACAGTTATACTTTCTCACCTCTGTGAAATGCCTTCTTTCGTTCTTCTTGTGTACTTTTTCCCTGCGCATTCCAGAAACTGTGCTGCCATATTGTTACTTAGGTCAATAATTCTGTTGGAAGGTATCTGTTTACTCTTCCAACAACTCTGCTCTGCCACTTCAAGGCTTAATTCAAATTTTACCCATGATGTACTGTCCAGTTCTTTAATATGGAATAAATCCACCCTTTTTCTGTGTTCTCATAGCACACTCTACCTTTATATTAGAGTTAGATGGGACTGCTTCTGAATTAGATCATCAGTGCCCTGAGAGTCAGGACCATAGCTTATTCATGTTTTATTCACTGAAGCATTTTACATAGAGCTCCTTTGTTGACTTGGATTTCATCATTTCCTTCTGAATCTGGCATAAATCAGTGCTTCCAAGAAGCCATTACTGATTAATTTGTCTCAATTTTGATCATTCCTTTATTTTTCCTATCAGTATACATGTACTCAATTTGATTGTATTAATGTTGTTGATGTCATTTTACTTTTTAAAGAGTTCTGTTGTGATTTCAGGGATCATATTTTGTTGGTACAGATAATGAAGTTTTTGAAAGAATGGATGTATCTCTCCATAGCTTGCTTCTATTATATTATTCACAAGGGTATTTAAAAAATTGATGAGTCACTATGTGCTCTAGGAAGAAAAAAAAATGTGAAATAACCATTAACATGGAAAGAACACTATAATATGTTAGAATCAGAGAACTAGGAAGAACTTCAAAACATTAGCTGGCTCAGTCCTGGCTTAATAAATGTCACTCCTGGAAATAGCTAAATATATTCAGTTCATATTATCTTCCATCTTGGAAATCTGTTCTGGAGTATTATGAGCAAAATATTTTCATTATTCCAAAATCCTCCCATTTATTGGTTCTCAAAGGTAACTTCACTTTGGAATAACCTCAAAAGCTTTGAAAAAAGGTCACTTCAGGCTAATTGAATCAAAATCTCTGGGATTTGGGGTCTGACCAATATGTTTTAAACTCTTTGAATACAACTCTAATGTGTAGCTATACTCCAGAACTACTGTCACAATATTCAGACATTTATAAGAGTCTGCATCACACATCACAAAAACCATAAAGGCATCAAAACGCACATTCCTGACATTCAGAAGTGATAATAGTGCCACGAGATGCAGCTTTCTAAAAGTAATACCAAGTTAATGCAGAATTGAAGCAAAACGTGGTTTATTAATTTTAAATTTAAAAATGTCAATCACTCTTTTAAACTGTTGAAATAATTTCTTTACCAAATAAGCCCTAATTAGTGATTTTTATATGAAATATGAGTTTAAACACATTTTTAAATTATGTGTTAACCATATTTCCTACTATTTTAGAAAATTTCATATTGTGATATAATTAGATGGATACAAAATTAGTTTACTTAGGTTAGGTGGATGCAAAATTTTTTAATGTGTAAGTTAGATGTTAAATTCCAGAGAAGAAAAAATAAATTCACTGGTTGTACTTACATATAAGCTTCTTATGAAGGCCATCTATTAGTCTAATTAGCTTTAATTCAAGCATTATCATACGGAAATGGCTGATACATCTGACTTGCTGCACTGAAATTCAAAACTTTGGCATTCCAGCATATTTCTTTGTGGAAAAAATAGCCTCCATTCATGAAAATTTTATACCAATGATTAATTTTTAGAATAAAAATTTAAGGGAACCATGAGTCATGAATTTCTTCTTTGTATGTGGAAAATGTCAATTCAATTCAGGCATGAGTTGTGTTATGAAGATCAATACAGTAATCCCCCCCTTATCCACAGTTTTGCTTTCTGTAGTTTCAGTTACTCGAAGTCAACCATGGCCTGGAACCTGATGATCATCCTTTTGTATCATGAGAAGATCAACAGCAGCCTAATGCTTCGTCACATTGTTTATGTCATTCATGTCACCTCATCTCATCATGTAGGCATTTTATCATGTTATGTCATCATTAGTAAAAAGGTGAGTACAGTACAATAAGGAATTTTGAGAAAGAAAGGGACTGCATTCATATACCCTTTATTATAGTATATTGTTATAATAGCTCTATTTTATTATTATTATTAATCTCATACTGTGCCTAATTTATTGTCTAAGCTTTATCATAGGTATGTATGTATAGCAATAATCTTAAGTATATATAAGGTTCAGTACTAGCCGTGGTTTCAGATACCCACTGTGGATCTTCAAACATATGCCCTGTGGATAAGGGAGACTACTGTAATTTCAAGAAGTGGTAGATAATCCTAGCAGTTTAAAGATGTAAAGAATAATGATTTTTTTATGGAAGTATAGACTTTGGGAAACTATTAATTTTCATTTTTGGAGGGCATATGCCATCTCCTTTAATCATGTTCAACGTACTTTGTGGAAAGAAAACAACGTAATGGACATCCCTGGGATATATAATTCTTTCATTTTTACTCTAAACAAATATTGGGAATACCAATGTCTAATTTAAAAACCAGCTGCTCACTGAATGTTACAATGGTAGTAACTCAACTTACATTAGTCAGTTTTAAAGAAAGTCAGTAATATTCAGTGAATCAAGAGATGTATTTTGTTTTAATTAAAACTCTATAAATTTATGGATAGCTTACTTGAAAATTAGGGTGAAAACAGCTTTGAAAAGAATAGCAGAGAAAAAATGGAATGTAATGCATTTTGATCATCAGTTCTACTTTGCTACAATTGTATCATTAGTATTACAGATTCTAAGTATACTGGAACTTTAATTAATATGACTATGAAAGGAAAACTATGAGCTTACAATGACTGACTACCTGCATATACAGGCAATAACAAATTATGGCTGTAAATTTATAATTGAGATGTTTATTTGCAGAAGTAAAAATTCTTTTTGCTTGAGCAGTTGAAAAGGCAATTTTATACTTAGCAGATCAAAAAAATTCAAAGTTCAATGGGACTTTAGGGCTTCCCTTATTCAATGCATGGTTTTCTGGAAGAGAATGAGAAATTGAGTCACAAAAGTTGTACTGACATTTGTTGAAAAACTCAATTTAGAAAACACAATTTTTGGACTTTTAAATATGCTTCAAGAAAATCATTAAATCATACATTTCTATGTAACATATTCACATTGGGTATAACATGTTCTTTTTTGCACAGGGTGGGGTAGATCAACCTTGCAGTGACCCACCACTTTCTGCTTTGTCAAACTATGTTATCTGTGACACTACTGTAAATGTTGTGCTTGAGAACAGGTGATCCTTCCTTCCTCCCCACCTTCCCTCCTTCCTTCCTTCCATGCTTCTTGCCCTCCTTCTTTCCTTCCACATTAAACTCTTAATCCCTTCCTCCCTTTCAACACCTTCCCTAAATCTGCAAGGCTCTGTCCGAGTAATGTCATGTTTTCTTCTTACTCAATGAGATATACATTCCAACAAATTCTGTGAATAGATTGTTAACAAGGGGTTTTTTGTTAATATTAGAACTCTATCAAACTTAATTTACTACTAAAGTTAATGCAAGTCAAAACTTTAAATTTCAAAGCTTTTCCGCTATCCCTACATTAGCCATGATATTGACAATTTTTTATTAAGTTTTTTTTTAAATTTTAATTCCAGTATAGTTAACATACAGTGTTATATTAGTTTCCGGTGTACAATATAGTGATACAACAATTCTATACATTACTCAGTGCTCATCATAATAAGTGTATTCTTTAATCCTCATTACCTGTTTTACCCTGAAGTTTTAAGAACAAAAATTAGATATATATATCAGAGCACCAATTTTAGTTTAGATTTCTTATCTCTTCTGTCTGGTGTTGATGTGAAATTCTAAGTAGAATGTTAATAAAAATCAAGCATGTGGTGGATAGAGGTAAAATAATGACTTAAAACCCAACAGGGGCACTTTGAGATTGGCCCCTCACTACATTATATCCTGTCCCCACAAGATGGCAGCCATGCTTGATGTAGATTTAATCAGCTTACTTTTTTAATGTCTCCATACTTAACAGTTTACCAGAGTATTATTAACTCATGGTAGTCAAACGACTATATTTAAGCAAACTTGATATTTTAAGTAATTTCTTAGGTAAGTTGATTTTCTGAAATTTTATTTTTTCTGAAACTTACACGTAGGAATAATATCTATTATTATGTTTTTATAATATCTGCTTTATTTACATCTCCGATTTTATTAGTTACTTAAGAGTTAAATATAAGTAGAACAATCTTTAGTAATATTCCACTCAATCCTATGATAATGAGTAATTAGGACATGATGATATTATGTAACTCAAGTTTCAGATTAAATACTAAAGTTTTAAAAATGAGCTTAATATAACTATTTTCTTTCCCTACAGAAAAAAAATATATATATTTTGTATATCTTGAGTTAAGGAACTATTCTTGGCCATGCAATAAAGATATTGTCTACTAATTTATAATTGATCCTCCTGGTGTGGCATATCAATTCAGGCAAATGTCTAACAAATAGGTCAAAAGCACAAAAAAAATGCATGATACAAACTACAGTGAATATCAATTATCATTTGACCTTTAAAAATAAGATTTTGTTATCTTCCCATGATTAACCATTTAATTCTTGAAATTAACTGTTACTATTGACACATATTTTACTAGGCACATAAATAAAAAATATAAAGTGTGTGTGTGCAATATGCTGCAAAACAAACTATACATTTTAGTTTAAAATATTGTTTTTGTAGCAGCAGACATCATAGGGAAAAGTTAAAAGGAGAAACAAAAGCTTGGTTAATATTCATTCATCTACCTACACATACATACACACACATTTGCTTTAGAGTTTTCAAAGTGTAATATAAATCCATAAACATTTACATTTACTTCTTAGTGGATAGGGTAAAAATTCAGTATAGATACAAAACATAATAAATTTCTTATTCTTCATTCATCCTGAAAATTGGTAGCAAACTTAAGTTCAAATAATTATGAATAAATGAATTAACTAGTGAGTGAATGAAAGGATAAAATGAAAAAAAAATTGTAGAATATTACTCATGCAGTATTAGTCAAAACATCTTGACTCACTCCAAAATAAATAGATTACTGAGATGTCAAAGTGGTCTGGTCATGAGATTATTTCACCTATTTATCAGTCTTATTGCTTACAACACAAGGTTTATCTGATGTAGAGAAAATGGAAGGTGTTTTGAAAGAGTTCTTTGGAAGTTAACAGTAGCCCAAATGTGAGTCTCCGCCCAGATTTAATTTGACTTATTTCCAGTTTGGTTTATCTGACTGAAAAGAATGAAAGGAAGGAGAAAAAAAAAAAAAAACTAAAGTTTATATTAGATCTCATAGAATTTATCTAAAGTTGGCTAATATAAAACTAATCATACTGTTTGCGCTTTGTTTTTTTACCTTTTTTTACATTTTCCTGCTTTATTAGATTTTAAAAATTTCATCTAGAGTTGAACCGTAAAATACTAGACATAAAAATTTTTTAATTAAATAAAAAGTAATAAAATAATAAAATAAAATAAATATAAATATAAATAAAAGCCATCTAAAAATTAAAATAAAATAATAAAGTAAATAAAATAAAATACTAGATGCGATAACATTAAAATTTTAAAAATGAGACAATATTAAAAAGGTTTAAAATTCCTATGCCATTAGAAATCTAAACCAGCATTTCTTACATTGCATTCTATGGAATACTTTGTTTTGTTCTATTAAAAAAAAAAAAAGCCAGATTTAGTGGTCACATCAGATTGCAAATTGCTGGATAGACTTATTTTCTCTAAGAGATCCATGGTGTACATTTACATTAAAAACATGGAGAAGTCCTCTAGGAAGCAAATTATTAATTCTTGTTCACCCCAAAATATCCCAAATTTATGTAACCACCAATTTCCCTTTTTTATAAACAGAAGGAGCAACATTTATTACATTGTTGAAATCCATTTTCTAATCCCAAATAATTTTTGCCATTTTTTTCCTCTTCTATTTGTAGATGTTTATATTAGTCAAATTGCAAATCAGTAGGTTGGAATGTCATATCTGAGGAGAGATCCTGTTTTGATCTGTATTTTCTGTACCCGTTTTGAACTTCTATGATGAAGGAAAATATATGACCCACATGTTTTCTTTTCTTTAAAAAAATGCTTTAGGGGTGCCTGGGTGGCTCAGTTGATTAAGAGTCTGATTCTTGATCTCAGCTCAGGTCTTGCTCTCAGGGTTATGAGTTAAAGCTCTACATTAGGCATCATGCTGGGTGTGGAGTCTACTTAAAAATAAATGAATAACTAGGGGTGCCTGGGTGGCTCAGTCAGTTAAAACCTCTGCCTTCGGCTCAGGTCGTGATCTCAGGGTCCTGGGATCGAGCCCCACATCCAGCTCTCTGCTCAGCAGGGAACCTGCCTCCCTCCCTCTCTCTCTCTGCCTGACTCTGCCTACTTGTGATCTCTGTCTGTCAAATAAATAAATAAAATCTTAAAAAAAATAAATAAATGAATAACTAAAACTAAAAATGCTTTATAGATTTACAGTTCTTCTTAGGATGTAGAAAGCCAAAGGAGAACATTACTCTGATCCTGACAACTAAAAAATACTGTATGTTCTATAAAAATACAACTTTCCTTGACCCATCAGAGAGCTAAGGTAGTGAGACAACAAAGTAAATGAAGTTCCAAAGACTGACAAGCACCTCTAATAGGAGACAGGACCCAAAACTTCTTCACTTTTATAGAGCACAGAGAAAGAACTGGCCACCACAGTAGCAAGTAAAAAGAAATTAGCAAAAATTTTAATAAATTCCTATTCAATAAATGTGGGATAGTGTAAGAGTTTAGAATAACTCAGAGTAGCAGACACAAGGGGCACTCGCATTAACTCAAGCTCTTTTCTACAAATCTGCTTAGGGTGGTCATGGGAAAGAATGAGACTAGAGCAGGACACCAGATATACCCTGTAACTCTAACAGGCTTTGCGGAGATGGAGTAAATCTCAAAATGTAGCCCATTCCCCTGGACCTTTCTCATTAGGAAGAAAAAGTGCTTTAAGCTGCTGAGGGAAGGACAGCAGTTTGTATTATAACTAGGGACCAGGCAAAGATTCAATGGTTCATAAAGCAGAACCCATCAACTTCTGGGGAAGTTCCAATAAACTTTCCTTCTTGACACCAGAAAACAAGAAAATATCACTACTTCCGGTAGAGTGATGGATCAAGATTGTCTGCCCATAAAGGAATTAAAAAAAAACCTTTATGGGTCAAAATCCTGTGCCTGTATAAAGCAGAGATGTCTTATTGCTGGGATAAGGAGAGGCAAAATGTTATCTCCCCTATTTAAGAACCTCCAGATATAAGTCTGAATATGTCTGTCATCCAGATAAGAAGGTCAAGAATGATAACAAGGACCCCCTTCCTGATGCTTGGGCACACAGGTATTGTCTAAGACCAAGCTTATGCAAGAAGAAGCAAAAACTCACTCTCTACCCCCACCATGAACCTAGCATTAAGTAATAAGGAAAAGAAGGTTACCACTAGTTGAGAAAAAGGAGTGTGGAGAGAGACCAAGTATTTGACAGTTGTGCAAGAGATTCTAAAGACTGAGAATAAAGCAGAAAAACTGAGAAAAATCTTCTAGCACTACAAGGCTCACCCTAATCATGTAGTTCAGACATCCCACCACTGAAGAAATTCAAAGGACAACAATATAAACAAAACCCAATATTCACTATCATTGTAATGGAAGAGTTGTATTCATTACTCAATACTCAATACTCTTCACCTCTTCCTATTGTTCTTCAATTGACAGTGTTCAGTATTCATTCAAAAAGACAAAATATCAAGAAAGAAAAAGCTACAGTCCAGAGATAAAACAATCAACAAAGCAGATTGAGAAATTACACAAATGTTGAAACTATCAGTCAGTGATGATATAGTGGTGATATATCACCACTATATATAGTGGTGAAGGATATTGTGGTAAAGGTGAAGAACACACATGAGGAATTTCAACAAAAATGGAAACTGTTAAATTGAGTTAAATAAAATCTTTCCACCCCCCAAAAACCCATGATATCTGAGATGAAGAATTACTATAACAGTCTTAATATATATGAGCAAGAGATTTGTGAAGTTAAAAGTAGGTTGGTATAAAATACTCTAAATGAAACATAAAGAGAAAAAGGAATAAAAAGAAAAAAATACCAGAATAACTAGGAGAGATGGATAATATCAAATGGTCTAACATGTGTGCTTTGATTTAAAGAGGAAAATAAAGAGAACGAGGAACAAGTAATACTAGGAACGAACATAAAGGATAAATTTCCAATATAATGAAAGACAATATACCAAAGATCAAAAATCTCAGAAAATTCGAAGCAACATATTTAAAAAGTAAAAACATAAAAAGTACTTTAAAAAACATGTCATAGTTAAACAGAAAAACAAAAATATAGAACCAATCTTGAAAGCAACTGGAGGAAAAATAGGAAAACATTGCATACAAAGGAATAAAGAATTAAGTCATACTTCCCATCAAAAACTGTGCAAATTAGAAGACAATGGGAGACATCTGAAAAATACTTAAAAAAAAAAAAAGAATTGATCAATTAAAATATTAAGCCCAGCAAAATCTTTCAAAATTGAAGATGAAATAAAGACTTGTCAAACAAAAGCTAATAGAATTTATTTCCATAAAACTCCCATTACAGAGGGGCACCTGGGTGGCTCAGTGGGTTGAGTCTCCAACTTTTGGTTTCAGCTCAGGTCACAGTCTCATTGATTGTGAGATCAAGCCCCTTATTGGCCTCCATGCTCCGTAGGGAGTCTCCTTGAAAATTCTTTCCCTCTGCCCTCCTCCCATTTGGGCATGTGAGCACAGTCTCTCTTCCTTTTTATAAAATTAAGCAAGTCTTTTTTAAAAATTAAAAAAAAAGAAAAAACTCCATTATAAGAAATCTTAAAGGTAGATCATTAGGATGAAGATGTATGATACAAATAGAAATTTGGATTTATGAAAAGAAAAGCACCAGAAATAGTAAAATAAAGTAAATATAAATGTTTCATTTCTTTCTCCTTTGTAATCTCTTTAAAGACAATTGACTATTTCAAGTAAAAATGATAGCAGGTTATTGTAAAATTTATGACCAATGTAGGAGTAAAATGTATAACAAAAGTAGCACAAAAGATAGAAGGGTGGAAATGAAAGCTTAATATACAATATTTTCAAGGCATATTGTGATAAGTTAAATATAATATTATAAATGAAAAACAATCAATAAGGCAGTTTTAAGAGATACAACTAATAAGCTAAAATGGGAGATAAAACATAATCTTAAAAAATATTTAAGCAGACAAAAGGCAGGGAACAGGAGAAAAAAGGGACAATGAACTGAAAAGACAAAGAGAAAAATTGGTAAAAGTAAAATCCACCACATTAATAATTACATTAAACATAATTTATAAAACATAATGATTCAATTATGTAAAAATTAAAAAGAAATTAACGTCATTTCTGAATTAAATGCAAATGATTAAACAAAAGGTTGAAATTGTTCAATGGGATAAGAAAACAAGTTTCACTACATGCTGCTATCTGTAAGAAACACATTTTGAATATTTCAGTATAGATAGATTAAAAGAAAAGGATAGAAAAAGATAAAACATACAAGTATTAATCAAAAGAAAGCTGAAGTAGTTATATTAATATTAGAAAATGTAGACTTCAGAAAAAGGACTTTAAACCAGTGATAAATAACATTACATGATAACAAAGAATTTATTCTTTAAGCAGACATAATGAATGCAAATTTGTACAAATCCTACAATAGGATTTCAAAATGCATTAAACAAAACCCAATATAATTAAAAAGAGAAGCAAAGAAATCCACAATTATAGTTGTAGATTCAACATAGCTTTCAATAGAAGCAGTAAACAAAAATAAGTAAGAACAGAGACCTCAATCAAACTGACTTAAATGACATTTAGAACATTCTTCTCTATAAGTGCAAAATATACATTCTTTTCTAGTGCCTCGGGAAGATTCACCAAGACAGAAAGTATTCTAGGTCAAAACACAAACTTCAACGTACTAAGTCATAGAAATTATGGTAGAAATCAATTAAAAAATAATATCAGGAAATTTTAATATATTTGAAAATTAAAAACTTCAGAACACTTATGAATCAAAGAAGACAGATAAATTATGAAAAATTTTAATCTAATAAAATGAATATATAAATATATAAAAATGAATATATAAGATATCAAAATTTGTGGGACAAAGCTAAAGCATTGTCTATGCTGAAACTTAGAGCATTAAAAAAGTGAGAATGGCATTACATAAATAATCTGAGCTTTTATCTTAATATACAAGGGAAAAAAGCAGATTAAAATCATAACAAGTAGAAGGAAGAGCATAATAATAAAACAAACAAAAAGGATGAAATGTATGAAATTTTTAAAAAAGGAAATCAAAAACCTAAAAGCTTATTCTTTGAAAAAAAATCAGTAAAACTGGTAATCAACTAGCCACGCTGATAAAGAAAAAAAGCAAAGGTGCACATTACAAATGTTCAGCACCTAAGAGGAGAATTACTAAAGATCCAATAGACATTTAAAGGAAAATAAAAGGAATGTTATTTTTTAAGTTTTATAAGTCAATAAATTTAATTTGAAAATACACACAATGGACAAATTCCTTAAAACAAACAAATTTTGAATTTTGGTAAACTGTGGTATATCTAAGCATTGGAATATTATACATTGCTAAAAAGGAAGGAGCTATCTAGTCATGAAAAGACATGGAAGAAACAAATGTGTATTATTAATGAAATAAATCAATCTGAATATAGCTTTCTATTATATCCAGAAATATCCAACTATATGACAGTTTAGAAAAGAGGGAACTATGGAAACAACAAAATGTCAGCAGTTGCTAGAGTTTAGATGGGAAGGACAGATAAATAAGGGTGTCCAGAAGACTTTTAGGGCAAGAAAAAAATTCTGTATAATGTTATTACAACTGATAAATGCCATTTACATTTGTCAAACCCATAGGAAGTACAACAGTAAAGGTGAGCGCTAACATAAACTATGTACTTAGGGTGATTATGATGGGTCAATGTAGGTTCATGTTTCATCACAAACATACAGTTGTAGTGTGGGTGTTAATAATGCGGGAGGCTCTATAGGTGAGGGGTAGGGAGCATACAGGAATTCTCTGCACTTTCTACTTAGTTTTTCTATAAGCCAAAAATTATTCTAAAAAAGTAAGTCAAGGACACGTCACCTTGAGTAAACCGAAACCGGTGTGAAAAACAGAAACCAGCCACTTTGGAACTTTCCAACACACAACCTCTAACCTTACCAAATATGGTAATGAGCCCTCACCCTCCCTTGGCCCAATAAAAGCTCACTCAACCCCTTCCCAGGCGCAACTTCTCCGACTCTCCTCTCCTGAGTCGCAGAACCTCATCCAAGGGCGCCTTTAAGAAACCTTGCCGTGCGCCTGTCTTGCCTGGTGTCCTGTATATCTTGCCTGTAAAACCTTACATTAGTTATTAAGGAAATGTAAATTAAAGCAATAATTAGATATTTTTATATAACTATGAAAAAGACTGAATTTTTTAAAAAGAGGGGAGTGGTGAAGAAAGTATTGGCAAGGATGTGGAAGAAGTGGAAATGCCGTATATGCTGGTAGGAAAGCAGAGAAGTACAGCTACTTTGCAAGATTTAGCAGTTTCTCATAAACATACAATTTCCAGTACACATAGCATTCTCATTAAGTAATTACCCAAGAGAAATAAAAGCACATGTTCAAAATTAAACCTGTATATGAATATTTACAACTATTTTATACACAATTGATCAAAATTGGGAACAACCCAAATATCCTCAAACCATTAATACATAAATTGTTGTACATCCATGTAAATAAAAGGAAACAAACTTTTGATACATGCAATAGTATAGATGAACTCAAAAGTATATGCAGAAGGAAAAAGCTAGACACAGAAGGCTATATACTTTATGATCTATTGAACTCAGGACAAAACTAAACTATAAAGAAAAAAATCAAAGTTTCTGGGAATGATCAGAGATTGGGAATGATATGAAGAGATTATCTACAAAGGGGCATAAGGAATCTTTTGAGGGTGATAGACATGTTCTTTCTTAATGGAGTGTAAATGTTCTGGTAACTTTCCCAGTATGGGGAGGGGTCCCCCATACCAACAAGCAATTCTCAGGGCACCTGCTGGGACCCTTACAATTCAACCCAATTCTGATTCTATCTACTTGTAGATAGTATTGGATTCCACAGATTAAGGGCTGAGGTTGAGGAGACTGTCACTCAAATGCCTGTGCATACACTTCAGGTGCAAGTCTCAAGTCCAGGTTGTTACCTGTACTTCTGACCAACTGTTTATAAATCAGAGATTCCCAAGACCACTAGAGTAGCTCACAAAACTCAGAGAAATATTGTACTTACTAGATTACTGGGTTATTACAATAGGATATAACTCACTAACAGCCCGATGGAACAGATAGATGCATAGGGCAATGTATAAGGAAAGGTCTTGGAGCATCTGTGCCACTCTCCCCAAATCTACATATGATAACCAACCTGGAAGTTCTCTGAAACCCTGTCCTTTTGGGTTTTTATGGAGGCTTCATTACAAGGTGATGATTAATTAAATCATAGGCTCTTGGTAACTGATTCAACCCTCAACTCCTCTCCCTTCTCTGAAGTTTGAGGGGGTACTGAAAGTTCTAACCTTTAATCTCTTGGTTGGTTCCCCTGGCAGCTGCCCCCATAAATTACCTCATTAAGAAAACAACCTTTCCTCTCACCACAGGAAACACCAAGAGTTTTAGTAGCTCTGTGTCAGGAATGGGGTAGAAAACCAAATTTATCACAAGGTAATTACAGGATTATATTTATTTATAAAACCTCATCAAACTAGTAAACTAGTACATCTACAAATGTATAGTTTATCTACATGTAAATTATTCTTTAATAAACCTGACTTGAAATATAGGACATGAAAACTCATTCTTTATTGTAATAGTCCAAAAATCTGAGCATGAATAAAATGTCAAGTTAATCTAACAGGCAACTGGCACATTCCAACTAGACCAACATTGTTTCTAATGTAAGTTGATTGATTGATTTTTTTCCCTCATTAAATGTTGGTGTAACTTCCACATTTACTTAATTTGATCCAATTTTCTTTTTTAAATTTACTAGAAGTCCGCTTCTATAGAGGCTATTGAATTTTTTAGAAAACATCTAAATTTTCTAGAAAAAAATTACTATTCTCCTCACTTTCCCCAACAGAATTTCATATAAAAAGAAACTAAACATTTATTAAAATGCTTTGTTAATTAAATAGGTCTAAAACCTGTCACAACCTCACTGCATATACTAATGTGTTTTCACAAATACATAATTTACATTTCTTTTTCTATTTTAATTAACACCAGTATCGAGATTCATTAGGCGAAAAAAAATGTTTTTTAGTTAGCCATCTTCCAATTGTATTTCAGTTGAAATCATCAATCTTCCACACACATTTTGAGATAATAAACTTTGGCAATGCTATCATGCCTATGTAAGTAAGTGTTGAATTGAACAAACACCTTATGCCCTACTCACAATGACCATACACAGAATTTAGTAAGTTTCTGAAAATACAAATTGAAAATGTCTTAATATATGTTTATTATCACCAAATAATATACATTTTCTATCATGCATTGCATTCTTCATAATTGTGTTGGCTTAAGTTCATTTCATGTTTCTGTTGTCAAGAACTGAACTCTGTACTTTGGTCAAAATATAACACAAAGACAGAGTGTGGGATAAAGAGGAACAGGATCTTTATTGCTTTGCTGAACAAAGGAGGATGCAGATGTCTAAGGCCTTCAAAACTGCAAACCCACCCAGAGGAAAGGGCTGGGGGATTTATAGGGAAATACAGGATCTAGCCATTTTGTTGTTGTTTTAATTCAATTAGCTAATACATACCACATCATCAGTTTTAGGTGTAGATATCAATTAATTCATCAGTTATATGCAACACCCAGAGCTCGTCACATCACGTTCCTTCCCCAATGCCCATCATCCAGTTACACCATCCCTCCCAGTCACTACCCTCTCCAGCAACCTTTAGTTTTTTTCCTATAGTTAAGAGACTCTCAAGGTTTGTTTCCCTCTCTGAAGACTCCCCATTCCATTTCCCTCTCTCCCTATGGTCCTCTGTGCTGTTCCTTATATTCTACATATGAGTGGAACCATATGATAATTGTTTGACTCATTTCACTCAGCATAATACCCTCCAGTTCCATTCATGTCTATATAAATGGTAAGTATTCATCCTTTCTGATGGCTGAGTAATGTTCCATTCTCTATATATACCACATCTTCTTTATCTATTCATCTGTAAGTGGAACTCTTGGCTCTTTCCATAGTTTGGCTATTGTGGACAGTGCTCAGGATCTAACCAGTTTTGACTGGAATTGTGGACCAGTTGCCAGCTTTGTTCATCATGTCTTCAAAGTGGTACTGGGTTCCTGAGACAGGAATCTAAGAAGAAAGAAGGGAAACTTTGCAGAAGAGAGAGAGAAAAAAAAAAAGTTACTTTAAAATAAAGCTTCACTGAAGCTTTAGTGCAGCCATATTGATTTTACTTCAACTTTATGCTTTTAAGTGGCTTCATTTTAATTGAAAAACTTTCATCCCATCAAAACATTTAATGAAAAAAATGTTATAACCTACCTGAAATATTCTTTGATGCATTAAACATAATTTTTTTTTCTTAGAATTTGGATCCAGGGGTACCTGGGTACTCAGTTGGTTAAGCGGCTGTCTTTGACTCAGGTCATGATTCCAGGGTCCAGGGATCAAGCCCTGCATCGGGGTCCCTGCTCAACGGAGAGCCTGCTTCTCTCTCTCCCTCTGCCTGCCGCTCTGCTTACTTGTGCTCTCTATCTCTCTGTCAGATAAATGAATAAAATCTCTAAAAAAATAATTTCAGACCCATATTTTACCATGACAAATAGCATCATTACAGTAGATATTTTCCCTTTTGTACAGTATTGCTATTACAAATTAAGAAAGAATCATAGTTCTGATGATATGACAACCAACATGATAAATTATTTGTAATGCCTTAAAAAATAAATTCAATAGAGAAGATACTGTAGTAAAGAGTAACCCCTACCCCCATGGGAATAGTTAAATTTCCAGACAAACATTCTCAAATCCCACAGAGAAATGGCTCCATAGTTTTGTAAAATAAGGTACTTTAATCACTTGCACTAACTTACATGAAATAAACTAAATGTATTTTATTTTATTTTTTTTAAGATTTTATTTATTCATTTTACAGACAGAGATCACAAGTAGGCAGAGAAGCAGACAGAGAAAGAGGAGGAAGCTGGTTCCCTGCTGAGCAGAGAGCCCCATGTGGGGCTTGATCCCAGGACCCTGGGATCATGACTTGAGCCGAAGGCAGAGGCTTTAACCCACTGAGTCACCCAGGCATCCCAAGCTAAATGTATTTTAAATATAAGTTAGGGGTGCTTGGGTGGCTCAGTCTAAACGTCTGCCTTCAGCTACATGATCTCAGGGTTCTGGCATTGAACCCTGCTCTGGGTTCCCTGCTCAGGGGAGAAGTTTACTTCTTCCTTCTCCTCTGTCTCTCCCTTCCTTATCTGCCCCTTCCCATCCTCCCTCCCCACTTGTTTTCTCTCTCTCTCTCAAATAAATAAAATATTAAAAAAGAATGGTCTTTGTTTCCAAGATACTATAAATAAATAAATAAATAATTGCTAAAAATTTTTTTTGATTGAAAAATGATCTCTTAAATGATATTTCAACTATGATCTTTATATGTGCTTTGCTTTAAAGTTTTTTTTTTAGTAAAATTTAAATTTTTTCATTTTGACTCAAATGGTTTAGAATTGAAATATTTATTCAATAAGGAAGAATATTTCTCAAATGTTTGCAAATATGGCTATTTAGGTTATATTACTGATATTTCCTCTGATCTATTTAAGCCAATGACTAAGAACTACCAAAAACCACAGGAAAGGGGTACCTCAGTTGTTCATTCAGTTAAGTGTCTGCCTTCAGCTCAGGTTATGATCTCAGGGTCCTGGGATTGAGCCCCACATCAGACTCCTTGGTCAGCAGAGAGTCTGCTTTTCCCTCTTCCTCTGCCCTTCTTCTTGCTTGTGCACTCTCTTTCTCTCTCTCTGACAAATAAATAAATAAAATCATAAAAAGAAAAAACTACAGGAAGAATTGTAAGCATATTTTTGACTAGTTGCTATACATCAAGGAATTAATATCCACCGTCGAGATTGATAAAGTAAATTCAGTATGCAATAAACAAATTATTATGAGGCATATATTTTTCTTCTATCCCTTCCAATTGAAGCAAGAGTCTGTTATGAGGTGTTTATCAACATACAAGGGCAAAATCAAATATTCTTTAATAAATTTAATGAATAAGTATGTGCAGAATAGCAATTGAGTCATAAAATAATCCTTTTCAAATATGAAAAAGGATAAAAAATTTATTAATAAGATGACATTTAAGTTACTGACTATATAATGTAATTACCAAAAATAAAAACAGTATAATAACAAACATCAAAAGACAAATAAAAATACTGTTACCTATCAAGACAAAAAAAGCCTTTAAAATTTAAGTAACGTCATATGCTTACAAATCTTTTTTTTTTTTTTTAAGATTTTATTTATTTATCAGAGAGAGAGGGGGAGAGAGCGAGCATAGGCAGACAGAATGGCAGGCAGAGGCAGAGGGAGAAGCAGGCTCCCTGCCGAGCAAGGAGCCTGATGCGGGACTCGATCCCAGGACGCTGGGATCATGACCTGAGCCGTAGGCAGCTGCTTAACCAACTGAGCCACCCAGGCGTCCCTACAAATCTTTTTTTTAAAAATGAAATTTTCTGGGTGCCTGGGTGGCTCAGTTGGTTGAGCAACTGCCTTAAACTTAGGTTATGATCCTGGAGTCTCAGGATCGAGTCCCACATTGGGCTCCCTGCTCCGCGGGGAGTCTGCTTCTCCTGCTTACCTCTCTACTCTCATGCTCTCTCTCAAATAAATAAAATCTTTAAAAAAAAAAATAAGAATGAAACTTTTTAGGGCAGCCAATTCATCTAAATTTTGGCAAAATTTTCTATTAAGAAATAAATAATTTGATATTTAATTACTTTTCTTTATCTCTTTATTAATGTTAAGACTTAAATCTTTGGTGAAATATAGAAACATGTATCAAAATTTTAAATTCATGGTAAAAATAAATTGAAGCCTCTGCTTTACAAGGGAACTGGTAGATTTTGTTTGTTATTAAGAAAATGATTTAAAAATATCTAGAGCCAGGAATGCAGACACAAATGAGCCAGAGAGTAATTAGTTGTCAACATGCAGGATGTTGGTATTTAAAAGGGTATGTAAAATTATCAAATATAAAATTCCCCCTTTCTCAACTTTTCTAAGGCTAAAACTGCCACAAAGTTAGAGTGAAAGTTTATACTTGGCTTGTATTCAAATCAGTATGAAAGTCTACATAATCCAGTCAGTGAGCTGGAGTGCTACACTGAGAAATGCAGATTTAGGCTTTGGTATATGTCAGGAATCAAGGGTAGGAGGAAAGCACCATGATACTGCTACTTGGAGCAACCTGAAAGCTCTGGACTTCGTGGAAAGCACAAAAATCATACTCATCCATAGAATAAATGAAGATTAATGAATTTAATAACATTGGTTCATGAAAGGCAGAAATTACATCTTCATGGCATCATGAAGGTTAATATCATGATGTTAACAAGCATGAGCTAGGCTCCTCTATGATAAAAATGATTCTGTTGCCACAGTTGACAGCCAATCAATTAGCCTATTTTTCAATGTGTGAAAAACCATGCTTCATATACTTGACCAGTTTTATGTTGTTTTTTTTTTTCCCCAAAGGAGAGCAAGTGTATTATCAGTTACTTTGTCATAGCCAAAAACAAGCAGAGGTTGTCATCTTAACTTTTTAACTATATCCCCCAAACCCCTACAGTTTAGGAGTTTGAAAGAGAGATTGAAGAATATTAGGTATGTATAATATTGAAAATACAGGCACAATTCCTTTCATTTCCCTATATCCATATCTTTTCAAAGTGCCTTTGTAGCTCCTCATATTAAGAGGTAAAATCTGTGCTAGCTTTGTAATGTGATTTCATCACAGAATGTCAGAAAAAAAGTGATGTTATTCTAGGTGTGAGACTAAGCACAAGAGGCTTTGCACTAACCTGGTCTCTTTTGAAAATTGGCCAGCATCATGTTAGCAAGCATGAGCTAGGCTTTTTGATAAGGAAAGTGACCCTGTCATCATAGCTGATAGTCAACCAGCCACTACACATGGTCTGAACTTGTATAGCTCCCAATTTTGCCTGCTGACCAAAGAGCCATGAACAAATCCAAATGAAATCAAACGAGCCTGAATCAAATCACAGAAGCTGCCCAGCTGACCCAAAACTTGAGAACAATAATAACTAATTATTGCTTTGAGCCATTGTATATTGGGATAGTATGTTATGTAGTAATAGATTACTAAAACAGTTACCATTTTGATTCTCTTAGCTGATATAAATAATTACTTTTTAGGTATTGATTTACTATCAGACATGTCAATTTGCTCTGGTTTCATTTTGTGCAGACTTTTGACTCTGAAGGGCTGGAATTTTCGAGACCCAATAACATAGAAGGACAACAAGTCTATGTGGAGATTCAGCACAGGACCTTGGGAGAAAACTAAGAACCATTTTAGAACAGCACGAAATAAGCCTAATGACATCCAGAATGATCTGTCAAAACTTTAACCGCCTTGCAAAATAAAATTCCTATGTTTTCAGGGAGGGTGCTAATTCTAAAACTTGTAATTTATTACCCACAATAACTTCTAGGCATATAAAGGGAGAAGAAAATATGAGGCACATTTAAGACAAAAAGAAGTAGAAATATACACAGATACCCACCCACAGAGGTGCACAAACATCATCTAGAAATTGAAATTAGCAAGACCAATCTCATAGACTTTAAAACACAATTAAGCATTACAAATACCTTTTATCATTATATTTACAAATTTTCATGAAATAGACAAATTTCTTGAAAAAACAACTTAACAAACTCACTCAAGAGGAAATAGAAAATCCGAAGGGTCTACTAGCTATAAAAATGGAATTTATTACTAAAAACCTCTCCAAAAAAGGATCTGAAGGCCCAGATAATTTTACTGGTAACTTCTATCAGATATTTAATTAGAAGTTCTTAATTATAAGTACTATTTAACATATCCCTTATGAACATACACATAAAAGCATTTTTAGAATATCAGCAACTGGAAGCTACAAACATAAAAATATTAGTTATATGTTATGTTATTTTATGATTTTAAAATCAATCAATATAATTCATCATATTAAAGTAATAATGGAGGGGTGCCTGGGTGGCTCAGTGGGTTAAAGCCTCTGCCTTCGGCTCAGGTCATGATCTCAGGGTTCTGTGATTGAGCCCCGCATCGGGCTCTCTGCTCAGCAGGGAGCCTGCTTCCTCCTCTCTCTCTGCCTGCCTCTCTGCCTACTTGTGATCTCTGTCTGTCAAGTAAATAAATAAAATCTTAAAAATAAATAAATAAAGTAATAATGGAGAAGAAACACTGTATCAAAACCTTGTATCAATCATGTTAATTATTGTCAAAAAAGCATTTGAAATAGCAGACACCAAGGACTCCAAGATGGTGTCATCTGTACCAGTGAAGAAACAGCTCATGGCTGTCAAACTAGAGACCTGCCAAGCTGGATACTGATGTGAGATTTCATTCACAGCTAAAGGCATTGCCGGAACATTTCACAGAGGCTACTACCAGTATTACAAGAAGTATGCTGGCAGTTTATGCGCTTTTCAACCACTGATGTTGTTACAAAGAATACCACTGAAAAGGGCCCAGTGTGGAGGCTTTCTCCATTCCTGCCCATGACTTTTGCCCAGCATCCTAGAATCCTTTTATATCCTAATTGAGAACCAACATCAAATAAAAGGATGACGGGTACTTGGGGGAAAAATATGAGGCAAAAATTCACCAGTTATTTTTGACTAAAACAGTTAGGAAACTGAAATAAGAGGTAATTTCTTTGATCAGACAGTATACTCTTGTTTCTTGGGCTGCCATAACAAAGTATCACAAATCCGGTGTCTTGAAACAACAGAAATCCATGATCTCACAGTTCTGAAGACTAGAAGTCTAAAACTGGGAATCACCAGGACTGTGCTCGCTCTGAAACCTAGAAGGACAATTCTTGCCTCTTGCTAGGTTCTGGTATTTTGTCAACAATCTTTAACATTCCTTAATTTGCAATTGCATAACTCCAATCTCTGCAATTGTCATCACAGAGTTCTCCAGGTGTGTGCTTGTCTTCATTGGTCTATCAGCTCATAAGGATATCAGTCCTATGGATTATAAGCTAACTCCATTACACTATGACCTCATCCTAACTAATTGCACCTGTAATGACCCAATTTCCAAATAAACTCACATTCCGAGGTATTGGGTTTTAGGACTTCAACAAACCCTTTTTGTTTGTTTTGTTTTTGTTTTTGTTTGCAGCTTTTAAAAGCCCTATAGCTATTATCATAATTAACAGTAAAATATTGGAGACTTTCCCTCTAAAATCCAGAGTAAGGCAAGGCTATATACCCTCTATAGTAAGATTTAACATTCTATCGGAAGTCCTAAGTTATTTGTAAGAAAAAGAAAAAAACTATATAGAAAAGAAATAAAAAGTCCCTCTTTGTGATGATATGGTATTTATGAACAAAAGCCTAAGGAATCAACAACAATGACAAACTACTAGAACTTTTTTAAAAGAGTTCAGTGAGGTCTCAAAAGTTAAGGTCAATGTTATAAATTCAATTATATTTCTGCATAGTAGAAATAAACAATTAAAAAATAAAACAATTTTATTACAACAATTTAAATATAAAAATATTTAAGAATAGCCTTAAATAACCTTAAACTATAATTAAACCTCTACAATGACAACTATAAAATATGGTTGAGAAAACTCTAAATTATACATGAAAGCAGAGATATACCACATTCATAGTTTGAAAGATTAGATATTAAATCTCCCACAAATTGATCTAAAATTTGCCATAAACATAAATACAGAAAACTTTTCTTAGAGCTACTGATAAATGTCTTCTAAAATGAAATATTAAGAACCTAGAATACCCACGATAATCTAGAGAAAGAGTGGAAAAAAAGGACTCAAACTAACTGAATTCAAGAATTACTATACAACTACAACAATTTAGGCAGTGTAACACTGACGTAGTGATAGACTAAGAGATCAGTGGAAAAGAGAGTCCAGAAATAAACTGTCACAGAGTTTATTAATTTTTGCTTCAGAGTAGAAAGGACTCAAATAAAATTACAAATAAAAGAGGAGAAATAACAACCAACACCCCCAAAATACAAATAATTATAAGAAAATATTGTGCAACACTATATGTCAACAACTTGAAAACAAAGAAGTGAATACATTCCTAGAAACATATGACCTACCAAAACTGAAGCCGGAAGAAACAGAAAATTTGAACAGACTGAATACCAGCAAGGAGATTGAGTCAGTAATTAAAAATAAACAAACAAACAAATAAAAAACCTCAACCCCCCCCCCAAAAAAAAACAAAAAAATGAAAATCTTGGTCCCGATGGCTTCACAGGTGAAATCTACCAAATGTTTAAAGAAGAGTTAATACCTATTCTTAAACTATTTCAAAAAATAAAAGAAAAAGGAAAACTTCCAAATTCATTTTATGAAGCCAGCATTACCTTGATACCAAAACCAGATTAAGACATTACAAAAAGACGGAACTAAAATGTAGTATCTCTGATAAACATAGATGTAAAATTTTTCAACAAAATATTAGCAAAAGATATCCAACAATGCATTAAAAATATCATTCACTACGATCAAGTGGGCTTTATTCCCAGGATACAAGGGTGGTTCAATATTTGCAAATCAAACAAGGTGATACACCATATCAATGAGAAAAAATAAAAACCATATGATCATGTCAATAGATGTAAAAAAAGATATTTGAAAAAGTAGAACATCCATTCATGATAAAAGCCATCAGTAAAATAGGTTTAAAAGAAGTATACCTCAACATGATTAAGGCCTAAATAAAAGCCCACAGCCAACCTCATATTCATTGGTGAAAAACAAAGCTTTTTCTCTAAACAAGGATGTCCATTCTCATCCCTTTTTTTCAATGTAATACTGGAAGGCCTAGTCACAACAATCAGACAACAAAAATAAATGAAAAGTATCCAAACTGGTAAGAAAGAAGTAAAACTTTCACTATTTGCAGATGACATGATACGATATAGAGAAAACATGAAAGACTCCACCCAAAAACTATTCGAACTGATAAAAGAATTCAGTAAAGTCACAGGATACAAAAGCAATGTGCAGAAATCCATTGCATATACACTAACAATGAAGCAGTAGAGAGAGAAATTAAGAAAACTATCCCATTTACAATTGCACCAAAAAGAAGATACATAGGAGTAAACCTAACCAAAGAGGTGAAAGACCCGTACTCTGAAAATTATAAAACATAGCTAAAGAAATTGAAGATGACACAAAGAAATGGGAAGACATTTCATGCTTATAGATTTGAAGAATAAATGTTAAAATGTCTATACTACCCAAAGCAATCTGCATTTTTAAGGTAATCCCCATCAGAGTACCAACAGCATTTTTCAGAGAACAAGAACAAACAATCATAAAATTTGTATGGAACCTCAAAAGACCCCAAACAGCAAAGCAATCTTGAAAAAGTAAAGCAAGACTCTTGGCATCACAATTTTGGACTTTGGGTTAAAGTACAAAGCTTTAGTAATCTAGATAATATGGTGGTGGTGCAGAATGATCAATAGAACAGAATTGAAAATCCAGAATCACATCCATAATTACATTGTCAGTTAATCTCCAAAAAATATCCAATGAGGAAAAGATAGTCTTTTCAACAAATTATGTTGGGAAAACTGACCAGCTACATGAAAAAGAATAAAACAGAATCACTTTTTTATAACCATACACAAAAATAAACTCAAAATAGATTAAAAATGTAAATGGAGACCTGAAACCATAAAAATTCTAGAAGTGAGAATAGGCAGTAATGTCTCTGACCTTAGCTGAAGCAACATTTTTCTAGATATGTCTCCTGAGGTAAGGGAAAATAAAAACAAAAATAAACTATTGGGACTACATCAAGATAAAAATTTCTGCACTGTGAAGGGAACAATCAACAAAACTAAAAGGCAACCTATGGAAGGGGAAAAAGGTATTTTCAAATGATGTATCTGATAAAGGCTTAGTATCCAAAAAGTCTGAAAAGAACTTATCAAACTTCACACTCCCAAAATGAATAATCCAATTAAAAAAATGAGCATATGACAGGAGTAGACATTTTTCCCAAAGAGGACATACAGATGGCCAACAGAGACATGTAGAGATGCTTAACATCATCAGGGAAATGCAAATCAAAACTATAATGAGATATCGCCTCACACCCATCAGGATGGCTAAAACCAACAACACAGAAAACAATAGGTGTTGCTGAAGATGTGGAGAAAAATGAACACTCTTGATTGGAATGCAAACTGGTACAGCCACTTTGGAAAACAGTGTGGAGGTTCCTGAAAAAATAAAACTATCCTAGGATCCATTAATTACACAACTAGGTAATCACCCCAAAAATATAAAAATACTAATTTAAAGCAATATATGTGCCCTGGTGTTTACAGTAGCATTATTTACAGTAACCAAATTATGGAAACAGAACAAGTATCCATTAATAGATGAATGGATAAAGAACATGTGATATGTACACACCCACACACATATATATAACATAATATTATATAATACTATATATTACATAATAATTATGTAATGGACTACTATTCAGCCATAAAAAATGAAATTTTGTCATTTGCAGCAAGATGGACAGAGAGTTAGAGAGTATAATGCTAAGCAAAAGAAGTCAGTCAGAGAAATACAAATATCATATGACCTCATTCATATGTGAAATTTAAGAAACAAAATAAATGATCAAAGGAAAAAAAGACAAACCAAGGAAAAGACTCAACTCCATAGAACAACGTGATGGTTCCCAGAGGAGATATGTGTCGGGGGATGAGTGAAATAGGTAATGGGGATTAGAGAGGGCACTTGTGATGAGCACTGGTGGTGTATGGAATTGTTGAACCACTATATTATACACCTGAAACTAATATAACACTGTATATTAGCTATACAAGAATTAAAAGTTTTTAAAAATTTGCCTCATAGTAAATCAATGGAGAATGAATAGTATTTCCAAAAAATGGTGTCTGCATTATTGATATGTTAAAGAAACAAACAAATAAACAAAAATAAAAAAGAAAACTCTAATATAACCTAATACTATACACAGAAATGAATTTGTCGTGGATAATAACCCCAAACACAAAGCCAAATTCAAAGATCTTTTAGAATAAATCATTGCAGTGTATTATTGTGACTGAGGGGCAAGTAATTATTTGTTAGATAGCACATAGAAGTCAGTAAATTTTTAAAAAATCAGTTAAACTTTTTTTTTATTAATGGACAAGATTAAGAAAATTAGTAAGTGAGCCAGAAACTAGGAAAAAATACTAAAAAGTATATATGTCATAGAAATTGTATCCAGCAAATATAGTGTCTGTAGCTCGATAATAATAAGACAAATAAAAAATTGGCAGAAGACTTGAATATACCTTTTGAAAGAAAGATTTGAAGGTTGTATGGCGAAGTACACTGAACTTATGAAAAAAAAGTACTCCGTTTGTATCTCTTCAAATAAATGCAAATCAAAGCCATAATAAGATACCACAAAACACTCAGTATCATAGTTAAAATTAAAGTCTATCAACAAAATTATTCATGATTATGTGAAGCAAAAATTAGGCACTTCCTTATGATAAACATGGACCCTTCATTAGCAATTTATGTATTAATAAATTTCTAAGAAAACTAAACAGAGGCTTACAAAAAGACTTGTGAGATAATATTCATAGAATTTTGTTGATAGTAACCCCAAACTGGAAACAATACAAATATATAGCAAAAATAGAATGGATTAACAAGTCATAGTCTATACACACAAAGGTTACTACCTAACTACAAAAGGCAATGACTACTGATACATTCAATAACATGAATTAAATTCACAATCATCTGAGCAAAAGAAACGAGACACAAAAGAATATACATTTATCTCCTCAAGGGGTGGAAACTTTATGTTTTTATCCTAAACTTGGGCAGACTTTATGTTTGTCTTGATAAGTAATTATGGTAGAAGTGATACAAATTGATTGCTGAAGCTAGATTATGAATGTTCCGTGCACTTTCTCCTTGTGCTTTCAGGATGCTTGTTCTGAGAACTTTTCATCCATGTTGAGGAAATTCATGCAGTCTATAGAGAGAAACTGAACTCTCAGCCCAAACTGCCATAGATCTTATAAGTAATAGCACCAACAACTTGCTAGGTGGTGAATACGTTTTTCTGAATGTATCTCTCCAATATCTCAGTCAGGCTGCCCTAATGGTTGCTTGGAAAAAAGTTGAACCATTCCATTGACCTATTTCAGATTTGCAAAGAAAATAAATAATTGTCATTGTTTCAAGGTGCTAAGTTTTTTAGTGGTTTGATATGCATCAATAATTCTTAAAATACATTCTGGTACAGGAAGTAGGGTGCCAATGTAACCCAAAACATAAAATACGTGGTTCTGGCTTTGGGAGTGTGGGGTGAGCCAAAGCTGGAAAGAATTTTTTTTTTTTAAGATTTTATTTATTTATTTGACAGACAGATCACACAAGTAGGCAGAGAGGCAGGCAGAGAGAGCGAGAGAGAAGGAAGCAGGCTCCCCGCCTAGCAGAGAGCCCAATGTGGGGCTCGATCCCAGGACCCTGGGATCATGACCTGAGCCACCCAGGCGCCCCATGGAACGAATTTGAGAAGAGTATTTGGAAAGGGTAAAAGGACTAGGGAGTCTGCAGCTGAGGGAAAAGGAAGGAATGCATTATTAGAAATTGGAGGAAAGAGTGCCATCTTATGATTGGTAGAAAAGTTTGACACAGCGTTTTCTCTGCTAGTGTTAGGAATAGGGATGATGTATCCTAAAGATATTTCCAAGAACAGTATTGAAAGTATCACCCACCTTCTTCTAACTTTCTATGATAAAATTTGAAAGGAGAAAGTATGCTAACAACAAATAGTTAAGTATATAGGAACAAAGACTTTCTGGGTACAAAAATATATCTGTTTCTTATTTCTAGCCTTTCTAGATGTTACATAATTCTCAAATTAAATAAGGGTATCAAGCTAAATATCAAAGCCAGAGGATTTTAAGAGTGTGGTTCCATATCAGTCCCAAAGGGAAACTAAAGTCTCTACTTTAAGGTTTATCTCTAAGAGAATTGTTGATGTTGTTTTTGTCTAATTGAGTGTAATTATTAGTGTATTTATATACATAAGAAACCCACAATTGTTTTTGTAAGAATTGTAGCAACTGGAACCAAAAGGGAAAGAGGCCTATAAAATGAAGAGGCATTTTGGGTCCCCAGACTTTTTTTTATTTAGTAGGAAATAAGCTAAGATCCCTACTCAGTTGCAAACATGGTGCACTTATTATGGAAAAAGATGGATGTCTCAGCAAGCAGACTAAAGAGGCGAAAAATGCCAGGAACCATGGAGAACAATCTCTAAGGATATGATTGTGCCTTAATCAAGAAAATGGCAATATGTGTCTGACTGAATTGAAAAATTTCTATGGACAATTGACTGCTATGAGTCCCCTATTTCCTCCTTTTTAATGGGTGAATGAATATAGCAGTTACTCTTTATTGCTACACCTTTGTATTTTGCTACATGGGTATCAAATAACGTCATTTTAGCTCACAACTATTCATGTTGAAAGGATAGGTCTCAAGGAGCTGAGCTAAAGTGGAAGAGAGAGAACATAGAGAGAGAAAGAATGAGGTAAAGTGTAAATAATACCAATAGTGAGGTACATAGTATATGAGAATACCTAGATCTTCTTGCAACTTTTTGGTGAGTTTGAAATTCTATTTAAAAAGAAACACATACAGGGGTGCCTGGGTGGCTCAATGGGTTAAACCTCTGCCTTTGGCTCGGGTCATGATCTCAGGGTCCTGGGATTGAGCCCTGCATCGGGCTCTCTGCTCAGCGGGGAGCCTGCTTCCCCCTCTCTCTCTGCCTGCCTCTCTGCCTTCTTGTGATCTCTCTCTCTCTCTGTCAAATAAATAAAAAATAAAATAAAATAAAAAGAAACGCATACAAAAAAAAAAAATAATGACGTGAGGGGAATTAATCATGTCCACTCTCATTTTCCCTGAAATCTTTGACGTCTAATTCCTCAGGAACCCATCTGCTGATCTAGCTTCTAATTGTTCTTTTCTTGGAGCAAAAAATAATTAACTTATATAAATCAGTATTAAAGGATAAACTTCCTCTCTACATTTAATAATATATATAACATGTCTTTTCATTTTTACTGGGGTTTTCTGTCTATCCAGGGAAGACAGAATAGCTCAATGGTTAAAAACAGGATTTGGAGGCTTACTCCACATCTTTTTCTCTTACTTGCTCTATGACTCCGGTTAGTTATGTAGCCCCTATGTCTTTTAGTTCTCTCATTGATAATATAGAGATAATGCTGGTAAATTTATCTCCTTCATTGGATAGCTGTGAGAATTAAGTGAGACCAATAATGTTAAAAAAGTCCCTGTGAGAGGCGCCTGGGTGGCTCAGTGGGTTAAGCCTCTGGCTTCCGCTCCTGGGATCGAGCCCCGCATTGGGTTCTCTGCTAGGCAGGGAGCCGGCTTCCTTCTCTCTCTCTTTGCCTGATTCTCTGCCTATTTGTGATCTCTCTCTCTCTCTCTCTGTCAAATAAATTAAAAAAAAAAAAAAGCCCTGTGAGTGCCCAATAAATATTAGTTATTATAATTATTTTCTTTATATAGGCTTTAAGCTCTTTCAGAATAAAGATGCGTTCTTAAACTTTCCATTCTACAGAAAATATATCTTATTTGTGACTACATGATTGTATTCCATAAATAAGTGGTTGAAAATTAAAAACATTTTCATTACCCAAATCTATAACATATACAAAAAGTGCTATGTGAAATAACTTTTGTATATGTACTGCCAAAGCGAGCACAGTGAAGTAACTTTTGTATAGTAAAGTTTCACATAAAGCAATTTTTGTAGAGATATGATCAAAAGTAATTCAGTAAACCATGATTTCAACTGGTTTCCTACAAAGACATTATGTTGTCTCTAGCTAATTAGCTGCTATGTTCTGTCTTTCTACTAACTTGTCCTTTGTTGCCTTTATATTATCCAACTTTGGTGGTGGAGGGGGAGATTTTTATTAACCCTGCTGAAACATCTAGATGCAATTATATATCTGTATTTTTAACTGCCAAGAATCCATATATATGACATCCATCGCTTCATTACTCATACTCTACTTAGTCCTATGTAGTCTGACTTTCTCTCCCAGAAATTATGAAAAATGCTTTTTGAAGGGTGTCTAGGCTGCTTCATTGTCATTTTTATCATGTCTGAAGTAATGAAAATGTTAGAGTTTGAATTAAAGGTTGTAGAAGTATTTCTCTGACATTTGCATGCCTCAGAATAGCTTGGGAAGTTAATTAAAAGTTCTGATTTATGAAACCCTAATCCCAGAGATTCTGATTCAGTGGTACTGGGATGGGTCCAGGAATCTAAATTTTTAATAAACATGCAAGGTGATTTTGAAGCATTGAGTTCTGCTTGTTGAAGAGATACCACCTAATAAAGCAGAGGGAAAATAAAAGCTTTTATATCTCAAAAAAAATCCATCCTGTTAGCTTCTTTGATGCTATTAATTTTTTCTCTTTATTTCTATTTTCATTCTCCTATTTCTTGATTATAACCTCGTGTTAAGGAATAGCCCTAAAATCCTCCCATATACTTTTTCTTTGGATATGTTTTTCAAAGATTGAACATAATATTTAGGCAAAACTTTTCAGAATCTTTATCTTTTGTCTATTTCTTCTTAATTCATCCATATACTTAAGTGCCCATTGACTACTTGCACATTCCAAGTTAATAAAATCAGGTTACTTATTTCTAAAAATGGGACTAACTTTACATTCTTTCTTTCTTTTTTCTTTTTTTTTTTTAATTTTCTTGCTTAGTTTCTCATTTTTGGTTACCAAATGAAGTTCATGTTCTCTTCAGAATATTACAGACTAGCTTTAATTGGGTTTTATTTTCTGTTGGGAAGAGACTGAGGAAAGCCAGAAGTCTGAAAAAAGAGTTAAAGGGACATAGTCAAAGATTAAGAAAATCTGGAACCAAGCAGGAAATATAAATCAAATGTTTGCTTCCTATAGGGAGTTGGACAAGAGTAGGGTTGGGTGTTGGGGATTCATATCTCTAAAAAGACATGGAAGATGCTAAGAACTTATACTCACTAGCAAAGGAATTACAATAGGTAACCAGGTACTAGAGGGGATAAAGATCTAATATTTACAACTAGAGTAGAGAGAGGAGTTCAAGATGGTGGCAGAGTAGGAGACTTTAGTTTCTAGTCCCAGGAATTCATCTAGATAGCTGTCCAATTATTCTGAACACATGCGAACTCAACAGAAGATCTAAGAAAAGAAGAGCTGCAACTCTACAAATGAAAAGCAACCACTGTCTGCAAATTACATTCTATCATTTCATTGTATTTAATTTTATTTTTGTATGTATATACCTTTTTCTTTCCTCACAATTTTGGGATGCAATTTCTTCTAATAGACTAAAAGACACCCTGAATCTAGTGTATGACTGTTCTCTTCACCTGTTTGATCATATTCTCTCTTTTTTTCTTCCTCTTATTTTTTTTTGTTAAAGTCTTTTTAAAGTTTTCATCTTTACAGTTACATTCTATCTTTCAATGTATTCAATTTTATTTTTGTATATATATATATATATATGTAAATACATATATATATATATGTATTTTCTTTACAATTTTGAGATGTAGTTTCTTCTAACGAACCTACTAAAATACACTCAGAATATAGTGTATTTCTCCCTTCTGTTAATATTCCCATTTTTTTTTGTCTTTGAATTTCCATTTTTTACAGTTACATTCTATCCTTTCATTGTATTTAATTTAATTTTGAACATATGATAGTTGTCTTTCTCTGCTTGACTTATTTCGCTAAGCATGATACGCTCTAGTTCCATCCATGTTGTCGCAAATGGCAAGATTTCATTTCTTTTGATGGCTGCATAGTATTCCATTGTGTATATATACCACATCTTCTTGATCCATTCATCTGTTGATGGACATCTAGGTTCTTTCCATAGTTTGGCTATTGTGGACATTGCTGCTATAAACATTCGGGTGCATGTGCCCCTTCGCATCACTACGTTTGTATCTTTAGGGTAAATACCCAATAGTGCAATTGCTGGGTCATAGGGCAGTTCTATTTTCAACATTCTGAGGAACCTCCATGCTGTTTTCCAGAGTGGCTGCACCAGCTTGCATTCCCACCAACAGTGTAGGAGGGTTCCCCTTTCTCCACATCTGTCCACATCGCCAGCATCTGTCATTTCCTGACTTGTTGATTTTAGCCATTCTGACTGGTGTGAGGTGATATCTCATTGTGGTTTTGATTTGTATTTCCCTGATGCCGAGTGATATGGAGCACTTTTTCATGTGTCTGTTGGCCATCTGGATGTCTTCTTTGCAGAAATGTCTGTTCATGTCCTCTGCCCATTTCTTGATTGGATTATTTGTTCTTTGGGTGTTGAGTTTGCTAAGTTCTTTATAGATTCTGGACACTAGTCCTTTATCTGATATGTCGTTTGCAAATATCTTCTCCCATTCTGTCAGTTGTCTTTTGATTTTGTTAACTGTTTCCTTTGCTGTGCAAAAGCTTTTGATCTTGATGAAATCCCAACAGTTCATTTTTTCCCTTGCTTCCCTTGCCTTTTGCGTTGTTCCTAGGAAGATGTTGCTGCGGCTGAGGTCGAAGAGGTTGCTGCCTGTGTTCTCCTCAAGGATTTTGATGGATTCCTTTCGCACATTGAGGTCCTTCATCCATTTTGAGTCTATTTTTGTGTGTGGTGTAAGGAAATGGTCCAATTTCATTTTTCTGCATGTGGCTGTCCAATTTTCCCAGCACCATTTATTGAAGAGGCTGTCTTTTTTCCATTGGACATTCTTTCCTGCTTTGTCGAAGATGAGTTGACCATAGATTTAGTTTTTCTTCTGTTATAATTTTGGGATCTAGTTTTCTAACAAACAGAACAAAATACACACAGAATCGAGTGTATTGATGTATTCTGTTCACCTATATGATTATATTCTCCCTGTCTCTCTTTTTAAAAATATTTATATTTATCTATTTATTTATTATTTATTTTTCAGTTTGAGTTCTCTTCTTATTTGTTTAGTGAGTATTTCTCTGGGGTTGTTGTTGTCATTTTAGTATTTTGTTCTCTCATTCATCTATTCTCTGGACAGAATGATAAGATGGAAAAACTCTTCTCAAAAAAGAGAACAAGAGGCAGTACTGACTGCTAGGGACCTAATCAGTATGGACATAAGTAAGATGTAGGAACCAGTGTTCAGAATAATGATTATAAAGATACTAGATGGGCTTGAAAAAAGCATAGGAAAAAAAAAAAAAAGAAAAAGCATAGAAGACACTAAAGAATCCCTTCCTGGAGGAATAAAAGAACCAAAATCTAATCAAATAAAAATTAAAAAGGCTATTAATGAGATGCAATAAAAAACTGAGGCCTTAACTGCTAGGACAAATGAAGCAGAAGAGAGAATTAGTGATATAGAAGACAAAAGGATGAAGAATAAAGAAGGTGAGAAAAAAAGAGATTAAAAAAAACTACTGGTTCATGAAGGTAGAGTTCAAGAGATAAGTGATACCATAAAGTGAAATAATATTAGAATAATGGAACCCTGGAAGAAGAGAAATGGGGAGATGATGGTATTGGAGCAAATTCTAGCAAGGAATTTCCCTGATCTGTGGGGAAGGAAATAGACATCCAAGTCCAGGAGACAGAGAGAGCCCCCCAAAATCAATAAAAATAGGTCAACACCCTGACATATAATAGTGAAACTTAAAAATCTCAGAGACAAGGAGAAAGTCCTGAAAGCTCGAGACAAGAGATCTGTAACCTACAAGGATTGAAACATTAGATGGCAGCAGACCTGTCCACAGAGACCTGGTAGGCCAGAGAGGCCTGGCATGATATAATCAAGGTGCTAAATGAAAAAAAAAAAAAATGCAGTCAAGAATACTTTATCCAGGGACGCCTGGGTGGCTCAGTTGGTTAAGCAGCTGCCTTCGGCTCAGGTCATGATCCCAGCGTCTTGGGATCGAGTCCCACATCGGGCTCCTAGCTCAGCCGGGAGCCTGCTTCTCCCTCTGCCTCTGCCTGCCATTCTGTCTGCCTGTGCTCGCTCTCTCCCCCTCTCTCTCTCTGATAAATAAATAAAATTTAAAAAAAAAAAAATTAAAAAAAAAAAAAAAAAAAAAAAGAATACTTTATCCAGCTAGGATGTAATTCAAAATAGAAGGAGAGATAAAAATCTTCCCAGATGAATAGAAACTAAAATAATCATTGATCACCAAACCAGTCCTGCAAGAAATATTAAAAGAGATCCTTTAATCAAGGAGAGCTCTAGCCCAAAAGTCACATAGACCAGAAAGGAACACAGACAATATACAGAAACAATGACTTTACAGGTAATACAATATCACTAAATTCATATTTTTCAATAGTTACTCTTAATGTGAATAGGCTAAATGCTGCAATCAAAAGACACAGGGTATCAGATTGGGGGGGAAAAAAAAAAAACCACCCAGGACCCATCCATATGCTGTCTACAAGTGAGGCTACAAGAGACTCACTTTGGACTCACAGACATCCTCCAGATTTAAAGTGAGATAGCAGAAAACAATTTATCATACTAATGAGCATCAAAAGAAAGCTGGGGTGGCAATCCTTATATCAAACAAATTAGATTTTAAGCCAAAGACTATAATAAGAGACGAGGAAATACACTGTTATCATAATTACAGCATCTATCCAACAAAAAGTTCTAAAAATTGTAAATATTTATGCCTCTAACATGGGAGAAGCCAATTAAATAAGGCAATTAATATAAAGCAACACATCGATAATAATACAATAAATAAGGGACATTAATACTCCAATCACTGCAATGGAAGGTCATCTAAGCAGAAGATCAACAAAAAAACAAAGCTTTGCATGACACACTGAACCAAGTGAACTTGACATATATTCAGAGCATTCCATCCTAAAGCAACAGGATGCCCATTCTTCTTGAGTGCACATGGAACATTCTCCAGAATAGATCACACACTAGGTCACAAATCAGGTCTCAACTGGTACCAAAGCACTGAGTTCCATTCCTTCATATTTTCAGACCACAGTGATTTGAAGCTTGAACTCAATCATAAGAGGATATTTGGAAAAAATAAATATTGTTAGAATGTCTATGCTACCTAGAGCAATCTATGCCTTCAAAACAGTCCTTATCAAAATACCATCAACTTTTTTCACCAAGCTGGACAAAATAATCCTAATATTTGTATGGAACAAGAAAAGACCTGGAATAGCCAAAGGAATGTTGAAAAAGAAAACCAAAGCTCTAGGCATCACAACTGTGGACCTTAAGCTCTATTACAAAGCTGTAATTATCAAGACAGTATGGTACTGGCACGAAGACAGACACAGAAAAATGGAACAGAGTAGAGAACCCAGAAATTAACCCTCAATTCTATATTCAACTAATCTTCAACAAAGCAGGAAAGAATGTCCAATGGAAAAAAAGTCTCTTCAACAAATAGTATTGGGAAAATTGGACTGCCACATGCAGAAGAATGAAACTGGACTATTTGCTTACACCATACAGAAAAATACTCAAAATGGATGAAAGACCTCAAGATTAGACAGGAATCCATCAAAAGGTTGCTGCCCTCTGTGGCCTTGGCTGGAACAGCTTCTACCTAGACATTGTCTCCAAAGGCAAGAGAAACAAAGGCAAAATGAACTATTGGGACTTCATCAAGATAAAAAGCTGGAGTAAGAGAAGCCCAATAAACTGCCTAGTGTAGATGTCAGAAAAGTGGGATCTATAAGTCTGGAATTAAGTGTAGAGATATACACTAGAAATTTATTTGAAAATCATTTGTATTTAGAGGTCTGTCAGGGGAGTCTAGTCAATCAGGACTATAGTGTTTCATCAACTAGGAGAAAAGAGTGTTTTGGGAAAAAAGGAATAGTTCATTGTGTCAAAGCTGATTTAAGTTCCAAGGAGGTATAAAACATGAAGAAACAGTTGGGTTTAGCAAGATAAAGTTTCAATGAAGAACTTTATAAGAACTGTTTCAGAAATTTTGTCTAAATGAAGGGTGATATCTAATTGGAGTAGATTGAGAAGAGAATGGAAAATGAGGAAATGGAAACTTTTCTTTGAAAAAACTCTGATGAAAAATAAAAATGTAATAATATACACAATGTTGAGATTGCAGCTCACAAGACAGTAGTTTTAAAGTTTTCTCCACACCAAGCCAAAGATTCCTGAATCTGAGATGGAACTGGACATCTAAAGAAAGATAACAAGATTCCAGTCAGGATACTTGCAGAGCTACAGGGCAAGCACACAGTATAGATTGTAACTCAATATTAATAATTACAAATAAGTTTTTGCCCTGTGGTCCATCTCTCAAGTCTTGAATATTGGTTTCCTTATTTTGAATCTCAATTCTTCATACAACTCCTAAATCAGTCTTCCTAAACCATAATTTCCTTAATTAAATGATTTTCTAGCACTAGAAATTATAATTCAAATTATTCATGTTTCAATCTACAGAATAGCCCCCAATAAGCCCTTCATCTTGGTTTTTTCAATTCTTTTATCTTTGATTCTAGAAAGATAATTCATTTCTTGCCTAAGTACATCATACACCTATTTGAGGGGCCAATATCTTTTTAAAAGTAGTGGGTAGTAGTTAACAACATGGATTCTGGCCTAGCCACCTGGATTCTGTCTGTCACTTACTGAATGTGTGATCTTGTACAAATTCCTTAACCCTTTTGTTCATCAGTTTCTCCATCTATAAAATCAATGTCTTGTATGGGTGTTGTGAGGAATAAATGACAATGTCTGACTCATAGTAACTAGTTTATGCATGATGGAAATTATTATTATTAATTTTTGAAATATCCTCCTCTTCCTTCCTCCCTAGAGTCTCTAAAGACATTCTATTTGCTATAATAAAGCTTTGCTGATCTGTTCACACTGGCTCTTAACTTTTCTGACTATAGAGTACTTGCCTGATTATGCCATTTATTTGGCAATTTTTCATATAGAAATTTATGAATTCTTAATAAATATATTTGAGATTATCTTTTTTATCTTGTAATTTTTACATATTCTTTTAAATATATAGTAAACTCCTTAAGATCTGGATCATGATTTTTATTTTTCTCTATTGCAGTCAGCATCATTTTTCTGATTTTAGTTCAGTAGGATTCAATTTATGCTACTTCCTACTATAAATATTTGTTTCTCTCATCAGTAAGATTGTTATATATGATTACATAAAACTGGACTTATTTTAAGTAATTCACTAATATATTTGATTAATTTTGATTTCAGCTATGCTGTTTAGGTCCTTTTCCTTAGAATTAAATAGAATTACTGAAGCTTAGCATTTTCCAAAAATCTTTATGACCAAATCAGAAGAAACAAAGTTAATATGAGTCACAGAATGGAGGAGGACAGAACAATCTTAAAAGGCCAAACTCAGAAGTGCTGCAAGAAGCAATTAAAACCACAATCAAATAATGAACAGAAAAGGGAAAGATGACAGTATATAAACATTTTCCCAATATTTAATTTCATTTATATAGTGAAATTTAATAAAAACAAAAATTCAGTTTTAATCTAGGACTTTTTCAAAGATATAACATAAACAACACTTAGAAGATGTACAATATTCTACTACAACAACAATAACAGTTACAATAAATAACTTTTATTGGTAGGAAGTATATACCGGGTACCGTTTAAGTTCAAACTTGTCTTTTGCTGGTAATGTATAAAATGTATAAATAAAAAATAAATAAATAAAATGTATAAATAACGGTGTCATTTTAGAAAATATTTTAGCAATAACTGTTAAGACTTAACACCACACACTTGGAACCATTCATTTCAATACTGGGAATCTTCTTTGAAGAAAACTCCCAAAGCAAGAAAATAGTTTCTGATAACAAGTAACATATACATGTTTATCCACCTGATATGCACTTTTGTAAAGGTATATGTACATTAATTCATTATGCACTTATTTCTTGTAACAGATTTATGAAGAAGATGCTGTTCTTATTTTTTCAGGTTTTTCTTTAAATTCCAGTTAGCATATATAGTAAAATTGGTTTCAGTTGTAGAATTCAGTGATTTATCACTTACATATAATACCCAGTGCTCATAACAAATGCTGTCCTTAAATATCCATCACCCATTTAGCCCATCCCCCACCCACCTCTCTCCATCAACCCTCAGTTTGTTCTCTATAGCTAAGAGACGCTATTCTTAGTAACATTTTGCAGCTGACATAATTGAGACACAGAACTTAAAGATTTCTTTTGTCGTGTAACTAGGAAGTTCCAGGGCTAAAATTTGAATCTAGGAAGGTAGGCTCCAGAATCTGTACTCTTAATCACAATCATGAATTATAAAACTTATTGCAATATTACTTACACAAGCAAAATTTTAAAGCAGTCTTGAGTTCCTCCATAAGTCTAGACAACAAAATGCTTATGTAATTTCATGTACAAAAAAATAGTTTATTACCAAACTCAATCTCAATTTTCCTTCTCTCACACACACCTATTCATAGCAAAGACAGAAAAAGAGAAAGAATATTAGGAAAGTTAAGAATATGGGGTGCCTGAAGGAAACAAAAGCAAAAGTGAACTTTTGGGGCTTCCTCAAGATCAAAAGCTTCTGCACAGCAAAGGAAACAGTCAACAAAACAAAGAGGAAACCCAGGGAATGGGAAAGATATTCTGAAATGCCACTACAGACAAAGATCTGTATCCAAGATGTATATCCAAGATCTATATCCAAGATATTTAAAGAACTCCTCAAACTCAACACTCAAAAAACAGATAATCACATCAAAAAATGGGCAGAAGACATGAACAGACACTTCTCCAAAGAAGACATACAAATGGCTAACAGACACATGAAAAAGTATGCATCATCATTAGCCATCAGGGAGATTCAAATCAAAACCACATATGATACCACCTTACACCAGTTAGAATGGCCAAAATCAACAAGACAATAAACAACAAGTGTTGGAGAAGCTGTGGAGAAAGGGAAACCCTCTTACACTGTTGGTGGGAATGCAAGTTGGTGCAGCCACTTTGGAAAACAGTGTGGAGATTCCTTAAGAAATTAAAAATAGAGCTATCCGATGACCCTACAATTGCACTACTCAGTATTTACCCCAGAGATACAGATGTAGTGAAAACAAGGGCAACTTGTACTCCTTGGTTCATAGCAGCAATGGCCACAGTCACCAAACTGTGGAAAGAGCCAAGATGCCCTTCAACAGATGAATGGATAAAGAAGATATGGTCCATATATACAATGGAGTATTATGCCTCCATCAGAAAGAATGAATACCCAACGTTTATATCAATGTGGACAGGATTGGAGGAAATTATGTTGAGTGAAATAAGTCAAGCAAAGAGAGTCAATTATCATATGGTTTCACTTACTTGTGGAGCATAAGGAATAACATGGAGGACATTGGGAGAAGGAAAAGAGAAGGGTTTGGGGGGAAAAAAAGGGGGAGATGAATCATGAGAGACTGTGGTCTCTGAGAAAGAAACTAAGGGTTTTGGAGGGGAGAGGAGTGGGGGGTTGGGTGAGCCTGGTGGTGGGTATTAAAAAGGGCATGTATTGCATTGGGGAACTAGGTGTGATGCATAAACAACGAGTCTTGGAACACTGAAAAAATAAAGTAAAAAAAGTAAGAAAATGGGGTGCCTGGCTTACTCAGTCACTTAAGCATCTGACTCTTGATCTCAGCTCAGGTCTTGATCTACAGGTTGTGAGTTTAAGCCTCTTATGGAGTTTACTTATGAAAAAAAATTAAGAAAGAATATTATTGCTTAGCATGTTGCCACTGGTGGCTATGAATATACATGAATTTTTGAATTTATCTTTAATGTTCCCATATTTTCTATGTTTTCCTTAATTAACACATATTAGTGTTCCATAAACAGTAACTTAGAACAAGATCACATGAAAAGTTTTTACTTTGTTATTACCACCTAAAGTAGGAGTTACAAAGGAAAAATAGTGTGAACCAGGGAATCAACAAATAAGCAGAGACTAAATTATCTTCATTTTTAAATTTTATTTTACAGATATTATCAAGTGAGTGGGACCATACTAATAGTCGTTAGAGCTTAAAATAGCCTATGAGTAAAAATATGTACATAAATCAATCAATATAAGTATAATATATTTTCATATGGCTACCTTTAAAGGCATCACTAAAGCTCAGTTAGTTCTGCTTTGGAATAGTGAAGGTTATTTATAATCATTTTGATTTGAATTCACATGCTTTATTTAAAAAATTAACAGAACATTTTCACAAACGAAAATTTGAGTCAAAAATGTTATTCAAGTGAACTACAAAGGATTGGGAAGGCTATTTATGTCAATCAGCATTCTGAATAAAATCATACAGTTACTGACTATAAAAAAGCCCAGACATCACCTTCACTTTAAATCTTCCCAGCTCAAATTTAACCATTTAATAAGGCAATAAAATAAATTTAAATTCTGGACTCTTAAGGAGAAATTATATCTGCTATTCCCTACTCCTTGTTTCAATGATGGGGGACATTAATCCATTTCTAAGAAACAAATATGATACATTAAAAAATGCATGTTGGAATTAAAGGTAGCATGGGGATTTAAATTTTGTCTATCCGTGACAGACATTATAGATTTCAGCAAATCACTTAATATTTCTGAGTTAAAAAAGCATGATTCCAACAGATGATCTCTAGGACCTTTCCTACTACATTCTTAGGACCTCGGAAAAAATCATGTTGGTTTTTAGCGTGGTACTATACTTCAGAATTTTATGATTTATGGAAAACAACATTTAAAGCATAAGCAAGGAAATACATCACTGGCATGCTTAGACCATGTCACTGAAGGTTACGGTTTTCTCCTCTGAACTTACTATGGAAGAACTAATGAGAACCACTGCACTTAATTAAGTGAATAACAAAGAGAAACTAAGAATAACGTTAAAGTAGTGTTGAATGATAATCAATGTTTAATGTTAATGTTTTTTCTTTTGATCTATCATTATTAAATACCATTTCAATAAACAGTTTAAAACAAATATACATACTCAGTAGAGCAAACACAATATCTACTTGGAAGGTTTAAGAGAGCCAATTAACAAGAATTTTTTAAAAATGAAAGCTTTTTTTAAAGTTAGAGTCATCTATCTTTCAGAGTTGCACAATGTCTCAGAGACACCCTTATATTTTACGATGAGAATAACTCTCAGTGGAAGTAAACCTAAGACAAAAGGAAAATCATCGAGTTAGCATAGTATGAGTCTGGCCCTTACTTACATGTATGATGTTTGAGAAGAGAAACTGTAGCCCAACATCTAACTGAATGCTCTGTACTACAGAAGCAGGTTCTAAAATACTAAATTAGGGGTACAGATAATTACAGTGTTAATATTCTGCCTACCAAAGTAGCACATCAGTTCTATTTACATAAATAAATCTGTCTCCTGCTTTTGTTCTTTTTCACTTCATAACCTCCATACTTACTGGGGATGCAAAGTATATTTAACACCGGTAACATATTTAAGTAATATATTTAAATTCTGTCTCACTGAAAAATCAACTCAAAGTGAATACATAAGGCAGTTTTAGGTTATGGTATGCTTCATATCTCACGGTGACAGAACTGAATTGGAGGATATTATAGATATTTTCGTAATAAGTTTATTCTGTTTCACTATTTTCATTGGAGGGGTGGGGGTCAGCTGATAGAGGCATGTGGGGTAAAAGTGTGCCTGCACAAGTTTGCTGTGCTCTTTGTAGTTGATTTCTCATCAAGAGATCACTAGTTTCATGGTAATTTTATCACAGCACTTTTGTTGGAGACAATGGGGAAAAGATGTAGGAAAAGTTAGAGGAAGAGGAAAAAAATCAAACCACAAATAGAACTCAGTAGTGACTGTGTGCAAAGATAACTGTTTATAACAAAATAGTGACACTGACTGTACAATGAGGCAGTAAAATCACATCTAAAATGCTCTCTTGATACTGCAGGAGAGTCATGCATTGTCTTCTTCCATTTGTACAGCTAGTCCCACGTTGGGCTGTTCCATGGATTAGCTGTGTGAAATTGGACAAGGCACATATCTGAGCTTCTGTTTTTCCTATACCCTGTTATATATGTAAATTGAGGATAATGATAGGATTATGTAATATTTTATAATTAAACATATAAACACATAAAGAACTTATAACAATGCATCATACATTAAGCGGGATATATGTTAACTATACTTACTTTTCTCTGTATTCTTACATATTTTACTATATTACTATATGGGATGTCTAATAGAATCATAGGATATTGTAAATAAAAGTTTTTGTATTCATTTATTTGAGAGAGAGAGAGAGGGAGAGTAAATAGGGAGAGTGAGAGAGAGAGGCAGACTCCCACTGACCACAGAGAACTTGATATGGGGCTTAATGTTGGGCTCTATCCCAAAACCCCAAGATCATGAACTGAGCCAAAGGCAGTTGCTTAACCAACTCATCCACCCAGTCACCCCAAGAATCAAGGAATTTTTTTAAGAAAAAAAGCGGGACTGGGGGGAAGATAGAGATTCCCCCTATACTCCTCCTTCACACATGCATAGTTTTCGCATTACCACATCGCCCACCAGAATGGTACATATGTTATAACTGATGAACCTACATTCATAATTATAATCACCCAATGTAAAGTTTACATTACAGTTCACTCTTGGTGTTTTACATTCTTTTGGTTTAAAAATGTATAATCACACACATCTACCATTATAGTATCACACAGAATAATTTCATCACCCTAAATATCCTCTGTGTTCATCCTATTCATCTCTCCTTCCCCACCAAACCCTTGGCAATCACTGATCTTTTTACTATCTCCATAGTTTTGCATTTTCCAGAATGTCATATAGTTGGAATAGCACAGCATGTAGCTTTTTCAAATTATCTTCTTTCATTTAGTAATATGCATTTAAGTTTTTTCCTTATATCTGGGATAAATTCTGCTTGGTCATGGTATATAATTCTTTGTATATATTGTTGGATTTGATTTGCTAATATTTTATTAAGGATTTTGACATTTAAGTTCATGAGAGATATTGGTCTGTAGTTTTCTTTTCCTGCAATCTTTTTACCTAGTGTTAGTATTAGGATAATGCTTGTGTCATGTAATGAGTTAAGAAGTATTCCCTCTGCTCTTATCCTCTGAAAAAGATGTAGAAAATTATTGTAATTTTTTCCTTAAATGTTTTATAGAATTTGCCAGTGAGCCCAGGTGGTGCTGGAGCTTTCTTTTTGAGAAGTTTGTTAATTATTGATTCAATATCTTTAACAGAGATAGGCCTATTCAAATGATCACTTTCTAGTGTAGATTTTGCCATATTGTGACTTTCAAGGAATTGGTCCATTTCATCTAGGTTATTAAATTTGTGGGCATATAATTATTCATAGGATCCCTTTATTATCCTTTCAATATCCATGAGATCTGTAGTGATATCTCCTCTTTCATTTTTGATATCAGTAGATTGTGTCCTCTCTTTTTCTTAGCCTGGCTGGAAACTTACTGATTTTATCGATCTTTTCAAAGAAGTAGCTTTTTATTTCATTGATTTTCTCTGTTGATTTTCTGTTTTCATTTTCATTAATTTCTGTTTTAATAATTATTATTTCCTTTCTTGTTTTGAGTTAATTTGTTCTTTTTCTAGTTTCCTGAGGTAGAAATTTAGATTACTGATTTTAGATTTTTCTTCTTTTCTAATATATGCATTCAATGCTAATGTAATGCAAAGTAAATTTCTAAGTATTGTTTTTGCTGCATCCCCCAGGTTTTGAAAGCTGTGTTTTAATTTTTATTTAGCTCAAAATACTTTAAAATTTCCATTGAGATTTTTTTCTTTGATCCAGTTGTTATTTAAAAGTATATTTTATCTCAACATATTTTGAATTGTCCACAGTTTTCTTTCTGTTACTGGTTTTTAGCTGAATTCCATTGTGGTCTGAGAGTTAGCATTATATGATTTTTATTCTTTTAAATTTATAAAAATGTATTAAAATGTATTTTGTGGCCCGACATGTTGTCTATCTTGGTAAATACTCCTTGTGAGCTCAAGAAGCATGTTTATCCTGTTGTTGAATGAAGTAGTCTATAGAGGTGAATTACCTCCAGTTCATTAATATTGTTGTGTTCAATCGGCTTTACTGATTTTCTGCCTACTTGATCTGTCCATTTCTGAGAGAGTTGAAGTCTCCAACTATTAAAGGGGAGTCACCTAATTCTACGCAGTTTTTAGTTTTTGCCTCACATAGCTTGATACTCTATTGTTAGGTGCATCAATTGCTAACAATCATTAGTGATTGTTTTATCTTCTTGGACAATTGACCCCTTTATCATTATATAATGTCCTTCTTTATTCCTGTTAACTTTCTTTTCTTGGAAGTTTTCCTGTCTGAAATTAATATAGCTAATCCTGCTTTCTTTTAATTAATGTTATCATGGTATATTTTCTGCATCCATTTATTTTTCATTTATGTGTGTCTTTCTATTTTGAATGGGTTACTTGTAGACAACATATAACTGGGTCTTCTTTTTGATACATTCTGATGGTTTCTGTCTTTTAATTGGTGCATTTAGATCATTGACATTCAAAGTGATCATGGATATAGTTGCATTAATATCTATCATATTTGTTACTGTTTTCTGTTTTTTACACCTATTTGTTCTTCCTGTTTTTGTCTTCCAAAAATGTTTTGACTGAACATTTTATATGCTTTTTTTATATGCTACTTTCTTAGCATATTGAATATACTTTTTAAAAACAATTTTTTACTTGTAATATATATTAGATATATACTAGAGTTGGTAATATATGTTTACTGCTAATCCAAGTCCACTTTCAAATTTGCTTCATGGGTAGTGTGAATACCTAATTATAATAACAAAACGATCCTAATTTTCCCTCTTATTTTTGTATATCATTATCATTATTTCACTTAAATGTAAATGTAAGCATACAGAAGTGTATATACGTGCATGAGTGTACACAATCTAATACAAGTTGGTATTATTTTGGATATATTGTAATCTGTGAGGTCAATTTAAAATAAGAAAAATATAAGTTTTAATTTTACCTTCACTTCATCCTTCTTTGATACTTTCCATTTATTTATGTAGATCTGATTTTCTGACATCTATTAATTTCCTTCTCTCTGAATAAATTTTTTGGTCATTTCTTTCCAGGTAGGTCTCCTGTTGAAGTCTTTCAATTTTTGTGTGTTTGAGAAGTCTTTATTTCTCCTTTACTTTTGAAGGATAATTTAACAAGATATAGAATTCTATATTATTGTTTTTTTTCTCTCAACATTTTGGTATTTCATGCCACTCTCTTCCTGTATACATGATTTTTGAAGAGTCAGATGTGATTCTTATCTTTGTTCTTCTATAGTTACAGTGTTTTTTTGTGTTTGTTCGTTTGTTTTACCTCTAGCTTCTTTCAGGATTTTTCTTCATCTTGGATGTTGTGTAGCTTGACAATGATATTCATAGGTGTAATTTTTTATTATTATAGTTTTTTCTTTTTCTTTTCTTTTTTTTTTTTAATCTTTGCATTTAACCTTCTTGGTATTTTCTGAGCTTCCCGTATCTGCGGTTTGTTGTCTGACATTAACTTAGGGAATTCTCAGTTATCTCAATCATTATTGTTCAAACATTTATTTTGTTCTTCTTTTTCTTTCTTCTTCTTCAGGTATTCCCACTACATGTATGTTATCCTTACTGTAGCTTTTCCACAGTGCTTGGTTATTTTATTCTTTTTACTTCAGTATTTGTTCTCTTTGCATTTTTGATTTTGAGGATTTGTTTGCTGTATCATCTAGCTCTGAGATTCTTTCCTCAATCGTGTCTAGTCTACTAAAAGCCCATTAAAAACACTCTTCACAGACCTGTACCCCTGGGGATAAAAATATATGTTTATAAAAAATAAAAAATTAAAAACAAACAAACAAACAAACAAACACTCTTCATTTCTGTTACAGTAGGAACTTTTTTTTGTTGTTTTATTTTCTCAAACATTTTCTTTTTAGTTCTTTCTTAGGATTTCTACCTCTTTTGGTACATTGCCCATCTATTTTTATCTGTTAGAGTCCTTAGTGTACTAATCATGGTTATTCTCTATCCCCAGTCTCATAACTCTAACATTCCTGTCATGCTCTTCCTGATGCTTATGTTCTCTCTTCAGTTGTGTTTGTTACCATTTGGTATACCTTGTAATTTTTTCTTTATATCTGGACATGTTCTTCTGAGTAAGAGGAACTGCAGCAAATAGGCCTTGGTAATGTGGTGGTAAGGTGTGGGGGAAAGGTAGCATTCTATAGTTCTTTGATTAAATCTCAGTTTTTTAGTGAGCTAAGCCCCTGCATTGTGAGCTTCATATCATTTCTTAGATTCCCCCCTCCCCGCCATCTCAGGTTGGGCAGAATGGCTAGAGTAGGCTGAGTTGCATTATCCCTTCCCCCATATCATTAGGCTCTGATAATACTATAGCATGTTATGCTTTGGATAACTAGTTTCCCATGGTGCCCAGATTTATTAACAAGAGCACAGTGCTGTGGATATTTCAAAATCATTCTTTCCTCTTCCACCCCAAAAAGCAGATGATTTTTCTCTGATATTTACTATGAGAACACAGTTAAGCTCTTAGAGGTAAATCTCATAATAACGTGGGAACCCGTTATGAGTAGGTCTCCCTGGAATTTTTAATTCTCAAAGTTTTCCACATTAAGTCTCCAATAATTCATCAATTACAGTTTAGTTTTTCCTACCTGGCCCTGGTTCTCCTGGTGATTTCTGTTAAGGTTTCCTCTGGTGAGCCATGCCATCAGCTTTTTGCCTGTCTGTGTCCTTTCCTCTCTTATGGATCCAAGAAGAGTTGTGTGTTGTTTTTTGTTTTTTCAGTGTGCTTAGTATTTTATGTTTTTAAGACAGAGTGGTACCCTCCAAACTTCATACATATGGAACCAAAAGCTGGAAGTCCAGGATATTTTAAGGATATAAATATAAACATGTTAAGCACTTAGAATAGGGCATAATTAAACACAATGTATGTTAGCCATGATATTTTAATGTATTATTATATAATTTATCACATTACAGTATAGCCTTACTATATTATATAATGTATTTTTTAAAAACATTTTACTTACTTGAGGAGAGAGAGAGAGAACATGGGCAGGGGGACAAGCAGAGGGAGAGAATTGATCTATAAGGTACATAAAATAATTTTTCCTGATCTGAGACCAACAACACCTCAAAAGGAAAGTATATGCTATCTATAAAACACCTAGTTCAAAGTCATAATTTAAAGACAGTTTTATTATGCTCACCTAAATTCAGAATTCAATATGATACTAAATTTGTGCTTTGGGATTATAAAAGCTGAAAGGAATCTTTAATTAGAAGAAAATATGAACAAACTAGAATACAGAGATTTCTTTGCAAAATATGAATGATAATTTTGATGAGGAAATTTAAATTTAATTTTTTCCTTTTGTTTAGAATTGTTCTTTACATTTTTTTTTTGTTGGATATATCATTACATAATGTCAGTAGGCTTCCCCAAAGCTTAACACCATAGTTTTTAAAGAACTAGGTGACAAGTACTTTTTTTATTTCTATATATGTTACTGATGTGCCAAGTATCATTCTGGACATCATAGATACAGATTAGAAGATCTCTGCATTTATGGAGCTTCTGTTCTAGTGTATGTCTCCGAATCAGGTTTTTGTTACAGAAAAAAAAAATATTTTTAAAGATATTATTTATTCATCAGTGAGAGAGAGAGAGAGAGAGATAGCACAAGCAGGGGTAGCTGCAGGAAGAAGGAGAAACAGGTTCCCCATTGAACAAGAAGCCTGATGCAGGACTTGACCCCAGGACCCTGGGATCATGACCTGAGCTGAAGGCAGAGGTTTAACTGACTGTGCCACCCAGGCATAACAGATTTTTAAAGGGGATTGTAATAACTTGAAATGCACAAACACAAAATTTAGTTTGAAGCCTTACATAATTTTTTAGGTTAATTTTAATTAACCTATTTAATTAATTTATTTAATTTCTATTACTGGGATTAAAGGCATAGATCTTACAGAAGTAACAATTGTTTTCTGGATTTGTAAAGTCAATTCCAAAAAGCTGTTGTGAAAGTTCTAAAATCCCTTTAACAATTTTATATGACTGGCAACTATAAAAGAAAATACTCAAATTGATTCTTTTGACTTTTGGCTCTCTCAAATTGATTCTTTAATCAGGATATAAACCTATTATGCAAGGTATACATTGTTATTTTATAACCTATATTGTTCCTTTCATTACTTTCGCAAGGTAGACATATAGCCAAGTCTATATTTGGCTTAATACTTTAAAAAAACATTTTGAGAAAATAAATATAAGACTTGATTCCCAGACTGTACATTTTTCTGGCAATCTCCCATCATAAGAATGGTAGATATCGTCCTAGTAAAAATGAAAAAACACAGAAATGATTTTAAATATAAAAATGGCTTTGGTAAACGCAAGATACATTTGGCAGCTCATTTTACAGAAGTGGGGTCCTATAAAAACATATTATGAAGTATTTCTGTTTATTTAGCTATATTGTTTTAAAGTTACTTTTGTATTTCCATGAAGGAGTCTTAGTTATGAATTCCCTAAGCTTTCCTTATTTTTAAAGGCTTGGCAAAGAAAAATACTGTTGTGCTGTGCCTTGAAGTGCTATTTTAATACAGAGTGCTTGAGTTTCTGATTTATGAGTTCTACAAGATTCTGGCCAATCTTTCATTTTTTATCTCGCATTTTTCTTTATAACATATAATATGGAATCAAAAATATCTTCCTATGCCTCAATCGAATATTGTCTAAACTATGATTTTCTCTAACTCAAAAATGTCTAGAATATTTCAGTTTAAAAGAACTACTCAGTCATCAGAAAGATGCTATTGAAATGTAACTATTTTAATGTTTTACTGCCTTGGATCTTATTTTGCCTAGATTTCCCTGAAGTGAGTGGGCCTCATCTGTGTAAGATTTCTTAGATGCTTGAATTTATACTTTAGCATTGGGAACTCTGTCTACTTTAACAGGGCACTCAACTATCCTTGTAGAAGTAGTGTTCAGAGACTTGTACCTCCTTTGAATATTTATTTCCCATAGTTGCTGATTCTTAGGAATATGGCATGAATAGAATTTCTTGAAAACTGTGTCTTCAAAAGAATCTACTTCAGGACTGCATTATTACCATAGTAATGTGAAGGCAAGGTTTTCCTTAAGGAGAAAATGAAATATGTAATTTAACATTTTGCTTAGTCCCACCATATGGTCGTATGAATTAAATTAATGAGAAACAATAGAAGCATTATTTTCTTATATGTTTATTCAAAATTATAAAATATAATTCCTGATCTTGTTACAGGAAAGAAGTCAGTAGAATATTTGAATATTGAAAACTTGTACTGTGGAAACTTTGATATTTGCTTTCTCTGAAAGAAAATTAGAATTTTAAGTCATGCCTTTAGTTGAGTTAATTTATTCCAGGGGATCATATTTATACTTTGTCTTCCAGTAATGTTGTCCTTCTGGGTACAATAAACTGTAAGAAGTTCCTCCCTTCATGTTGGCCAGTTTGGTCTCAGAGCATTCATTTTCACACTACTTGATGGTGAAAATTAACTTAATATGAAAATGATGAGATTCTTTAGTCAATGATATTTTTCAAGTGATTATGAGGCACAAATATAATACAGAAAAAAGAAAGTAAAGTTTCATTATGTCCCAAACTTTAACCATTTCTGATTGTATTTAATGAAATATAGAATTTTAAACTCACTAGGCATTTGTTGGTTATGAAACTTTAGGAGTCATTCAGATTTCAATTCACCATTCTCTTCAAGACAAAACAAAGCAAAACTTCTGCTTTGTTGAGAGTTAGTACCAGTATAAATGTGATCAATGGCTTTAATGAGAGGACTTGGAGAAAAAGTTTTTTCCTTGTTAGCTACAACACTCCTACTTAAGTTTTCTGTGTAAATAACTGTACTCCAATATCCTATTTCTCAATCCCTATACTTTATAATACAATAGAAAAAAGGAAGAAATATTTTGCTCTTTTCTCCTTCACTTAGGACTTTTGTGGTATCTTCCCTACTGAGATAATTTATTTTACCAAATTATTCCTTTTATAATACCTGTCTAGTATCCTAAACATACTTCAACATGTTTATTATAGGAAGGTTTTTTTTTTTAATTAAATAAGCAAATCTACATGTTCTTTTGAACCTGTTTAACCTGTTCTGACTAGAAAAGAATAGATTCAAATGATCTGGGATTTTTGGGGCCAAGTCTTTTCACAACTATCAAAATAATTACTAAATTAAGAATGAAAAATTGCATACTCTCTTTTTCCAACTATAATAAAATCATGAGGCTAAATTGTTATTTTCCCTGTAGGAGATGATTTTGTTATTAATATTCTAAGACCATCAGAATACTGAACAATTATAGTTTTCCAGCTATATTTCTGAAAAGTTGTAAAAAATTTCTAGGACTAAAATAGCAAATGCTGATATCTATGAACAAATGCCTAGTTTCCTTATTCTCTTAGTTTCATGTTCTGAAAGCAACCATGAGATAAAAACTTGGATTCAGTTACTGTATTTAGGGCTGATTCAAAGAAATAAAAATGAGGGAATAGGGAAAATAGTATTAGAGGAAAGAAAAAGCCAGTATAGAGTGTGTTAATGAGTTGGTATTCAATTCCGCTGGCTATCCTCTGCAAAACTCTGTTGCATGTGACTCAAGATTGTTTCACTGAGGGATAGGGAAACAGTATTTAGTCTCCACAGTTTCAGGTGAACTCAGAGGTTAGTCAAGGGAATGTGTAGTGCTTTATCAAATAGAATCCACTAATATTATCTCTTGCATTGTTCAGATACACTTGTGCCCAATATTGATTCCACTGTGTCACTGGCATTTCAAAATGTTGGTTGTCTTCAGTGTCAAAAAGAAAAGCATGAAATAAGAGGGTTAGTGAAATCTAACCTAGTGAAATCTAATCTAGTGAATCTACTGTCACAAATAGAGGCCATAATTGATATTTTACACCTTTCTTGACCTCCATTTTAGAGACCTATTATCTTGGTGAACATTTCTATTGTTCTAATTCCATGGCCTACTAGGGTGACACAGAAATTTATTCCTGAGCCTCCAGTTACGTTGTCATTATCAGTTCATGATTGCTGCAAGAGTACATTTACTCTCATCAGAAGTTTAGAGATGTCTTAGTGAGTCTCCTATACTCCAGCCATATTTCTTCATGTTCTCATTTTGTAGCAGCAGCTTTAGTATTCATTATACCAGTTATGAAGATATGACTCTCAGATTTCTGACTGCAGAGAGAGTCTGAGCTTTGAATTAAACCCATGCTTTCCTTGGTCTATCTCTAGCCAATGATTGAGCATGTAATGAATGCTAAGGCAGACCCATTCCTGAGAAGTGTGGGAGTCCTGTGACAAGCAACTTCGGCTTAAGGACTCCCTGACAGCTTTACCAAAGTCTATTAGAATTTCATTGTGTCTGAGATGCTTCTTCCTTTGTCTTCTCTCTCCTTTACCTGGGATTAAATTTTCATTTAATTTCTGCTAGTTCCTCCTACCTCCTCTTTACACATTTCCCATTTTTTTCCCCAAAGATATTGCCATATTAAATCTCTTTCATAGCTAATCCCATTTTAATATCTGCTTTGGTGGAGACTTCACCACACAAGTGATACCAGGACAATGAGCGTTATAAAGATTCCATAGCAGAGACAGGGAAGGATGACTGTTTAAGGCAGGGTATAGATGTCTTCCTTCAGTTATGGATATCTTCAGAGGGCTATTTTAGCCTTAGAACTCCCGCTGTGCCAGTTACTTGAGGTCTTTTTTGCAACATAATCATCACAGTTCAACTTCTTCCTCTTCCAATTCTGCTTTGTCACTGCCTTTCTGGTGTGGTTCTTGATAGCTCTCTCCAATAAACACTCTACATAGAAATCTCCATTTTGGGGAGCCCCACCTGTGGTTATGTAATGCTAGCAACTTACACTATCTCTACTATGGAGTCTTCTTCTTCTTCTTTTTAAATTTATTTTTCTTTTCTTTTCTTTTCTTTTAAATTAAAAAATCTTATTTATTTAATTGACAGAGAAACATACAGTGAGAGAGGGAACACAAGCAGAGGGAGTGAAAGAAGGAGAAGCCGAGCAGGGAGCCCAATGTGGGGCTTGATCCCACCTGGGATCAAGCTCTGAGCCAAAGGCAGGCACTTAACAACTGAGCCACCCAGGCACGCCTCTACTAAGGAGTTTTCTATAAAGTTTACATTGTCTTCTATAAAGTTTGCATTATATTACATTGTTCACTAATGCTTTTAAGACTTTTTTTTTCTTTCTTTTTTTTTTTTTTTGTAAGACTTGAGGAAAAACTGAGTTCCAGATTTGGATTTATCTGACACTGAGATGCCCTAAAGATAAAGAGATATTTGGAGAAACTTTGTGAATTTGCACAAAAGTTGATGAAGGGTTCCCCTAGGCATGATCTTGGGGAGGCATTGAGAGAAGAATATCAAATGGAGGGAACCTCCAACTGACATCAGGTACTAATCTGATGCTAATCAGATACTAATTTGATAATAATAAATCTATGATATTAAATTGTTAGATAATCTCTGCAAAGACTGTAATTTATTTGGAACCAGAACACCAGTGAGAAATAAGGTTGAAGATTAGACTTGAGTGCTTTCCACTTGAAGATAATACTTGAGGCCATAAGGTTACTCTAACACTCCTTAATTTTATCTACTGCTTTGCTATTCTTCATACCTTTTGTATATTTAATCTACTATATATTTTAGATATTAATCTTGTTTATTATTTTCCTACCTCATCTATAAGGTAATTTCTATGAGAGCAAGTTTTTCTCTTCTTATCACAGTGGAATCCCCGGAACTGAGAATAGTTGCTGCAAAATTGCCTGACTCATTATAGATTTTTAGTAATTATTTGAACATAAATGAATATGGAAGAATAAATGAATGAATTTCAAAAGAGCTTTGAAAAGGGCGTTATATGACAGAAGCTGTTTTTTTCACTGAAGTGGAAGGTAACTTATGTGCCTCTCCAAAAAAGAACTGTGTACTAGATCTGAAATTGTAGTAAGAAAGGTTTTCACTTTATCTTTTTTTTTTAATATTTACTTTTAATTTTTATTTTTTATAAACATATATTTTTATCCCCAGGGGTACAGGTCTGTGAATCACCAGATTTACACACTTCACAGCACTCACCAAAGCACATACCCTCCCCAATGTCCATAATACCACCCCCTTCTCCCAAACCCCCTCCCCCGCAGCAACCCTCAGTTTGCTTTGTGAGATTAAGAGTCACTTATGGTTTGTCTCCCTCCCAATCCCATCTTGTTTCTTTTATTCTTCTCGTACCCACTTAAGCCCCCATGTTGCATCACCACTTCCTCATATCAGGGAGATCATATGATAGTTGTCTTTCACTGCTTGACTTATTTCGCTAAGCATGACACGCTCTAGTTCCATCCATGTTGTCGCAAATGGCAAGATTTCATTTCTTTTGATGGCTGCATAGTATTCCATTGTGTATATATACCACATCTTCTTGATCCATTCATCTGTTGATGGACATCTAGGTTTTTTCCATAGTTTGGCTATTGTGGACATTGTTGCTATAAACATTCAGGTGCTTGTGCCCCTTTGGATCACTACGTTTGTATCTTTAGGGTAAATACCCAATAGTGCAATTGCCGGGTCATAGGGCAGTTCTATTTTCAACATTTTGAGGAACCTCCATGCTGTTTTCCAGAGTGGCTGCACCAGCTTGCATTCCCACCAACAGTGTAGGAGGGTTCCTCTTTCTCTGCATCCTCACCAGCATCTGTCATTTCCTGACTTGTTGATTTTAGCCATTCTGACTGGTGTGAGGTGATATCTCATTGTGGTTTTGATTTGTATTTCCCTGACGCCGAGTGATGTGGAGCACTTTTTCATGTGTCTGTTGGCCATCTGGATGTCTTCTTTGCAGAAATGACTGTTCATGTCCTCTTCCCATTTCTTGATTGGATTATTTGTTCTTTGGGTGTTGAGTTTGCTAAGTTCTTTATAGATTCTGGACACTAGTCCTTTATCTGATATGTTGTTTGCAAATATCTTCTCCCATTCTGTCAGTTGTCTTTTGATTTTGTTCACTGTTTCCTTTGCTGTGCAAAAGCTTTTGATCTTGATGAAATCCCAATAGTTCATTTTTGCCCTTGCTTCCCTTGCCTTTGGCGTTGTTCCTAGGAAGATGTTGCTGCAGCTGAGGTCGAAGAGGTTGCTGCCTGTGTTCTCCTCAAGGATTTTGATGGATTCCTTTCACACATTGAGGTCCTTCATCCATTTTGAGTCTATTTTTGTGTGTGGTGTAAGGAAATGGTCCAATTTCATTTTTCTGCATGTGGCTGTCCAATTTTCCCAGCACCATTTATTGAAAAGGCTGTCTTTTTTCCATTGGACATTCTTTCCTGCTTTGTCGAAGATTAGTTGACCATAGATTTGAGCGTCTATTTCTGGGCTCTCTATTTTGTTCCATTGATCTATGGGTCTGTTTTTGTGCCAGTACCATGCTGTTTTGATGATGACAGCTTTGTAATAGAGCTTGAAGTCCGGAATTGTGATGCCACCAACGTTGGCTTTCTTTTTCAATATCCCTTGGCTATTCGAGGTCTTTTCTGGTTCCATATAAAATTTAGAATTATTTGTTCCATTTCTTTGAAAAAGATGGATGGTACTTTGACAGGAATTGCATTAAATGTGTAGATTGCTTTAGGTAGAATAGACATTTTCACAATATTTATTCTTCCAATCCATGAGCATGGAACATTTTTCCATTTCTTTGTGTCTTCCTCAATTTCTTTCATGAGTACTTTATAGTTTTCTGAGTATAGATTCTGTGTCTCTTTGGTTAGGTTTATTCCTAGGTATCTTATGGTTTTGGATGCAACTGTAAATGGGATTGACTCCTTAATTTCTCTTTCGTCTGTCTTGCTGTTGGTGTAGAGAAATGCAACTGATTTCTGTTCATTGATTTTATATCCTGACACTTTACTGAATTCCAGTATAAGTTCTAGCAGTTTTGGAGTGGAGTCTTTTGGGTTTTCCACATATAGTATCATATCATCTGCGAAGAGTGATAATTTGACTTCTTCTTTGCTGATTTGGATGCCTTTAATTTCCTTTTGTTGTCTGATTGCTGAGGCTAGGACCTCTAGTACTATGTTGAATAGCAGTGGTGATAATGGACATCCCTGCCGTGTTCCTGACCTTAGCCAAAAAGCTTTCAGTTTTTGTCCATTGAGAATGATGTTTGCGGTGGGTTTTTCATAGATGGCTTTGATGATATTGAGGTATGTGCCCTCTATCCCTACACTTTGAAGAATTATGATCAGGAAGGGATGCTGTACTTTGTCAAATGCTTTTTCAGCATCTATTGAGAGTATCATATGGTTCTTGTTCTTTCTTTTATTGATGTGTTGTATCACATTGACTGATTTGCGGATGTTGAACCAACCTTGCAGCCCTGGAATAAATCCCACTTGGTCGTGGTGAATAATCTTTTTAATGTACTGTTGAATCCTGTTGGCTAGTATTTTGTTGAGTATTTTCGCATATGTGTTCATCAAGGATATTGGTCTATAGCTCGCTTTTTTGGTGGGATCTTTGTCTGGTTTTGGGATCAAGGTGATGCTGGCCTCATAAAATGAGTTTGGAAGTTTTCCTTCCATTTCTATTTTTTGGAATAGTTTCAGGAGAATAGGAATTAGTTCTTCTTTAAATGTTTGGTAGAATTCCCCCGGGAAGCCGTCTGGCCCTGGGCTTTTGTTTGTTTGGAGATTTTTAATGACTGTTTCAATCTCCTTACTGGTTATGGGTCTGTTCAGGCTATCTATTTCTTCCTGGTTCAGTTGTGGTAGTTTATATGTTTCTAGGAATGCATCCATTTCTTCCAGATTGTCAAATTTATTGCCGTAGAGTTGCTCATAGTATGTTCTTATAATTGTTTGTATTTCTTTGGTGTTAGTTGTGATCTCTCCTCTTTCATTCATGATTTTATTTATTTGATTCCTTTCTCTTTTCTTTTTGATAAGTCGGGCCAGGGGTTTATCAATTTTATTAATTCTTTCAAAGAACCGGCTCCTACTTTTGTTGATTTGTTCTATTGTTTTTTTGGTTTCTATTTCATTGATTTCTGCTCTGATCTTTATGATTTCTCTTCTCCTGCTATCTTAGGGTTTCTTTCTTGTTCTTTCTCCAGCTCCTTTAGGTGTAGGGTTAGGTTGTGTACCTGAGACCTTTCTTGTTTCTTGAGAAAGGCTTGTACCGCTATATATTTTCCTCTCAGGACTGCCTTTGTTGTGTCCCACAGATTTGAACCGTTGTATTTTCATTATCATTTGTTTCCATAATTTTTTTCAATTCTTCTTTAATTTCCTGGTTGACCCATTCATTCTTTAGAAGGATGCTGTTTAGTCTCCATGTATTTGGGTTCTTTTCAAACTTCCTTTTGTGGTTGAGTTCTAGCTTTAGAGTATTGTGGTCTGAAAATATGCAGGGAATGATCCCAATCTTTTGATACCAGTTGAGTCCTGATTTAGGACCGAGGATGTGATCTATTCTGGAGAATGTTCCATGTGCACTAGAGAAGAATGTGTATTCTGTTGCTTTGGGCTGAAATGTTCTGAATATATCTGTGATGTCCATCTGGTCCAGTGTGTCGTTTAAGGCCTTTATTTCCTTGCTGATCTTTTGCTTGGATGATCTGTCCATTTCACTGAGGGGAGTGTTAAAGTCTCCTACTATTATTGTATTATTGTTGATGTGTTTCTTTGATTTTGTTATTAATTGGTTTATATAGTTGGCTGCTCCCACGTTGGGGGCATAGATATTTAAAATTGTTAAATCTTCTTGTTGGACAGACCCTTTGAGTATGATATAGTGTCCTTCCTCATCTCTTATTATAGTCTTTGGCTTAAAATGTAATTGATCTGATATAAGGATTGCCACTCCTGCTTTCTTCTGATGTCCATTAGCAGGTTTTCACCTTATCTTATATGTGAAATATATTGATACTGTTTTTCAAACTTGACTCCAATAACAAATCACTAGCAATCCTGCTAAAAGTAGACTTCGGTTTCAGTTGTTCTAGAGTGTGACCTGAGATTCAGCATTCTAAAAAATGAACACATGAAAAGGATGTTGCTGAGCAGAGACCATGCTTGAGTTATAAGGTACTGAGGAATCAACATGTGGTATATGCGAAAAGGTAGTGGTGCTTATTGGGAAAAACCCTGGGTTTGAATCAGCATATTTGGTTTGTGAACAAATGATGACACTAACTAGCTTAATATTTTGTGGATTGCAGTGCATTAAAATTGTGTTCATTTAGTTACCACACCTTAAATTTATATTATAGATTTCCATTTTCCCAGGCAAATATCATCAGCAATATGTTCAATGGTATGCCACAGAATGAGAAAAAATGATAGCAGTGTTCTCAGATTCGAGGTTGACATGCCAAATTAAAAAAATTAAGTCAAAATATTATAGTGTAGAGTAAAAGTGTATAGCTATAAACTAATTTTGAGGTTGTTTTTTGATTGAACCAGTAAAAAAAATTATGGTTGGGGGCCAAATCAGGTGAGGCACACTAAAGGAATTAGAGGGGGACAATTAAAGAAATCAAGATGGAAAAGAAGGACAGTATGCTGAGAGTAATTTGAAAGAGGAAGCACTAAATTTAATTCTCTGGTGCAGAGTAGAAGTCAAGAATTTAGTGCTGATATAAGGAGGAAACTAGATTATACTGTGAAAAAATAAAAGTACAACAAACTAAAATCCTTGACATTGTTGAGATTTATAACTTTGAATTTCAGGTTTCAGTAGGAGCAGTTAAACAGGAGAAAAATTAGGTACGATATGGCTTTAAACTGGATATAAAACATTAAGTAGAAAAATTTCTCTCTTTCTCTCTGAATATAAAATTATTATAATTCTAATCAAATTATATGGTTGTAATTGATTTAAGACCAGAAGCCTCAATTTTCTCTTGTGAATTTCATTACAACTGTTTGTGTCATTCCTTCAGGTGTACCAAAAGGCTACAGGTAAAGATTTACTCAGCTAACTATTTGAATAACATATTTTAGTACAAATGCAAATTACTTATTTTAAAGATATTCTTCATAGTTCCTTTGTAATACTTGTTAAAATTTGTCAAAAGTGTGTTTCACTTTTATTTTATTTTTTGTTGAAACTTTGACTTGTTTCAGTGATTTTACACATGATTTAAGACTAAATTATTTTAACTAATTTATTATGATTTTGTTGTCTACAAATTATTTCTTACTTTTTTCCCCCAATTTGCTAGCTATATTATACAAATTGATGAAGGCACAAAATAGACATACTTTCAGTGTAACTATGCAGATGCTTTACTTACTTTTGCTCTTTTACTTACTATGGCTCTGAATTTTGAGATCCTGTCAAAATTTGAGCTCATTCTTCTGGTTTCATAATCCAGAATAGAACAAGAATAAACATTTCAAGATGATTTTGTGTTACTTTTCTTTCCTTTTTAAATTGATTGCATTTAATAGGATGATGTCAAATAAGAATTAAACCTTCAGAGTCCTCAGGCAAATGTATACAAATAACATGAATATGAGATTTTCTTTTTTAGGTTAAGTTAAATATTGTTCTCTCTCTCTTTCTTTTAACATTATAAAATAATTGCATTTTAAACACCATGAAATGTTATGTATGAAAAATGAAGATTCTGATTTTAAAGTCATACAGCTTTCAAGGACTATTTTGACACCTTTGCAAAATAAAAGTTTGTTTCAAAGTTTGATTGCCTATAATAGGAAGTAGAAAACTGAACATCTAATGAAACAATTGAAACATTTTTATATCCTTCAAATTCATTTTCTCACAAATAAGTTTGAAATTAAAGGGATAGAGAAGTAAAACTAAAGCCATTTTTTTTTGCATTATTAAAGACTTAGAAATTGAGAGGTAAATTATTTCTTTAGTGCATGTAACTTATCAGGAGGAAAACTTAATGTAAGAAATCTAAAAGAAATATACAATGAAACAATCATAAGAAAATATCCTTAACATATTTTATCCAGAGAAACTCCATGACACTGAAAAAATGCTAAGTAGTTTAGTTTTTATTCTCTGGCAATTTCATTTATATTTTTATATTTTTAACAACTGTCTCAGTGGAGTAGGATAATATCTCAGAACCTAATGTACAGTTAAAGTATGGTTATTCATATTATTTCTTAGTTTTCTGAATTAAAAAAAAAATCCAAGGTTAGTTTTGAAGGAGTGGGGAGTGGGAGGTCGGGGTACCAGGTGGTGGGTATTATAGAGGGCACGGATTGCATGGAACACTGGGTGTGGTGCAAAAATAATGAATGCTGTTATGCTGAAAATAAAAAAAAAATTAAAAAAAATTCCAAGGTTATCATTGGAACCCTTGACATCAAATAAAATCTAAATAGGTTTCAGCTCCTCTCATACAGACGTTATAAATATTTGTTTTATGCCTAAGGAAAGTAACCACATCTTTACTAAATTAAGTAGTTTCTTGGATCATAACTCATTGACTATATACTTTAATATACCTTTTTTTAATTTTAAAGATCTTATTTATATATTTATTTATTTGAGGGGGAAGAAGCAGAAGGAGAGGGTGAGAGAGAATCTAAATCAGACTCCACAGAGAGCACAGAGTCCAACATGGGACTTGATCCCACAGCTCTGAGATAATGACCCGAGCTAAGATCATGACTGAGCTAAAATCAAGTCATCTACTCAACTGGTTGAGCCACCCAGGCACCCCTTCAAATGCATTTTAATTACATTGATTCTAAAAAATTTAAGGCATGTGGCAAAGATGAATGTCATTATGAATGATTTTCTTTATTTTACTTTATAATATCAAAGCATAATTGTCAAAAATTTAAAACATGACTCTCATACAAATATAGAATGTTCACATTTCAAAGACTTTATTCAACACAGAAATGAGTGAACCAGGAAGATGAAAAGGCTGTCCATATTAGAATTAGAAAAATGAAGACAATATAGTACAGAACTGAAATAAGTTTAATGAGATAGCTAACATCCTCCAGGGCAATAAAACCATCACCTTTTGGGTGGTATTTACCAGGAAAAAATCTTTACCAGACAAGGTCAAAACTTAGCATGTAACTTCAGAGAGTCTGAGATTTAATTTCGATAATAAATGGCAGGGTCAAACAAAAGTACATTCTTCTGGAAATTAAATATTTTTTGGATAATCCTGTTAAACAGTGTATCAATATGATACTGAAATGATATGCTGAGATCTCTTTTGCCAATTTCCAAGTTTTAGATGATTTTTCTTGACACTAACTCCTAAACCAAAGTTTATAATCTGATTAATAATAAATTCTGATACATAAGTTTATTTGTATGTACTTGTATGAAAGTATAAAAAAGAGAAAATATATAATTCTCAAATTTTTAATTTGAGGGAAACTGATTTCCAGTAAATTCATTCATAGAAAAGTAAAAAGACTTGCTTAAAAAATGACACAATCCTTTTAACGTGTTGTTGAATTTGGCTTGCTAGTATTTTATTGAGGAGTTTTGTACCTCTGCTCATCAGAGATACTCAAGTGTGGTTTTCTTTTCTTGTCATGTCTTTGGCTTTATTCAATGTTGGCCTCATAAAGTTTCTTAGCAATTGTTCTCTTCTAAGTTTCTGAAGAGTTTAAGAAGGATTGCTATCACTTCTTTGAACAAGCCATCTGGTCCTGGGTTTGTCCTTGTTAGGAGGCTTTTGATTACTAATTCAATCTCCTTATTTATTATTTTTCTGTTCATACTTTTTATTTCTTCTTTGTTCAGTTTTATCAGGTTGTGTTTCTAGGAACTGATTTATTTTTTTCTAGTTTTTATGATTTGTTGGTGTATAGTTGTTTACAATACTTCTTTAGGATATTTTGTTTATTTCTGAGGCATCTATTGTAATGTTTCCACTTTTATTTCTGATTTATTTGAGTGTTTGCTTTTTTTTCTGAGTCTGGTTATGCTTTCATCAAGTTTGCTTATCTTTTAAAAATAATAGCTCTTAGTTTTGTTGATTTTTTTCTAGTGTTTTCTATTCTGTTACTGAGAATATAAAGAGAACTGTTGGTAAGGATCTGGAGAAAAGGAAACACTTGTACAATGTTGGTGGCAATTTACAATGGTGTAGGTACTATGAAAGACAGTATAGAGGTTCCCCAAAATGTTAAAATTAGAAATGCAACATGAGGGGCGCCTGGGTGGCTCAGTGGGTTAAGCCGCTGCCTTCGGCTCAGGTAATCATCTCAGGGTCCTGGGATCGAGTCCCGCATCGGGCTCTCTGCTCAGCAGGGAGCCCGCTTCCTCCTCTCTCTCTCTGCCTGCCTCTCTGCCTACTTGTGATCTCTCTCTGTCAAATAAATAAATAAAATCTTTAAAAAAAAAAAAAAGAAATGCAACATGATCCAGAAATCCCACGTCTGGCTATATATCCAAAGGAAATGAACTCAGAATATGTACTCCTATGTTCATTTTAGTATTTTTCACAATAGCTAAGATATAGCTATATATATATATATATATAGTGGAAGTTTATTCAGCCTTAAAAATGAAGGAAGTCATGTCATTTGTAACAACTTGCATGGACCTGGAGGTGAGTATGCTAAGTGAAAGCTAGGAAGAAAGACAAATAGTACATGACTCATTTATTGCCCACTTGTTCTTTCATACTGTCTACTTTATCCATTAGCATCCTTAATACATTAATCATAGTTATTTTTAATCATGGTTTTTTTGAAATATCAGATCTGTTAATTCCAACATCCCTATAATGTCTGTTCCTGATGCTTGCAGTGTCTCTTCAAATTGTGTTGCCATTTGGTAATCCTTGAATGTTTTCTGGGCAAGAGGAATTGCTACACATAGGCCTTAGTAATGTGATCATGAGGTGTGGGTGGAAGGTAGGCATTCTAGAGTCCTATGATTAGGTCAGTCGTTTATGTAAAAACATAAACTAGGAGTGACGGAAATATTTTCTATCTCGATGGTGGTGGTAGTTGCATAGATGTATACATCAACATTCATAGAACTGTGCAACTCAGTAAATCTGGCTTTTAAAAAAGCAAGAATATGGGTGCCTGGGTGGCTCAGTCAGCTGAATGATGGCCTTGGGCTCGGGTCATGATCTTGGAGTCCTGGGATAGAGTCCCACATCAGGCTCCCTGCTCAGCGGGGAGTCTGCTTCTCCCTCTGGCCCTCCCCCCTCTCATGTTCTCTTTCTCTCATTCTCACCTTTCCAAATAAATAAATAAAATCTTTTAAAAAATGAGAATCTTATGGTATTAGGGAAGAAAATAATGACAAAGATGGCTAAGTAATATGTGAAAGGAAGTTTCCTTCTTTGTTTTGGCCTCTTAGACAAAAGGCAAAGATACAAATCTTTATTATTGAAAACTTAGGAGTAATGGCTTCTTTTCCTCATTTTCTTCTGTACCACCATTCTTTACTTTGGATTTTTCATTGCCTTATATAAAAATTCTAAGTTTTTCCCCAAAAAACAAAGTGTTATTTATATTTATGAATATAATAAAGCTCTTAGCCATTCAAAAAAAAATAAACTTTATAAGGTTTCTTAGTTTATTTTCCCCCTAGATGGGGCAGAACGGCTAGGGTGGACCAGATTTGGGTATTTGCCTTCTCTCATACTAGGTAAGTTCTGCTAATACTGCAACATGTTAGGCTTAGGATAACTAGTTTCTCCTCATGTCGGATCTTGTTAAGAAGAACAGTATGCTTTGGATTATCTTTAAATAGTTTCTTTTCCCCTCCCCATCATTCTGGAAACTAAAGAGTCTTTTTCTCTGATATTTACTTTGGGAACCTGGTCAAGTTATTGGAAGTATATGCAGAATTTTGTGGGGGCTCCTAATGACAGGGTTCCCCTGTCATGTTTTAACATTCACTGTTGTACACACTGACACTCCAGCAATTCTTTAGTTACATTTAAGGTTTTCTTCTCCATGCACTGGTTCCTGAGTCTGTTTCCACTCCTCAGTCTCTGCTCCCCTGAGTGGAGACTCCCTATATTATGTGGTCTTTCCAATGTTGGGGGGCAGTGATTTACTCTGTGTCGTCTCCTCTCTTTAGATCCAAAAAGAGTTTTTAATTTTTTTAAGTTTGTTTAGGTTTTTGCTTGTTAGGAGTGGCAAATTCCAAGCTCTTTACATGAGATCTGGAAACCCAAGTCCTTTCCATTCCTTTTTGTTAATGTTTGCTTTCTGAACAGCCAATGAGATGCGTAATGGGAGTTTTTTGTAAAGTTCCTCTCCAACAAAAGAAATTATGGAGGAAAACGTTTTTTTTTGTTGTTGTTATTTTGTTTTGTTTTGTTTTTCAGCATGAATGTGTACTTGTATGCCTTGAATTGCTGTCCTTTGGTCATGGGTAGAAAAACTTCAGGATAAATACCAAGTAACTCAGGTTGCAGATTAGAAAAATGAGTTCTAAAATTAGAAACGATTAGAAAAATGAGTTCCTGATAAAATTGTTGCTCTAATCTGCTGACTTTGTATTATGAAAATACTATTTTTTTCAAATAACAATAATTCTGTGTCAAGTCAGTATCTCTTACTTATAAGTACAAATACTTAAATCAATCCCACGAATTAAAAAAATACAAGTATAATAGAAAATATATTTATACATAAAATATAAGATTTTTTATAATAATTATTTTATTAAATAGTAAACATAGGAAAAATAAGTGTAGGATAAGAACTTTTAACTCCACTTGATTTTTTTTTCCCCCCAGAAGAAAGACAGTTATTTGGCCAGGTGTATAAGTAAAAGAAATGCAGATGAAAGAGTCATTATTTGGAATTACCATCAATTAATTCAGATAATCATGTAAATAAATCTCATTCATTATTTAATTAAATGTTGGCAGATTATTCCTCTTGCATGAACCAGATAATTATTTAATGTTTTACTTATGTTTGTTGTACTTTCGCCTCTATGCAGTTGGGAAACTTCAGACCTTGGCCTATATTCCAGTTCTCTATTTCTTTTTGTTAAATGGAGACTTGACCTTAACCTCCATTTCTAAATACACCATTGTTTTTTTCTTTCCATGGCTACTGAGCTTGATTTTACTTACTGGTGGAAAATATAACCTTAGGAAAAGAGGGAGGAACAGAATAAGAACAAGTAAGCGCTAGAGCAATGAATCTAAGTACTAGGATGCCTTGTAATAAGTAATGTTGCTGCAATTTCTGAATGCTTATTCAGTGTTTTCTTATGAAAATAATTCCTTCATGCTTAGTTTCTAAAATGTGATAGGATCACAGTGTTCTGTTTGAGAAGAGGGGAAATCTTTTCCTTTCCACAGAATTGGTTACCCACCTCATCCTTCAAGGTACACTATTTAAAATATCTCCAACTTCAGTGAAATTTATAATAAGAGATTCATCTACAATCACAAGTATCCATTATCTTGATTATCAAAGCAATTTCTTCTGAAATTTTAGTTACATTTTTCTCTACAGAGGAAAGTTTAGTTTTTTTCCATTATGGAAACTATATTTTAATTTATATTTAGCAGAAGGTAGCTGCAAGAACATTATTTTAATTGTAGTTTATTATAAAATAATATTATATTATTATAGACTCACTAAGTTTCACTGGGGAGCAACTGGGTGGTTTGTTATTTTAGAGATGTTTAATTTCTAATAGTGGAAAAAGACTTGAGGAGATGTGAGGTTGTAATACATTTATCTGCACGTATCTTCTTGTTAGCTGTGATGAAATAGTAGAACAACAGGACCAATGTAATTATTGAAATGTATGATCATAAATCATTCAAAATAGAGCAGCATCCAGCAGGCTAAGCATCAAGTGAGGAATTATTTTTATTTGGGAGTGATTCATTTTAACAAGAAGGTAAATTAGGAACTACTCCAGGGAACAGTAGGATCACCTGTTCAGCCATAGAAGGATCCAATATTCTCTCAGGAGTATGCAGACATACAGGCCTAAATGTGAGAATTTCACGGAACCAATATAAATATGTTTCATGGCTCCAGATTTCTTTTGCTAATTTGATATTTAGTAATTAAATCATTTTAATCTTTTTAAGATTTTCCTAAAAAAGATAGCTCATAGAATTATTCTTAATTAACAATGTTAATTGTGTTAATAAGATACAAAATTTGCATGAATACCTAAATTCCAGAAAGGTCACATTTTAATTAACAAATAATATGTAACCCTTCATGCAATAAATTGCTAAGCAGGAATGCTTATGGGCACAGAACTTGTAGTGTTGAGCAGTATTTTTTTTAAATTGTGGTGGAAAATTAATAAAAATGTTCAAAAGGAAGGCAGAAAATTCAATGAATGAGTGGAAGCAAAGTTCCTAAATATGGATAAGCACTAATATTTATAACTATTTACACCTATGAAATAAAATGTTATTTTTTTTCATATAAAGGGTCTGAGGCATGGAATAACTGACAATCTGTCTTAGGTCACATAGTAATATTGGGCTATAAAATCTGAAATTTTCTATTCTACCAGATGATTTATGATGTAGTTCCACAGGGAAATGTTAAGTCATAGAAAGAAGGCTTTCTCCTTAAACTTCAATGAATTTTCCATTGCCCTTGTACTATTGTTGCTAAAATGGTAGCCCACACAAAAATTCCTTGTTAAGTGTGATTTACATTAATCAATGACTTGAATTTTTAAAAATTGATCATAATATAAGCTACTGAACTATGCAAAAGTATACAACATATATGAAAATATTTATGCTATTGTTCAAAGTGATGGGTTCAAGATACATCTGTAGAAAACAACTATAAAACACAAGTATAAGAGAGGCCAGGAAACCAAGGTCTTACCTTATCATGGTAATACAATATATTTTTGATCCTCATATATCATTTAAAAAAGTCTTTGCATATAGTATTTTTTTTCTTTTTTTTCAAACTTTTATTTAAATTTTTGTTAGTTAACGTATAGTGTAATATTGGTTTCAGGAGTAGAATTCAGTGATTCAGCACTTCTATGTAACACCCAGTGCTCATCACAAGTGTCCTCCTTAATATCCCTCACCCATTTAGCCTATCCTCCACCCACCTCCCTCCATCAACCCTGTTTGTTTCTTATTGTTTAGAGTCTTTTATGGTTTGCTTCTTTCTCTCTCTTTCTTTTTCTATTTCTATGTTCTTCTTTTTTGTTTCTTAAATTCCACATATGAGTGAAATCATATGGTATTTGTCTTTCTCTGACTGACTTACTTTGCTTAGCATAATACACTCTAGCTCTATCTATGCCATTTCAAGAGGCAAGATTTTATCCTTTCTGAAGGCTGACTAATATTAAATTTTATATATATATGTATTTATATATACCACTTCTTTATCCATTCATCAGTCAATGGACATTGGGTTGTTTCTTTAGTTTGGCTATTGTTGATAATGCTGCAATAAACATCGGGATGTATTTGCCCCTTTGAATCAGTATTTTTGTATCCTTTGGGTGAATACCTAATAGTACACTTTCTAGGTTGTAGGGTAGTTCTATTTTTTTTTTTTTTTATTTATTTACTTGACAGACAGAGATCACAAGTAGGCAGAGAGGTGGGCAGAGAGGGAGAAGAAGAGAAGCAGGCTCCCCACTGAGCAGAGAGCCTGATGTGGGGCTCGATCCCAGGACTCTGGGATCATGACTGGAGCTGAAGTCAGAGGCTTTAACCCCCTGAACCACCCAGGCGCTCCAGGGTAGTTCTATTTTTAACTTTTGGAGGAAACGCCGTACTGTTTCCCAGAGTGGCTGCCCGAGATTGCATTCCCACCAATAGTATAAGAGGGTTTCCCTTTCTCCACATCCTCGCCATTATCTGTTGTTTCCTGTGTTACTAATTTTAGTCATTCTGACAAGTGTGAGGTGATATGTTTTTCATTTCTGATAAAGGGTTAGTATTCAAAATCTATAAAGAACTTACCAAAGTCAACATCCCAAAACTAAATAATTCAGTTAAGAAATGGGCAGAAGACATGAATAGACATTTTTCCAAAGAAGATGTACAGATGGCCAACAGACACATGAAAAGATGCTCAATATCACAAATCACCAAGGAAATATAGCTTTTTTAAAGTAATCTCCACACCCAATATGGGGCTGGAATTCACCACTCTGAGATCAAGAGTTACATGGAAGTATAGCTTTTTTTAACAAGAAATTCCTTTTCTATTTCTTCCCCCAGAGTTGAATTAACTGTGTTTGGTCTGGAGCAATAGTACAGTCAGTGTCCAGAAGAACAGCCACAGAACAATTTATGAGAATCCATTCACTATAACAGAGACACACTTGGAATGAAGTGGTGAAATGGAGGAAGATGTCCAGTCACTAATTGAAAGTTAAGAAACTGTGCAATGTTATTTTATCTGCAAACATCTCATGCTGTGTGGATGTGCATATATGTGTGCAAGTGTGTGTGGTTCCTTAAGACAATAGTGGAATTGGAAGAATCATACTTTAGAACTGGGCACAGGTGACAGTGGGCTCAGACACAGGTGAATAAAGTCATCTTTAACAATATTTTCCTGTGGCTTAAACTACGTTAGCCGCAATATAGGGTCAGTCAGAACAAACTTATCTAATTTTGAACTGATTTTTTGGTAACTTGTTAGCTGTGTGGACAGCTAACTCTTTATAATCATGTATAATTAATTAATGAGAATTAAATAAATAATATGGGAGTAAAACTACTTTTCATGTAAAACTACTTTTCATGTAATGCTCTTGATACTTTTTAGGTATAAATAATTCCTTGCAGTGCTAAGATGTATTTTGTAATTGTATTGATATGTAGTGTTTAACAAACAAAGGAGGATATTTGAAATGGAAAAATGGTTAATACGAGGGTACAGAAAGAGAATACCAGTTTAATTGAAGTACAGAGCTTATGAAGGGGACATAAGTATAAAAATTAGCTTTGGAGCAGATTGTGGAGTGCTTCATAGAGATTAGTTTCTCTACTAGAGTCTAACTGGTTGTTAGACTTGCTGAGACACGGAGTCGCTGATTTAACTGAAAAAATATGCCTGGTAGAAAGGAGGAGAAAATTCTAAAGGAGGTGCAGGTCTAAATACAAGGCTGTTGAAGTTGTGCATATAGTATTGGACTGTAAGTATTAGCTCTTAATAAATGTATTTTGCACAGAAATTAGTCTCCCAAGACCTCAGTTTCTTTATCTATACAGCAAGCCCTTTAGCTTGGATGAATCATCATTCCTTACGATTTCTAAAACAATGAGAATATGATTTCTATAAGAAATGGACTTAAATTTGAATACTGGCCATCCAAAGACAATGGAAGATAAGAATACAAGACAAAAAACAAGCAAGCAAACAAACAACCCCAAATCACAGCACAACAAAAGATATAGAACTTAGTTACTTATTGAATATGTTTTTGTCATTTTACAAGATAATTCACAAGAAAGGAATTAGTAAATTATTGCAATTACTAAATATATTTATGTTATGTTCAAGTTCTCTTTTTACTCTTTCTTCTTCTTTTTTAAAATTTCATATTTCTTCTCTAACATTTGTTTTGAACTAAAAACCAATTTTGAAAAATTCTGAAAGTTTGCCTTTGGGCTGCGACTAGTAATACAGGAGATTTTTTCAGAAGTTTATGAGATAGTAAAAAAAAGTAAAAAACCCAACAACTTATGTCCTTACCTGTTACCCCTGGGGACTTCAAACAATATAAAATAATGGTATAAAGGAAAAGCATAAGAAATGTTTATAAAAGCTAGAGGATATTATCTTGAAGGAACAATGATTCATGATCTTACTACAGTTTTTTTTAAATGAATTCTTTCTTATTATAAATTTGCATAACCTAAAATGATTGTATGCTTCTGTATAATAGCTTTAAATATAAACCAGCCAAGTAAAATACACATCCCTTTACTTAAGTGTAGCATTTCTTATACCTAGAATATTTTCCATGAAGGAATAGCAAATAACAAGTAACAGAATTTCCTTTCTGAACTAAAGATGAAGGAAATATGTAATGCATGAGTGAATGAAGCATGGAGACTCATCCTTAAAAATGCAGATATAACTTCTACCTGTGCCCAGAGAGGAAAATATAAAAGGAAGTGCCTGAGTGGAGGAATGGTAGCTTCTCTTGCCAGCACTTGTGTCGAGGAGCTCTTCTATATAGAGTTGGTCTTTTTAAGGTTCTATCTTCAGAAACAAATAGTTTTTTAAAATATGCAATATTTACTCATTTCTCCATTTTTAACTTAAGATATACTAAAACTTACAAAAAAAAAAACAACCCCAAAACAAAAAACAACTGTGGCTGAATAAAGTTGAATAAAGTTCTTTCGTAAAGAGCTCTATACTCCTGACCATTTGTCTTATTTTGAGAAAGTACTGTCTTATTTTATTTTGTTTCCTCCTCTCTCCCTTTCTTGTAGTAGTTTACCCTAGTGTTATTGACCTTAGATATGTCTCTTTGTCTTACAATTGAGGCATTTCATAATATTGTTGAATTCAGTGTTATTCCATTTTTGGCATTAGCAGATACTTGAGCTCCTGCTATGTACCAAACACTGCTCAGATGTTAGAAGCACAGAGGGAAAAGAAAGAAGGGGGGTCTCTGTTCTCAATAGCGCTAATATTCTAGAGGGTGATGTAAAGGAAGGATTTTGTTAACAGAAGTATAAAATTAGATATTAAATAGAATCAGACTTAGCTAGTGAAGTGTTATTATTTTAAGAATAATTTAAAGAAAAGAAATTTATTTCAGAACGTTGGTTTTAATGAGAGAAACAAAGAGTTTTAACTGAATTTTCTTCCTAAAGATATGTGTGTGTATGTATAAAATAAAAACAGAAAAATGTATAAATAATGTAAGTTAGAAAAATGTAAACGGAAAAAAAGAATGCACACATGGGAGATTCTTTCTCCTTTCCTTTTGCTTCCTAACTTAGCTCCTTTCTCTTCCCTTTTACTAGCCTGCCCTTCTTTCCTTCCTCCTCTATTTTTTACTACTTACCTCATTTCCAAAAGTATTTGACATAATTTCACTAAAATATAGGTCTCTATAGAGTTAAATTAAATGATGAGGGTAATTTAATCAATAATAAATTGGATGGTCATTCTTAAATTCAACAGTGCAGCCATGCACCATCCTATCTCCTAGTGAGAAGCAAATACTTTTTATTAGTTAATTAATCTCCTGTTCTTCAGGATCCCTATAATAAATATAGTGTCATATTTCATTGGGCTAAAACCTGTATCACCCTTCAATTTAGTCCAAAGATAATTTGCCAAAATAGTCCCCATCTACTTCTAAATTTGAACATTTCAAAATGGAATTGTGGGTTTCTGCTAAGAATGAGGATAAAAGAGGGATAAAATATATAAGAAAAATATTTGAAAACCTTGAAGGGCTGAGGTAATTTCTTCATTTTACACTGCTTTCCACGCCCCCCCCCCCCCGGGACAGTCCTCTCCTCAACTTTATTAAGGAGAAATTGACAAATATAATTTTATATTTTTTAAGTGTACAATGTGATGACTGGATATACATCATGAGATGATTACCAAGTTCAAGATAATGAACACATCTGTCACTTTACATATTTAACACTTTTTTTAATGTGTGGTTAAATTTTTAAGATCTAATCCTAACAACTTTCAAATATACAGTTCCACATTAACTACAGTCACTGTGCTGCGTATTAGATCCTCAGAACTTATTCTTCTTCATACTTGAGAGTGAACACACTTTGATCTGCCTCTGCTCATTTCAATTTCTCTCCAGCCCTTGCCAACCACTATTTTATTCTTTGTTTCTATGAAGTCAGCTTAAAAAAAAAAAAAGAAAAAGATTCCACATTTAAGTGATGCCATACAGCACTTATCTTTCTCTTTTTGGCTTATTTTACTTAGCATATTGTCCTCCAGTTTCATCCATGTTGTAGCAAATGTAGAATTTCTATCTTTTTTTATGGTTGAATAATATTCCATTGTGTATGTGTGTGTGTGTGTACATATATATATATATGTATATATATTACATTTTCTTTATCAGTTCATTCATGGAACAACATTTAAGTTGTTTCTATATCTTGGCTATTGTAAATAACAGTGCAATGAAAATTAGTATGCAAATATCTCAGTGAGATATTAATTACATTTCTTTGGATATATATATCCAAGATTGGGATTGATGAATCATATGGTAATTCTATTTTTAATTTTTTGAGGAAGTATCATATTGTTTTCTATAATGGGTATACCAATTTACATTCTCATTAACAGTGTATAGGGTTCCCTTACTTTACATCCTCTCCAATATTTGTTAATTTTTGTCTTTTTGATAATAGCCATCTTAACAGGTATAAATTTATATCATATTATTGGTTTTGAGTTGAATTTCCCTGGTGATTAGTGATGTTTAACACCTTTTTGTATACATTTTGAACCTTTGAATCTTTTAAAAAAGATTTTATTTATTGATTGATTGATTTGTCAGAAAGAGAGAGAGAGAAAGCACAATCATGCAGAGTGGCAGGCAGAGGCAGAGAAAGAAGCAGGCTCCCCACTGAGCAAGAATCCCAATGTGGGACTTGATCCCAGGACCCTGTGATCATGACCTGAGCAAAGGAAGTGGCTTAACTGACTGCGCCATCCAGGCATCCCCCTTTGAATGTCTTCTTTGAAAACATGCCTATTCTTTGTGCATTTTGAATTGGATTATTTGTCTTTTTGCTATTGTATTTTAGGAGTTCTTTATATATTTTGATTTGAAGCCATAGTAATCAAAATAGTATGATAATGACACAAAAATAGGCACATAAAGCAGTGGAGTATAAAAGAGAGTCTAGACATAAATCCACACATATATGTCATCAATTAATTTTTGGCAAGAATGCCAAAATACACAATGGGGAAAGGAGAGACTTTTCAATAAATGGTGTTGGGAAAGCTGGATACCCAGAAGCACTGACCTGCTGTCTTATACAACTCACAAAAATTAATTCAGAGTGGATCAAAGACTTAAATTTAAGGCCTAAAACTGTTAAGTTCATAGGAGAAAACAGAAAACTATGTCCTTGACATTGGTTTTGACAATGATTTTTTGGATAAGATGCCAAAAACATAGGCAACAAGAGCCAGAATAAACAAGTGAGACTACATCAAAGTGAAGAGCTTCTGCACAGCAAAGGAAATAATCAATACATTGAAAAGGCAACCTACAGAATGAGAGAAAATATTTCCAACACATATATCTGATACAGGATCTATCCAAGGGCAGTTTTCAATTAAAAAGTGACATGTGCAAAGAGTAACTATTAAGCAGAGAGACTGAACTCTCCCTGGACTTGGAACACAAAAATTGAAAAGTCTAGATCTACCAATGCAAGGATTTTAGGGCTAATTTAGGACAAATATCCTGACAATTAGCACAAACTAGGCCAGGAAACAGAATTTATTTTCTCCCTTTAAGACATTTGCCCTTTTATTAGGCGAAGCAGATGGGATATGGAGAAAACAAACAGAAAGCTGTTGATAAAATTCTGAATAGCTAAGCAGAGTTATTGGTGGTCTCATGGTACTGGGGAGAGAAATTATGTGTTTAGAGGCTGGTAGAGGATGGCCCAGCTTAACAGCCATTAATTTATTCAGGGCTCTGAGAGTTTAAATTTTAAAAGTAAGGGTTAATCAGAGATTTTGAGGTTCTCACAAAGACTAAATTTCATCTGTAAACCAGTTAAGTTTCTGATTGGGTTAAAGTTCTGCCTTCCTACTCCAACTCTGTACCAGAACCACGCCCCTCCCACTACACACAACACTGTTCTGAAGATCATACCAAGAAACTCTCTAACTTTTCATACACAATTTCTGTCATTCAATAAAAGCAACCAGACCAGACTTCCATGTTATACCATGATGCTATAAATGAAACCAATTTTACCCTCCCACTATTAAACAACTAGGAAATAGGGTTAAGTACATAGGAGGCTGTATTTCGATATTGGGCAAAGGCAGCACAGGACTTAAGTCCCTCAAAGAAGTGATACAAATTTAAGCATACAAGGAAAAGAACAAGGATAACTATCACAGATTTCTCATTAGAAAAACTGAAGAAAGATACAGAGAAAGAAATTTGCAGTGGGTTCAAGGAAACAAAAATATCATCTATAATTCTATGTCTAGATTTACTAAAACCTTTTTCAGACAAACAAAATCTGATAGAATTTATTGCCAGAAGACCTGCATTATAGGAAATATTAATGGATGAAGAAAAATGAGGCCATATGGAACATTGAATTTACACAAAGAATGAGAATGCCTAGAATGGTAAATATACACAGAAATATACATTTAAATCTTAGTTTTTAATATTTTAAAATATATTTAAAAATAATTTAGGGAATTTGTAACATTGATGTAAGAAAATATATAACAGGGGCGCCTGAGTGGCTCAGTGGGTTAAAGCCTCTGCCTTCGGCTCAGGTCATGATCCCAGGGTCCTGAGATCGAGCCCCGCATTGGGCTCTCTGCTTGGTGAGGAGCCTGCTTCCTTCTCTCTCTCTGCCTGCCTCTCTGCCTATTTGTGATCTCTGTGTGTCAAATAAATAAATAAAATCTTTAAAAAAAAAAAGAAAATATATAACAAAAAAGCATAAAAATCAAAAAAGGGAAAATTGAATTAAATGTTGTAAAGTCCTTACATTATATGCAAAGCAGAATAATATTATTTGAAGATAGACAGGAAAACATAGAAGTATAACCACTAACAATGGAAAACACTTATATTTCACCAGGGAACTTAAATCTATAAAACTAATCAAATTCTGAAACTGGAAAATGAAAATAAAAACCTGAAACTGAAAACTGAAACTGAAAAATAATATAATAAATGACTTTCAGTGTATATTAAACAGAGTTGTAGAAATGTTATGTTATCTGGATTGTAAATCAGTAGAAACCATATAGTCATATGTCTGTGGAGCAGAAAGAAAAATATATAAAGTCCAGTTATGCATATATGTATGAATGTAAACTAGTTTATGTTTGAAAAGGAGAAAGGCTAAAACACCAATGACTGAGTAGAAAATGAATATAAACCTAAAGAAAGTAGAAGGAAGAAAATAATAAAGATAAAATCAGAAATCAATGAGAAAACAAACTTTAGAACTGAGAAAATCAACAAAGCCATAAACTGATTCTTTAAGAAAATGCATTGAATTAACAAACACTTCAAGACTGATATGTGTGTGTGTGTGTGTGTGTGTGTGTGTGTGTGTGTGTGTATGAGAGAGAGACAAGGAGACAGAGTGACAGAGGCAGAGGGAGAGAAAGGCAGAGAGAGAATGAGACAGAGACAGAGAGAGAGGAACATATTACCAATATCAGGAGTTAGAAAGAGCAAATCTGTACGGATTCTACAGAGAGTAAATAGGCAAATCTAGGATATTATGAAGAATTTGATGCAAATAAATTTGAAAAAGTAAGTGAAATGGATAAATTTATAGAAAAACATGGCATACTAAGACTTGACAAGTAGAAAATTTATGTAATTCTTTATTAAACAAATTGAATCTTGAATTAAACTCTTCCCACAATGAAAACTTTAGGTCAAATGACTTCACTATAGATTTGTTTTGTACCTCAAAGAAATAATTCTAATTCTAAATAAACATCTAAAGAATAAAAACAAACAAAAAACCCATCATAATCTAAATTTGCTAAATGAAGCCAATATTTTGCTAACAAAACATAATGGAGTTATTAAAATTAGAAAAACTACAAGCCAGTTATCACTCTCATAAATATCAGATATAAGAATTTCTTAAAAAAAAAAGGAACAAATTTAATCTAGACACGTACAGAAAAGAGAATACATCATCTCTGACTTGGGTTTATACAAGGAAACCAAGAATATAAAAACATTCAAAAACCAATTTTTTATATTAAAAGAACAAAGAGATCAATAGTACATTCATTTCAATTCTCTTCTTGATAAAAATTCTTACCAAGCTATGAGTAGTAGGCATCTTACTTAATTTGACAAAGTATGTAAAACACAAAAATGGAAATGACAACAGCTTTGTAGGTACTTTGGAAATATTGGAATTCTATACAATTCAGTTAAAAATGAGGCTAAGATAAGTACTATCACTCCTCTTCAACATTGCATTGGGTCTCCTGCTATGAGTAATATGTCAAAAAGACAGTTCTCCAAAGAAGATATATGAATGGCCAGCAGGTACAGGAAAAGGTGCTCTACATCACTTGTTATTAGAAATGCAAATAAGACCACAATGGGATACTACCTCATATGTGATAGAATGACCATAATCAAAAAGACAATAGATAACAACTGTTGATGTGGATGTGGAGAAAACAGAACCCTTGTGTACTGTTGGTCAGAATGTCAATTGCTGCAGCCACCATGGAAAACAGTCTGGAGGAGCCTTATAAAATTAAAAATAGAAATATATGACCCAGCAATTCCAGTTTCAGGAGTATAACCAAAGGAAATGAAAATGCTAAGTCAGAAAGATAGCTGCATACCCTTTACATAGCAATATTTACCATAGCCAAGAGGTAGAAACAACCTGTGTCCATTGATGAATAAATGGATAAAGAAATTGTGGTATATACATACAATGGAATATTATTCAGCCATAAGAAACAAGGAAAGCCTACCATTTATGACAATATGGATGGACCGGGAAGGCATTATGTTAAGTGAAATAAGCCAGCTAGAGAATGACAAACACTGCGGGATTTCATTTACATGTGGAATCTAAACAGTATAGCAACAACAGACAACCCAACCCATAGAAAAAGAGATCAGACATGTGATTAGCAGAGGTGCAAGGTAGGGGACAGGAAATTGGAGGAAGGTGGTCAAAACGTATAAACTTCCAGTTGTAAGATAAATAAGTACCAGGCATGAAATTAATGTATATCAAGATGCCTATAGCTAATGCTGCTTTATGATATAAAGGGAAATTATTAAGAGAGTTAACCCTAAGAGTTTTCATCAAAAGGAGAATTTTTTTCTTCTTTCTTTTCTTTTTATTGTATCTATGTGAGAAAATGGATATTAGCTGAATCTATTGTGCTAATCATTTCACGGTATATGTATGTCAAACTATCATGCTTGGGCCTTAAACTTACACAGTGATGTATATCAATTATTTCTCAATAAAACTGAAATAAAAAAAGAAACTGCAATAGAACATATATGTTTAGAAACAGAGGAAATGCAATTGTCATTGTTCACAGAAAATAGTATTTATGTATTTGTAAAATCCCAAAGAATGAATCTACAGATGAACACATTTAGAATTAATAAGATAACTTAATAAGGTCATCTGATAACAGGTCAACATGTATCTAATGATTAATTGTATATCACTAACAATTGGAAAATTAATTTTAAAAATATGTTATTTCCATTAGCAAAATATATCAGTAATATCCCAGGGTTAAGTCTAACAATAGATTTTCAAGTCCTTTAGGCAGAACATATCACTGAGAGTAATGAATTAACCAAATAAATTGGGAGAGCTGTGTATCTATTCTTGTTGTGGGAGATTCAGTATGATTAATGTTTCAGTTCTTTCCATATAACTAAATCTATTCTCACTGAGAACCTTAGCAGGTATCTTTTTTTTTTTTTGAAACTTGAAACATTGATTTTAAATTGTACCTGGAAATGCAAATGGCCCAAAAGAATTGAGTTGAGGGGATTTTTACTATCACATATCAAGAGAGAGTAAGCCTGATGGTGTGGTAGTGGTCAAGAATAACAAATAGGTTCTTGGAACAAAATAGAGTTTAAACAATGACAAAAGGAGATATAGAGATGCTGCAAGAAAAGGCTGTTCCTTTTAATATATTTTGCAAGGTCAATTGATAACCAAATGTTATAAATTAAGTTTTGGGGGCACCTGGGTGGCTCAGTTGGTTAAGTGACTGACTTCGACTCAGGCCATGATCCCGGAGTCCCAGGATGGAGTTCCACATTAGGCTCCCTGCTCAGCAGGGAGGCTGATTCTCCTTTTGACCCTACCCCCGCTCATGCGTTTCTCCCTCAAATAAATAAATAAATAAATAAATATTTAAAAAAATGTATTTGGGCTCCTGCTTCATACCATACACAAAAATAAGTTATAAGTGGATTGTTGATTGAAATGTGAAATGTAAAACAGTATATTTTCTAAAAAGTGCTGTCTATCAGAAATTAAACGTGAGCCACATATGTAATTCATTTTATCATCTATTTTATTTAATGCTATTTATCTGTGATATTATCATTTCAACATATAATCAATGTAATAATTAATGAAATATATTACATTCTTATTTTCAAGAAAATTCTTTAAAAGCTGGTGTATATTTTACATTCATAGCACATCTTAATTTTGACTAGCTGTATTTCAAATTCTCAACAACCACACATAGCTAGTAGCTTCTGTACTGGGCAGGACTGTTCTAGAAGATAACAGAGTATAATATCTTTATGATCTTTGGATAGGCAAAAATCTTTTCAATAATCACAGAATCTTAATTATAAACACAAATAGTACCGCAAATTTAAGAAATTCAGGGTGTCTGGATGGCTCAGTGGGTTAAGCCTCTGCCTTTGGCTCAGGTCATGATCTCAGGATCCTGGGATCGGGTCTCGCATTAGGTTCTCTGCTCAGCGAGGAGTCTGCTTCCCTCCTCTCTCTGCCTGCCTGTCTACTTGTGACCTTTCTCTGTGTGTCAAATAAATAAATAAATAAAGTCTTCAAAAAAAAAAAAAAAAAGAAGTTCTATTCATCACAAACCATTAAAAGTAAAAAGCAAATCTCAAAGTAGAAGATGGTATATATTATATTAAATATAATGTAGTATATATTATATTTTAATTATGTACACACATTTTGGGGTTCCTCAACCTTAGAAATTTTGACATTTTGGACAAGATATTCTTTGTAGTTGGTAGGATATTCTCTTTGTTGTAAGGTGTTTAGTAGCATCCCTGGACTCTTCCCATTGGATGATCTCATCACCTCTCCACTTGTGACAAACAAAAATATCTCTCGACATGTCTAAGTGTCTCTCAGGGGATAAAGCAACACACAACTGAGAACCACTGATACATAAAATGCATACAAATCATTAAAAAAATGACAGATACAGAGGAGTCAAGATGGCGGAGAAGTAGCAGGCTGAGACGACATCAGGTAGCAAAAGATAAGCTAGATAGCTTATCTAACCATTGCGAACACCTACAAATGCAATGGAAAATCAAAGAGAAGAAGAGCAACAATTCTAGAAACAGAAAATCAATCATTTTCTGAAAAGTAGGACCTACGGAGAAGTGAATCCAAAGTGACAGGAAGATAGACCACAGAGGGAGTAGCCAGCTCCTGGCAAGCGGAGGAGCAATGGAGCACAAAATCAGGACTTTTAAAAGTCTGCTCCATGGAGGGACATCTCTCCAGAGGCTAAAGGGGAGAGGGGAAGCCCACTCAGGGTCAGCATAACTCCAGGTCCCATGGGGTTACAGAAGGACCGGGGGTGTCTGAATGTCAGAAAGCTCGCAGGTATTAGAGCGGGAAAGCTGGCTACAGAGACAAAGCCAAGGAGTGAGCTCTCAACTTGGGCTTACTTGAATCAGTCGCAGGCTGGGTGAGCTCGGAGTGTGGCCGGAGGCCATGGAGATGGAAGTGACCAGGCGCTTTTCTCCAAGTGTGAGCGATTGAGTGCTTTTCTCCAGGCATGACCAGAGGCCAGGAGACGGGGGCGGTTGGGTGCTTTTCTCAGGGGGCGCACTGAGGAGCAGGACCCCAAGCTCTTGGCTCCTCTGGGCCAGAGATTGGGAGACCGCCATCTTCATTCCTGTCCTCCAGAACTCTACTGAAAACGCTCAGGGAACAAAAGCTCCCAAAAGCAAACCCAAGTGGATTACTCAGCCCAACCCTGGTAACAGCAGTGTAATTCCGCCTGGGGCAAAGACACTTGAGAATTACTGCAACAGGCCACTCCCCCAGAAGATCAACAAGAAACCCAGCCAAGACCAACTTCACGCACCAAGGAGAACAGTGGAATTCCAGAGGAGTTGAAAGCAAATCTTATCTGGACAAAATGACAAGGCGGAAAAACTCACCACAAAAAAAAAAAAAAAAAAAAAAAAAAGAACAAGAGGCAGCACCAAAGGCTGGGGATCTAATCAATAGAGACATTGGTAATATGACAGATCTAGAGTTCAGAATGACGATTCTCAAGGTTCTAGCTGGGCTCGAAAAAGGCATAGAAGATATTAGAGAAACCTTCTCTGGAGAGAAAAAAGCCCTTTCTGAAGAAATAAAAGAACTAAAATCTAACCAAGTTGAAATATAAAAAGCTATTAATGAGATGCAATAAAAGATGGAAGCTCTTACTGCTAGGATAAATGAGACAGAAGAAAGAATTAGTGACATAGAAGACCAAATGACAGAGAATAATGACTGAGCAAAAGAGATACAAACAAATACTGGACCATGAGGAGAGAATTTGAGAGATAAGTGACACCATAAAACGACACAACATTAGAATAATTGGGATTCCAGAAGAAGAAAAAAGAGGGGAGAAGAAGGTATATTGGAGAGAATTATTGGAGTGAATTTCCCTAATATGGCAAAGGGAACACACATCAAATTCCAGGAGATGTTAAGAATGCCCCTAAAAATCAATAAAAATAGGTCCACACCTCATCGCCTAAAAGTAAAGTTTACAAGTCTTAGGGACAAAGAGAAAATCCTGAAAAGCAGCCCGGGAAAAGAAATCTGTAACATACAATGGTAAAAACATTAGATTGGCAGCAGACTTATCCACAGAGACCTGGCAGGCCAGAAAGAGCTGGCATGATATATTCAGAGCACTAAATGAGAAAAACATGCAGCCAAGAATACTATATCCAGCTAGGCTATCACTGAAATTATAAGGAGAGAGAAAAAGCTTCCAGGAAAAACAAAAACTGAAAGAATTTGCAAACACCAAACCAGCTCTACAGGAAATATTGAAAGGGGTCCTTTAAGCAAAGAGAGACCCTAAAAGTAGTAGATCAGAGAGGAACAGACAATATACAGTAACAGTCACCTTACAGGCAATACAATGGCACTAAACTCATATCTCTCAAGAGTTACCCTGAATGTTAATGGGCTAAATGTCCCAATACAAAAGACACAGGGTATCAGAATGGATAAAAAAACAAAACCCATCAATATGCTGCCTACAAGAAACTCATTTTAGACCCAAAGACACTTCCAGATTCAAAGTGAGGGGGTGGAAAAGAATTTACCATGCTAATGGACATCAGAAGAAAGCAGGAGTGGCAATCCTTATATCAGATCAATTAGATTTTAAGCCAAAGACTATAATAAGAGATGAGGAAGGACACTATATCATACTCAAAGGGTCTGTCCAACAAGAAGACCTAACAATTTTAAATATCTATGCATCTGACATGGGAGCAGCGAACTATATAAATCAATTAATAACAAAATCAAAGAAATACATTGACAATAATACAATAATAGTAGGGGACTTTAACACTCCCCTCACTGAAATGGACAGATCATCTAAGCAAAAGATCAACAAGGAAATAAAGGCCTTAAACGACACACTGGACCAGATGGACATCACAGATATATTCAGAACATTTCAACCCAAAGCAACAGAATACACATTCTTCTCTAGTGCACATGGAACATTCTCCAGAATAGATCACATCCTCGGTCCTAAATCAGGACTCAAACGGTATCAAAAGATTGGGATCATTTCCTGCATATTTTCAGACCACAATTCTCTAAAGCTAGAACTCAACCAGAAAAGGAAGTTTGGAAAGAACCCAAATACATGGAGACTAAACAGCATCCTTCTAAAGAATGAATGGGTCAACCAGGAAATTAAAGGAGAATTGAAAAAATTCATGGAAACAAATGAGAATGAAAACACAGCAGTTCAAAATCTATGGGACACAACAAAGGCAGTCCTGAGAGGAAAATATATAGCGGTACAAGCCTTTCTTAAGAAACAAGTAAGGTCTCATGTACACAACCTAACCCTACACCTAAAGGAGCTGGAGAAAGAACAAGAAAGAAACCCTAAGCCCAGCAGGAGAAGAGAAATCATAAAGATCAGAGCAGAAATCAATGAAATAGAAACCAAAAACGCAATAGAACAAATCAACAAAACTAGGAGATGGTTCTTTGAAAGAATTACTAAAATTGATAAACTCCTGGCCCGACTTATCAAAAAGAAAAGAGAAAGGACCCAAATAAATATAATCATGAATGAAAGAGGAGAGATCACAACCAACACCAAAGAAATACAAACTATTATAAGAACATACTATGAGCAACTTTACGCCAACAAACTTGACAATCTGGAAGAAATGGATGCATTCCAAGAAACATATAAACTACCACAACTGTACCAGGAAGAAATAGATAGCCGGAACAGACCCATGACCAGTAAGGTGATTGAAACAGTCATAAAAAATCTCCAAACAAACAAAAGTCCAGGGCCAGATGACTTCCCAGGGGAATTCTACCAAACATTTAAAGAAGAACTAATTCCTATTCTCCTGAAACTGTTCCAAAAAATAGAAATTGAAGTAAAACTTCCAAACTCATTTTATGTGGCCAGCATCACCTTGATCCCCAAACCAGACAAGGATCTCATCAAAGAAGAGAACTACAGACCAATATCCTTGATATACACACATGCGAAAATTCTCACCAGAATACTAGCCAATTGGATTCAACAGTACATTAAAAGGATTATTCACCACGACCAAGTGGGATTTATTCCAGGGCTGAAAGGTTGGTTCAACATCCGCAAATCAGTCAATGTGATACAACACATCAATAAAGAAAGAACAAGAACCATATGATATTCTCAATAGATGCTGAAAAAGCATTTGACAAAGTACAGCATCCATTCCTGATCAAAACTCTTCAAAGTGTAGGGATAGAGGGCACATAACTCAATATCATCAAAGCCATCTATGAATAACCCACTGCAAATACCATTCTCAATGGAGAAAAACTGAAATCTTTTCCGCTAAGCTCAGGAACACGGCAGGGATGTCCATTATCACCACTGCTATTCTACATAGTACTAGAGGTCCTAGCCTCAGCAATCAGAAAACAAAAGTAAATTAAAGGCATCCAAATCGGCAAAGAAGAAGTCAAATTATCACTCTTCGCAGATGATATGATACTATATGTGGAAAACCCAAAAGACTCCACTCCAAAACTTCTAAACTTATAGAGGAATTCAGTAAAGTGTTAGGATATAAAATCAATGAACAGAAATCAGTTGCATTTCTCTACACAAACAGCAAGACAGAAGAAAGAGAAATTAAGGAGTCCATCCCATTTACAATTGCAACCAAACCATAAGATACCTAGGAATAAATCTAACCAAAGAGGCTAAGAATCTATACTCTGAAATCTATAAAGTACTCATGAAAGAAATTGAGGAAGACACAAAGAAATGGAAAAATGTTCCATGCTCATGGATTGGAAGAACAAATATTGTGAAAATGTCTATGCTACCTAAAGCAATCTACACATTTAATGCAATTCCTATCAAAATACCATCCATCTTTTTCAAAGAAATGGAACAAATAATCCTAAAATTTATATGGAACCAGAAAAGATCTCGAATAGCCAAAGGAATATTGAAAAAGAAAGCCAAAGTTGGTGGCATCACAATTCTGGACTTCAAGCTCTATTACAAAGCTGTCCTCATCAAGACAGCATGGTACTGTTACAAAAACAGACACATAGATCAATGGAACAGTAGAGAGAGCCCAGAAACAGACCCTCAACTCTACGGTCAACTCATCTTCGATAAAGCAGGAAAGAATGTCCAATGGAAAAAAGATAGCCTCTTCAATAAATGGTGCTGGGAAAACTGGACAGCCACATGCAGAAAAATGAAATTGGACCATTTCCTTACACCACACACAAAAATAGACTCAAAATGGATGAAGGACCTCAATGTGAGAAAGGAATCCATCCAAGTTTTTGAGGAGAACACAGGCAGCAACCTCTTCGACCTCAGCCGCAGCAACATCTTCCTAGGAACAACGCCAAAGGCAAGGGAAGCAAGGGCAAAAATGAACTATTGTGATTTCATCAAGATCAAAAGCTTTTGCACAGCAAAGGAAACAGTGAACAAAATCAAAAAGACAACTGACAGAATGGGAGAAGATATTTGCAAACGACATATCAGATAAAGGACTAGTGTCCAGAATCTATAAAGAACTTAGCAAACTCAACACCCAAAGAACAAATAATCCAATCAAGAAATGGGCAGAGTACATGAACAGACATTTCTGCAAAAAAGACATCCAGATGGCCAAAAGACTAATGAAAAGGTGCTCCATATCACTCGGCATCAGGGAAATACAAATCAAAACCACAATGAGATATCACCTCACACCAGTCAGAATGGCTAAAATCAACAAGTCAGGAAATGACAGATGCTGGCGAGGATGCGGAGAAAGGGGAACCCTCCTATACTGTTGGTGGGAATGCAAGCTGGTGCAGCCACTCTGGAAAACAGCATGGAGGTTCCTCAAAATGTTGAAAATAGAACTGCCCTATGACCCAGCAATTGCACTACTGCGTATTTACCCTAAAGATACAAACGTAGTGATCCAAAGGGGCACATGCACCTGAATGTTTATAGCAGCAATGTCCACAATAGCTAAACTATGGAAAGAACCTAGATGTCCATCAAAAGATGAATGGATCAAGAAGTTGTGGTATATATACAGAATGGAATACTATGCAGCCATCAAAAGAAATGAAATCTTGCCATATCCAGCAACATGGATGGAACTAGAGCGTATCATGCTTAGCGAAATAAGTCAATCAGGGAAAGACAACTGTCATAATATCTCCCTGATATGAGGAAGTGGTGATGCAACATGGGGGCTTAAGTGGGTAGGAGAAGAATCAATCAAACAAGATGGGATTGGGAGGGAGACAAACCATAAGTGACTCTTAATCTTACAAAACAAACTGAGGGTTGCTGGGGGGAGGGGGATGAGGAGAAGGGGGGGTGGGGTTAAGGACTTTGGGGAGGGTATGTGCTTTGGTGAGTGCTGATTCACAGAACTGTACCCCTGGGGATAAAAATACATGTTTATAAAAAATAAAAAATTAAAAAAAAATCTCCAAACAAGCAAGAGCACAGGGCCTGATGGCTTCCTGGGGGAATTCTACCAAACATTTAAAGAAGGACTAATTCCTATTCTGAAACTCTTCCAAAAAATAGAAATGGAAGGATAACTTCCAAACTCATTTTTGAGGCCAGCATCACCTTGATCCCAAAACCAGACAAGGATCCCATCAGGAAAGAGAACTACAGACCAATATCCTTGATGAACACAGATGTGAAAATTCTCACCAAAATACTAGCCAATAGGATTCAACAGTACATTAAATGGATTATTCACCATGACCAAGTGGGATTTATTCCAGGCCTGCAAGGTTGGTTCAACATCTGCAAATCAATCAATGTGATACAACACATTAATAAAAGAAAGAACAAGAACCATATGATACTTTCAATAGATGCTGAAAAAGCATTTGACAAAGTACAGCATCCCTTCCTGATTAAAACTCTTAAAAGTGTAGGGATAGAGGGCACATACCTCAAAATCATCAAAGCCATCTATGAAAAACCCACTGCAAATATAATTCTCAATGGAGGAAAACTGAAAGCTATTCCAATAACATCAGGAACATGGCAAGGATGTCCGTTATCACCACTACTGTTCAACACAATACTAGAAGTCCTAGCTTCAGCAATCAGACAACAAAAAAGAAATTAAAGGCATCCAATTGGCAAAGAAGAAGTCAAACTATCACTCTTTGCAAATGATGTGATACTATATGTGGAAAACCCAAAGACTCCACTTCAAAACTTCTAAAACTGTACAGGAATTTAGTAAAGTGTCAGGATATAAAGTTAATGCACAGAAATCAGTTGCATTTCTTTATACTTACAAGAAAACAGATTAAAGAGAAATTAAGGACTCAGTCCCATTTACAATTGCACCCCAAACCATAAGATACCTAGGAATAAACCTAACCAAAGAGGCTAAGAATCTATACTCAGAAATCTATAAAGTACTCATGAAAGAAATTGAGGAAGACACAAAGAAATGTAAAAATGTTCCATGCTCATGGATTGGAAGAACAAATATTGTGAAAATGTCTATTCTACCTAAAGCAATCTACACATTTAATGCAATTCCTATCAAAGTACCATCCATCTTTTTCAAAGAAATGGAACAAATAATTCTAAAATTTATATGGAACCAGAAAAGACCTCGAATAGCCAAAGGAATATTGAAAAAGAAAGCCAAAGTTGGTGGCATCACAATTCCGGATTTCAAGCTCTATTACAAGCTGTCATTATCAAGAGAGTATGGTAGTGGCTCAAAAACAGACACATAGATCAATGGAACAGAATAGAGAGCCCAGAAACAGACCCTCAACTCTATGGTCTACTAATCTTTGACAAAGCAGGAAATAATGTCCAATGGAAAAAAGACAGCCTCTTCAATAAATGGTGCTGGGAAAATTGGACAGCCACATGCAGAAAATTGAAATTGGACCATTTCCTTACACCACACACAAAAATAGACTCAAAATGGATGAAGGACCTCAATGTGAGAAAGGAATCCATCCAAATCCTTGAGCAGAACATAGGCAGCAACCTCTTTGACCTCAACCACAGCAACTTCCTCCTAGGAACATCAGCAAAGACAACAGAAGCAAGGGCAAAAATGAACTATTGAGATTTCATCAAGATCAAAAGCTTTTGCACAGCAAAGAAACAGTTAACAAAACGAAGAGACAACTGACAGAATGGGAGAAGATATTTGCAAATAACATATCAGATAAAGGGCTAGTATCCAAAATCTATAAAGAGCTTAGCAAACTCAACACCCAAAGAACAAATAATCCAATCAAGAAATGGGCAGTGGACATGAACAGACATTTCTGCAAAAAAGACATCCAGATGGCCAACAGACACATGAAAAAGTGCTCCATATCACTTGGCATCAGGGAAATAGAAATTAAAACCACAATGAGATAACACCTCACACCAGACAGAATGGCTAAAATTAACAAGTCAGGAAGGGACAGATGCTGGCGAGGATGTGGAGAGAGGGGAACCCTCCTACACTGTTGGTGGGAATGCAAGCTGGTGCAACCACTCTGGAAAACCGTGTGGAGGTTCCTCAAAAACCTGAAAATAGAGCTACCCTCTGACCCAGCAATTGCACTACTGGGTATATATCCTAAAGATACAAACATGGTGCTCTGAAGGGGCATGTTTATAGCACCAATGTCCACACTAGCCAAACTATGGAAAGAACCTAGATGTCTATCTACAGATGAATGGATAAAGAAGAGGGGGTTTATATACACAATGGAATACTATACAGCCATCAAAAGAAATGAAATCTTGCCATTTGCGACGACGTGGATGGAACTAGAGGGTATCATGCTTAGCAAAATAAGTCAAGCGGAGAAAGACAACTATCATATGATCTCCCTGATATGAGGAAGTGGAGATGCAACGTGGGGGGCTTGGGGGATAGAAAAAGAAAAAAATGAAAGAAGGTGGGATTGAGAGGGAGACAAACCATAAAAGACTCCATCTCAATAAACACACTGAGGTTTGCTGGGGGAAGGGGGTCAGGCGAGGGTGGTGGGGATATGGACATTGGGGAGGGTATGTGCTATGATGAGTGCTGTGAAATGTGTAAACCTGGCGATTCACCGGTGTGTACCCCTGGGGCTAAAAATACATTATATGTTTATTTAAAAAAATAAATTAATTAAATTTAAAAAAATTACATGTACAATTCTATAGAAAACATAGGGAGAATATTTGAATAAGCACTTTTTTTTTTTTTAAGAGAGGAAAGAGAGAATGGGGAGAGGGCCCAAAGGAGAGGGAGAGAGAATCTTAGGCAGGCTCGATGCTCAGCCCAGAACTTGCCTGATGCAGGGCCCATCTCACAACCCTGAAATCATGCCCTCACCCAAAATCAAGAGTCAGATACTTAACCGCCTGAGCTACCTAGGTGCCCCTTGAATAAGCACTTCTTAAAAGATTTTCAAATATCCAAAAAGATATAAAAAATATAAAACATTCTTAGCCTCATCATTCATTCAGGAAATGCAAATTAAAACTACAATGTGATATGACTATACTGTGGCCAGAATGGCTAATTTATACACAGGAACTTATACACGAGAACAAATGGAATAAATGGAAGTCTGTGGGACAGCTGGAAACTTTATGAGCTGCTGGTGGGAGCTTATGTTTGTACAATCACATTGGAAACTGGTGAAAAACTACTAAAGCTGAGCTTATCATACTCTCTCCCCCAGCAATTCTATACTTAGGTACATTCTCCTACAGATATTTGTATGTATGTGTGAGCTTAAACATGACTACAAGGATGTTTGTAATAGCATCGGTAATAAAAGCTAACACCTCAAAACAATTCAAATGTATAAAAATAATTGTTGCATGGAATGTAGCAATGGAAATAAGTGAACTGCGGCTATTTGCAGTCATATGGATGAATTTCACGATCATAATGTTGAGCAAATAAACCAGACATAATAAATATGAACTGTATAATTCTATTAATAAAAGTTCAGAGGCAAGTAAGTCCAATCTATGGTAAATAGATTGTGGTAAATTCCTTGTGGAGAGGGAGAAAATACCCTCTGGGATGGATGGGACACTTGGAGCAATTAACTGGTCTAGTAATTTGTCTCAGAGATGGTTACACTGGTGTGCTCACTTTCTGAAAATTTACGGCTTGTCCATTATTTTTTAAAAAAAGTTTAAATTGAGCCTTTTATTTATTTTTAAAATTATTTTATTTATCTGTTACAGAGAGAGAGCACAAGCAGGGGAGTGACAGGGAGAGGGAGAGGGGGAAGCACGCACGGGGCTCTATCCCAGGACCCTGAGATGATGACCTGAGCAAAAGATAGAGGTTTAATGGACTGAACCACCCAGGTGCCCCTAAATTGAGCCTTTTCAATATCATCATGTAAGAAGGAGTACTTTTTAATAAATTATAAACTAGTTTGTCTCATCTTGATCAGTCTAAATATTTATGAAAATATTTTTTAAAAGATATGTAGATAAATATCTAGAAAACAAATACCTTTTTTTAATGAGGAGATAGGCAGAAGCCTATAATAATATTGCAGAGATAATATTACAGAGATGATAAAGGTATGCTTGGCATATTTATAATTACCATCCTTGGAGCTTCTGAGTGGGTGTGGCACAAGGCCTAAACCACCTACTAATGTGTTTCTATATTGAGCTGCAGGACATTTTTCCTTAGATTATGGTTTAAATCTCTGTGTGCCAAAGGGTCATGTGTCAGACAAATGTGTTCCTAAGTATAAGCATACAAATCAGTAGTATATTTTTTAAAAAATAAAATGGAGAAAACAGTAATTAATCTCAGTATCTTTAATAAACTCACATGAATTACTTGAGTAATGTCATCTCTACGGAAATATTTTTTTAATTTTTATTTAATTTTATTTTTATTTTATTATTTTATTTATTTACCTCTATGGAGGTTATTTTTTAATTAATTTTTTATTAATAAATGGAAAATATAGGAAATTTTTATGAAAATGTTTTAATCTTTTAAGATTACTTTTGTTTTCAGAAACCCAGTGTTTATAGGAAAAGAGCTTAATGCAAGCTCAACTGGAAAATTAAACACTTTGTGAAATATAACATAAAAATGTTGATAATTGATTATTTTAATGTATATGAAGGACTAGTAGTATACTTAGCATATTCACAATAAATATAAGTTGAATGGCTGAATAAATGAATAAATTACACATGACTACCAAAACCTAAATTTGACCTTGGGAAGGCTCTAAGGCAATAGTTCATTATCCTTGCAGGAAGCTGTCCAATTTTCTAAAAAGCAACTTCTCGTTAGAGATATTTAGATGATATCTATCACTTCTTTCATTTTTGGTTTATTAGATAATTGACCAAGAACAAAAACAAAGCATAATGAAGCTCTTTGTTAGACTAAGATAGAAAAAGGAAGCTAGGGTAAGTATTTAAACACAAGTGGATTATGTTTTCAACTGTGTAATCAGCAGAACACCCCTGCAAAGGAAAGCCGGTAACTTTGAAATGGAAATGATTACTGAAATGCACTTCTAAAACCAAAGTTGAAAGAAAATCCCTCTTTAGCTTAACTAATTAGCACCTCCTCCCTTGAGTAATGTATTTGGTGGTTTCTTTAAACTTCAATGTCACCATTTTAAGGTGACATAACTGATAATATACAAACACTTTATCACATATCAGCCCTTGTTTTAGCAGTTGACACACAAAAGAAGAAACCACAAACACTGGCATGAGTGGACGAGGAAGTATTTTTTGAAAGAAACGTTTTTATTAAAAATATGTCATATTGGTGTAGCTGTTTACATTTTAAGCACTTTTGTGTTTGCTTTATTCTCTTGACCACAATGTTTAGTGAGCAGGATTATCATTTCTACTTTTTAGGTAAGGACATGAAGTGTCAGATAAACTTGGTGACATGCTCATGGTGTCACTCTCTTTTTTTTTTTTTTTTTAAAGATTTTATTTGTTTATTTGAGAGAGACAGTGACAGAGAGCATGAGCAAGGAGAAGGTCAGAGAGAGAAGCAGACTCCCCGTGGAGCTGGGAGCCTGATGCGGGCCTCGATCCCGGGACTCCAGGATCATGACCTGAGCCGAAGGCAGTCGTCCAACCAACTGAGCCACAAAGGCGTCCCTCTCATGGTGTCTCTTACAAATAGCTTTTCAAAGAACCAACACCAGGAATTGGTGTTGTATTTCTAGTCCAAGATTTTAATTTTTCTGCAAGGCTTCATCAGTTCTGGTTGTTTTAATGGTGCGGTAACAAGCTAATATTTTTTATACTTCATTTTAAAATTATACCAGTTTACATAAATACACTGGACTTCAAATGAATGATCATATACACATGATCCAAATAACTGAGTATTGGAGGTATTGTCTAGTAGATTTGGGTAGATAACACTGAAAAATACATTTTGAAATCTACAGAATTTTAAATTATTTTGAGTTATTAAATTGATAAAAACTTAATATTTATTCATTGAGCAATCAACCCAGTTGAGATTCAGAGTGAGACTCTCTCAGTGGGCTAGTGACAAATGAAGGATTCTGAACTTTTTTTTTTCTTTTTAGATTTTATTTATTTATTTGACAGATAGAGATCACAAGTAGGTAGAGAGCCAGGCAGAGAGAGAGAAAGAGGAGGAAGCAGGCTCCCAGCTGAGCAGAGAGCCCGATGCGGGGCTCCATCCCAGGACCCTGGGAACATGACCTGAGCTAAAGGCAGAGGCTTTAACCCACTGAGCCACCTAGGCGCCCCGAAGATTCTGAACTTCTTTCAGTGGTCAGAGGCAAACAGGCAGGTATGTGAAAAGGACAGGTTTTGATGGGTCAAGAATCCCTCTAAACACACCTTTGTCATGAGGAGACATGAGGACTGCTTCTGCCTACTCCTTGATGGTTATCCTGAGTTGATAGGGACTTCATTTATTGACCTAAATTTTCTGAGTACTTGCTATAAGCTAGGTACTCTGCTCAGTGCTAGGGACATAAATGATACAGTACAGTATGGCCCTTAATTAGCTCGTAATCTCCAGGTGGAAACAAACATGCAAAGTCCAATATTTACAGTTCAATATAACAAGTGCCCTAATAGAGGTTTATAAAAATGCCATGGTAACCCAGGGGATTAAATTTGTAGCTAAGAAGTAGAGATATGCAAATCTTAACAAGTAGGCAGCATTAGAGCAAAGCCTGTAGGATTAATATATTTCTAGGCATAGAGACAAAAGAGACTATTCTGGACAGGGAAAATTGCTTATATATTGGTATAGCTTGGAGTATTATTGGAATGAGTGGGAAGTTGTGTATGGCTGGTGGTGGTGCTTAACTTGTGCTCTGTGGACAACAGTAGTAGAATATGAATATGGATATATAGGTTGCTGTAAAATTTCCTGTTCATAATGGTTAAGAATGAAGACTTCATAGGTAAAGGAAAACATTAGATTTGGGAAGAGTTGCTAGATAGGAATTATGATTTAGGAAAAAAAACTAGAGGCAAAATGTAGGATGCACTGCAAAGTAAGATGGAAACTTACTGTTAGGGATGTCAAATTATATCATATGAAGTTACAATATCTTAAATGTTATTAACATTTCATATCAGGATTAAAATGTTGAGCATTCATCTCAAGATCACCAAGGGCTATAAGGCTTAATGAGAGTGGTTAGTGCTGACACAATGTGATACAGCTAAGAGCTACAGAGTGCAGTAAGAGCATTTGCTCTAGATTACATATATATCTAGATCAACTTCTTTGTATTCATGTGACTTGTGCAAGTGAGGTAAACTCCCCTATACATGAATTTTTATCTGCAAATTGTGGAAAATGATAATATCTTCTCCATTTCGCTGTTTTGGAGATTAAATGCATTATTGCATGTGAAGTATGTCAGCTGTAATTGTTCCACAGTGGTTTTCAACTGGGGAGGGGTAATTTTTCCTCCCAGGGGACACTTAAAAATGTCTGGAGACATTTTATTTGGGGTTATCACAGCTGGGAGGGTATGCAACTATCAGTAGAGACCAGGGATGCTTCTGAACAACCCACAATATATAGGATAGTCAGCCACGACAAAGAGTTATTTGTCTTAAAATATCATTAGTGGCAAGACTGAGAAACCCTGTATTAGAAAATGCTAATTTTTCTGCCTGGGTTACTCAAGGGAAATTTTGGTCAGTCAGCTTGGAAATAAAAGCTTGATTCACAGAATTGTTAGATCCAGATATGATACGGGGTAAAAAGATGGAAAAGTTCCCAATACATTCTATCAGTCATAGTAATTTGCTAGAAGCACAGAATTTTTTTTTTTTTAAATCAGAATATAGAAAACTTACAGAATCTCCAGGAGAGCCAGAGATCTGAGCTTGATTGCGTTAGGGCCAAGAACAAAGCAGCAAGTTATGATTCATCCAGAGAAAAACAAAACAAAACAAAACAAAACACAACAAACAAAAAACCCAAATCCAATACACAGAGCTTCTACTTCTAACTGCTGCTAGGTACCAACACCCAGAAGCTTCCCTGCAGACATCTCCAGTTTTGGGGAGCCATGAGGTCTGGTAGAGGGCATTGCCCCACTAGGTTAAGGTGTGAACTCATGCTGGCCTAATTCTGCCGAGGGCTGGATAGCCCCATAGGCTGCTGAGTGCGGGAGAGCCCCACAGATAAGCATGGTCTGATAGACTCTTGCCTTTTTCTCTGATCCCTGTTAACTCTCTCAAATAAAGAGCCCCTTGCTAATCTGCCGCAAACATTTCTCAGGCTTGTGGGCTGGAGCAACATCAACGAGGTAAATTATTCTGTACCTAGGACAATGGAGAACTTTAGATGTGCACCGTGATACACGGATTCCTCCCTAGGTTGATGTTTTTTCAATGCTTTCACAAGTGGAGTCATTGAAATACACCCTGCCTCCTGAAAAGGTAAAGTGTTCTTGTTCCTACTTCTTTCCTACATACTGAGTTCCTCCATATAGCTTCTCGTTTTCCGTTAAACCTATATGGCTTTCTGAAAGATATGATTACTCAAGAAGCAAGACCCTGTCCCCCGTCCATGGCGCCTGTCTGTACCCATTTTACCTTAACTAGAGTAACATGTGCTGAACAAAGAGAAATTATCTGATGAGTGCTTGAGTTCTTTGATGTCCTTTGCACGAATGTAACCTCTTACCCCAAGTAAGCTGCCTATATAAGAAACTCTAACATCAGAATAAAGCAGAGATGCCTGACTACTGACCAGAACTCACTGTGTGGCTCTCTCATTCCTCTCACTGACACCGTCCATGCTTCAGGGACACCTGGACCTACCAAGGCGGACCCCAAAATCCAGTGAACTGATGGCCTTTGCTACACGTTTGGTGGATCTGACTTCTCTCAGATGACCATCACTTAAAGAGGCTTATTTCTTTCTCCTGGCCTTTTGTGGGTGCATCAGATCAATAGAGCAGAGGTAATATAAGAACTCTAGCTGAAAGGGGATCCTAGAAATTAGATATTAAGCTAATCCAATTGACCTCTAATCTATTTACTCTCTTATAGAAGGAAGCAATCTCAAGTTACTTTAGTGCTCATTCAGTATCTTAAATATTCTTTAACTTATGTTGTGACTAAAAATTTCCATCTTTAGGCAGATGAGCTTCTACTGGTGCTGTCTGTACTCTCCCAGTAACTTTAATTATAAGATCAGACAGTTTTAGGACATACCTCAGACAACACACCCCTTTGCGTTAATAACCAGTTAAAAAACCAGTATTTTAGTCAACAGACCAAACATCTGAATTTCCCATTCACCCAGAGGCAGCAAGAGCTCATTTTTGAGTAAAGCATCTGTGGGTTGAATTGTGTCTTTCAAGAAAGATATGGTAGAGTATTAAATCTGAGTACATCAGAATGTGACCTTACTTGGAAATAGCCTCTTTATGGAGATAATCAAGTTAGAATGAATTTATTGGGGTGAACCCTAAACCAATATGATTGGTGTCTTTATAAAAAGGGGAAATTTGGACACAGAGATAGTTTTGCATACACAGAAAATGATGTGAAGACAAAAATGAAGAAGACACTTGTGAGACGATAAGGACATTGACAAGCCAAGGAGTGCCAAAGATTGTTGATAAGCACCAGAAACTAAGAAGCAAGGAAGAATTCTCACCTCTACTCTTAGTTAAAGCATTGCCCTCCTTATACCTTGGTTTCAGATTTCTAGTTTCCAAACAGTAAGAGAATAAATTTCTCTTGTTTTAGGTCACCCAATTTTTGGTACTTTGTTATGGTAGCCCTAGGAAACTAATAGAGCATCCTTCCCTCAGGTTTCAAGGTCACTGAATCAGCAAGGGCTATAAGCTTGAAAATGTAAAGCACTTGTCTCAGACCTATAAATAAAAGTAGTATCCTCCAGTAGAATGCTCCGGTAGGTCATCAACTACTGTCTTTAAGAAGAAAAAGGGAAGTAAGTAGAGGCTCCTCTTGAGGAATCGATAAGCTCTATGAGTGTTGGAACCTGGTCTTCGTCACTAGTACATCTTTAGAGATTATAACATTACCTATACACATAAGATGATTGATACTTTTGCCGAATTAAAAATTAGAAATGAGAAGATGGTAAGTTGCAGGTTTTATTTTAATTTTAGAAATATTTGAAAGTTGGGCATATTTATTCGTGATGGAAAAGAGCTTATTTAGAGGAAGAAATCCTAGATACAAACAACAAAATTTAATTAACAAACCAAACTACTGGTATAGACAAAAGGAGCTAGAAACAAAAGGCATGTAGAAGAGCTAGCTTCACAAATGTGTCAGGATATTTTTTTCTTTTGACACATGAAGGAACAGAGCTTGAGCAGGTGAGATGTAGATATAATTGTAGAGGTGAAAATGTGGAAGTTGGGAGGGTTCATACAGGTTGACTTCTAATTTCCTGGTAAAGTAAGGAGCTGGCAGCCTGCCAAGAATAACTGGACAGGATGGGAGCATAGGGCTTGAGAAATATGGGCAAGATTTGGAATAGTCACAAAAGGAAATGAGAGAAGTTGTTGATTAGTATTAAGTAAAAGGATTGCAAAACAGAACTGAGGGGCCAATTGAGGTTGAAAATTAAATTTGTAATGAAGACAACCAGATAGCTCAGTTACATGATTTTCCCTAACACCGTTTGGCAACCTGGGAGCAAAAGCAAAGAAAATAGATGTTAGGGTTAGAGACTAGAGAGACAAGTGAGGCAGATGGTCAAGAGCGTGATGGATGAGAAGGTACTACCAAGAGTGTATTTGAAATGATGTATCATGGAGTCCAGGATGATTACAGAAGGAAGAGCTGCCAGGAGGGGCTGATATAGTTATGGAACAAAAAGGAGTGACCAGACATAGGTTTCAATGAGTTGTAAAAGTAGGTTCACTGGGAGGAAGAAATTGAATAGAGGAAGAGTCAGCGGTTGTGATCAGATGGAGAATTCCAGTGTTCTGTTTTCTTAGGGGTCGCATTCATCATTACAAACAAACCTTTACTAAACGGGAAATAAGCACACAGTCCCACATTTCTAGGTCAAAGATTCTAATCCTCTTGCTCATCTTCTTGAAGGAAAATAGAATTAGTGGCTATTATATGGGGTAGGAAGCAGAGTAGTGAATAAAGTTTAAAAATTGGTGGAAAAGTAACTTCAAATTCCCTTCTCTATGTGATTAAAAGCTGAGAACTTTGTACATCTACCATCAAAAGTTTCCTCTTTTGTCCTAATTTCACCTTTCTAAAATACCAGGCTATTTTTCAGACCTGCTAATTAATAACGTATTTGATTGCTATAGAATGTTCATGCATTACCAGAGAGTGGGTGTTTTTCTGCCCCTTAAAACAATTCAATAAACCAATTTCCTGCCCCTTGAACCCTCTTCAACTACTCACAAATAGGTTTTTTGGGTTGATTTCAGTTCTTAATGTAGATTTCTTAATCCTATAGTCTGAAATATGTTGTATCTTACTCAGTGTTTTCAAGTAAATTGTATCTTTCTGTGAATGAACATATTTCTAAAATCTGAAAGTAACTGGTGGAGTTGAAGAAGGTAAAAAGATAGTTCATTAGGAAATTCTACTAAGTAAAAATTAACTAAAAACTGGATTTACTTGTCCTAATAAGTAGTGCTGTGCTTGGAAAATAATTAGGGTAATAAAAAATATGAATTGTAACTTAAAGCTTTGGAGCTTGTTGTTAGAAAGATAAAAGTTTGGTAGAATCAGATTGTAGCAGAAACTTGCACCTCAAAGTATTGAAATGCATTAAAGAGACCAACTGCATTTGCAAAATAAAGTCATTTACCCAGTGGTGGCTAATGCCAGAAACAGTTAAATTCAATCTACATATCTCAGCTAAAGATGTAACACTGGAAAAAGAAAGGTAATTGTCTGCCCAGTTGAATCAATCTGAAACTGCTTCTTTAATCTACTGTATATTTCGGCTCTGCAAAGTCCAGGAGGTATTTAGGATAATTTGAGAAAGCCTAAATGGAACAGAAAGGATCCAAAAAAAGGAGGAAAATATATACGAAACAGAACTGAAAAAACTTGAGTAATCTCGGAAAGAGAAAACTGAAGTGAGCCATGTTCACAATCTATAAATAATACCTCCTGGGTACCAATATAATGAAAGAAGGGAATTATTCATAGTCTCAGAAGGCATGAGGACAAAGAGCAATGACTGGAAGCTAAAGAAAGCAAAATATAGGTTAAATATTAGGAACACGATATGAAAGGTGGCCTATTCCTGTTAGGCTAATGTGAACACAACACTTTTTGTCCTACAACATAATAATTACCTGAGAGATTAAACAGTTTCCCAGAAAATTTCCTGTTTTTTTTTTTTTAATTGATAAATTTGTTCACCTCTATGTTAGAGTTTCATTAACCACTTTAGCCTGAAAATTAACCAGTAGAACAACTCCCACTTGCAACTGAAAAATAAATAATAAATAAATAAATAAACCAATTATCCAAATAAATGGAAAAAATATGAAAGTAATTTTGAGAGATATATGCAAATTTTTAACTCAGGTCAAAAATATGTCATCCATGTTACAGATTTACTACCACATCTAAACTGAAAGCACACCATTCAGAAGATACTCAAAGAAAATCATTGAACTCTGCCATATACCATATGAGCTGGTTAAGGTATAAAAAATTAGCTCTTTAATAGAAGGACATTTTTTTGAAAAATATCTGGGAAGGTCTAGCAAACAGAGTTATTGAAGAGAGCCATTGAAGCTAATGGAGTAGATTTGGAATCAGAGAAATCTGATTCTATTCCAGCCCTTACTGTGTGATCTTTGACTTCTGTTCCTTCTATCTCAATAACTCTCTTCTAAAATGGTGACATGTAAATCGGAGGGCTGTTGTGACTATTAAATTCCATATGATAATGTATGCAAAGTTCTCCACCTGGTAGCAGATAGTACTCAATGAATTGTCATCTTTGGATTGAATGTGATGGAAAATGGTTACAGGGACAAACAGTTGATAGCCATATGTGCACATGATAATATGGTCAACTAGCAGAACAAACTCCCCTTTCTCCTTCAACTGTTTCCATTCCCTTTTCCCTTAGCCATTTGTTTGTATTATATAGGCAAATCCAATTGTTAAAGGGAAGCATATGTATGGCAGAAAATCTCTATCAAAATAAATTTCATCTTGATCCTTATGAAAATCTTTCTGTTAAGTTAAACAAAATAAAAAGTAAAATTTCACATAGGAGAATGTTCTCTCATTAATTACATTTAATTTTGATAGCATATGGCTTGATATTCTCTATTAAGATTGATATTAAAGTTACTAATCAGTGAATTAGCTACAGCTAGGAATAAAACTTTGAATATATGGAATATTTTATTTAGATAAAGCAGAGGTAACTACAGACTTGTTTTTCCACAAAAATAAGAAGATATTCGGATGCCCAGGTAGCTGGCTCAGTCAGTTAAGCATTTGCCTTCAGCTCAAGTCATGATGCCAGTGTACTGAGATCATGTCCCTCACTAGGCTCCTTGCTCAGTGGGGAGTCTGGTTCTCCCTTGGCCTGCTGCTCCCCCTCCTTGTGCTTGTGGTGGATGAGACTTTACACTAACATAGGCATTGGGGAGCTATCTGACAGCTAAGGGTATGAAGTCCCTATGACTAAAAAATTTCACTCCTTAGAAAATATTGCAGAGATTTCCTCAGATAATATCATGAGAGGACACTCATGAGGACTTCATCACAGATTTACTTGTGGTAGCAGGCTATTGCATATAATCTAGTTGTTCATTTCCAGAGGAATACTACGTAAGGAAGAGAAGTAAGTGACTGATAAGATACAACAAAATGAGTAAATCATACAAACATAGTAATGAGGGGCACTGGGGTGGCTCAGTTGGTTTTGCTTGGGAGTGTTGATTTCAGCTCAGGTCATGATCTGAGGGTTTTGGGGTTGAGCCCCACACTGGGCTCCCTACGAGAGGGAGTCTCTGTTTGTCCTTCTCTCTCTGCTCTTCCCCAGCTCACACACTCTCTCTCTTAAATAAATGAATAAAATATTTATTAAAAAAAACCATAGTGATGAGTAGAAAAAAGAGAGAAAGAAATAGACAAAAGTTTACAGCACAATAAAATGCATTCAAATCGAAATATATGCATATAAAACAATTCTATATGTGTTGCATCTGTGCACCTGTACAGTAGTACAGACAACTTAAACGATTTATGGTAAAGACATTGGTTATCTTTATAGGGAATGGGAGGAGGAGAAGGATGGGAAAAAAGAAAGGAGGAATGAAATAAGTAAATAAATGAGAGAAATTTACATTGCCAAATGACAGTAATATTTTAGGAAATGAAGGAAATTATTAACAATTATTAACTCAACTTTCAGAACTGGAGGTTAAAAAAAGAGCAAGAAGAGTTTGATAAATAATATGTAATATTTATTAAAATTTGTATTCTACTTGATAATTATTCTATGTAGAGTTTCATTGTAATAGCCTTCAGATAGCACACAATGCCAAAACTGGCAATAAAATAAAGGAATAGAAATTTAGAAAATGAAAAGTGCTGAAGCTAGTTTGAGACTTTCAAAAGTATACTAGGAACTTTTGGATAACTGCCAAATTCTCAATGACACTGTTTCTCTGTCAACTGCCATTCCCTCCACCCCTCTCCACTTCCCCCATTTGTCTCATTAATGGGAGTGAGATTCTGGCAGCCAAACCATACCCAGATGGGTCAAAAGGGCTCTATCACCCATGAATTGGGAATTGGGATCCAGAGACAAGGACAATATCTACTTACCCAGAAATTGAGGAGATGTGACCTAAGGAATATTTCAAGGGTTATATTCTGACTGCTTGTGTACAATGAGGCAATAAAAAACCAGCTTCTGGCCACCATGGGAAAATGTGCAGGAGTAGAGAAGGAAAGTAGGAAAAAGAATACTGTTTGGTTCCTTGTTTCAGTGGTGCTACAACTAATTTCTCCCAAATATTCCAGTCTTCTTCCAATAGATTCCCCATTAAAAAACTATTAACCTAGCTTGAGTTGGCTTCTGAAATTCTCAGCTTAATGTGATTTGAGTAACTATGGTGTAGACTTCTGGCACTAATCCACGTCCTTTCTCATTTTTCATCATCAAGTCTAAAATGTCTAGGTTTGGAATCTTGCATAGGTTCTGGGTCTTCTATTTTCATCTGTTTTCATGGCAGTGTTGTGGAGCACATGGCCATTTATTTAAGTGATAGAAAACAATGAAAGTGCCTTCTTCACGGGGGAAAAATAAAGAGCCAAGAGGACTTATTGGCTCATACAACTGCAAGTCTAAGAGTAGTCAGTTTTCAGGAAGACCTAAATCCAAGGGTGAAATGCTCTTATCAGCAAGGTGACACTCTATTCTGTGAGGTTTGCTTTCTTGTGTATTGGTTTCTTTCTTCGCAGACTGCAATGGAAAACACAATCAGAACTGTGTTATACTATTGTGATAGTAAGCAAACACTAGTAAAAAGTGATTGCCTCTTCATAATTGTTCAAGTGATTTCCAGTGGCTTGATTCCTGTCAAGTGGTTATTCCTGAACCAATTATAGTGACTTGGATTGACGTGTCTTGACCCAAAGCCACTTGGGATCCAGGTAGTGGTTAAGGATAGCTCCATCCAAAACACATTGACTCAGAAGAGTGAGGCATGGTCTCTAAGGAAAACCTTAATGTAATGCCAAAGGAGTATGGACCAAGGATGCTGAAAAAAATGAAAGTAACCAAAATGATCATTTTAATCTCTCATCTAATAAGGTTTTATAATTCCACATTGAGAAAACCTTAGTTACTAAAGAAAGACATAAAACCCAGTTCCCCTGAAATTTGTATTGGACTATATAAAAATACCACACAAAATGCTCAAGGACCCATCAAATGTGTATTTTATCAAGGGAAGGAGAATAAAAGAATCATGAAGACTAATAGTAGCAATTTTTCTTGCTAATTCTAAGAATTATAGGAAAAATCATAAACCTTCTAAAAAATCTTATTTTGGTCTCCTCAACTGTTACTGCTTTTATATTGAAATTTTAAACACTCCTGTAGGAGGAAAAAAAAAACCCAAAACACTAACACTTTAACATTTTTCTGTTGACTATTCCTTATTCTGTTGACTAACATTTCTTAGTTCTAATGCAGTTTTTTTTTTTTAATTTTATTTATTTACTTGACAGAGAGAGAGCACAAGTAGGCAAAGGCAGGCAGAAGATGAGGTAGAAATAGGCTCTCCACTAAGTGGGGAGCCCGATGTGAGGCTGGATCTCAGGACCCAAAGGTTATGACTTGAGCTGAAGACCAACATTTAACTGATTGAGCCACCCTGGTAACCCAGTTCTAAAGCAGTTCTTAACCCAAAATATGTCTCAGAATCTACTGATATCTACTGATCAGTTTTTATAAAATGTTCCTGTGTGGGCTCCATCCCCACCAGCCTCAAAAGAATTTTCCATTACATTTATACTTCAATAGTGTCAAAAAGTTATCCAAGATTTGAAAGCAAAGAAACAAGATTACTGAGTATGTTTTTAATTCAGCGCTTAGCCTGACTTCTAATTGTCTAATCTCTTTCATAATTTTGTTGGGACAGAAGATAACTTGTAAATTTTTTTAAAATATAGAAATACAAATAATTTCTATCCTATGGAAACAATAACTCCAAAGATTGTAAAGCTTTATGTCACTATTTGATTTGAACCATGTTTGTTTTTCTATCATTGCCTATAAATACCCAGACTTTCAAAGCTTTTTGGTTTTCACTACTTGCAGGTTCTGTCATTAATTAGTAGGTTTAATAAAACTTTTGACACATGCTCATTTTATATTTATATGAGAGTCATGATGACTTTATCTTTTTGAAAACTTTTTGAAATAGTTTACTCTGTCATTTACTTATTATTTGTTTTATGGTTTTTACTTATAATTCATAAATTTGTCAAATAGGCTTTTTTTGGCAAATTTATTTTCGATCAGTTGAGCACCTGTATTCTTAATTTGTAATTTTAAGAATGGAAGGAAAATAATACTTTAACATGGTTTTCTTTTTTTCCCCTTTTAGTATAACAATGTTTTGGGTTCAACTTGGGTCATTTGGGCTAGGCATTTAAAAAGCTTCCAATGAGATATGAAATATCTCATCGGCTTCAAGTTGTTGCAATAACAAAGTAATTAAAGTACACATTCAGAATTTCCTATGAAATATTTGAAGGAAATACAGAAGGTCATGTCAACACATTTATATACCATTTGTGTATATGTTGACTTCCACGTATGTAAAAGAGCTGAATCGAAGAGCAAATATAATATGCCACCTGCACGTCTAGATAAGAGAAATTTTCATTTCCAAAAGACATACAGTTACATATGAGTGGGTATAAACAAAGGCTATTTTTAGATTTTCAAAACCACAATATTTGAGAAGATGATTTACTATCTTCTTAAAACCACATTAATGACGACTTGTCCCACCCGAGGGGTTCCTTCCTTCCCACAAGCAGTTTCCCTTAGCCTAATATTGTTATCCACTGGCAAATAATCTGGTTGTACAAAAATACTTATTGGCACCTTCTAAGTTTAAAATTGTCTCTTTACTTAACTTTTATTCTTACAGTATCTTTTTTATTCTACTCTCTATTCCTTTATTTCATACTAGATCGCCTTTGCAAGAATTTTTTGATTTTTTATTTACATTATGTAACATGTTTTGGGAGAATTAAACAAAATAATATAGATACATACATATATAATATATACCATGTATCACATGGTAGTGACTGTTACAACTGAAACATAGAAGGTTGAAGTTGAACCACTCTCTATATAAATGTAAAAAATCTAAGATAAAAGTTGTGAGGAAATAGGCCAGCTGGTAATTGAATATCTTGGTTATTATATCTAGCTTAGTTCTCTGTGGGATGCTTAAAACATCTTTGTTGAACTGAATCAAATAGAAACACAATATGGTATTAAGAAGAAAATATTTTTTCAAGTAATATGCTTTAAAATTAGCATGCACAGAGAATACATCACTGTGCTTGCTTTTACTTGTAACTATTACATGATAAGGATAATTCAATTTTTTTTTTTTAAATTTTTGACTCTCAGTAGCCTTGTAAGTATGTAAAGAGAAGAACTAAATTTGTCACAATTCAAGCTTCTATTCTGGAATTTTTTTTATGGCTTACTTAATTTTAATTAGTTTCTAATAAATTAAAAGAATTTATTCAATTGACATTGCATACTATTCTTTATTAAATAAGTGTTGGAACCAAAATGTGATTCACAAATGAACTTTATAAGGCGAATTCTGGCTTTTATTTCCTCTTTTATTTTTTCTATTTCTTCATCTTCTCTTTACTATTCTTTAGTTCTTATTTTATTCTCCAGAATGACACTGCCTTAATGCAGTTTAGCATTTGACATAAAACTTAGATGCAAATAAAGAATGGTTACTATACATTTAAAGATATTTCTTAAATTTAAAAAATGCTAACTCAATATTGAGATTATGCATCAACGGGACATTAGGTTCTTCCTTCCTTTCTCTTTTTTATCTGGTGTGAATTTTAAGAGTCTAACTTGATAAGATGTGGATGGGCTAACCTACTGTGATCTGTATAGATCACCTCTAGAACAAGATTAAAGCATACATATTCTTTATTATCGCTGAGATAGATGCATATGCTAATTTAATAGCATTTGGACATACTATAACTCAAGACAAGTTCAGTTGAAAGATTTCCATTCACAAATACACTGAAAAGGACTCTTTACTGAGCAGAATTTAATATAGCTGATACTAATGTGTGGACTAGGCAGTCACCTAAATAGCAAAATTTGGATTCTGCTTATAATATCAGTTTCATCATCTCTTATCCCATAATTTTCACTTATTTTTTTTAGTTTGATAAGCCATTTATTATCTTCAAGAGTTCCAAATTAAAAGTTCTCAGTATGATAGTTAAACTAGAATGTAAGCTTTGGGTTCTACCACATCTGCATGTACTGTTCTAATGATTACTAATACCTCTGGCACACTCTTCCTGTCACGTAAAGGCACTCGATACCTGTACGAGTGTTTTCTTTTTAAATAAATGAATAAGTGGACAATGAATAAAGGAATAAACACATTTTAGTCCAATAATTACAACTAGTCTCCGGGCTTTGGAGAAGCAACATATCCAGAGGGATAAAAAAAATCTTTAAAAAAAAGCCATTCTATGGGGTGCCTGGGTGGCTCAGTGGGTTAAAGCCTCTGCCTTTGTCTCAGGTCATGATCCCAGGGTCCTGGGATCTCTGCTTGGCAGGGAGCCTGCTTCCTCTTCTCTCTCTGCCTGCCTCTCTGCCTGTTTGTGCTCTCTCTTTGTCAAATAAATAAATAAAATCTTAAAAAAAATAAAAAAGCCATTCTAAGCACACTTGTTTTATTTCACAAATCTGCAATATGTAGGTTCTGAATATATGTACAAAGAAAATGTTGGTACAAGATAAATAAACAAGAGCTATAAGATTGAGTAGGCACATGTATTTTTTTTTAATCTTTCACATGGATTTATCAGAAAGTCCAAATGAACTATGCTTATTACTATTTTTTTGTTTTTGTTTTTAGCCTATGTTTTAAAAATTTTAAAACAGTGATGTCAGGTTTGCATCCAAATTTGGCTGGCCCTACTGCAAAAATATCGGATAATTGTAAGATAGCTGGCTAAAATACATATTTTGGTTTCAATCATAACTGAGTCACTCACTATAAGAATAATGTTAGAGATTCAGGGAGGTATGGATTTTTCTAGAACTTTTTATTTTTTTAATCAATATTCTGAGTTTTTGGATATCTGTATCTAATATGTGCTATTGATTCAATGTCCTTCATATATGTGTGCTTTATTTGTATAATTTTATAATTTATATAATTACATAATATAATATATAATATAATGTATAATAATATTAATTTTTATAATTTATATTTTGTTATATTTCTGAGAATAATTTGGTGTCAGATTTATGTTATAAATCATCAACATTTAAAAAAGTTTCATAACTCAGGGGCGCCTGGGCAGCTCAGTGGGTTAAAGCTTCTGCCTTTGGTTCGGGTCATGTTCCCAGGGTTCTGGGATAGAGCACCACACTGGGTTCCCTGCTCAGCATGGAGCCTGCTTCCTCCTCTCTCTCTGCCTACTTGTGATCTCTGTTTGTCTAATAAATAAATAAAATCTTTAAAAAAATTTTTCATAGCTCAGTCTTTGTATTTTATTATGCTAATTCCCCTTGTGACATACCCTTAAGGAGGTTATACAATTTATTTGTGCACATCAACATGACAAAAAAGAACATTAGTTGTATAATATTTAGCTTTTATCAGTTTTCAAAATATAAAAATATAAAAATCATTTTAGTAATAATTTCATATGTATGCATAATATATACATATATGTGTATATACAACAGTACATACATGTTTATATATGTTAAATGTAATTCTGTTATTTATATAATATATAATTAAGTATATATTGGAAGGTATTAAGTTGCAAATCAAAGTTCACTTCTTATCATATATTATTTGTGCAAAAGACTTCATATGAACAAAAAGAGAATCTCAAATTCATAGTTGAATTCTACAACTTATTTGTTACTTGATAACATGTATTTTGCTTGATTAGTTTGGATGGCTATATTTATTGTAGGTAGATTTAATGTCAAATAATATGACATTGAACATTAGATTTATGGGACAATTTACATGTGAACTTTAAGAGAAAATCAAATAAGCCATAAAATAAAACACTATGTATTTTATCACTTGTAATTACTTAAGAAATTGACCAAGGAGAATGCAAATTGCTCATTGGTGTCAATTGCTGAGTTGACAAAAAATAATAAAATATGATTTAGAAGGCAATTTTTAAATGATCTAGATGTAAATGTAAAAATTTAGGCTGGAGATAGAGTGCAGGTTTTAAATATATGATGTCGTGTCTACACAACACATTTTGGCAAGTAATGTATTGATACATAGGCCACAAACAGCAGTTACTTGACAGCTGGCTTCCTGCATTTATCATAGAGAAAAACTGCTGATTGTATTTCAGTTTTTCACCTGTATATACACAAACAGAAATATTGATTGTCATCCAAAGGAGCATCCTGGAAAAGATAGGTCACTGATTTCCCCCAAGGAAAGATTTCATTAAAATACTTCTTTTAAACTCTTACTTTTGGACTTCATTTTGACATAACTGTCCTATACAGTTTCAATCACAATTCTATTTTGATATTCTTAGACTGTCAGCTATATTCTGACATACTGATGTAATTCATACCTTTAAACCATTGTATTGGAGGGGAAAATCTTCTGAAACTCAACAGTTTTAATAAAAGTGTAAATGGTTTACGTATCATACACTGCTCATGAAATTTCATCAGGACTAGGACCTCTACATATAGTGGCAACAAAAATTTAAAATTAAATATATTAGCCAATTGAGGAACAAATTGTATGAATCAGTGATAATTATCTTTTGAACTCTGGTTGCCTGGGGTTTCAAAGATGAGGGTTCCTCAGGGAATGTATATGTGTGAATTCAAGACAAACACAAAAAATACTAAATAGCCATATGATTGATTGATACATGAAAATTGAATATGATGAAATGTGATATATAATGTGGATGTATATGATTAATCAGCAAAGGAAAGAATCAGATCTTAGCAATAAGAGTTCAGATTGGTCTAGGAGGTGTTACTTAAAGATTTGTAGCAGAGGAAGAAATTGAGTTGAGTCTGGAGGAAAGGTTTGTTTGCTTGGATAGAAAATGGATATCATCTTCGGAGACTAGAAAAATATTGCAGGAGATGACTGATGAGCACTTGTGCCTGTGTGCTTGTACACACACTTAGAGAAGCATGATGAGCTAGAGGAATGAGGCAAGATCTTCTTTCTCTCATTTTGCAGCAAATAATGAGCAAATCCCTGGTATCAGTAAGAAGTTGGTGAGCATATTGCCCCTAAATCTAAGTAAATAGAAGACGCTTTATATTGTAATTCAATGTTGTGAAGGAGACAGATGTTCCAAATGTGTTAGGTATCAGGAGAATAGATTCAGTATTTCAGGCAATTTTTAGTATAAGATGTATGATTCTTTTTTAAAAAATAGATTTGTTTATTTATTTTAGAGAGAGAGATAGAGAGAGTGGGGTGGGGAGGAGCAGAGGGAAAGAGAGACTCTGGCAGACTCTCCACTGAGTGATCCCAGGACCCTGGGATCATGACCTGAGTTGAAATCAAGAGTCAGAACCTCAGCCAACTGAGCCACCCAGGTACCCCAGATGTATGATTCTTAAACATATATTCAGTAGTAAGGAAAGGAAAAAAGACATATACAATGGCAAACTGTTAATCAAAGCAAAAAACTACCAGTGGTGTTCTTCTTGTGTTACTTCCTGATCAGAAGTGAAATGGAAAACTACAGGAGGTAACCTGCCCAGGGAAATAGTAAATCTGATTCTTCAACTTTCCACATTTTTAAAAGTGATATACATTTATTCTATTGAGTAAAGATAGGGATTTTATTTATTTTTTTTTAAAGATAAGAATTTTAGTGCTTGAATTCCATTTATAAAAATTTATAAATACATAAAAAGTTTTGTTGTAAATTCAACTTTCATCTCAATAATCTAGGATTTCATCTGAGTGAATTTCCTGGTGTGTCAATATAACTATTGGCACATGGAATTTTCTTGGATGTTTTGGGACTAAAGTTCAGTAAATGGACAACTTAATTTTGCCAGCCTAAACAGGCTGACCCACTAAACTTAGAATGGATGACTGTGTCCAAAGCCAAAAGGCATGCAGTTACTCAGAGAGCAGTGGAAGAAGGAAGAAAGCAAACGAGTAATAATGGGAGGCTGGTTGGATCCTGCTTGGAACAGCCTCTCTTAACTAAATAATTTTGTCACTCAGAGAAGCCTCCTTGAATCCCCTGTAACCCTGGTGGGATTGAACATTGAAAAATCCATAGTCAACATCTACATATATTCATCCATAACAAAATGAATAAGCTCAGTCTGATAAATGAACAATTAGCATAGGTAAAACTAGTGTTTTTTTTTTTTTCTGTTTTTGTTGTTGTTTTGTTTTTAATTGTGCTTTTTGACTATTTGGGTCAAAATAGTCAATTTGATATGAGAAGAAATAAAGACAGAATTATATATTGAAGTAAAGAAGCCTTGTTAGAATTGATTAAAGTTCAGAACCAAATAATTATTTGCATCTGGCCAGCAAGTGAAAAGAAATACTGATGATCTGAAAGTATCTGATTTTTAAAAAATATCAAAGTTGCAAGATTACTCAAATTTCCATTTATTTATATCCAGAGCAAAAGAATACTTTTGTTTCATTAAAATGGATTTATTTATTTATTTAATTTTTAAAAAAAGATTTTATTTATTTGACAGAGAGAGCTCACAAGTAGGCAGAGAGGCAGGCAGAGAGAGAGGAGGAAGCAGGCTCCCTGCTGAGCAGAGAGCCCGACACGGGACTTGATCCCCGGACCCTGAGATCATGACCTGAGCCGAAGGCAGCGGATTAACCCTCTGAGCCACTCAGGCGCCCCTCATTAAAATGGATTTAAGTGAAATGTAATTTGCTCAAAATTTAAAACCTTCACTGAGAAAGATAATTTAAAAAGTATAATTGTGGTATAGTAAGACTATTAAATATATTTTTTATCATGACCCAACTCAATTATGGTAAAACTCTTTCATCTTAAGAATGATGAACCCATAATTTTAAAGATGGCTTACTGTAATTTAAAAAGGGGGCAAGGTACGGGCACGTGGCTGGCTCAGTTGGTAGAGCATGTGATTCTTGATCTCAGGATTGTGAGTTCGAGTCTCATGTTGGGTATAGAGATTCCTTAAAAATAAAATCTTAAAAAAAATTAAAAAATAAAAATAAGAAGGGGGCAGGGTATAAAATGAATGAGGCAAAACTAGAAAGGAAAATGAGATCTCTGAGAATAATTTTAAAGAAATAGGAAATAGAGATTTCCACCAGAAACATGATACATTCTTAAAAAAAAAAAGCTCTCCATTTGAAAAATAGGAAAAATAAAACTGTAATTCAGATATATCTATTAAATATATATATAAATATTATATATAGATTTCTTTAAAAGCCTATGTTAAGAAATAATCTTATACAAAAACAAGAAGGGAATGGGATTCAAAATCAGCCATCATGGCAATATTCTCTTTTTTATATGTTATTTATTACACATTGTAAATTTAACAAGGTTCTTAAGAATTAGATCATATAGGTTAATGATTAGTTTGAATTGATCAGTTATTTGAGGTTCATTATGGCATCGGGGAAGACAGGGGATTAGAAAAAATATAAAACTATACCACATAATTTGTAAAACACACCATATTTTTTTTTGTTTTGTTTTTTTTTCTGTCTTTTCATGCAGAATAACTTCTCAACATCAGAACAAGAGCTGTGACTTTTCCTACTTACTAAACTAAACACACACACTAGGCTTCCTGGGCTGTGATGAGAAGGGGGTGAAATGAGGATTGGAATTCAGTTAAGGATTTTTAAAGCCCGAAGAATAGATAATGTTCCCATTTAATCAAGCTTTGGGTTTTAATCGATTTGGGGATAAGGACACAAACTCCTTTGTTTGCTGTTCCATGTCCTTAAATAGTCTCGTGGGAGGAAGTCATCAAAGTGTATTCTGTAAATGTGGAATTAACAAGGCAAAACTAAAGACACTTAGGTTTGCATCATAAATTGTGGCTATTGACTCAATTGTCTAGAGAAAGGTCTAATCTGTTTTTCTGATTATCTAAAAATTTAACCTTTTCCATTTCTCAATTGGAAAAATGTTGGCTTAGCTTTGTCAACATATCTACTGCCAGTCAAATAAAGGTGTAACTTCAGTTAAAAAATGAATTTCAAGGAAGAAACAGTTTTCATTTATACAAAAATTGAGGATTGCATATGAATGAAATTCCAATTTAAATGAAAGCTGTTTGAGTATTTATGTCAGCTTTATCTACACAGAGGTCTACGTTTTTTATGTAAAAATAAAGTGATTATGGAAAATTATACCACTTTGGAGACTGAATTAATTTGAATTTTGAAAAAAAATACTTATAGAGCAGATTTTCTTCATAAGATGTCACTTCTTAAAAGCATGAAAGCCTTAATCTTTCCTTATTTTTATTGAAATCAGAGTGGTTAATAGCACTTCATTGAGATTTGTACAGTTTCTACATTTATGTAATTTGACTAGTTTTTCTTAAATGCAATTAACTTTTATGTTCCAGAATGATTTAACAGTGATGGTAATAAATATCACAAGTTAACTGTCAATTGATACTTGAATCATGTTCTAGTTGATACTACAGTGGGGTTGCCTGTTATTTGACACACAGACAAAAAAGGCTTTTACATTTTGCATTCAAATTGGTTCATGATAAACAGCAAAAACCATTTATATCCTTACCTTTCCGTGAGTCTAACAGGAAAAACTAATTTGTTTATATATACATATGTATTAATTCCTATATCCTGGATAAGATAGCTTTATAATATTAAAGTTATAGTATTAAAATACCATATACATTTTAGGAAAATGATTGATTGAAAGAAATTTTAATATTTTCATTCTGTTACACCTATTTTAAGACTAAGAGCAAGAGGTTTTTGACTCATTCTGTAAGTGGGATAACGTGATTTATGATATGAAGTAATAAGGTGGTATCTTTCACAAAATTGGGTAAAACACTCTTGAAATAGAATGTGATTTAGTGTGTAAAAATGTTTTCATTTGTTCTCCTGAGGTATCTGTATCTGGAGGATTGACTCAGATCCTGGTCTTGCATACTTGGAAATTTTATTTTATCAGTTTGCTCAGGGACTATCAGGGTGAATGAATGAGGCTAACCAAATTCCTCAGGACAATTTGGTAATGTTAACTCAGGAAAACAGTGTGCATAATACATAAAGACATATTATACATAATACTTTTTGTTTTTTAAAATGTATCTTTTTTTTAAAATTCTTTTTTTATTTTTTATGTTTTATAAACATATATTTTTATCCCCAGGGGTACAGGTCTGTGAATCACCAGGTTTACACACTTCACAGCACTCACCAAAGCACATACCCTCCCCAATGTCCATAATCCCACCCCCTTCTCCCAACCCCCCTCCCCCCAGCAACCCTCAGTTTGTTTTATGAGATTAAGAGTCACTTATGGTTTGTCTCCCTCCCAATTCCATCTTGTTTCATTGATTCTTCTCCTACCCACTTAAGCCCCCATGTTGCATCACCACTTCCTCATATCAGGGAGATCATATGATAGTTGTCTTTCTCTGCTTGACTTATTTCGCTAAGCATGATACGCTCTAGTTCCATCCATGTTGTCGCAAATGGCAAGAGTGGCTAAAATGTATCTTAAAAACAGAATTAATTTGCTTAGAATCAGAGCAAAAGATATGAATATTTTTATTCATCTTTAAACTGAAATGGGAAATAATTCCTGCCGTACCATGTGTCCTCATAAGACCCAACTGAGTCTGATTAGGAGAAAGCTGGATAAGCACCTTTGTTCTTTTTCTATAACCTCTCTAATTCACAACCTATGTAGCTCAGTACCTCTCTGTAATACCAGCTTCATGAAGTTTATTATTTTTTTAATTTTTAAAAAAGATTTCATTTATTTAAAAGAGTGAGAAAGAGATAGAGAGAGAGAATGAGTGAGAGAGAGCATGAGTGGGGGGGGGGGGGCGGGGCAGAAGGAGAGGGAGAAGAAGATTCCATGATGAATGTGGAGCTCCTGGGGCTCCATCCCTGGACGCAGAGATCATGACCTGAGTGGAAGGCAGACTTTTAACTGACTGAGCCACCCACATGTCCTTCAGCTTCATGAAGTTTAAATTTCTATTAATATAACTTCTTTTAAATGGAACACAATTTAGGGTGGCCACTTTCTATTACATCATGTGAGGCATTCATTTATCTATCAATAATAAGCTATATCTAAATATAAGTAGGACCAGTTACTAGAGAACTTTTTCCATATGTCTCTTCTGTGTTGTTATTTTGTAACTGCCATTTATATAGACAGAGTTTCTAATCTTACCCATGAATTTTGTGGTGCATCTCAGTTTTGAGTTAATAACTATTTCTTTTCTCATTAAACCCGTAAAAGAAATTAGTATTTTCCAAACTCTGATCCAAGAACACTGGTTTTTAACAAAGATTTCAATAGTGTTTAGCAAGATGAGGAAAAAAAAAAAACCTTTTTTCTAAGGCTAAATCTATTTATGGCATTATAGTTTCTGTACTTTAATAAAAAGATGTTGATGATAAAAAATAGTACACATATTCATTTCTTAGTGGCCTTGGAAAAATAAAATACTAGAGATTATATATAGAAGTAGCATCACTTCCTTCTCTCTTCCTCTCCTTTTCCCTCCAAGAACAACTATTGGACTAACAAAACTTTCCCATTTTTTCGAAGATTGTAAATAAGTCTGCCCAAAGGTTTGGGGATGGGTGCAAATGGATCATAAAAATAGAGTGACACTGTTGAATGTGTGAGAATCATTGCCAGGAAGCAGATCTAGGAAATTTACCAGAATGCCCAAATATTTTACCTATCTATTTTTCCATAAGAAGGGCAGTATGGGGGGCACCTGGGTGGCTCAGTGGGTTAAAGCCTCTGCCTTCGGCTCAGGTCATGATCCCAGGATCCTGGGATCGAGCCCCACATCAGGCTCTCTGCTCATCGGGGAGCCTGCTTCCCCTCCTCTCTCTCTGCCTGCTTCTCTGCTTGCTTGTACTCTATCTCTCTGTCAAATAAATAAATAAAATCTTAAAAAAAAAAAAAAAAAAAAAAGAAGGGCAGTATGGGAATGAGGAGATAACCTGGAAAGAAATTTTTGAAATTGCGGTAAGAAAATATATAAAGAGCCTCAGCTTGGGTATAAGAGAAATCTATACAGGAGTCAATTTGTTATTGTTGTTGTTGTTTTTTAAGATATTATTTATTATTTATTTGACAGACAGAGATCACGAATAGGCAGGGAGGCAGACAGAGAGAGAAGAGGAAGCAGGCTCTCCGAGGGGCAGAGAGCCCGATGCCGGGCTCGATCCCAAGACTCCGGGATCATGACCCAAGCCGGAGGCAGAGGCCTTAACCCACTGAGTCACTCAGGCACCCCTACAGGAGTCAATTTGTATAGCAGCCTGTTGCTCCAAGGTCTCCAAAAGCATATTTGCTTTTGAGGACTGAGAAGCCTCATGAGAAATGAATTTGTACTCCATCTCCAGCTTATGGCAATATTGATTGGAACACAACACAATTTAATTTTTGAAGAATATTTTCCAAATGGGTGCTAGTAAGTTTTTATTACTACTTTTTATATTGTGTCTTTGGCATTAGGGAAAAAGCCTCTACATTTGTAAACATTTTTGCCCTTTATGATTTGGTGAAATATTTTCTGTGGCTTAAATATAGATTTCATTTTTCTTCAACATTACACTGGAAAATCTATGTATTTTTTCTGGCATACAAGGCTTAGTGTCTGTTTGTTTTTTTATACAAACGGTAGTTTTCACTTAATAAATGACCTTGATCTGGGCTTCAATCTTAGCCCTGCCACATATAGACTATGAGATCCAGGGCAAGGCATGGAGGCTCCTGAGCCTTTTTCCCTCCTGTGTGAAACTTGGCTTCAATAGTAAATACTACATAGGATTCTAATTAGGATTGCGTGAGATCCTCCACACAGATTCTCACTCCAGAGTATGGCACATGTAAGACTATCAGTACAAGTTAGTTATTTTTGTTAATAGTGATAGCATGTTGTATTGTAGAAAAAAATAGCTTATTTTGAGCTTTGTCTTTGGGTAGGCAACCTGTTATTTTTCCACTAGTTTTGCTTATTAAAACTTCATTTCATTCAACATAATTTTCAAGATGTATTTCTCCCTTTATTAATGTTTTATATATTATTGTACTTCCTTCCTAGATTTAAGTTTGAGTTGCTTTCAATTTAAGAAAGCTTACTTAATCTTGCCTTTGTCTTGTCTTTACTTCTGTTCTAAAGGTCTAACTTCTTTATCAATACCTCTATAATACTTCATCTACATCTCTTATTTCTCCAAACATTTGTCCATAATTGATACTTTTTCTTTTCTTTTTTTCCTGTTCTATAGTAGAGCTCATATGCCTCCCTTATATGATGAGAATAAAAATATTTTTTTTCTATCCCACTTCAATCACCCCTCCCCTACTTTTTGTAATATGCTTTATTTCCAAGAAACCTTTCAGCTGTTATCACCCTAGGGTAACAATAGCATTTAGGGGTAAATATTTCTAAGGAAAGAAAAGTGCATGACATAGGGAGAATTTCTATCAGGCAGGGATGTAAAGCCTTCCTATAAAAAGAAGACTATCTGGGCTTGAGAGGAAGAATCTTGCCAATGTGATCTTTGTACTTTAAGATTTGTCTTCCATATAAAAATGAGATAATATATTTCATACCCTATTACTAAACCTTTGCTCCTCATGCACAACTTTATATTTCTTGCTAATTTAAGTCCATTTAATTTAGCCCTTTATTGCATTATTGAATTAGATATTGGAAAGGCAAATACCATTAGAAAAAGAGAAGTGTAGAAGATGCGAGGAGTTCTTAATACAAGAGTAAGAAAAGACTTTCAGACACTGGAAAGAGGAGTCAAGGCATGATAGAAGGGTATTACATTGAGAAAGACTTCTTATTAGTTCTGAACCCCAAAAGACAGTAAGACCAGGAACAGAGGATGGCTTGAAAAGAAAAGAAAAGAAAAGACATAAAACAGGAATCTTGTGCCTTGGCTCACTAGAGTAGAAGAGATTGGATGGCAAAATTAGGGAGTAGATCTTTGGTTCTCCACGGCCTGTATGTGGCAAGTAGAGGATACAGGTATACAAGATGTCTCAAGGGCCCATCAGCCCAGAGCTAGTGGAGGATCAAGAGAGTTGACTGGTGAGCTCACCTGGAGGCTTGTTGCAGGGAGGGGAAGAATTATGATTCACAGAGGGCTCAAATTAGGGGTTAGTGTTTGAATGGACATTGCAACCCCTCCTCAAGGGCTCTGTGGTATGAAATGATTGCAGAAGCTGGGCTTACAGTGCAAAAAGAGGCCTCTGTGCATCCTTCTAAGACTTCCTGAAATAGAGCCAAAGTTGTACCAACTATGGAAGTGGCACCTCACAGCTCAACATAGCACCTGAATATTTATTTTTAAAAGTGCTTGTATTATGAACAAGAAGTCTTTGAATAACCTTTATTTTCAGGAATGACAAGAGTTAACAAAGTAACATAAACTTTGGTTTATTTTGGTGAGGAAACTGAATGATAGTGTCTAAATTTTGGTCAATGGGGATTATAATTCTTCTGTTGCATTTTGTGTTTCCTCTTAATGTTTTATGTTCACCCTATTTGCATTTTTACTTCCACTTTATGATAGTTTTTCGGCATTGTGTGTGTGTGTGCATGTGTGTGTGTGCATCTTTTCAAAGAACCTGATTTTTTTTCCCTCCTCTATATTCTGGAGAGGATATTAAAGGTAAGAACCTTGGGCTGGTTAAGTTACATTCAGAGGCATTATTTCTATGAAGTCTTGAGATTGTTTTGTTTCCCTTCTACTGAAAAAAATAATACCAGGTTCTCAATGAATTTTTTTTATTTAAATTCAATTATCCATCATAGAGTACATCATTAATTTCAGATGTAGAGTTCAATAATTCATCAGTTGCATATAACACCCAGTGCTCATCACATCACATACAATGAATGTTTTTGAATAAATATTTGAGGGACTATACAGAGTTCATTTATTGCTTTTCAAGAGCCTAGCTAAAAATATGAGTCAGAGGTAAAGATTCATCAAGTCTCGTAACAAGCCATAGAACACCGTTTCATTTGGGCTATCACCTAAATCTCATCAAATCAGTAGCAGAAAGTCAGCAGACACTAGTCATGCTGCAAGCAGCTGACTGACAGCCCCCGTCAGGTAAGCTGGACAGATAGACAAGGCTATGTCTTCATAAAGTGGTCATAAATAGAGCAGAGAGATCCTGAGAGGTCATCTGGTCTTAGTACAGGTTTAAGGGTCCAAGAAGGATGTGGAAGCTAGCTATAGAAGAAAGTTAGTTGATGTTAATTGTAAGGAACATCTTAGCAGTCCACAGTAGCTAAAAATAAGGGAAAATTAAAGATGAATCAGTGAGGGATGGGATGGGTAGATATAAAGGACTTATTTTCCATTTTTTTTAATTTTTAATTTTTAATTTTTTATTAACATATATTTTTATCCCCAGGGGTACAGGTCTGTGAATCTCCAGCTTTACACACTTCACAGCCCTCACCATAGTACATACCCTCCCCAATGTCCATAACACCACACCCCTCTCCCAACAGCCCTCCCCCCAGCAACCCTCAGTTTGTTTTGTGAGATTAAGAGTCACTTATGGTTTGTTTCCCACCCAATCGCATCTTGTTTCATTTATTCTTCTCCTACCCCCTTAAGCCCCCATGTTGCATCACCACTTCCTCATATCAGGGAGATCATATGATAGTTGTCTTTCTCTGATTGACTTATTTCACTAAGCATGATACCCTCTAATTCCATCCACGTCATCGCAAATGGCAAGATTTCATTTCTTTCGATGGTTGCATGGTATTCCATTGTGTATATATACCACATCTTCTTTATTTATTCATCTGTTGATGGCATCTAAGTTCTTTCCATAGTTTGGCTATTGTAGACATTGCTGCTATAAACAATCGGGTTCTTTCCATAGTTTGGCTATTGTAGACATTGCTGCTATAAACATTCGGGTGCACGTGCCCCTTCGGACCACCACGTGTGTATCTTTAGGGTAAATACCCAGTAGTGCAATTGCTGGGTCATAGGGTAGTTCTATTTTCAAAATTTTGAGGAATCTCCATGCTGTTTTCCAGAGAGGTTGCACCAGTTTGCATTCCCACCAACAGTGTAGGACGGTTCCCCTTTCTCTACATCCTCGCCAGCATCTGTCATTTCCTGACTTGTTAATTTTAGCCATTCTGACTGGTGTGAGGTGATATCTCATTGTGGTTTTGATTTGTATTTCCCTGATGCTGAGTGATATGGAGCACTTTTTCATGTATCCATCTGGATGTCTTCTTTGCAGAAATGTCTGTTCATGTCCTCTGCCCATTTCTTGATTGGATTATTTGTTCTTTGGGTATTGAGTTTGCTAAGTTCTTTATAGATTCTGGACACTAGTCCTTTATCTGATATGTCGTTTGCAAATATCTTCTCCCATTCTGTCAGTTGTCTTTTGATTTTGTTAACTGTTTCCTTTGCTGTGCAAAAGCTTTTGATCTTGATGAAATCCCAATAGTTCATTTTTTCCCTCACTTCCCTTGCCTTTGGCGATGTTCCTAGGAAGAAGTTGCTGCAACTGATTTGAGGAGGTTCCTACCCATGTTTTCCTCAAGGATTTTGATAGATTCCTTTCTCACCTTGTGGTCTTTCATCCATTTTGAGTCTATTTTTGTTTGTGGTGTAAGGAAATGTTCCAATTTCATTTTTTTGCATGTGGCTGTCCAATTTTCCCAACACCATTTATTGAAGAGGCTGTCTTTTTTCCATTGGACATTCTTACCTGCTTTGTCAAAGATTAGTTGATCATAGAGCTGAGGGTCTATTTCTGGGCTCTCTATTCTGTTCCATTGATCTATGTGTCTGTTTTTGTGCCAGTACCATGCTGTCTTGATGATGGCAGTTTTATAATAGAGCTTGAAGTCCAGAATTGTAATGCCACCAACTTTGGCTTTATTTTTCAATATTCCTTTGACTATTTGAGGTCTTTTCTGGTTCCATATAAATTTTAGGATTATTTGTTCCATTTCTTTGAAAAAAATGGATGGTATTTTGATAGGAATTTCATTAAATGTGTAGATTGCTTTAGGTAGCATAGACATTTTCACAATATTTGTTCTTCCAATCCATGAGCATGGAACATTTTTCCATTTCTTTGTGTCTTCCTCAATTTCTTTCATGAGAACTTTATAATTTTCTGCGTATAGATTCTGTGCCTCTTTGGTTAGATTTATTCCTAGGTATCTTATGGTTTGGGGTGCAATTGTAAAGGGGATGGACTCCTTAATTTCTCTTTGTTCTGTCTTGTTGTTGGTGTAGAGAAATGCAACAGATTTCTGTTCATTGATTTTATATCCTGACACTTTACTGAATTCCTGTACAAGATCTAGCAGTTTTGGAGTGGAGCCTTTTGGGTTTTCCACATATAGTGTCATTCATCTGTGAAGAGTGATAGTTTGACTTCTTCTTTGCCTATTTGGATGCATTTAATTTCCTTTTGTTGTCCGATTGCTGAGGCTAGGATTTCTAGTACTATGTTGAATAGCAGTGGTGATAATGGACATCCCTGCCATGTTCCTGACCTTAGGAGAAAAGCTTTCAGTTTTTCTCCATTGAGAATAATATTTGCAGTGCGTTTTTCATAGATGGCTTTGATAATATTGAGGTATGTGCCCTCTATCCCTACAGTGTGAAGAGTTTTGATCAGGAAGGGATGCTGTACTTTGTCAAATGCTCTTTCAGCATCTATTGAGAATATCATATGGTTCTTGTTCTTTCTTTTATTAATGTATTGTATCAGATTGATTGATTTGTGGATGTTGAACCAACCTTGCAGCCCTGGAATAAATCCCACTTGGTAGTAGTGAATAATCCTTTTAATGTACTGTTGAATCCTATTGGCTAGTATTTTGGTGAGAATATTCGCATCTGTGTTCATCAAGGATATTGGTCTGTAGTTCTCTTTCTCTTTTTTTTAAATTTTTTATTTTTTATGAACATATGTTTTTATCACCAGGGTTGTAGTTCTCTTTTTTGATGGGATCCTTGTCTAGTTTTGGGATCAAGGTGATGCTAGCCTCATAAAATGAGTTTGGAAGTTTTCCTTCATTTTTTTTTTTTTTTTTTTTTTGGTACATTTTCAGGAGAATAGGAATTAATTCTTTCAATGTTTGGTAGAATTCCTCTGGGAAGCCATCTGGCCCTGGGCTTTTGTTTGTTTGGAGATTTTTGATGACTGTTTCAATCTCCTTACTGGTTATGGCTCTGTTCAGGTTTTCTATTTCTTCCTGGTTCAGTTGTGGTAGTTTATTTTTATTTTTTTTTTTTTAAATTTTATTTATTTATTTGAAAGACGGAGATCACAAGTAGGCAGAGAGGCAGGCAGAGAGAGAGAGAGGGGGAAGCAGGCTTCCTGCGGAGCAGGGAGCCCGATGCGGGGCTCGATCCCAGGACCCTGAGATCATGACCCGAGCCAAAGGCAGCAGCCCAAACCACTGAGCCACCCAGGCGCCCCAAGTTGTGGTAGTTTATATGTCTCTAGGAACGCATCCCTTTCTTCCAGATTGTCAAATTTGTTGTCATAGAGTTGCTCATAGTATGTTCTTATAATTGTTTGTATTTCTTTGGTGTTGTGATCTGTCCTCTTTCATTCATGATTTTATTGATTTGGGTCCTTTTTCTTTCCTTTTTGATAAGTCTGGCCAGGGGTTTATCAATCTTATTAATTCTTTCAAAGAACCAGCTCCTAGTTTCGTTAATTTGGTCTATTGTTTTTTTGGTCTCTGTTTCATTGATTTCTGCTCTGATCTTTATGATTTCTCTTCTCCTGCTGGGTTTAGGGTTTCTTTCTTCTTCTTTCTCCAGCTCCTTTAGGTGAAGGGTTAGGTTGTGTACTTGAGAACTTTCTTGTTTCTTGAGAAAGGCTTATACTGCCATATATTTTCCTCTCGGGACTGCCTTTGTTGTGTCCCACAGATTTTGAACCATTGTGTTTTCTTTATCATTTGTGTCCATGAATTTTTTCAATTCTTCTTTAATTTTCTGGTTGACCCATTCATTCTTTAGAAGGATGCTGTTTAGTCTCCATGTATTTGGGTTCTTTCCAAATTTCCTCTTGTAATTGAGTTCTAGCTTCAGAGCATTGTGGTCTGAAAATATGCAGGGAATGATCCCAATCTTTTGATACCTGTTGAGACATGATTTAGGACCCAGGTTGTGATCTGTTCTGGAGAATGTTCCATGCGCATTAGAGAAGAATGTGTATTCTGTTGCTTTGGGATGAAATGTTCTGAATATATCTGTGATATCCATCTGGTCCATTGTGTCATTTAAGGCCTTTATTTCCTTGATGATTTTTTCCTTGGATGATCTGTTCATTTCAGTGAGGGGAGTGTTAAAGTCCTCTACTATTATTGTATTATTGTTGATGTGTTTTTTTGATTTTGTTATTAATTGGTTTATATATTTGGTTGCTCCCACGTTAGGGGCATAGATATTTAAAATTGTTAGATATTCTTGTTGGACAGGTCCCTTGAGTATGATATAGTGTCCTTCCTCATCTCTTATTATAGTCTTTGGCTTAAAATCTAATTGATCTAAGGATTGCCACCCCTGCTTTCTTCTGATGTCCATTAGCATGGTAAATTGTTTCCACCCCCTCACTTTGAATCTGGAGGTGTCTTCAGGTCTAAAACGAGTTTCTTGTAGGCTACATATAGATGTTTTTTTTTTTTTTTATCTATTCTGATACCCTTTGTCTTTTGATTGGGGTATTTAGCCCATTAACATTCAGGGTAACTATTGAGAGATATGAATTTAGTGCCATTGTATTGCCTGTAAGGTGCTGTTACTGTATATTACCTCTATTCCTTTCTGATCTACTACTTTTAGGGTCTCTCTTTGCTTAGAGGACCCCTTTCAATATTTCCTGTACAGCTGGTTTGGTGTTTGCTAATTCTTTCATTTTTTGTTTGTCCTGGAAGTTTTTTATCTCTCCTTCTGTTTTCAATGATAGCCTAGCTGAATATAGTATTCATGGCTGCATGTTTTTCTCATTTAGTGCTCTGACTATATCATGCCAGCTCTTTCTGGCCTTCTAAGTCTCTGTGGATAAGTCTGCTGCCAATCTAATATTTTCACCATTGTATGTTACAGATTTCTTTTCCCGGGCTGCTTTTCAGGATTTTCTCTTAGTCACTAAGTCTTGTAAATTTTACTATTAGGTGATGGGGTATGGACCTCTTCTTGTTGATTTTTAGGGGGGTTCTCTGCACCTCCTGGATTTTGATGCTTGTTCCCTTTGCTATATTAGGGAAATTCTCTCCAATAATTCTCTCCAATATACCTCTTCTCCCCTCTCTCTTTCTTCTTCTTCTGGAATTCCAATTATTCTAATGTTGTTTCGTCTTATGATGTCACTTATCTCTTGAATTCTCCCCTTTTGGTCCAGTAGCTGTTTGTCCCTCTTTTGCTTAGCTTCTTTCTTCTCTGTCATTTGGTCTTCTATATTGCTAATTCTTTCTTCTGCCTCATTTATCCTTGCAGTGAGAACCTCCATTTTTGATTGCACCTCATTAATAGCTATTTTGGATTTCAACTTGGTTAGATTTTAGTTCTTTTATTTCTCTAGAAAGGGCTTTTATATCTCCCAAGAGGGTTTTTCTAATATCTCCCATGCCTTTTTGAGCCCGGTTAGAACCTTGAAAATCTTCATTCTGAACTCTAGATCTGACATATTACCAATGTCTGTATTGATTGGGTCCCTAGCCTTCAGTACTGCCTCTTTTTTTTTTTTTTTTTTTTGTGGTGTATTTTTTTGCCTTGTCATTTTGTCCCAATAAGAGTATATGAAGGAGCAAGTAAAATACTAAAAGGGTGGAAAAGACCCCAGGAAAATATGCTTTAACCAAATCAGAAGAGATCCCAAATTTTGTGGGGGAGAAAGGGGATAAAATGAGGTTCAGAAAAAAAAAAAAGAAACAATTAAAAAAAGAAAGCAAATATAGAAAAATATATATATATATATATTAGATAAACTAGTTAAAAATGTTTAAAAAAAGGGTAAAATTTTAAAAAAATTTAGAAGAAGAAAAAAAATTGTAAAAAAAAAATTAAATTAACTGCAAGAGTAAGGAATCACGGGGAGAAAGCCATGAGTTCTGTGCTTTGTTTTCTCCTCCTCTGGAATTTCGCTGCTCTCCTTGGTATTGAACCTGCACTCCTTGGTAAATGAACTTGGTCTTGGCTGGATTTCTTGTTGATCTTCTGGGGGAGGGGCCTGGTGTAGTGATTCTCAAGTGTCTTTGCCCCAGGTGGAATTGAATCACCCTTACCAGGGAACAGGCTGAGTAATCTGCTCAGGTTTGCTTTTAGGAGCTTTTCTTCCCTGAACGCTTTCTGTAGAGTTCTGGAAGACGGGAATGAAAATGGCGTCCTCCCAGTCTTCAGCCTGAAAGAGCTGGGAGCTCGGGGTCCCACTCCTCAATGCGCCCTCAGATAATAGAGAAATACAGCCCAATTACTCCTGTCTCCTTGGCCTCTGGCCGTGCTCTGTGCTCACTGAGCCTGAGACTTGTTCATGGTATCCCCAAGCTGATATCTCACTCCTTGGCTCTGTCTCTGTAGCCGGCTTCCCTGTTCTAATACCTGCAAGCTCTGTGACACTCAGACACCCCTGGTCTTTCTGTGACCCTGCAGGACCTGAGGCCACGCTGACCCTGCATGGGCTTCACCCTGGTTTAGTCTCTGGAGTGATGTCCCTCAGTGGAGCAGACTTTTAAAAGTCCCGATTTTGTGCTCCGTTGCTCCGCTGCTTTCTGGGAGCCGGCCCCTCCTCCGGCGTTCTATCTTCCCATTGCTTTGAATTCACTTCTCCACCAGTCCTACCTTTCAGAAAGTGTTTGATTTTTTGTTTCTAGAATTGCTGTTGTTTTTCTCTTCGATCTGCCATTGGATTTGTAGGTGTTTACAATCTTTAGATAAGCTATCTTGCTGATCTCCTGCTACCTGATGTAGTCTCAGCCTGCTACTTCTCCACCATCTTCAACTGATCCTTTATTTTCCATTTTAATATGAGATAATCTAATAGGCCTAGGAAAGACTACAACTGTGTATAATTCCATATATGTGTAAAAATATGAGTATACATATAAAGTTTAGGTCAAATTGAACAAGATAAGTTTGGTGATCTTATGAACTCCAGAGTTATGTATGATTTAATCATAATGCTTCCTAGTTATTTGAATAAAATAAATTTTACTTTAACTAGGTTATTGCAGTCCCTAAACTCAGATCTTTATACTTATTTTAAAAATCATGCAATTATTGGCAGCAAAAGAATGACAACTGGAGAATTTGTTATTACTTTACTGGCATCATTTCTTAACCTACTCTCCTACTCACCATCTCAACGTGGTTCCACAACCTGTAAAGATAACAGCCCCCATAAATGGGCAAAACATGAAAATATCTTTGGTATCGTTTTGTTTTCTTGGTTGTTCCAGATGTATGAGATATATTTTTTCTTGACTATTTTAAATTGCATTCTACCTTTGATTTGCTAACAATTATAGGCCTCTGAGCAGAGGTAGATGACTCCTCAGATAATGTCACATATAGGTTAAGAATTTTAAGTGATTTTTAAATTAATTTTCATTGTAAAATGTTTGAAGCTTTCCCACACGTGCTGTGTTTAAAAGAAGTGAAAAGTCTTCCTCTTTCTGGGGTTCTTATGAAACTATTTGCAATTTTCTCTTTAATTTTGACTGAGAATATCACAATAATGTGATTTTTTTTGGAGTATGATCTTTAAAGTTTCAACTGGAAACTGGAACAGAGGCTAGCACAATCAAAAGAAATGAAAGTTAACCTAAAACTGTCATTTTAAAGAATATTTAGCTTAGGATCAAGTTTGGGTGAGGGATTTTTTTGAAATCAGATTATTCATTCCTTTTTTTCCTGAAGTGTACAATCATCTGGCCACAGCAGGGAGACACCAAGGAGTCATGTATCTTCCCTTCTTTCTTCCTTGCTCTCATTTCTGGAAGCACAGATGATAATTCTGAAGCTACAGAATGAAGGAAAGTGAGTCCTCTGACACAGCATCCTCCCCACTGTTTCTTGTGTATCAGTTCAGCCATTTCCAAGGCAGGACACACACTCTTAAAAAAGATTAAATGCCAGATGGTAGAGCAACTATCAACTTCCACATAATCAGGTCCAGTAAATCATAGAGAAAACAGCCCTCTGACTTTTCTCTTTTCATTCTTACCAAAATTCCTTCTATTTTTCTTTCTGTCACATCTTACCATGTGAGCAATGTGAGTTTAGTCATTCTTTCATCAGCACCATCATTCTTAATCAACAGTGATTAAAGTTCAGTATGTAGTTGAAATCGTGCTGAGTGGTAGATTACATAGTGAAAGGGCAAGAGACAGTCATCTGATTCAAAGAGAATACTTTTAAAACTTAAAATAGAAAGTTGAAGTCAAATGATTAGAAAATAATTTCTTTCATTATATTTATTTATATTTATTTTATTATTATATAGAGTAAGTATAATACATATTATATATTTTATTATATTTTCTGTTTTTTTCCTAAGTATTGATGACAGACTATGAGGGGCAGAGGAAGAGGGAGCTGAGCAGGGAGCTCCTCCCAATGCTCTGAGATGCTTGAGGTGGGGCTCAGTCCTAGGGTCATGACCTGAGCCAAAGGAGGACGCTTAACCAATTGGGCCACCCAGAGGCCCACCTTTCTACCAGTTTTTTTCTATCAGTTTCTATCAGTTTTCAAAGTACAGTTGACCTATGAACATGGGTTTGAACTGCAGGGGTCCACTTATACATGAAATACACACACACACACACACGCAATAAAGTACTATAAATGTATTTTCTCTTCCTTAGAGTTTTCTTAATAACCTTCTGTTTTCCCTAACTTACTTTAGAATACAGCATATAATACACATAACATACAGAATATGTGTTAATTGTGCTTTCAGTAAGGCTTCCAGTCAACAGTAAGCTACTTAGTTGTTAACATTTCGGGGGGGTTGAAAGTTATAGGTGGATTTTCTAGTGTGTATGGGAATCTGTGCCTCAATACCTGTGCTGTTCAAGAATTAATTATAATTGGAATTCAGACTTTTTTTTATTATGAGTAAAATCTATTAGTATGCATTCATTCCTTTAGACTATTCTGTTCATGTGTTTTATAATAAATACTAGTACAGATTGTTAATTGCATCATTTATCTTCACTTCTTTGTATATATGTTATTTACATGCTTTAGATCTTTCATGCTTCCAAAAACCCTGTAAGGGTTTTACAGATGAATACAATTGAAGTTCATAAATCTTAAGGTAACTTGCCCAAGGGTGCAAAGCTTAAGTGCTAGAAGTAGGATCTCAACCACAGCAACTAAAACCCACAGAAACAAGTGTGTGTTAACCATTATAATACAAAGCCTATTAGTTAAATTGTACCTTTCCTTGGGGCACCGGGGCCTCTCAGTGGATTGCATGTCTGCCTTTGGCTCAGGTCATGCCTGGGATTGAGCCTGGAGTTGGGCTCCCTGCTCAGCTGGAAGCCTGCTTCTCCCTCAATCCTCCTCCTCACTTATGCTTGTGCTCTCAAATAAATAAAATCTTAAAAAAAAAAAAAGTGTACCTTTTTTTAGTTAAAGCAAAGCTTTCTTTTCCTTCAAGAAATCATGAGTAAATGATTCTTTAAAAATGTGCAGATATGGCAGAAATCTGTGACTGTTCCTTTTAGAATTTTTCTTTAATATATATTTAATATATATTTTTTGCATAAGAACTATGTGTTGTATATATTATCTATCTATCTATCTATCTATCTATCTATATATATATATATTTCATATATTGAAGACTAAAATTACTAAGTGATTTTTTTCACTACCTGAAATAAGACTGGAAAAAAGGTCTCAGAATCTTCTAGTTCACTTCTTTTGATACTACCCTGGACTACATTGTAAATAGTTTCTATAAGAATAGGAAAACTTTACAAATGAAGTGCTACAAGGATTAGAGTTCTTATCATTATTCTCTTCTCTTCCTTTTCCATATCCCCTGCCCTTCCCTCTTCCTTTCTCACTCCTCCTCTCCTACTTTCTTCTTCCTTCTCTTTCTTGTTTTATTCTTAGTCTTCTTCCTCCTAACCAGTAATTGTTTGTGGGATAGAGAAATGTTAGTGAGAAGAGAAATCCATAGACCCTAAATAAATTGCCCAATGCACTCATCAAAATAGGGTGTGATTTACATCCAAATACCTACAAAGGTTTATTTTTTATTTATTTGAGAGCCAGAGAGAGCAAGTGGGGGGAGGGGCACAGAGGGAGAGATTCTCAGGCAGACTCCATGCTGAGCACAGAGCCCAACTCCAGGCTCAATCTCCCAACCTTGAGATCATGACCTTATTAGAAATCATGAGTCAGTGGCTTAACTGACTAAGCCACCCAGGTGCCCCCAAAGTTTTATTAAAAAAAAAAAAAACTAAAAAAGATATAAATAAATTACAACAGGATTAGAATTGATTATTTGTCTGCCTTGGATTAACACATTTATGCCTTTTCTTCAGAAAGAAAAAAATCTTTTTTAGTTAGTTCTTTAAAATTAGTTTTTCTTGGCTTAATTCAGTTGTAAAATTTGGTTAATCCCTCTTAGAGGAGAGTAATTTCTCTGGTTTCATCAACGTTGATTGGAATAGAATGTTCAAGTGTGAGATGCAAGGTCTTCAAAAACCAGTTCTCACATCCTAACCCATATGTCTCATGTGCAAACACATACACAATTTCTATCAATTCTTCAATTTCAACTTGATAGCTTCTAGTTACCAGAGTACTTGCTGCATTGCTCCTGAGTGGTAGGAAAAGCTTCACTGTTCTTAATTCTATACAGAGAATGCCCACAGGTATTAATTCTGTGTTAATTCTACTTGAGTTACCAATGATTCTCCTTTCAGGATTCTTTTTTTATCCCTGCATAGAAAAATAAGCTACATGGATATAAATGATTTGGTTATCTTAGATTTGCATTTCATGGAAAGGACAACACTTGAGATACAAAATTTTGTGTAGATTTTTTTACAGCACATAATCTTCTCCAATATTTTAAACTTTTCAATATACTTTCAACAAGGAGTCTGTCATAATTTAGATGAGTCTCTAAGGAAAGGAATTCACAAAAACCAAACTTGACTTAAAAAGAGCTTTCATTTACTTCAGCCTTACAGTAAATGGATCATCTTATCATTGTGAACCTTCCCTTGTTTCTATACAAACACATAAGCGTAATAATTTATTTAACTAATCATTTCATTTATCTAAAGCAAAAACTCGCTAAAGCTAGAAAAAAGGATAAAATCTCAATTAGATTTGAAAAGCAAAGTCTATTATTTAATTAATTGAATTTTTAAAGTATTTAATACAACCTATTTTTTTATTCTCACCAATATATGAATATACTTTTAATAATTTAATTATGCAATTAAAACCTTTTAAAGCTTTTTATTTAAAGCTGAAAATAGAGGCTCAAGTTATGATAATCCTGAAATCAGTGTAATCCTTTTTAAAACTTTCAAGGTAGGATGTCATTTATATGTTCAAATTTATTTTTATACCTGTAAAACTTTTAGGTGAGGTAACTTTTGTGTGTCTCATTTAAAAAAGTTAAAATTTAAACAGTGATGATATGTTTCTGTAAGTAAAATAATGCATGCTCATTGGCTGCTTGGGGAAATAATTGGAGGATGCATTGTGTGCTCACTTTTTATTTTATTTTTTTTAAGATTTTTATTTATTCATTTGACAGATCACAAGTAGGCAGAGAGGCAGGCAGAGAGAGAAAGAGAGAGAGAGGGAGAAGCAGGCTCCCTGCTGAGCAGAGAGCCCGATGTGGAGCTTGATCCCAGGACCCTGAGATCATGATCTGAGCCGAAGGCAGAGGCTTTAACCCACTGAGCCACCCAGGCGCCCCATGTGCTCACTTTTAATACAAAAATATATACATAATAAAGTGAAATCCTATCAATTTCTAACCACTCATTGTCTTTAAGTAAATGTTAGCAGTTTATTTATATATCATTCCAGAGATATATCTTTTGAAATTAAGCATTAACATGTACAATTAACCAATGATAATATGCTATAATTTCTGCTCTGAAACAGGCATATTTTCTTTACTTGTTATTATAGCAGTCTCCTTCATAACATACTCCAAGTTTAAATTCCAACTAATATCCTTAATATAATTTAGGTAAGTTCTTTTGTCTCTCTAAATTTTGATTTCCTCATTTGTAAATGGGATAATAATTGCCAAGAAGAGTCAGCCTGGAATGAGTTAGTTAGAAAAACTTTCACTTTATAAGTAGGGTGACTATTCATCCTTATTTTTCCTATTATCTCAAATTATTCACAGTGTCCCTTTTCACTCTCAGAAGTGATCTGATTTGAATATTAAATGATATAGCCATATAGGCTTGTTGAGAGGATTGAATGGGATAGTGTCTGGTGTATTCTAAGAGTTCCATCTATGTATTTAATGTACATATATATAGGGAAAATCAACATATACATAAATTATTTTAATATTTTTTACCTTTACTTACATCTTTTTACTACTAAACAATGTAAATTAAATATACATAGACATACACAAAATTAGGATTATTTCAGATCCAATAGATTTTGAATTTAGAACACATACCTCAGGATCAAAGCCAACTCTGTGGTATGATTAAAGTAGTCTTCATAACAATGAACAAATTTTATCATCTAATTAAAGTATAGCAATATATGAATGAAAACCACTACTCATCTAAAATGCAATGACTGCACTTTTCATATTGTCTATATGTCTCATGTAAAAAAAAAAGAGGGAATCTTTATTAGTTTACATCTCTTCATTAAAAAAATAATTTTGATCTGCAAACTTAATGTGTTCTTATTTAAATGAAAACACAATGGACAGATAAAGCTGGTATTCAGGAATTAAAGTACATATTTTTTAGGGGCAAAATGTATTAAACAAGCAAAAATGAAAGCCACAAAGGGGGAAATATAATAATTAAAATTTTTCTTGGTCTGAAAGAAATGTCTTTATTGCTTTTACCCTACAAGTGCCAGGAATGAAGAGAAGACAGTGGAGAGGAGGGAGAATCTTCAGATGAGGGATATACACATCCCCTCCCCCCAAAAGGACCCCATACTTGCCCAAACCAAACCTCGCCTCACCTTAGGATGATTTTCTGTGAACTACCTAACATAGAAGTTGAGGTGAGGAAATCAAAACCACAAAAATAAATTCTAAAGACTCTGAGACATTGGGGAGCATAGGGGAAGGAATGAGATGGTAGGGGAAAGAACAGGGCAGGAAGTGGAACCTGGATGCAGCTCCCCGACTATGCCAGCACCTCTCCTCCACAGGATGAAATGCTTTGACCAGAGATGGGGTCCAAGACCACAGCACACTGGAGAGATGATCATGCTTGCCCTAGCATACTCATACTCAACATGTATGCACAGGGACTCTAATGGAAACACAATGTTCAAGATACACACACATGTACTCACAGCACTGATACATGTTCACTGTAAGACTGCAGAATGCAGGGCCAGGAGAGAGGGCTAGGGGTAAGGTGTCCTAGAGTCACTTCTCAGAGGCCCTCCATCCTCAGAAGTACCAGAGACACCCACTCCCATCTCCTCCTCGACTCAGGTCCATAGACCCAATACTATCTGGGTGTGAACTCTGTATCACTCAGGCTGGCACTCTTCTGCTTCACACAAAGAGAAGAGGGCATCCACACCTCTCATCTGTGGAAGGGGCAGAGCTCAGCCTTCGAGGCCAACACAACCTAAGACTCATTGGAAGGAAGCTCTGGTAAGGTACTGGGCTGGAAGACCAGGAGGCTAGCCCTCCAAATTTCTCCTTCTTCATCCAAAGGTCAGGAAAACAGTTTGGGGTAGGGGTAAGATAGGCCTCAGAGGCGGTGTCCATCCTGTGGGCCCTGGTTTCCTGTCTACTGGTGTGAACCTTAACCACCAACCCACCCCTAACCCCCAACCCACCCCAGTCATACAGCTTCCAAAGATTCTCACCTGTTCCTGATAACTGTTGCTTTTCTGCCCTTTTGGGGGGAAGGGGACTGAATTTCCCCATGCCAGGTCACTCCAAACCTAACAACAGAACCTGTAAGGCAGCACCCTGGTGCTGTTTGCTGTGTGTGGTGTCCCTGGAGAAGGCATTCTCCCCAGGGACAACCACTCAGAGATAAGCTGCCTACTGGTGACAGGGCCAAAAATTGAGGCAGGCCCCACAGCTACATGCTTCGCCCCTAACTGGGGCTGTGTTGATTAACAACTGGAATCTCTCCAAGAGCTCAAAGGCAAGATACTATGGCAAGCAGTAGAGAGAGTCTCTCTCTTTGTGGTCTGGGTATAACAGTGAGAACAGGACAGGATCCTGGAGTCAGGGCCACTGGGACGGCTGTGGTGAATTTGGCAGAAGATAAAGAAAAAGGTGGATATGGGGGTGAGGAGGTGAGAGATAGGGACACGAACAAGAAAGGGCAAAACATAAGGAGTGTATTTTTGTTTTCTTTTGTTTTGTTTTTGTAAAGTAAAGAAAAAAGCCTGTGGGCCATGACGCTGCCTTCTGTGTGTCCTGTGGTGTCACACAGGCAGGTGTGCAGTACCACTCACTCAGTAGGAGAACTGGGGGAATCTGGTCTGCTTCTCTAGCTCCCGTGAGCCTGGTTGTCATAGCAGTCCCTGAGGTGTGATTTAAAGGATGTCACCATTTCATTTCTTTAACAACTCTAAATGGAAAGACTTGTGTAATGAAGTGAAGTGAAAACTTACCCTAGTGCAATGGTGTTAGGAGGTGGGACCTTTGGGAGGCAACTGTGAGAAATAAATTTCTATTATTTTTAAACCACTCAATCTATGATACTTTGTTATAGCAGCTCAAAGTTAAACAACTTGAATTAAATTACACATGTTATTAAACATTCAAAAACTAGTTTTCTTTCTTTAACACATCTAAATATTTGTTCCTTTTTTTCAATGACCTGTGTTTATATTGTTTAATAATATCTCGAATGATTTATATATATTTGTAGCTTTTGAGGTTATTGTGATATTTTGTTAATGATTTCTTATATTGTAAAAATCTTCAAAGCATCCAGAGGTACTTGTAACATTAGAAGCACTGATCATGAGAAACCAGATATAGTCAAAGCTAAAACTTTAAATTAATAAATTCACAAGCTATACATAGGACTAGGGAAATTGTCACAGCAAATGCATGAAACTGGCTTTGAATTTGTCTATTAAGAACATTCAAGAAATTATGATTAATAATACTTTTAAAGCTCTATATGAGGGATGTACTGAAAGAATAATTTATGCTTTGTAGCCTTCAGAGAAAGGAGAGGTTATTCTGAGTTGACTTTTTCACTGATAACATTCAATTTAAGTGGAAAGGGATTTCAGCAAGAAGAGCAAAGGCAAGGGGAATCGGGGTGGCTCAGTTGGCTAAGCAACTGCCTTCGGCTCAGATTATGATCCTGGAGTCCTGGGATTGGGTCCCATATTGGGTCTCTGCTCAGCAGGGAGTCTGATGCTCCCTCTGACCTTCCAGTCATGCTCTCTCTCTCTCCCTCTCAAATAAATAAGTAAAATTAAAAAAAAAAAGCACAAAGGCAAAATAATAAAAATGAAGACAACAAACGATTCAATTTAGATTGGCAGATTGAACACATAAAAATTAGAAAAGCAAAGGTAATAATTACCTTACTGTAACTAAATACTTAAACATTAACCAATAGATTAACCAAAAAAATTGATTTAACACTATTAAGAAGGTAAGGAATAGAAGGATTAGTTGGAGATATAAAGGAATTAAATTCTCAACCATCAAAACATGAATTCAATGGATGCTATTTAAGATCAAGAAATCAAAACAGAGTAGTAAAAAATATATTGGTAAACATCAGAAGAAGTAGGTGGTAGTCAATTTCAAAGGTAGGAAAATGAAGTAGAGACTGCTGTATTTCATTTTCAGCATATTATTGTTCTTGATTATTAATTTATTCATGCATTATTTTATAAAAATAAAGTATAATATAAAAAGAAAATTCTAGCAGAACTCTAAATAGTATTTAGATTTTTCTGCAGTAGGCTTTTACCTAAGAAAATCAGCTGAAATTGAACCTGGGAAAAACCCTGGACCCAGAATTTTCATACATCCTGAATATCAGGATTGAGAATTTATTTTACAGGTAAAAAACAGTAATAAAAATATTTGTTATATTAAATGCTTCTTTTTAGAAAGAAATTCATCAAAGTCACAAAATAATTTAAGGTCATTAGTCTGAATTCATAACATATTCCATTATTTCAGTGGTAGGGAATACATCAGTTGTCATGTTTCTTGTAAAAATAACATTTTTTATTAAATTCATGTTATAGATTTGACTATCTAGAGCTTTGGAATTTATTCTATAAAACAGTTCCTTGTTTCGTATAAGTTTTCATTATCAAAGTTAAAGTTTTGTAAGATCAAAGTACTTCTAGGTCACAGTAATAAGTAAAATGAAACACATCTGGTACAGGACAGTTTTTCTCGATATAATAGTTCAGAGTCAGACAATCTACAACCATAACTGCCCAATGAGAGATTTATCCACTTAGACAGAAGAGTTGATGGGGTGACCTGCATCAAATCAATCTGTATGTCAGATCCTCTCCATCACAGTAATGAAACATTAAAATAATATACTGCAAGTTACTGTATATGACTTCTAACCTTTGCATTATTATCCAGGATTAAATTGTAATTATCATTATCCTCCTACTTATTCTTAAGTCTCTCTTCTAAAGACTGCTTAAACCCTCTTATCCTTTGCTGCCAAACAATTTTCAAATTTGTTGTTTAGTCAGCTTCTTTATAACTTTGAATGTCCCATTTTGTCTTATAACTGTCATTAAGGAGTGATTTCTGCCCTGATAGGAATGGGGTCTGTCAAGTTAGTATGCAAGGTGTTAAAGGAAAGGAAATTTTGGTGGTTTCTCATAGACATTGTACATAGAGAATTTGAAGGCATAGGTAATGTCCCAAACATTTCTGCCATTTTATTTTATTTACAATTTATATTCCATATTCAGAACCCCACCCTCACAATTCTTGAATCACTATTTATGAAGTGTAAGTGTTCTTTAAGGGTCAGAAATAGTTTTAGTGATGTATCTTTAAAACGCGGTTACTTAATATAGTTTGTTAGTGGACTTTTCTTTGTCCTCAATTTCGTGGTTCTTGTTTAGACAGTCATGACATTATTTATACTAGATCAAGCTGCTAGGAAAATTCAGTTAGTAATCAGAAATAAAAACAATTTTTTTGCATATGGACTTTTTAAAATTACATTTTGAAGCTACCAAAACACTTTTAGTTCTTAAATCCTTACCATATTGCTGGTGCTAGATGGAAAATTTGCTATTACTACTTTACAAATTCAGTCACAGAGGCACAGAAAAAAAATCAGTAAGTTGCTCAAGGCTTTAATATTCCGAGTAGTCTTTAGGGCTCATGTCTTTATGTGTTTCAGTGAATCCACAGAGCTCCAGTTAATCATTGAATTACTAAGGAAAATTATTATAACTTTTATTCCAAATTATTATTAGGAGTCTCTAAAAGTAAAAAGGGTTATGAACTTCTCGATAGTTGCTTTTTGAAACTGAATTTTAAAAGGGAACTCACAGTTTCTACTCAGAGTTCCAGAGAGGTAGAAAGATTAGAATTCTCAAGCTTTATGACAACAAAAAGCCATGTGAACAAGAAATTCTCAACTTTTCTTGAACCTTTCAGAGTGCGGAGGTTTCAGGGCGGAACATCTAAGGAGAGACAGTCACTTGCAAGTGTGAGACAAGAACAAACCACTTGCTTAATTTGACAGACAGCTCTTAGACCCCCGTTTAAAAAAAAAAAAAAAAGTGGGCTTCTTGGCAAATGGCTGGATGCCTGGTATGTCACGTATGCACACACTCCACCTAATACTCAAAAAAGAGGAGGAGAAACTAGAGAAATTGGGAAAAGAGAACAGAAGTGGAGCACACAGAAGAGAACAGAAACCAATGTAGGAGTAGGAAAGAACTCCGAGACTTCTCCCTTATTTCTTAAGGAAAAAGAACTTTAATTTGTTGGATAAGGACAAGTTGTCACCCCTAGACTAGTGAAAATGCATTGCAGCTGAGGGACAGGAACAGGCTATGAACCTTCTAACATGGGAAGTTAGTGCTGGGCTCAAACTGCTCTGGGAAGAGGAGGGACGTTGAGGAAATCATAACCTGGAGACTCAGAGATACAGTGCCTTCTTCATATTTAAACTTAATCAGAACAATATAGACTGTTTCCACCTCTACTACCAGGTTAACAAGAGTTGAATCACTGAAGAGTTACTTGTAGGAAACACCACTTTTGAGATATAGCACAAAGAGATGCCTAAAGATCAGAGTAGAACAGATATTAGGGGAAAATCTGGCTAATTAACTCCTACACTAAACAAAATAATCCCTAAAAGAATATGAAGCCCGGAATATACTGAAATTTACCATAGCAATGGCAAATTTAAAACCCATTCAATTCCTAATTAGAGTAACTCAATCCCATCCACTGAAAGCCATGCAGGAGGAAAAGCATTGCCATTTCAAGACATAAAAACTTTTTGGGGTCAAAATGATGAAGTGTTTGAGGTTCTACCCTAATTGTAGGTTAACAAGTTAGCCTGTCAAAGTTCATGAATGTTGGCAGAAGATGGAAGATTTCTGGTCTGAGCAAGGACAATTTTTTCAACACATGGTGATGATATAATTGGACATCCATATGAAAAACAAATAGCATCCTTTAAACATGTTTTATACTTTCCAAAATATTAAATTCAAATGAATATCTGTGTGACTTTGGGTTTGGCAAATTGCTTTCATATATGATAGTTAAAATAAAATTCATAACAGAAAAAGATGATAAATTGCATTAGATTCAGATTAAAAATATTTGCCCTATGAAAGACCCTTGATTTTGTAGAGCAACTGGAACTTTCATACATTGATGCTTGGAATGTACAGCCACTTTGAGAAAATAGTGTGGCTATTCCTTATCATATGATTCAGCAGTCTTACTCCCTGTTGTTTGCACAGGTGAATTCAAAATTATCTCCATACAAAAACTTGTACACAAATATTTGTAACAGGTTTATGGATAACCACTAAAAACTGGAAAAAAAACCTGGAAAAACTCTGATGTGTTTAAACTGGTTAATGGACAAATGGTGCATACAGTAGAATGCTACTTAGCAACAAAAAGAATGAACTGTTGTTGTATACAATATGAATGAACCTTAAATGCATTTTGATAAATGAAAGAGGTAAGACTTCAAGACTTGATATTTTATGATGATTTCATTTGTATGACACTCTGGAAAAGGTTACATTAAAGGAATATATTATGATTTCCAGAATTTGGTGTAGGAAGAGCACAGGGTAATTTTGGGGGTGAAGGAATGGTTTTGTATTGGGGTTGATAAATACAGAACTCTATGAGCTTGTCGAGCCCATAGAACTATAGAAAAAATGAGTGGATTTTACTGTATGCAAACAAAATATTACCAAAATGTAGAGGAAATGAAGGAAAAATATAGACTATGACAAATTAATCTAACTTTATTTCAAATAAAGAACATAATAAATTATGGGGTTGGGAAAGAAAGGATCTGGCCTAAGTGACTTTAGAAAATAGTGTTTTGATTGGATGTTGTAAGATAGAAACAAAAATAACTGTATACAAACTCTAATTCATAAAGCTACTTGTCACAAGGGTATGGGTTAGGAATTTTGAAACTATATCTATACTTGAACTGAATGAGTAAACATATTATAAATAGGGAATATTGCTAGAGACAGAAGTCATAAATAAGCTAAGAGAGAATAGGAAAACAAGCAAACTGAAAAACCTGTGGTTCTGAAGTGGATCACATACATACATATGTGCATACATACATATATACACACATACATACACAAACATATGCATACAGAATAAACATGTGGGTATATAGGGGTTAGTATGCATACATGTATTTCCTAGTTCTGTCTTCTGAGTCAATCTACACACAGTGACATGCTGGTCCCAATCAGTGAACATAGTGACAGAGGTTGATTTCTAAATAACATTCTTCAATCAAAGGAACCAGGGCTGCTTATAAAAGTGATAGATTCTAGGGGTGACACAAGGAAGATATATTATTTCTGGACATTTTGTAGTCCTCCAAAATAAGAAAGTTCAGTGAAAGAAAGAATGGGGTCTGTTGAAAAGACACAGGAACCAATCTGAAACATTCTTAATGTCCAAAGATGGAAAAATTTGACCAGCAAATATATGATGATATTGTTCAATTGTAACAGAAAGAATAAAAGAAATATTTATACACCTAAACTAATGACAAAAACAAATTATTTAGTGGTGAAGGGACAACTCTTCCTTACCAAAGATTTCCAATTTCTGAATATATAAGGAACATGGGAAGGAGAAAATATTATTAAAATACCACAGCGATAGGGCATCTTGGTGGCTCGGTAGGTTAAGTGTCTGCCTTTGACTCAGATCATGATCCTAGGGTTTGGGAATCAAGTCTCATGTCGGTTTCCCTGCTCAGCAGGAGCCTGCTTCTTCTTCTCCTCCCTACTTGTGCTCTCTCTTGCTATTTCTCTCTCTCTCTCAAATAAATAAATAAATAAAATCTTTAAAAAAAATACTGTAGTGATAATCACTATAGAAAGGATACACTAATAAGTGTGAAAATTAAGGAGAAATGGGATCTATTTAAGGGAAAAGGGGAGATATACATAATCTCAAAATACTTCCCAAAATAAATATTATTTAAAAATTATAAAATTGTAACTTTACAAGGGAGACATCTGGCAGATACCACCTTCACTAAGTAACAAGACACATTATGGGCATGCATACCTGATATGCATGAAGGCATGAGGGCACCTCATTGATTAGGTATTTTTCTCCAAATTCATAACCTCAAGAAAACCTCAGAAAAACTCAAATTGGGGAGCATTCTATAAAATACTGACCAAAGCTCTTTAAAGGTGCCAAGGTCATAAAAAACAAGGAAAGACTTAGGAACAGTCACATGTTAGAGGAAAGTAAAAGGACAAAGCAAGATAATGCAGCATAGGATCCTAGATTGGATTTGTGAACAGAAAAATGATGTCAGTAAAAAACTAGTGGAAATTAGAATAAAATCTATAGGTTAATAGTATTGCTGCAATGTTAATTTCTGACTATTGATAACTTTATTATGGTTATGTAACCTATTAATTTAGGATAAGCTCGGGGAAGAGAATATGGGAAATCTTATAATTTTTGCAACACTTTTTAAGTCTAAAGTCATTTCAAAATAAAAAGTTAAAGTGCTGTTTTTCAGTGCTAAAATTTACTTTAAATGAAGATCTTTCAGAATCTGCTGTATGCTGTTCTGCCCAAGGCACTGTGGATTAAACATGATAAGACCATAATGTTCTGCAGTTAAAGAACCATGCATTTAAGAGGTATCTTTAGTTCTCTGTAATATTTTTGTTAAATTTTGAATCTTAATAGTATAACTCATGGAACTCATGCCATGCCTATGTTGACTATCCCATTTCAAGTTTATCTGCATATATAACTTTTTTTTCCAAGCTTTTAATCTAAATTCTAGTTAGGTCAACAATATACAGTGTTGTATTAGTTTCAGAGGTACAATATAGAGTTTCAACACAAATACCTGGTGTTCGTCACCATCATAAGTGCCTTCCTTAATCCCTATCACCTACTTAACTCATTCTTCCCACAACCTCCCCTCATGTTACCATCAGTTTGTTGTCTATAGTTAATAGTCTGTTTCTCTCTTTCCCTACTATGTTCATGTGGGGTGTGTGTGTGTGTGTGTGTGTGTGTGTGTAATTCCACATACAAGTGAAATCATATAGTATTTGTCTTTCTCTGCCTGATTTATTTTACCTGGCGTAGTATACTCTAGTTCTACTCACATTGCTGCAAATGGCAAAATTTCATTCTTCTTGATGGCCAAGTAATATTCCATTATAATATATACCACCTTTTCTTTATCCATTCATCACGTGATGGACATTTGGGCTCTTTCCATGTTTTGGCTATTGTGATTAGTGCTGCTGTAAACAATGGGGAGCATATTCCCCTGTGAAACACTATTTTTGTATCCTTTGAATAAATATCTAGTAATGCAATTGCTGGATCATAGAGTAGTTCTATCTTTAACTTGAGGAATTTCCATACTCACCAGTTTGCATTCCCATCAACAGCATAAGAGGGTTCCCCTTCTCCCCATTCTTATCTACATCTGTTGTTTCCTGAGTTATTAATTTTAGCTATTCTGACTGCTGTGAGGTGGTATTTCATTGTGGTTTTCATTTGTATTTCCCTGGTGATGAGTGATGTTGAGCATTTTTTATGTGTCTATTAGCCATATGTATATCTTCTTTGGAGAAATGTCTGCTCATGTCTTCTGTCCACTTTTTAACTGGATTTTTTATTTTTTTAGGTGTTGAATTTGTTAAGTTCTTTATAGACTTTAGATATTAGCTCTTTTTTCTGACATGTCATTTGTAAATATCTTCTCCCATCCCATAGGTTGCCTTTTAGTTCTGTTGATTGTTTCTTTGCTGTGAAGATTATCTTGATAAAGTCCCAGTGGTTCATTTGTGTTTTTGTTTTCCTTGCCTCCAGAGATGTACATGTCTAGTAAGAAGTTGCTATAGCTGAGAACAAAGAGGTTTCTGCTTGTGTTCTCATCCAGAAGTTTGATGGTTTCTTGTGTCACATTTAGGTCTTTCATCCATTTTGAATGTAGAAAGAAATTGTCCAGTTTCAATCTTCTGTATATTGCTGCCCAATTTTTCCAATACTATTTGTTGAAGAGACTGTTCCCCACCTCCCCACCTCCCGCCTTTGGATATTCTTCCCTGGTTTGGTTAGTTGACCATATAGTTGATGGTCTATTACAGAGTCCTTTTTCTGTTCTCTTGTTCTATATGTTTGTTTTTGTGCCAGTACCATACTGTCTTGACGATTTCAGCTCTGTAATATAGTTTGAAGTCTGGAATCATGGTGCCTCCAGCTTTTCTCTTATTTTTGGGGATTGCTTTGGCAGTTGGGGCTTTTCTGGTTCTATAAAATTTTAGGAATGTTTGTTCTTGCTCTGTGAAAAATGCTGGTGTTATTTTGATAGGGACTGCATTGAGTGTGTAGATTGCTTTGGGAGGTATGGACATTTTAACAAAGTTTGTTCTTCTAATCCATGAGCATGGAATACTTTTCCATTTCTTTGTATCTTCCTTAATTTCTGTCATAAGTATTCTATAGTTTTCAGAGTATCTTATAACTTCTTAAGAATGTATCATGACTAATATACACATTGAACATCAAGGTTGGCTGAAGTAAAAAAAAAAAAATACTGGATTTGAAGTCAACAAATGAGGTTCTATTCCTAATTTTGCTGTTTATACTAGTTATGTAAAATGTCACATGATTTTGCTTTAATGAGTTTCAAATTAATAATGAGTTTTAAATTCTCTCTCTTTTTTTTAATTGAAGGATATTGCAATAATCTTTCTTGGTCACTACTTAAAGATTTATAAAACCTAAAAAGGAGTTTCCCAACTATTATATAAGATTTCTGAAAATATGGAAAACTTTTAAATATAGAAAGAAAAAAAATAACCATGTATTTATCTTTGTTCTCATGCATGTATTCACATAATAAGAAATACCCTACATAAATCATTATATTATTTACTTTTATCAATTAACATTGCAACAGAAAAATTTCCTGGGTTATCACCAATTTTTTGAAGCACATTTTAATTTGTACATAATAGATACTAGTACAATGGCACATGCATACATTTGCATAGTTGATCTTTGAACAACAAGGGGATTGGCAATACTGATCCCCCCACTCAATAGTGAATCCATGTATAACTTTTAACACCACAAAACCTTAACTTCCAATAGTCTACTGTTGATTGGAAGCCTTATTGATAATGTAAGAACTCAACACAGATTTTGTGTGTTATATGCATTATATACTGTTTTCTTACAATAAAGCAAGTTAGAGAAAATAAAATGTTATTAAGGAAATCCTAAGAAAGAGAAAATATAATAATACTGTACTGTATTTATTAAAAATACTGTGTATAAGTGGACTTGCACAGTTCAAACCTGTGTTGTTCAAGGGTCAAATGTATATATCTATAACCCCTAATATTTAAGTGTTTTCAAGCTTTTTCTTATTCTAAGCAATCTCTCAGTGAACTGTATATATTTTTCTGTGGCTGGATTATTGTTTTCTATTTGAAATTAATGAATCACAGGGTATTGCAGATCAGTTTCTCCAGATTTTAAGACAGAGTGGTCTGGAGGAAATTCCTTTGTTGGGACCATGATGAGAGGGGTCTAAAGTAAAGGGAGAGGCTGGGTTGTGACACATTCTTAACTTGATCTCAGGCAAATTATTATCAAACTCTGAAGTGATGGCCCTTCAGACTTGTCCTGAACTGGGGCTAGGGGCCAGTCCTTTATGTCAGAGAATTAACTAGTTATAGATGCAAGTGCCCAAAGGAAGAGAATAAGACTAGGGAGGAAGTTTTCTTCAACACAATTTGTCCTAGAGAGGGTTGTCTCTTAGCAACACTCCTTTTCCTGAGGGACATATCACACCACAGTGTTCATTGTAAAGGTTGTCACAAGTTTCAAAGTACTTTATACATCCCCGAAAGTAGCTCTCCAAAACTATTTTACAATTGAAATTAGTACTACTATATTAATTAACAGCTATAAGTTGCCTTAAAATAGTTCACATAAATTTCTAAGTCTGTTTAGTTTGTTGACTGAGTTCATATAACATAAATATTTTAAAATATTACCCATATTATTTATATAATTACTTTTATTTGTGCTTTATGAAATTTTTAAATATGCCTTATCTAAAATTAGAAAAATACCTACTATATCTTTAAATCTTTAGTACTTTATCATTTATTTCCATATATAATCTCACTGAAATTTATTTTTGTATCTAATATAACATAGGAAACATTCTCTGTTTCTAAAGAGACAGCCATTTCATGAATAATCAAACCTTTCTGTATTGATTTGAAATGTCACCTTTATTACATAGTAAATTCTCATACACACATATTCTCTATGCTTTGCATTGATCTATTTGCCTATTCCTGAATCAGTACCACACTTTCCATTAATAAAGATTTATGATGCAAGTCTCTCTCCATTATTACCTTTTTTCTCATTATTTTCTTGGCTACTTCACACATTTAATCTTAGATATGAAATTTAAAATCAGTATGTCAAGTTAGAAGACAACCACAAACACAAAAAAGCAAACAAATCAAAAAGAGATTTTGGATGGATTATCATTGAATTTATTTATTAAATGGGAAAGAATTGGCATCTTTGCAGTATTGAGTCTTTTCCTCCAAGGACATGACATCCATTTCATTTACTCAGGTCTTCTTTTATTTTGTCATGGAATTTTTCAGCTGATTTGGTATTCAGATCACACAAAGATGAGGAATAGAATGAAATATCTGTATAAACTGATTCTAAGAGTTTGTGTAAGAATGATCTAGAATGCTGGCAGACTCTTTCTGTCTAAATCCCACACTATAACATATGCACCTTTAAATGTTTGTATAAACTTCAGTCATCCCCAGAGTATAATCCTTCTTTACTCGCTTTATTGTTCTTGTCTATATGCAGCAGTATTTTGGAATCTTAACTCAAGAGTATTCAGCATTTAAAATAAACTCAGAAAGAATAAATAGCTTATTTGAATCCAAGGTTTGTTTTCTATAACAATGTTCTTAGACTTTTCTAATTCATAAAGATAATTTTTAAAATTTTACCCCCAAAATCTGTTGCCTTTCAAATTTAGTGTAAATATGCTTCCCAAAATTAAGTTTGATCATCATTTCTATTTCCTTCTCATAATTCATATTTTGATTCCCATATTAAATTATTTAATGTATTTTATGATTACACTAATGTATCAATGTATTTTTTGTGAAAAATTTGGATAATGTAAAAAAGCCTTTACTTCAAAATAAAGTTTGCTAATAATAGCAAACTTGAGAAGCCGCTCTTTACAGATTAGAGTATTTCTCTATCATTTTTATATGCATATAAATAAGGAGTTATGTTTGTGCTTTTAGGAATTTTTTCACTCAGCCTTCTGGGTGGCTCAGTTGGTTAAGCAACGGTCTTCAGCTCAGGTCATGATCCTGGAGTCCCAAGATCAAGCCCTGCATTGGGATCCTGGCTCCACAGGGAGTTTACTTCTCCTTCTGACCTCCCCTCTCACGTTCTCCCTCACTCTCTTGCTCTCAAATAAAAAAATATATTAAAAAAAGAAAAATTTTTTTCACCCCAAAGTATGTTACAAACACTTTTTATATGACCACTGTTCTTAGGCATGATCTTTTAAATTGATACATATTATTCTACTATATACTGTCATAATTTATTGAGCTAGTCCACTAGATGTGGCTATTAAGTTGTTTACAATCTTGGTTCTCATAAGCGATGCTAGATATAATCAGATGTTTATTTCATTAGTATCACTTCCTAACACTGAAATTACCGAAAAGAGAATATGGTCATTTTGTGCTTTGGAAGAAGGTCTCACCAGAACTTGACCATGTTGACATCCTGATCTCAGACTTTCCGCCTCCAGAACAAAGTATCATAGCCTGGGTATCTTAAGCAGCTGACATTTTCTCACAATTTTGGAGACTGGAAGTCTGAGATCTGGGTGTAAGCATGGTCAGGTTCTGACCGGAGCCCTCTTATTGACTTGTAGGTGGCCACCTTCCTCTGTGTTTACATGGCCTTTCTTTAATGAACTTAATGCATGCACATAGAGATGGGGAGTTCTTCCTCTTCTTATATGGCACTAATCCTATCATGGAGGCCTCATAGACATCCTCATGATGTCATCCAAACCTAATTATCTTGCAAAGGTTCCTCTTCAGATACCATCACACTGGGGTTTTGGAGGGAGAAATAAAAAAAAGCAGACTTTTGGCCATGTTATATTTAAGATGTTTATTAAATATTTAAGTAGAAATGTGGGTTAGCAATTAGATATGTAAGTCTGGTAATTAGTGGAGAGATGGAAGCTGGAAGTCTTCAGAATATAGATTAGAAGCTGTGACATTGGGTGATCACTAATGGAGAGAATGTGTATAGAAAGGGTAAAGCATTCCAGTGATTAAACTCTGGTTCACCCTGTTATTTCTAGGATGGAGAGCTGAGGAGGAATAGGCAAAAAGAGTAAGAAAGGCCAAAGTGACGAGAGGAGTGAAGCCAGTGAATGAAATATCTGGAAGCAAGTGAAAAAGTGTTCCAAAGAGAGATGATTAAAGACTGATGATAGGGCAAATTCAATGACCCCTATATTTTTTAGTCAATGGAGGTCATCACTGGTGATCCCTACAAGAGCAGTTTCAGTGGATCCAAGATGGCAAATCCTAAGTGAGATGGATTTTAGAGAAAATGAGAAAACACTTGAATATACAATGCTTTCAGGAAGTAGGAAATACTTAAAAAAAGAGGTGTTTTAAATTTTCTCCCATGTGTTTGCACATTATGTATCCACTGAGATGGGAAAAATATGTTATCAGGGTTTGTATACCGATACATGATCAAATGGAGAGGGAAAATGGATGATGTAGAAGAGAAAGAATTATTGTCCTCAAATAAGTGAAAGAGATGAAGGGATTGGTCATTGGCCAAGAGCATAGGCTCCATAAAAACAAGGAGACAAAGCAAACAAGGAGACAAATAAAGACAAAGGATTCTGATGATATCAGGTGAATGAGCATGCCTCCCCCCCCCAATGTTTGGCAACACTGAGAATGATCTCTTTTAAAAAAATGGGACAAAACTCAAGTCATCCAGTTGGAAATAGGACTTGAAGCTATAAAGTCAATGAACTCAGGATTTGCTCCAGCATTTGGCCAAACAAATAAGTAATTAGAAATCAGAGTCCTTGCATTAAAAAATGGGAGAATGAAGCAAATTCACAAAAACAGGAAAAAAAACAAACCAAAACAAAAAAACCCCAAATAGCCAACCCTTTAAAAATTGACTATTCAAACTCAGAAATAGATGACTTTGATATGACATTCTTAGCTCTACAGTGCACATTTAGCAATTAGGTTCTGTAAGTGTCCCATGTATCCATCTAAACTTGAGCTAATTTGCCTAGAAGTCTATTTTTGGTATCATATGGTCCATAAGTAAGTCATGTGGGATGTGTTTGTATGTAATTTTGTGTGTATATACACATGCATGCCCAAATGTTTGTTGGTTTTTAAATTTTGTTATGTAAATTCTGCTTCTGACTATGACCGCATAGAGCATATCAGACTGTCTTAATAATAGCAACTGTAAAAACTAAATTAAAAAAAAAACAAAAAACTTAAGGTTGTTTGTGGACATGAGAGTAATCAAGGCCAGCCAGATCTTGAGAGGTACAATTTCTGCAGAGAAGGAACCATACTGAGATGAGATCTACATTTCTCTTGGAACTTTGGCTTATTTTCAATAGTGGACATAAATGCCAAACAGAAAGCTGCATCCTAGAGCCTGTGGTAGTCTCTGAGGGCTATGTAGATAAAAGTTAGAGCTCAGTTCTTGCCAAAGCAACCATTATATGAAAATTCAAAATGTTGGGTAAAAGAAAAGTATTGAAAAGGAAGCCCGATTTTTTTCTGCAACCTCCTTTTGAGGCTTTGGCTGATTTTTAACTACATATGCCCAGAGCAAGTTACCAGGAATCTAAACAGAGCACAGTTAATTAAAGGATAAAAAGTTATGCATAGAATGCAAGAGATTAATTTGACTACAGAGGAATAAGTTGAGATCTCAGGACGAACCAAGTATAGGAGACTTAGGTAAGCAACCCAGATTTTCAGTTGAGATTCCTTCTTTGGTATTAACCTAACAATAAGAGAAATTCCAAAATATGAGATTTATCTAGCTAGAATATATATCTAGCTAGAACCAAGTCATGGTGATCTTCTACATTCTCTGTATTTTCCAGAAGTAAATATATCAAAAACCAAGGCCAAAGTACAAATTATAAAATCACCCATAGATAAAAGATACATTAATAAAATTGAAAGCCAACTTTTCATCTGAAACCATGGAAGCCAGATAGCACAATGACATTTTTAGGTGCTAAAAGAAAATAATTGGCAAAATAGAATTATATATGTTCACTGAAAATATACTTCAAAGATAAAGTGAAATAAAGACATTTTCAGAAAATTAAAAAAGAAAAAAGAATTTGTAGTAATAGTCTCTTACTGAAAAAAAAACTAAATCAATTTTTCAGGAAAAAATAAGATGATTTTAAATTGTTGTAGATTTGTAAAAGTGGCCAAAATGTGTACCTCTTCCTCCTTTCACCTCCTTGCAATTTGTTATTGCAAATTCTCTCTCCAGATTTGAGTCAGTTTTACCCCAAATTGAATCTATTTGCCAGGTTGTTATGAATTGAATTATGTACTCTTCCAAATTTATATATTAAAGTCCTAATCACCAATACCTCAGAATGTGCCCTCATTTGGAGCTAATCTTTTTATAGGTAGTCAAGCTAAAGTGAGGTCTTTAGTGTGGTCCCTACTCTAATATGTCCTTGAATAAAAGGGAAATTTGGACACAGAGATAAGCATAGAGGGAAGACAATGTGAAGAGACACAGGGAAGATATATTTATAAGTCAAAGAAATAGTCCTGGAACATAGCCTTCCCTTAGAGCCCTTAGAAGGATCCTACCTCTGCCCATTTCTTGATTGGATTATTTGTTCTTTGGGTGTTGAGTTTGCTAAGTTCTTTATAGATTCTGGACACTAGTCCTTTATCTGATATGTCGTTTGCAAATATCTTCTCCCATTCTGTCAGTTGTCTTTTGAGATGTGGTATATATACACAATGGAATACTATGCAGCCATCAAAAGAAATGAAATCTTGCCATTTGCGACAACATGGATGGAATTAGAGCGTATCATGCTTAGCGAAATAAGTCAAGCAGAGAAAGACAACTATCATATGATCTCCCTGATATGAGGAAGTGGTGATGCAACATGGGGGCTTAAGTGGGTAGGAGAAGAATAAATGAAACAAGATGGGATTGGGAGGGAGACAAATCAAAAGTGACTCTTGATCTCACAAAACAAACTGAGGGTTGCTGGTGGGAGGGGGGTTGGGAGAAGGGGGGTGGTGTTATGGACATTGGGGAGGGTATGTGCTTTGGTGAGTGCTGTGAAGTGTGTAACCTGGCGATTCACAGACCTGTACCCCTGGGGATAAAAATATATGTTTATAAAAAATAAAAAATTAATTAAAAAAAAAGAAGGATCCTACCTAACACCCTGATTTGAGGCTTCTAGCCTCCAGAACTGTGAATTGTTAAAGCCATCCAGACTGTTGTTCCAGATTATAGCAGCCCAGCAAACTAATCATACAGGTGCCCTGCTTTTGGTCAATGGAAAACAGCAGACACAGAAGCTTGCAAAATGCTAAGTTACAAATTGCTCTTTTGCCATCTTTGGAACCTGAAACCAACATGTGAAAAATGTTGGGCCAACCTAGTGAAAGATGGGATACTATATGGAAAAAAAGGTCTCGGCTGTGTCTTTCCAATGGAGCCATTATCCTAGACTTATGAGCCTAACAACTTCCTGATGTGAAACAAGTCATTCTAGATCACTCTGCAATCAGCTGACCTGCTAACTGACCACAGAAGCACAAGAAAACCTAGCTGTCAGCAAAGTCAGGTCACAATCAGGCGGATATACAGAAATTTGTGCCCAATAAAATAGTCATTTTAAGTCAACCACTAAAATATGAGGTTGTCTATTTCATACCAAAATCTAAGAGGTACACAGAAGTAAGAAAATTCAGGAAAAGAAGATCCATGGAAAAGGTAAGTCAAAAAGTAAATAAAAATTATTTATGACTCTCTAAAACACAACTAATAATGTCTTGTGGGATTGAAAATATGTATCAAATAGAGTAAAATGCAAAAATGCCCTCAACGCAGCAGGATTGTAAATAAACGGTAAAATGTTATGAGGTCTTGCCTTTATGCATTTGTTTGTGTTTTTAGGAAGATTTTCTCTGCAATGACGTATATATTTTATTTTGTTATTTAATTATGGAAAAATGGATATATTCAGATATTTTCTTCTAAGACAGCTATTTGTTTTTTATTTAAATATTCATTTTTTAAATTAGCTACAGCTTATTTTGGAGAGTGATATAGGATACAGATGTTTTCAAATAGCTAACTGGTTGCCCTAATACTTTTTAAATATTCTTTTTAAGATGCCCATTTTTCACATATTAAATTTTATTTGTAAGGATGATGTCATTTAAAAATATTGCTTTTCTTTTATTCCCCACAATAAGTCTTATGTCCTACAGGTAGTACTGCACAATTTCCACTGAATTTTCTAATGAACTTTAATTCTCACTGACATCATTTAGCAACAGACCCTCATCATTTCACATTTTATATTTTCTAACTGATCTTCCCATTAGCATAAGGTTAAAATAAAATGTTTCCCCTTTATACGCCAGCTCTCAACTTAAAAACTACTCATTCTAGATCATTAATTATGCTTACCCTTTGAAATCCTTGAAGTGCTTGCATAAATTTTGCTTCGCTTACCTCTTGGAAGTAATTTCTCCTAGGTCTTTCATGTTTCTGTATGTCTTCTGAACAGAGGTATTGGCAGATTTTGTCCCTGACTGTCTTTTCAAGGGAATTTATGTAGCAAACAGACTTGAAAGATAGAGATGGTATCTCCTGGGGACAAAGGTAAATTTGTTTGTTGTTTGGGATAAGAAGGATAACATCTCCCTCTGGGATGAAGTTTGGGTGGGTATTCCAGTTGGCCCTTTTAAAAGACTGGAGTTTCCTAGGCTCGGGGTTTCTCAGCTGTGACATAAGCTTATTTCACCCATCTGGGCTTTTGCGAGATCTATCAATGGGATTGGGGACAAGCAGAGCCAAAGCAAACAGGAAGTTCAAAATGCCTGTTATATCGTGAGTAAAAATATCTCCCCCCTCACCTCTGACTCAGGAAATTATGTCTTGCTAATAGCCATAAAACAGTTGAGACTAACATTTTAACTTGCAAATAGGATAAAATCCCAGGCAACTCTACCCAAGGAATAATACTCTTATCTGTGGAATTGGTTTCATAGTTTACTATTGGACATCTACAGTAATATGTTCAAAATCATCAGGTTCCATAGTTAAATGACACTGCAAACATTTTCTTTAACCATTTTCTTTTGGTTTAGTTATAAATGACATATAACTGTGCAAATTTAAGGTGCACATGTTGATTTGATACATTTAGATATTGCAGTATGTTTACCAGTGTAGAGTTAGCTAACCCCTCTATTAGTCACACAATTATTTATTTTCTGTGGCAGCAACATCTAAGATCTTGTCCCTTTTAGCAAATGTGAAGTGTATAAACAGAGACAAATAGGCTCATAATACCTTCTTTAAGTTCCTACGCAGAGTTTGGTGTTTCAAATCAGGATAACGCAAACATGCAACAGGTGATCTATTGAAATGGCACATTATTAAGGTTATTGTTATGGATCTCTCTGGACTTACATCTTACGTTAATTGCTTGTTTTAGTATTACCGATCTTCTGATACTTTTTTAAAAAGATTTTCTTCTCTGTTACTCTTTATCCTGATGTTACCTCACACATTTGATAGGGTAATTTTTTAGTATTCTCAGAGGTATAGCCTGACTTTACCCTCAAGTGCTTTATTTAAAATGTTGCCTTCGAGAGCATACATTCACTTTGCTCAGGTCCTGAGACTACACTTCCGCATTGATGACATGTGGTGCAGTGTGCTTTATGTTCTTAGGTATTGCCATCTGTGAAAATATATATGGTTTATATGTATGTGCAGACACACACACACACACATATAAACCATATATAGTTATATACAGTCATAGTTATATATACCAGTTTTAGTTATATAAAACCCTTAATATAGTTAATGAAGACTTTCACAAGTACTTTTTCATTTAATTAATATACCATCAGTATAAGGTCTTACACTCCCTTTTATAAAAAGGAAGGAAATAAAGCTTAAAGTAATTATGTGGTTTGTCAGAGGTATGTAATTGTTAAATGATATAGTCTTGAACTCAGGATCCCAAATTCCAAATCTCAGAGTTAAATGTAGTCATGAGTGACCAATCACCAATCCTGGCTTTGAATCTAGGTGTTGTATCAACAAATTGTGTGGTCCTGAGCAAGATCAGAAAATTTCTGAGTTCCACTTTAATTCTTGGTGACAGATATGAATAAGTACTAGAGCTGATTCCTGCATAGGCAGAGATGGTCCCTGCCTGAGGGACTTGAATTTAACCTTTCTTATTAGTTTACATTCTTTATTTCCAGACCCTCACAAGATTTGCTGATATACTGCTTTCAGGTTTTGTCCATATCAATGAGGTATTCCTTGACCATGCCATTTAAAATAGCCCCACCTGAATGCAAACTACAGCAGCTGCTCTGGAAAACAGTTTGGAGGTTCCTTAAAAAGTTAAAAGTAGGGGCGTCTGGGTGGTTCAGTGGTTAAGCCACTGCCTTCGGCTCAGGTCATGATCTCAGGGTCCTGGGATCGAGTCCCGCATCGGGCTCTCTGCTCAGCAGGGAGCCTGCTTCCTCCTCTCTCTCTCTCTGCCTGCCTCTCTGCCTACTCGTGATCTGTCAAATAAATTAAAAAAAAAAAAAGTTAAAAGTAGAATTACCCTATGATTCAGCAATTGTACTACTGGGTATTTATCCAAACAGTACAAAAATACTAATTTGAAGGGATACATGCACCCCATTTTATAACAGCGTTATCTGTAATAAAGGGAAAAAGTCCAAATGTCTATCAACTGATGAATGGATAGAGAGGTGGTATACATATATATATATCTAACTCAGTCATAGAACAGAATGAAATCTTGCCATTTGCAGTGGTGCAGATGGAGAGGCAAAATGAGTCAGTCAGAGAAAGACAAATACCATATGAATTCCTCAGTATGTGAAATTTAAGAAAAAAAACTGATGAACACAGGTGAGGTGGAAAACAGAGAGGGAAACCAGAAAACATACTCTTAACTGTAGAGAAGAAATTGAGGGTTATTGGAGGGGAGGTGAATGGGAGGATGGATTAAACAGGGGATATGGATTAAGTTGTGATGAGCACCGGGTATTGTTTGACAGTGTTGAATCACTATATAGTTATACCTGAAACTAATATTACACTGTATGCCAACTAGCACCTCCTTCTACACCTTTACATTTTAAAGGCCCCTTTTCAGTTTATTACTAAAAACTGCATAGTAAATATTTTGCACATCTATTTTTCTCCGTGTTTTCTAGAATCTAAGCAGCATAAGGGCTAGAACTTTGTCTAACTCAACTGTTTTATTTCTCATGTACAGAGCAGTGTTTGACACATACTAAGCACTCAGTATAAACTTGTTGATAAACAAGTTAATATTTGTGAAAACTAAATGAAGTGTATACAGAAGACTGAAACACTTTCATGGTATTCTAATACGATTCTATTCTTCTATTCTTCTTCCTCTTTCTCCTTTTCCTTCTTTTATCACAGACGAAGAATTCTTCACAAATGAAGAATACGACAGATAAACGATTATAATAATAAAGAACTATAAAAATATTTTAATTTTAGTCTCCTGTAGTTTCATTTAGTTTTCACAAATATTTCTTTGTTTTGTTCTCCTTCCCTTTCCTTCCACAAATTTATGTGAAGTACTCACTATTCTTTCCCAGTGGACAACTTCTCATTGCTAGGGTTTCCGTATGCTGATATGGTCTTTAATTAAGTGAACTGGGAAATTAGATGAGTCAATGATGCCAAATAGGAATAGTAAATAATGCCAAATTTCTCCAGGAATAGGATTTGAGGCAATTTCAATAGCTGCATAATGGATGTACAAGAAACAGAAGTTTACCACTGGAAATAAAGAAGTTGGGACAGAGGTAGAAAATATTTTCTTTGTTTGAGAAGCTGTAGTAAGAGATGATGGATTAAATGGTGAACACCCAGGAATGAAAATGAGAACATTTTCCCACTCTCCTATTAAGATGAAGGATGGACTATTGGCAACCTTCAGTAGTGGGCCTCGGCATGGCTTGAGAACAAAGCACTTGATTGAGGACTTGGCAGAGATAAGATTCTGGTATTGGTTTTATAGAACTACATATAGCCAAGGCTTTGGCAGTTTGAGAAACAAGGTGTCTGAACCCTCAACACCATGAGTAACACAGGTAAACATGTGATATTTTTAAAAAATAAAAGTATTCAGCTTTGCACAGTGGCAGTATCATAGCCAATGAGGTTTATCTGAGGTGCAATTATTGCTAATTGAAAAATAAAAGTATTCATTTTCTGTGTGTTATATCTCATGTAATATCTTATGTTATTGACATCTGTTAAAATATTTCTATGACTTTTGCTTTGTTTTATTTGGAATTCTTGGTAGGCCATATGTTAGCAATATTTCAGTAAACGACCATAGTTATAAAGTCTATTCATTCTTTCTCTGGAACTAACCAAATTTTAGCTATTCCCATAATCAGTAGCTCTTCATTCATTACCAATTGAAGTTTGAAACTAGGCTTTGGTATAGTGGCTTTGGTGAAAATTTTTGTTGTTAAATTTGTTGGTGGTCATAAATCCTTTAAAGAGTTGTTTAAACAGTACCTACTGATTTTGGCCCAGGAAAATGCACATGCATTTTCTAGAACTTTTAAGAGTAGATGTTAGTAAGTATGTACTAATTTCTTTTTTGAAATATGGATGAAGCCTCATATGAGGGGAAGTAGGATACCCCAAAATATTTTAGGATTTAGTAGATTATTAAAAAATCTAGTCATTGTATATGGATATATTAACAAGCTGTTTAATATGGTTGTACAGGATTTTTAATGCATAGAGTAAATTCACATTTATGCATGTGCATTAATGCATGTGCACATGTTTTTGGCATATAATTTCAAAAGGACTAGAGACCTTTTAACACCGATCCGTGAACCTAAGGAAGACTTCAGAATTTCAGTTTCTTCTATAGGAAAGCTGAAGTCCATGATGCTTTAGTTGTGACTGGGGAGTGGCACCCCTATATATCTTTGTCAAGAGGTGATTTATCCCCTTTGGTATCACTCCCTAGGTCTCCTGAGTTTCCCAGGATACTTGCACTTAACATATCAGTGAAATTGGTTTGGATTGCTTCTCTTTCTTTATCTGTCAACCCTGAGTTCTGAATATCTCAGACACAACACTTTCCTTACTCCAAACATCTGTGGTCTATACCTCAGTGATTCCACTTTGCTCAGTTACTGTTGATTTTATCATGCCTCGGACAGAAAAAACCTGGTTACATCCCTTTTTTTTTGATGATCAGTTGTTTGCTCTACCCCTGAGGTGTAATTTTTGTTTCTCTGGCAAGATGGTCTAGAACTTTTAAGAGTAGATGTTAGTAAGTATGTACTAATTTCTTTTTTGAAATATGGATGAAGCCTCATATGAGGGGAAGTAGGATACCCCAAAATATTTTAGGATTTAGTAGATTATTAAAAAATCTAGTCATTGTATATGGATATATTAACAAGCTGTTTAATATGGTTGTACAGGATTTTTAATGCATAGAGTAAATTCACATTTATGACTATGTATTATAGATTACCCTGAAGTATTTTCTGCTAAGTCAGGCAAATTTATTTTGTCTTGTCAGCCAGATTTATACATTTTAAAGCCAGTATTTTAAACCATACATGTAACAATGGGAGAATAAACATTTAATAAATGCTTTCTCATTGAATAAAATGCAATACTATGCATTTAACATAATATTTAGTCTCATTAACTTTTCCTCATAGTCAGTAATAACTGCAATAAACCAAGGACACTTCACAAAATTCCAAACAGATATTTTCAGGTGGTTAAAAACAACAACAACAACAACAACAACAAAAACCAGAAAACAAAAACAATTAGCAAAATCCTGATTCTTATATTTGGTTTTTATTTTTCTCTTAGCAACTAAAGTTAATCTTTAGCATATCATATATTTCATATTATCTTGCATCTGTTCATATTATTAATTTATTTCTTTTTATTTTTATGTTCCTTTAAGTGGCATAAAGCTTGAACCAAGAGTAGTGTCTGGTTGGCTTAGTGGGTTGAGCTGCTGACTCTTGATTTTGGCTCATGTATAGATCTCAAGGTCCATTCTGAGAATGAACCCCGTGTCAGACTCTGCACTCAGCTGGGAATCTGTCTGAGTTTCTCTCTCTCTTTCACGCTCTCTCTCCATCTCCCTTTACTCCTCTCTCTGCTTGTGCATGCACACATGTTCTCTCTCTTTCTCTAAAAACAAAAACAAAAAACAAAACATGAACTATGATTTGCATTTATTGTGAAACAAAATCCTGAGCTTTCTATGATATTTGCTGAGTGAAACATTTAAAAATTTTTACTGGAAATGTTTACCTGCTTTTAATTTAATTTACTAAAATTATTTATATTTAGTATTATGAAAGCTGCTTATCATAAATCTACATGAAGATAGAGAAAATTGGGTTTGAATCTTAACTTTGTCTCTCAAATAATGAGAACTCTGGCTTATCATTTAAAAAACCCAACTAAAACTGATTCAAACAAGAATGTAAAAAAATAAAAATGGATGGGGCATTTGTTAGCAGTCAAACCTTAGTTACAGCTCAATCTAGGAGTTCAAATGCTATATTTAAATATTTTTCCCCCTGTGGTAGCTTATTTTTCATCATTGGTTCAAATACTCTGGTTTTGTTTTCATTAGACAATAACTAATAGGTCCTGCATTCATTTTTGTGTTCACTGGGATTAGAAAGAATATATTTTCTTGGTAGTTCAAGTAAAAGTTAGACTATTCTTTCAGTGGTCACAAACTCCTTTAGTTTTTTTTTTTTTTTCTTTTATGTCTAGGAAACTGAATGATAACCAGAAGAGAGTGGCATGATATAGTCCATGTGCTGAATGGGAAATATATGCAACTAAGAATACTTTATCCAGCAAGACTATCATTCAGAATGGAAGGAGAGTACAGGGTTTCCTAGACAAACAAAAACTAAAGGATTTTGTGAACACTAAACCATCCCTGCAAGAAGTATTAAAGGGGACTCTTTGGGTGGTGGTGGGGGGGGACCCAAAAGCAACAAAAACTAGAAAGGAACAGAGAACGTTATCAGAAACACCAAATTTACAGGTAACAGAATAGCACTAAATTCATACCTATCAATAATCACTCTGAATGTAAATGGACTAAATATTTCAATCAAAAGATATAGAGTGTCAGAATGGATTAAAAAACAACAACATAAACAAAACAAGACCCATCTAGATGCTGCCTACAAGAGACTCATTTTGGGTCTAAAGACATCTGCAAATTGAACGTGAGAAGATGAAACCATCTATCATGCTAATGGATGCCAAAAGAAAGCTGTAGTACCAGCACTTATACTAGACAAACTAGATTTTAAACGAAATACAGTAACAAGAGATGAAGAAGATTATGTCATAATTAAGGAGGCTATGCCCATCAAGATGATCTTACAATTGTAAATATTTATTCCCCCAACTTTGGAGTACCTGGATATATAAATCAATTAATAACAAATATAAACCCATTGATAATAATGCAATAATACTGGAGGACTCTAACATTCCACTTACAGCAATGGGCAGATCATCTAAGCAGAAAATCAACAAGAAAACAATGGCTTTGAATAACACAGTAGACCAGATGAATTTAACAGATATATTTGGAACATTTCATCCTTAAGCAACAGAATATAAATTCCTTTCAAGTGCTTATGAAACAGTCTCCAGATTATATCACATACTGTGTCATAAGTGCCCCTGCTCAACAAGTACAAAATGGTTGAGATCCTACCATGCACCTTTTCAGACAACAACACTATGAAACTTGAAGTCAAGTACAAGAAAAAGTTTATAAAGGTAATAAATACATGGAGATTATAGAACATCCTACTAAAGAATAAATGGGTTAACAAGGAAATTAAGAAAGAATAAAAAAAAATACATGGAAGCAAATGACAATGAAAACATGACAGTCCAAAACCTTTGGAATGCAGCAAAGGTGGTCTTAAGAGGGAATTATACTGCAATACAAGCCTACCTCAAGAAGGAAGAAAAGTCTCAAATACACAACCCAACTTCATACCTAACTGAGCTGGAAAAGGAACAGCAAATAAAGCCTGAAGCCAGCAGAAGAATGGAAATAATAAAGATTAAAGCAGAAATAAACAATATAACAACGAACAAAAACCAGTAGAATAAATCAATGAAACGAAGAGCTGGTTAATGAAACAATTAATGAAAGTGAGAAACCCCTAAATAGACTTACTAAAAAGAAAAGAGAAAGGACCCAGATAAATAAAATCATGAATGAGATAGGAGAGATCATAACCAATACCACAAAAATACAAAGGATTATAAGATAATATTAAGAAAAATTATATGCCAATAACCTGGGCAATCTGGAAGAAATAGATAAATTCCTAGAAACTACAAACTACCAAAATGAAATAGGAAGAAAGAGAAAATTTGAATACCCAGCAAAGAAATTGAATTAGCAATAAAAAAATCTCCCAACAAACAAAAAGTCCAGATCCAGATGGCTTCCTAGGGAAATTCTACCAAACATTTAAGGAAAAGTTAATAACTATTATCAAACTTCAAAAATAGAAATGTAAGAAAAATTTCCTAACTCATTCTAAGAAGCCAGCATTACCTTATTCTGAAGAAAAGATTCATGGCAGCTGTACTCTCAGTTTTTAAAGGGAAAAAACACTTTATTGATATTATTAAAATCTAAAAGAAACAGAAAGGAGAGGCAAATCCATGCATAGATGAGGGCAATAGTAAGCAGTAAAGGAGATTAAAGCGCACTTAACAACATCTAACCTCATTAGCTGGGGAAGCCCTGTAGAGTCATCCAGGCTAGAGATCTGACTGAAAGACCTGGGCAAGCATCCTCCCTTCAGGTGAGACTTACAACTGACCATCCCCATATGGGCCATATTTATAGGGCAAATGACAAGGTCTGAAATTAAACATTCGTTTGCCTACATACAGATCAGAGTGCACTACATCCCTATGTTATCAAATCTTTACATATTCAAGGAGCCTGGGCTAGGTGTGCTTGCCTACCCTCCCAGATTCCATCCTGTGGGGCAGCCCAGCCTGGAGCCAGAGGAAATGTAAGGCAAAATTTATTGCTTTTGGTGTCCAGACCAGAAGGGCCAGTTCTGACCTGGAGGCCAGCTAATGTCATCTAATCAGGCTCCCAAAGTCACTTATGCAGCACAAGTCTCACAAAGAACATTCTTTAACCTGCCTGATATGTGCAGGTTGGGATAGTTGGCCATGCAGAACAAATCACAGAAACCTGCATCCAAACAATATACCTTGATTCAAAACCAAAGACACCCCCCATCCCAAAAGAGAATTACAGGGCAACATCCCTGGTGAACATAAATGCAAAAATTCTCAACAAGGTACTGGTAAATCAAATCCTACAGTTCATTGAAAGAATTATTCACTGCCATCAAGCTGTAGGGGTGCCTCAATATTTGCAAATTATCAACATGATACACCACATTAATAAAGGAAAAGATAAGAACAATATGATCCTGTCAATAGATGCAGAAAAAGAATTTGACAAAATACAGAATCCAGTCTTTTTATTTCATTTATTCATTTGAGAGAGAGGGAGAGCTAGAGTGAGAAAAAGAGAGCACATGAATGGGAGGGGGTGGTGATGGAGAGGGTAAAGCAGACTCCCCACTGAGTAGGAACCATAATGTAGGGGTCAATCCCAGGACCCTGGGATCATAACCTGTGCTGAAGGCAGATGTTCAACTGACTGAGCCACCCAGGGGCCCCTCTTTTATTTTTTTTTAATATTTATTTAGGAGCCTGATGCATGGTTCATATCAAGACCCTGAGATCAGGACCTGAGCCAAAACCAAGAGCTGGACATTGAACTGACTGAGCCATCCAGGTGCCCCTAAAGCATCCACTCTTGATAAAAACCCTCAACAAAGTAGGTGTGGATAGAGCATACCTCAACACCATAAAAGTCATATACAAAAGACCCATAGCTAATATCATCCTCAATGGGGAAGAACTGAGAGATTTTCCTCTATTGTCAGGAATAAGACAGGGATATACACTTTCACCATTACTATTTAACATAGTACTGGAAGACTTAGCCTCAACAATCAAGCAACAAAAAGAAAAATAAAGGTCATTCAAATAGGCAAGGAAGAAGACAAACTTCCAGTGTTTATAGATGATAGGATACTCCATCTAGAAATCCCCAAATCTCTACCAATAAATAGCTAGAACTAATATATGAATTCAGCAAAGTTACAGGATATGAAATAAATGTACAGAAATCTATTGCATTTCTGTACATGAATAATGAAGCAGCAGAAAAGAAGATCAAGGAATTGATCCCATTTGCAATTGTGCCCCAAACAGTAAGATATTTAGGAATAAACCTAACCTAAGAGGTAAGAGATCCATACTCTGAAAACTATAGAACACCTATGAAAGACACTGAAAAGAATGGAAAGAATTGGTAAAACATTCCATTCTCATGGATTGGAAGAACATTGTTAAAATGTCTATACTACCCTAAGCAATCTACACATTTAATCCAATCCCTACCAAAATACCACCAGCATTTTTCACAGAGCTAGAACAAATAATTCTAAAATTTTTATGGAACCACAAAAGACCCCAAATAGCCAAAGCAATCTAGGAAAAGCAAAGCAAAGCTGGAGGCATCATGATTCCAGACCTCAAGCTATATTGTAAAACTGTAATCATCAATACAATGTGGTACTGGCACAAAAAGACATATAAATAAATGGATTAGAATAGAAAACCCAGAAGGGGACCCATCAATATATAGTGAACTAATATTTCACTAAGCAGGAAAGAATACCCAGAGGTAAAAAGGCAGTCTCTTCAACATATGGTGCTGGGAAAACTGGAGAGCAACATGAAGAAGATTGAAACTGGACCCCTTACTTACACCATACACAAAAGTAAATTCAAAATGGATGAAATACCTAAATGTGAGACAAGAAACCATCAAAATCCTGGACAAGAACACAGGCAGCAAACACTTTGATCTCAGCCATAGCAACTTCTTACCAGACATGTCTCTGGAGGTAAGGGAAACAAGCACAAATAACTATTAGAACCTAATCAAGATAAAAATCGTCTGCACAGCAAAGGAAATAATCAAGGAAACTAAAAGGCAGACTTTGGAATGGGAGAAGACATTTGCGAATGATGTCTCTGTTAAAGGGTTAGTGTCCAAGATCTACAAAGAACTTATCAAACTCAACACCCTGTAAACAAATAATCCAGGTAAGAAATGGGCAGAAGGCATGAATAGACTTTTTTTTTTTTTTCAAAGAAGACATCCAGACGGCTATTGTACACATTAAAAGATGCTCAATATGACTCATCTTCTGGGAAACGCAAACCAAAACCGTGATGAGATATCACCTCACACCCATCAGAATGCTTAAAATTAACAACTCAGGAAACAGCAGATATTGGCGAGGGTCTCAGAGAAAGGGGAACACTCTTACACTGTTGGTGGGAATGCAAACTGGTACAGCCACTCTGGAAAACAGTATTTATGCTCCTCAAAATGTTAAAAATAGAACCACCCTATGATTCAGCAATTGCAGTGCTAGGTATTTGCCCAAAGGTTACAAAAATACAGATTTGAAGGGGTACATGTACTTCGATGTTTATAGCAGCATTATCAACAATAGCTAAACTATGGAAAGAGCCTAAGTGTCCATGGACAGAGGAATAGATAAAGAAGTGGTGTATATATATATATCAGCCATCAAAAAGAATGAAATCTTGCCATTTGCAATGACATGGTTGGAACTTGAGTGTATTATGCTTAGGTGAACTAAGTTAGTCAGAGCAAGGCAAATACCATATGATTTCACTCATATGTGGAATATAGGAAACAAAACAGATGAACATATGGGAAAGAGAAGAAAAGAGAGAGAGTGAAGCAAGCCATAAGAGGCTTTTAATGATAGAGAACAAATTGAAGGTTGATGGAGGAAGGTGGGTGGCGGATGGGCTAAACAGGTGATGGTTATTAAGGAGGGCACTTGCTATGATAAACACTGGGTATTATACATAAATGATGAATCACTAAATTCTACTTCTGATACCAATATTACACCATACATTAATTGGAATTTAAATAAAAATTTGTAAAAAAGAAAGAAAGAAAGAAAGAAAGACAGACAGACAGACAGACAGACTCTGGTCATGCCCAGCTCACTCCCCCAAAAAAGAGAGGAGGGAGTCAGCTCTATTTAAAGCCCATGGAACTGAGGAATTGAACATGGGAAGCCACAGTGCCTAGAAAAATATTGCTTTATAGTTCTCAAAAAAAAAAAAAAGTAAGAATGATGCAGGACTGGCTTTTGGCCAACATATACAACATATACTTACCAACCATTTACTATGTGTGACTTTGGGCAAGTTATTTAATTCTTCATTTAATTAATGTAATTCAATAATTAATAATTAAATAATTAATTATTAATTAATAATTAAATTCAAGTTGTTGAGTTCTTTTAGTTTCAATCTATCAAATAGAAATAATAATACATATCTTCTATAATTTTTGACTATTGAATGAGCTATTACATATATATATGGTATAATGATTAACATATAATAAATTCCCAACTAATATTAGCTTTCTCTTTTTATGTGTACTTTCCCAAACTTCCTGCTTTCAATGTCAAATGTCAATGTATCATGCAGTTTTATTTTATCTAAAACATAAAAATCTCTTAGAATCTGGATGAGCCTGTTAGAATAACCTTGCTTCTTTTTTTCTTTCCTTCATTTTCCTTCCTTTCTTCATTCATTCTTTCCTTCCTTCCTTTTCTTCTCCATACTATTTCTGTAATATCTGCAACTATTATATTAATTGTTGAGAGCAAACAGGATAAATTACAACTGTTTATGAAAATGTTAGAAACCTAAAGCAGTCTGAACATAGAGTTAAGTGTTAGTAATTGTGAACAAGCACATATAGAATAACCTCCATAATTTGAGCAAATATTATATCAATGTTTTCTAAATGAATAATTTCTTATTTTAATATGATATTATTTGTACCTATCCTAGGTCAGTTTCTGGTAGTTTACATTATACTTGGCTTAAAATGTTCACTGAGAAATGACCTAAATTAAATCAGTGATTCTTTCTGTGCCACTGCTATTAGGCTCAATTACTTGAAGACAGAGAATTAATATTAGGGCTAACAATAGTTACTTATATAACATTACATCTTAATGAGGTTGAAGTGTTAACATTGGCCAAAGTTATGCCATGAAACTAGTACACATTAATTGAAAAGCTATATTACAATCACACCTCAAATCAAATAGTCCAGACTCCTTGACAAGGGCATAATTTTGGGCTTAAGTGGGTAGGAGAGGACATAATTCAAAAGTGAAGCCTCATGGCATCAACTGAGGACACTACAAATGAACCTTGAAAATTTTCACAGACTCATTAACTCTTCAACACAATATGTGAAAATTAGTTTGAACTTCAAATAGATTCTAACAAAATATTGTCCATGCTATATGAAATTTACTACGAAGAGAAAGATATAAAGACATAACCATAAAAAAATAAAGATTTTAAAAAGATAATCTTTGCTTACAACAGTTAAGCTCATTCAGTTTTAATTTCATAAAATAATGTAACTTGAATTTGAGCAAAATGTCTACCAACTGAAGTTAATTTTTTCCTGGATATTTTGAATGCATATTTAGCAACTTGTTTCTCACATATGCATGTATTTTAAGGGAATGCTTTAATACATTACAAAAACACAGTTTTGAAATAAAGTGAAATTCGTTTGTTGAAATATTATAAAACTTGAAAACCCTGACTTTGTAAAGTACAGAAATGCTTGTTTTTAAATAAAAATATATCTTAATTCCAAATCAAATACCATTTTGTTATACCCTTTCTGCCTTAATCTGTAGGAGAATGAGCTATCACTCTTATTTTTAAAAAGGTTTGCAATCTCAGGTATTTAAAAGAGCAATTCCGTGATGGTTCCATTGATATTTACTGATAGCATTACAGGTGGGTGTGTGTTTTGAGGTGTAGGTGGGGCTCCTTAGGACCTTCTTAAAATTTGTCTGTGATTGGCAAATCTGTCTCTGTCCTCTCTATTATTTTTCAAGGAACTTTTACTTTGGGGGATTTATACCACCTAATTTGATATCCTGTATTTCTTCTTTTTCTCATTTTTTTCTTGGTCTTTATTTTTAAATTCTATATTCTAGCATATTTCCTTGCTTTTGTCTTCCAAACCTTCTACTGATTGAAAAAAAAAAAAAAACCAAACCTATTCTGGAAATTTTGTTTTAAAAATGTAAGATCAGAGGACACTTGGGTGGTTCAGTTGGCTAAGCATCTGCCTTCAGCTCAGATCAGTGACCTTTGAGTCCTGGGATTGCGTCCCACACTGGGCTCCTTGTTTAATGGGGAGTCTCTTTGTTCTTCTCCTTCTGCCCTTCCCCTCTTTTGTGCTCCCTCCCTCTCTCAAATAATCTCAAAAAAAGATTTATTTATTTGACAGAGATCACAAGTAGGCAGAGAGGCAGGCGGGGTGGGGGGAGAGCAGGCTCCCTGCTGAGCAGAGCCTGATGTGGGGTTCCATCCTAGGACCCTGGGATCATGACCGGAGCTGAAGGCAGAGGCTTTAACCCACTGAGCCTTGCAGGTGCCCTGAAATAAAATCTTTAAAAAAAAATAAAAATGTAAGATCAGAATAGCCAAGTTAATTTGGAAGAACAAACTTACTATGTTGATAGTATCAGATATTAATACCTAAGAGTAAGTTACAATAATGAATATTGTGTGATACCAATACAGGAGTAGACCAGTAAATCAGAACTGAGGGTCCACAAAGAGACCCCCAAACATACATGGTCATTGATTTATGACAAGGTAGTATTTCAGTGTGATGGAAAAAAGATATGTTCTTATTTATTAAAAACTATTGCTGAAAATATTATTCATGTGAAAAAAATCTTGATCCTACTTGATATTGTATTGCAGATAAAAATGTGATAAATAAAATTGTAATGTTTCTAAAAGAAAACAATGAAAATATCTTAATGATATTAGGTTATGTAAAGATTTTTAAGAACACTCAAAAAAGGGGCACCTGGTGGCCCATTTGGTTAAGCGTCTGCCTTGGGAGCTGGTCATAATCCCGAGGTCCTGGGATAGAGTCTCATGTCTGGCTCCCTGCTCATCAGGGAGTCAGCTTCTCCCTTGGCCCCTCCCCTCTCTCCACTCAAATAAATGAATAAATTAAATCTTAAAAAAAATAAAGAACACAAAAATTCCAAACAAGAGAAAATTGGTAAATTAATTAACATTAAATGTCATTAAAAGTGAAAATTCAAGTCACCCCTTTAGGGAAGGTATTTGCCATCTTATTATTTGATGAAGAACTCATATCCTGGATATTTAGAGATAAAATTTCTACAAATCACTAAGAAAAAGAGAAAGTTCAAAAGAAAAATAACAAATAGCTGTACCAGACACTTTATAAGCAGCCATCAAAATGACTAATAAACATATTGACTTATGCTAAATTCATTAATCATTAAGGAGATATAAGTTAAGGTCCCAGTTTAATACTACCATGCACCTATTAGAATTTCATAACAAAAAAACAAACAAAAAACAAAAAAAACTGACACTAAGTTTTTGCGGAGCAAACTGTTGGTGGAGCAAACTGTTGGTGAGATGATTAAGTTATTAGAATCATTTTGGGAAGCAACCTTGCAGTATCTCTTAAATTGAACATTTGCTCATGCTTTGAAGCAGCAAATCTCCCAAGTATAAATGCTACAGAAATGTATGTATATGTACAATCAAAGACAAGCTTAATTATGTACATAGTAGTATATGTACATAAGAAACATACTGTTTTATAATGGACCCAAACTGAGAACAAGTCAAAGGAGTAGAATTAATAAACTGTGATATATTCGTACAAGGGATTATTATTCAGCAATGAAAATGAACAAAATGGTAACTAAGCAACATAATATGAAATAATCACAAAAAAGATTGAACAAGAGAAGTCAATCACATAGTTTTACTGTATAAATATATGTAAAATAAAAAAAATCATAGGCAGAACTGATCAGTATAGTAATATTTGCTGGGAAGAGATAGATACTGGAAAGGAGGATGATAGGAGCTTCTGTGGAGCTGATAATATTCTATGTCTTTATTTTTGTATCATTACAGGGAGGTATCACTTTGTTAAAATCACTGAGCTGTACAATTTTTAATTAGAGCACTATTTTGCATGTATGCTATATTTCTTTAAAAGATATGAATTTCTAAGAAATCTTTGTAATTTTCTAAGATATTCTAAGACATCTTTATAATTATTTTTTGTTTTTCATGTGAGCCTCTTCTTGTTTTATAGATATACTGTCTTCTTGATCCCTCATGACAAGTGAAATTTTAAGATATTTAAAACTCTCATATGTTCCTAGGATTTTGTTTCCTTTAGCTTTTTCTATTTATTTACCTCTAACATTTTTTTTCCCTGCAGTCTACATCGGATATGTGTTGATTCATGGTTTCTATTCTTATTTAATTGAATAATTATCTAATAATTATTCAATTCCTAATGAATTATTCCTAATGAACTAGTGGGAAGCATTATAATGTACCTAGTGTACATAGGAAGACTTACTTACTTGCAAAGATTGGATTAGGGTAAGTAAATAATTAACATACTATTATGTTGGCATTTCCTTAAGAAGATGATTACCAAAGCTTTCCTTTGAAATACTTGGATTCTTCTGTTTCTCCTTCCTAAAATAGGAAATTTATTTTGAAAATAACCATGTTTTTGCATTTGTCCAAGATTAATGCTTAGACACTAGCTGTTTCCTTCCACTGCTGATAATAATTTTTGGTTATGTATCTAGGTACAGGGCCTGAGGACAAGAGACTCTTGAATACTATTACAGTCAATACCCCAACTGTAGTCCTACATTTTATGTTTGCATCCCAGACTGTCCTAGAATCTTTCCAGATTTTTTATTAGAAGAGTGGGTCTCACTTTTGTTATAACCACCTTGTACTCATTCTGATTTACAAAATCATCAGTTTGCTTCTTAGTCACTGCAGTTCCATTCATTATGCCCTTTCCAGGAAATACTTGAAATTCTTCACCTTTTGGTGATCTTTCATTGTTATGGGCTTATACTTCTAATATCCTTTCACTATCATCTTTATAGCATTGTTGGAAGGAGAGTATGGACTTAATTTATAACCTTGAATCACAGGCAAATAAATACATGTTTAAAAACACATGTGTCTGGGGATGCCTGGGTGGCTCAGTTGGTTGGGCAGCTGCCTTCAGCTCAGGTCATGATCCCGGCATCCTGGGATCGAGTCCCACATCAGGCTCCTTGCTTGGCAGGGATCCTGCTTCTCCCTCTGCCTCTGCTTGCCACTCTGTCTGCCTGTGCTCACTCTCGCTCCTCTCTCTCTGACAAATAAATAAATAAAATCTTAAAAAAAAAAACAAAAAACACATGTGTCTGTGTGTGTGTCATAATTGAAAGAGCATTGTAATTAGTGAAAAGATAAACTTGGATTTAAGTTTCACTATAGCTTTATATCAAATAGTTGATCCTGACCAAGTATCTAACAGTTCGGAGCTTAATTTGTTAATCTAAAGTATGGAGATCTATGGAGCAGCTGGATGGCTCAGTGGGTTAAAGCCTCTGCCTTCGGCTCAGGTCATGATCTCGGGGTCCTGTGATCAAGTTCCACACTGGGCTCTCTGCTCAGTGGGGAGCCTGCTTCCTCCTCTCTCTCTGCCTGCCTCTCTGCCTACTTGTGATCTCTCTGTTAAATAAATAAAATCTTTAAAAATAAAATAAAATAAAATAAAATACAATAAAATACAATAAAATAAAATATGGAGATCTAAAACATGTTAATCTAACACATGAAACATAATGCAAAAACTGAAATGCTGTAGAGTTGTGAATGACTTATTATTTTGTATTTATTGAAAATAATGAATATCATCTTATTAAGCAAAAATATAAAAAGCACTGTATTATATAACTTAAAAAATCTTGGCTCATATTCAATATAGTAGTAATTGATGAGTCATACAGATTTTATTCTTGCTAATACTAATTATAATAGTGAATTTATTCTATCCATACCATAATATTTTCCTAAAGCAATCAAGAAAACATAATAAATTATAGTCTCCCTATTTCTGTTCAATTTATGCAAATATCTTTACATATTGGATAGCTCTTGAGATTAAAATTAGTGCATTATTTCTTTATCTGAGAAGCTTGTCAGTATGAGAACCAGAAATATGCACACATTTAATACTTGAATAGTGTGGGAGCTTTGTACTATGCTAACTTAGCTAAAATGGAACTATGTTTCCAAGAATTCTGTTCCCTGTGTAATTTTAGATTAGTATTGCCCACAGGAGAAATATCTGTACAGTCTGAAAGGCAGAAGGGGAACAACAGCCACGTGGACACTTGGCAGGTTAGTGTTGGATTAGGCACTGCAGACTTAAGTAGTCACTTCTTTGCTTAAAATACTTAGTCGGTTCCCATGCATTTAAAAATCTCATACAAAATCTTTTATAAAGATTATTAAGATGGTACAATGGATTCTACTATCTACAACTAAAATCTTGTTTTGAATTTCTCTTCCAATCAATCATTATACTCTAAACAACTTATACTTAATTTAGTTCTTTGTGCAACCCAAGCATTTTGTCAACTCATGTTCTGCAGTCATATAGCTTATGATCCTTCTGCCTGGAAAATTTTTATCTTGTTTTTGTCAGTCAGTCTTACTCCTGTAAACTCTTCAGGACTCAACTCTGGCCCCCTACTCTAAGCCAGTTTCTATTCCCTTGTTATACAATGTATAGTTTTCATTTATGGCAATTAACACAATTGTAATCAGGAAAAATTGTGTAATGTTTTGTTTTATATCTTCTTCCTCCTTAGAAACTCAAATTGACCTGGAACTGTATTCCATAGCAATATCTTCATAAGATTTGTCATATAGGCAAATAAATGAAGAGCTCAAGTCTACTCAGAATAGTCATAATTGTTAAAAGTAAAAAAAAATAAGTATTTCCCATAGTGTTACATTATATGAAAATGCTGGGAAAATGGGTGTTTTTCTTACACACACACGCGCGCGCACACACACACACACACACACACACACCATATCCTAAGCTCTGATACAATTAAATTATAAGAAAAAATCTGGGTTTCTATACCACAGACCTAAAATACACAAAAATAATAATGAGGAAGAGGAAGTTTTAAAAACAAATATGCTAATATTTCCAAAGGAAAATAAATAAAACAAGAGCAAAAGATTATGTCATAATGGATTTTTTAGTTCATATATTATATGATTTTATAGTAGCTTGCATAAACTCCACAACACTGACAAGTTAATTAACTTCAGGTTATATATTCACTGAATTGTTATTTACATAGGGATAGCTTGTTAACTAAAATTAAATGAATATAGCCTGTTACCAAGTATCAGTTATTAAAAAAACTTGCAAAATACCTATTGAGCATACAAACTTTGCTTCTAAGAACTGTCTTTATCTTTGAATATTTATTACAATTTTTAAATTCAATAATCCAATACTCAAGTAATCTGTGTTGGTGGATCTCAAGCAATATCTTACAAAAAACACATTGTATTTCTGTTATAATTTAGCTTATACTACATGAGTTAAACTTCATAGAAAATACGAATATAAAGAAGGATGGTAATATATTTTCTGGTGTCCAATATTTTATAACAAATTAAAAATGCTATGAGAGACGAGTATATCAGTGTTGGCAATGCAATAATTTATAATTCCTAGTTGATAAACTAACATTTCATGAACTAAGAAAAATGGATTATTTTTAAATGCACTGCTTTATAATAGTGACAAAATTATTTTTCTCAGTGAAAATGCACAAAAATCCTTCAAAACCAAATGAGAGAAATTCTTGTAAACACTATCTTTGTATTGCTTACATAAATAGTGTAGAGTCTATAAAATATTTATATAGTACAATCTACTTGATTATCCTTTCTATAATACCCCTCTTTATTAATTAGGACATTATTATGAGACAGATTCAGCACAATGAATTTCAGTGACTGAATGATAGAATGTATCTTTAATTATGACTCACTTGTAGGAAATATTGCATGAAAGTAATTGTCTGACAACGAAGAGACTTTGCAATGATCTAATGGATGGTAATGTATATGCACTGGATGAGTTTGATTAGCATTTTTATTGATCAAGAATGTTAGAATTTAGTAACTGGCTTAACAACAGTGATTCCACTATAATTTACTAATAAATATTGTTATTATAAAATGTCATTAGTAAGTTGTGATACCATATATATACCTGTAATTCAGCCGTGCATTCAATAAATAAATTGAGCCCCTACCATTTATTAGATTCAGTTTTAAGTCCTGGAAATACAAAGTTGAATAAGACTATTAAGTCTCTTTCACAAAATGCTTCCAATCTAATACCATATAGACAGAAAGGATAAAGAATAGTGTAAGAAAAGTGAAAGAAATAAAGATAAAAGGAAATAAAATCTTGGGACATGGTTCTAAAATCTGCCACAAAACCTCATTTTTTCTTCAATTTTGGCACATTTTCTTCAAATTTGGCATATTTGCGTAACATATAAGGTATTATTTGTTTCATAGTATTTATGATTTAAATACAATTAACCAACATATAATACATCATTACTTTCAGATGTAGAGTTCAGTAATTCCTCAGTTGCATATAACACCCAGTGCTCATCACATCACATGCCCTCCTTAATGCCCATAACTAATTAGCTCAATTTCCTCACCTACCTCTCCTCTAGCTACTCTCAGTTTGTTTCCTGTAGTTAAGAGTCTTTCATGGTTTTTCTTCCTCTCTTATGACTTCCCATTCAGTTTTCCCTCCCTTCCCCTATGATCCTCTGTACTGTTTCTCATAGTCCACATGTGAGTGAAACCATATGATAATTGTCCTTCTCTGATTGATTTATTTCACTCAGCATAATACCTTCCAGTGCCATCCACATCAATGTAATACTCATCCTTTTTGATGGCTGAGTAATGTTCCATTGATACAGGAGCCATATCTTCTTTATCCATTCATCTTTTGATGGACATCTTGACTCTTTCTACAGTTTGGCTATTTTGGACATTGCTGATATAAACACTGAGGTGCAGGTACCCCTTCGGATCACTAAATTTGTATCTTTGGGGTAAATTCCTAGTAGTGCAATTGTTGGATCATAGGATAGCTGTACTTTATTTTCTTGAGGAAAATCAATACCTTTATCCAGAGTGGCTATACCAGCTTGCATTCCCACCAACAGTGTAAGAGGGTTCCACTTTCTTTGCATATTTGCTAACATTTGTTGTTTCCTGTTTTGTTAATTTTAGCCATTCTAAATGGTATGAGGTGGTATCTCATTGTGTATTGATTTGTATTTCCTTGATGCCAAGTGATGTGGACCATCTTTTCATGTGTCTGTTGGCCATTTGTATGTCTGTTTTGGAGAAATATCTGCTCATGTCTTCTACCTGTTTCTTGACTTGATTATTATTTTTTAGAGGGGGGTGTTGAGTTTCATAAGTTCTTTATAGATCTTGGATATATGTCCTTTATCTGACATGTAATTTGCAAATATCTTCCCCAATTCATAGTTGCCTTTTAGTTTTGTTAACTGTTTCCTTTGCATGCAGAAGCTCTTTATCTTGATGAAGTCCAGAAGTTCATTTGTGGTTCTCTTTTCCTTGCCTCCAGAGGTGTGTCTAGCAAGAAGTTGCTGTGGTCTAGGTCAAAGAGGTTGTTGCCTGTCTTCTACTCTAGGATTTTAATGGATTCCTGACTCACATTTATGTCTTTCATCCACTTTGAGCTTATCTTTGTGTAGGTATAAGAATATGGCTCAATTTCATTCTTCTACATGTGACTGTCAATTTTCTCAACACCATTTGCTGAAGAGACTGTCCCTTTTTCATTGGATTTTCTTTCCTGCTTTGTCGAACATTTGTTGATCATAGAGCTGAGGGTCCATTTCTGTGTTCTCTATTCTATTCCATTGATCTATGTGTCTGTTTTTGTGCCAGAACATACCATCTTGATGATTATGACTTTGTAATAGAGCTTGAGGTCTGGCATTGTGATGTCACCAGCTTCAGTTTTCTTTCTCAACATTCCTCTGGCTGTTCTGGGACTTTCCTGGTTCCATACAAATTTTAAGATTATTTGTTCCCACCCTGTGAAAATGGCAAAGGTATTTTGGTAGGGATTACTTTGAATGTGTAGGTGCTTTGGGTAGCATAGGGACTTTAAAATATTTATTTTTCAATCATGAGCATGGAATATTCTTCCCTTTCTTTTTGTCTTCCTCAATTTCTAAGTGTTATATACTTTTTAGAATACAGATCCTTTGTCTCTTTGATTAGGTTTATTCCTAGTTATCTTAAGCTTTTGATGCATTTATAAATGAGATCAATTCCTTAATTTCTCTTTCTTCTATCTCATTGTTATTGTATAGAAATGTAACTAATTTCTGTGCATTGATTTTATATCTTACCACATTGTTGAATTCCTATATGAGTTCTAGCAATTTGGGGGTGGATTTTTGGGGGTTTCCACATAAAGTATCATATCTGCAAAGAGTGAGAGAATTCTTTTTTTGCCAATTTGGATGCCTTTTATTTCTTTTTGTTGTCTGATTGCTGAGGCTAGGACTTCTAGTACTACATTGAGCAATGGTGGTGAGAGTGTGCATCCCTGTCATGTTTTTGACCATAGGGGAAAAGCTCTCAGTTTTTTTCCTGTTGAGAATGATATTTGCTGTGGGCTTTTTGTGGAGGTCTTTTATGATATTGAAGTATGTCCCCTCTATCCCTACAATGTGGAAAATTTTAATTAAGAAAAGATGCTATATATTATCAAATGCCATTTCTTTTTTTTTTTTTAAGATTTTATTTATTTATTTGACAGAGAGAGATCACAAGTAGGCAGAGAGGCAGACAGACAGAGAGAGGAGGAAGCAGGCTCCCTGCTGATCAGAGAGCCTGATGTGGGACTCGATCCCAGGACCCTGAGATCATGACCTGAGCCAAAGGCAGTGGCTTAACCCACTGAGCCACCCAGGTGCCCTCAAATGCCATTTCTACATCAATTGAAATGACCATATGTTTCTTGACCTTTCTTTTGTTAATCTGATGCATCACAATGATTGATTTTCAATTGTTGAACCACCCTTGCAGCCAAGGAATAAATCCCAATCGGTCATGATGGGTAATTTTTCTAATGTACTGTTGGATCCTTTTGACTAGTATCTTGGTGAGAACTTTTGCATCCATTTTCATCAGGGATATTGGTCTGTAATGCTTTTTTGGTGGGAGTCTCTGTCTGGTTTTGGGATCAAGGTAATGCTGTTCTCAGAAGAATGAGTTTGGAAGTCTCCCTTCCATTTCTATTTTTTGAAACAGTTTCAGAAGAATAGGTACTATTCTTCTTTAAATGTTTCATAGAATTTCCTGGGAAGCCATCTGGCCCTGGACTCTTGTTTGTTGGAAGATTTGGATTATTGCTTCAATTCCCTTGCTGGTTATGGGTCTCTTCAGATTTTTCTATTTCCTCTTGTTTCAGTTTTGGTAATTTATAAGTTTCTAGGAATGCATCAATTTTTTCCAGATTGCTTAATTTAGTGGCATATATTTGCTAATAATATGTTCTTAAAATTGTTTGTATTCCCTTGGTATTTATTGTGATTCTCCTCTTTCACTAATGATTTTTTTTTTTTTTAGATTTTATTTATTAATTTGACAGAGAGAAATCACAAGTAGACGGAGAGGCAGCCAGAGAGAGAGAGAGAGGGAAGCAGGCTCTCTGTTGAGCAGAGAGCCCGATGCGGGACTCGATCCCAGGACTCTGAGATCATGACCTGAGCCGAAGTCAGCGGCTTAACCCACTGAGCCACCCAGGCGCCCCAACACTAATGATTTTTTAAAATTTGTGTCTCTCTCTCTCTCTTTTGATAAATCTGGCTAGGGGTTTATTGATCTTATTAATTCTTTTTTTTTTTTTTTTGATCTTATTAATTCTTTCAAAGAACTAGCTTCTAGTTTCATTGATTGGTTCTACTATTCTTTTGGTTTCTATTTCTTCTCTCTCTCTCTCTCTCTCTCTTTTTTTTTGGGGGGGGGGTCTTATCTTCATTATTTCTTTCTCCTGCTTGGTTTTGGTATTCTTTGCTGTTCTTTTTCCAGCTCCTTTAGGAGGAAGGTCAGCTTGTGTACTTGATACTTCTAATTTCTGGAGAAACGCTTGCATTGCTATGTTCTTCCCTCTTAAGAATACCTATGCTGTATCCCAAAGGTCTTGAACAGTTATGTTTTCATTTTCATTTGTTTCCATGATTTTAAAAATTCTCTAATTTCCTTGTTGATCCATTCTTTCTTGAGTAGGATGCTCTTTAACCTCCTAATATTTGAGTTCCCTCCAAATTTCTTCTTGTGATTGAGTTCCAGCTTCAAAGTATTGTGATCTGAAAATATGCCAGGAATAATCCCAATCTTTTGGTCTTGGTTGAAACTTGATTTGTGACCCAGTAGGTTTTCTATTCTGGGGAATGTGCCATGTGCACTTGAGAAGACTGTGTATTCTGTTACTTTGGGATGGGATGCTCCATATATATCTGTGAAGTCAGTCTGTTCCAGTGTATCATTCAAAGTCCTTATTTCTGTGTTGTTCTCCTGCTTAGATGATCTGTCCATTGCACTGAATAAGGTGTTAAAGTCCCTTACTGTTATTGTAATATTATCAGTGTGTTTCTTTGATTTTTATTATTACTTGGTTTATGTAATTAGCTGCTCCCAAGTTAGGAGTGTAAGTATTATTATTAGATCCTGTTGGATAGACACTTTACGTATGATATAGTGTCCCTCTTATCACTTACTACAGTCTTTGGCTTAAAATATAGTTTGTCTGATACAACTATTTCTACCCCACCTTTTTGATGTCCATTAGCATGATAAATGGTTCTCCATCCCCTTGTTTTCAATCTGGAGGTGTCTGGAGCCTAAAATAACTCTCTTGTAGGCATGTTGATGGGTCTTTTTTTTTTTTAATCCAATCTAATAAACTGTGTCCTTTGATCAGAGCATTATTCATTTACATTCAGAGTAACTATTGAAAGATATGCATTTAGTGCCATTATATTACCCTAGAGTCCCTGCTTCTGTATATTTTCTGTTTCTTTCTGGTCTATGTTACTTTTAAGCTCTTTCTTCACTTACAGGACCACCTTTAATATTTCTTGTAGGGGTGGTTTAAGGAACACAAATTCTTTTAGTTTCATTTTGTGCTTGAAACTCTTTATCTCTCCCTCCATTCTTCATGACAGCCTTGCTAGAACAGGTATTCTTGGCTGCATGTTTTTCTCATTAATACCCTGAACATATTATGTGCCCTTTCTGGCCTGCCAGGTCAGGGAGGATAGATCTGCCAGTCTTATACACCCACCCTTGTATGTTAAGCACCTCTTGTCTTGAGCTGCTTTCAGGATTTTCTCTTTATATCTGAAATTTGCAAGCTTCACTATTAATGTTGGGATGTTGATCTAATTTTACTTATTTTGGGGGAGTCCTCTATACCTCTTGGACTTGAATGCCTGTTTCCTTTCCCAGATTAGGGAAGTTTACAGCTATGATTTGTTCAAATATAACTTATGCCCCCCCTTCTTTCTCTGGGAACCCAATACTTCTAATATTGTTTTGCTTTATGGTATTGCTGATTCTTTGAAGCCTCACTTTGTGGTCCATTAGTTGTTTTTTTCTCTTTTCCTCACCTTTCTTTCTTTCCATCATTTTGTTTTGTGGCTTTCTCTTTTGCTTCATTTACCCTAATTGTTAGAGCATCTATTTTAGACTGCATCTCAGTTAAACCCTTTTAGTTTCCACTTGATTAGATTTTATATCTACACTAAAAGATTCTCTAATGTCTTTTATGCATATTTTCAAGCCCATCTAGTAACTTATTAAATGTTATTCTGAATTCTAGTTCTGATGTATTACTTATATCCATATTGATTAGCTCTATGGCAGAGAGTATTACCTCTGGTTCTTTCTTTTGCTGTGAATTTCTTCTTCTAGTGATTTTGTCCAGAGAAGAAGAAATGAGCAAGAGAAGAAAATAAAAAATATCCACCATGACCCTGGCAAAATACACACTAGACAAACATGATGAAGTCAGTTACCAAAAAAGAAAAGAAAAAAAATAAAATAAAAGGGAAAAAGGGAGAGAATATAATTGCACAGCTGGATAAAACAGTGATCCACTTGGCCCTGTGTGTTTTGGTCTGTTTGTTAGAAGACACTGAATCCCAAAATTGTAAAGAAAGAAAAACTTGTGTGTGTATATATATATATATATACAAAAATAAAATTGAGTACAGTGAAAGGAAGCAAAAAATGAAGAATATATCTGTAAAATGTCAATGCAAAAATGATAATTAAAAAAGGACTTAAAAGTTTAGAGTTGATAGAATAAGAAACAAGTTGAAAAGGAAAAAGAAGAAAACAAAAAGAAAATTTTAAACTGAAAAACTCAAGATTCATGAGAAAAAAACCTCAGATCCTATACTATTTTCCCACAGTGCAGGAGTTTCTCAGTTCTGTGTAATCCAAAAACTCGTTATTCAACTGATGTTCCTGCTGCTGTTATGGGAGAGGGGCCTATTGTACTTATTCTCAGGTGTCTTTACCTGGGAAGAATTTCACCACCCCTTGCCAGAGTAGGAGCCTCAGTATAAGCTTCGTTGGATTGCTCTCTGTGGGTTTTGTTCCCTGAAGGTTTTTCGGGCTGCTTTAGAGGATGGAAAAAAAATAGTAAAAATGGTGGTGCCCTGATCCCCAAACCTGAAGCCCAATGATGGTGGTTCCCACTCGTCAGTGCACCCTCAGGAAAAAGAAGTCCTGTACCTTTGTGTGCACCAAACTCTGTAGACCCCTGCAGTGCACACCTGTACCAGTCCTCCCAGAGGAGAAAGGGTGATGCCCTGTGGCCTGGGGCTTGCTGGGCCCCTGCTCAGGGAGCAGTTGCCAGCACCTGTAGTGCTCCCTCTGAGGCAATGAGCAGGGTTCTCCCAAAGGTTGTTGCTTGCTTCCAGGTCCCCTGTTTGGAGAGTGATTGTGAGGTCATGGTGAGGTTATGGTTTATGGCAATACCTACCTAAAAGATTACCCCAGGGTTTACTAATTATAGTCTGCTTCCTCACTCTAATGCTTGGGAACTCTGATGCAATCAGATATCCCCATTCTTTCCATGACCCTGGGGATCCTGAGACCACACTGTCTTACCGAGGACTCTGCCCTGCTTTGCCACCTGAGCACCTTTCAGGCAGTAAGGTCCCTAATAGAAGCATATTTCTAAAAGTTCTGATTTTGATATATCATTTTAATATAGCCACTGCTATATCATTATCTGGTAGCCGGCTTATGGAGTCTCCCTCCCTCTGCTATATATCTGATACATCCCCTCAGATTGATTCACTTCTCTGCACCTCCTACATTGCAGAGAGTGGTCACTTTTCTAATTGTAGAATTGCAGAAATTCTTTTCTTAGATCTCAGGTTGAACCCACAAGTGTTTAGCATGATTTCATAGATAACCAGCTGAATTCAGGGGACCAAATGAAACACAGGTCCTCTACTCTTCCACCAACTTCCCTCATTCTGAAACATTTTATAACTTCAAATAAGATTTCATTATGTTCACATTTGATATATACAGTTGGCCCTTGAACAGCATGAGTTTGAAATATGTGGGTTCACTTATATGCTTTTTTATACAGTTCAGCATTGTAAATGAATTTTCTCTTATGATTTTCTTAACATTTTCTTTTCTCTATGTTACTTAATGATAGGAATATAGTAAGTAATATATAGTTCATAAAAATATGTGTTAATCAAACTTTTATGTTATTGGTGAGACATCAGATCAACAGTAGACTATTAAGTTGTTGGGGAGTACAAAGTCATATGCAATCTCCAACTCCCAATATTATTCAAGGGTGAGCTGTATATATATTTGTATATTCCCATGTGTATTGAAATACAATCTCAGATGGACCATATCATACATTGTCTATCCCCAGTACTCTCTTGTATGTGGAAAGTACTTAATCAAATTTAGTTAGAATTTAAATGCTGATAGTCCTTGGGCAAATGTGTGAAAATGAGAAATGTTCTTGCAAAATTAGTTATGTGGCTAAGTACTATATTATTACATCAGCTATACATACCTACAGGTATAGATTGATGATGTGTTATCAGTATTTTCCTATTTTTTTTTTTAAAGGAGAGTAAAGAAGAGGTATAGACTGGTTGAAAGACAAAATTTGGCTGGAATTAGGTTGCAGAGAATTGAAGTATGAAAGACCCATCTAAGACAAGGGGAAACACCGTGCTTAGACAATAGGGCTGATCAAGAAATGATAACGAGGAAGCTAGAACAGAAAACAGTGTGGTATCTAGCAGGGGCCCTAGGGGGTGTTGAAAAACAGCCAAAAAGATGTATTAAAAAAGATAGCAGGGTCAACATTGGAAGTCCAGTGGTTCTAAGTTTTGGATATTAGCTAGCTTTATGATGTACTTTTATGAGTCAATAGTGAAGCTCAGTTAGAGGGTTAGAGGGAAGGCAGTACTAGATATATGGGCATACTGAAATTAACCCTTGTGTAATGTTTATGGTTTTATAATATTTAGAATGGTGGTTTTAGAAACATCTAGTTATTCTGGGTTTTCTTTTTCTTGATATTAAGGGCTTGAACTTTTATGTGATGGAGTTCTAAATATTTTCTTTTAAAGTACCTCATGCCTTATCCTGCCCTTAAAGAGAGGAAGTGTGGAATAGTGGGTCCTGTGAAGTCTTTGGAGTCTATAAACTTGGTTTTAAGTCCTTGTTTAGCTCTAGAGATCTTTGGCAACTCTAAATTCAATTACCTTACTCATTTACAGTATTGCATCTAAAATTACATTTTTTGGGAATGTTATTGGATTTAAGTATTCCTGTAGTACCTTGCATACAACTGTTACATGAAGTTCTTTATTTAAATTAGTTAATGAAACATTTATTAAATACTTTCTATATTGCAAGACTTATTTTATATATTGGCAGCTGCTCAATAAGTATTTATTGAGCTACTTTATTTTTTATATAAATTTGATGGGCAGCCTTCCTGAATAGTATTCATTATGAGTTTACCATACATTTTATTTACTTCTTTGATTTTGTTTTTATTTTTTTATCTATTTTTAAAAATTTGAGTATAGTTGACACACTATTACATTAGTTTCACATGTACAACTTATTGATTTAATGAGTTTGTATATTATGCTATGTTTATCAGAAGTATAGCCACCATCAGTCCCATTATATCACTATTATAATATCATTGACTATGTTTCTTATGCTTTGCTTTTTATTCCCATGACTAGAAGCCTGTATCTGCTATTACCCTTCGCTCATTTTGCTGAATCCCCCCTCTTCCCTATGGCAACCATCAGTTTGTTTTCTGTATTTATAGTTCTGACTTTGCTTTTTTTTTTTTTATTCTTTTTTAGATTTTATTTATGAGTGGAATCATATGGTATTTATCCTTCTCAGTCTGACTTATTTCACTTAGCATGATGCCCTCTAGGTCCATCCATGTTGTCTCAGATGGCACAATTTCATCTTTTTTTAATGTCTGTGTAGTATTCCTTACAGTTTTAACCCTGAGGTACTCACAGTACATCTAGTTAACCACCCATATTCTCCATCCTCTTAAGACACAGGAATTCATAAAAGAATTTTTAATATTCACTGGGGGTATATTTTAAAAAGATATGTAGGAGTTCAGGACTCAATTTCTGAACATTTGTATATCATGATAAAACACAGGAAAAAACATGAACAAATCATGGGAAACAGAATAATTTAGTATATAAAGAAGATTACCTAATCAGAGAAAGAAACATTATTTTAATTGTTCATTAAATAAATTCCCAAATAAGGAAAAAAAACCACATGTGTGAAATATGTATTTCAGTTTTTTCTAATTTGTTTCTGTATACCAATACAAAGATCAGTGTGTAGTGTTTGGATTTTGATTAGTTTAATTGTTAAGGTTAAGGTTCTCAGTAATTCTCGTGATATCTTTATTTCTCAAATACTTGATTTTTTCTCCTTAAAGTCCTCATCTGACCTTTAATTAGACTGCCAGTGACAATCTGTCCATATTTTTAAAATAAGAGCATTAACACTGATATTAATTGAGGTCTTATTTGTCAGAAATATTTTTTCTTTTGTTCTAGATAATCTGTTGCTTTGTGTTTGGACCCTAATTTTATGCCAATGATACTGAAATATTTCATTAGAAAATTTTGATATCTTAAATGTACTATAATAGAAATAACTAAATACTTTCTTTTTCATATTATTTTTTAAATTTCTTTAATTAACATATAATGTGTGATTTGTTTCAGGGGTACAGGTCTGTGATTCATCAGTCTTACACAACACCCAACACTTACCACAACACATACGCTCCAGTGTCCATCACTTAGCAATTCCACCCCTTCTCCCCCTCCCCTCCAGCAAACCTCAGTTTGTCTCCCTCTCTGGTTTCATCTTGTTTCATTTTTAACTAAATGCTTTCATTTTGACCTGCATATGAACTGGAAAAGGGAAGATTAGTTAAGAAGTCACAAGAAATTATATATTTAAAAATATCTCATCAAGTTAAATTGTGGAGAAACTAGAAGAGCTATATTTGGGTAATTCAAATACCCTTGGACTCAAATCCTGCTACCTGGAGATATGTTAAATTCAAGAGAATGAAAAGTTCCAACCAACATTTGTAGATTCAGAAATATTTTGATCCTATCTGCACTTTACAGGGCCTTTGAATTAATAAACAACAATAAAATTGACAGGTTTAAAAAGAAATACACCATAAAATCTATATACTTAATTTGGAATCAAAGAAGAATGAAAGGATAAAACATAGTATCAGAAGCTAGGACACATACATTTTATTCCTAGATTTGCTGCTAATACATTTTATAGGATTTTAATTTATCAGTCCTGAGGCCTGGGAAACTTCATTTTTAACAAATACCTGGGTGATACTTAAGGAGATATTCTGTGGACCACATTTTGAGTAATATTGAATTTGGTGAAACCTGAGACTATTTCCAAGTCTGAAGTTCAGTGAATTACCATTTTCTGTGATTAGTATACAAAATGATATTTATAGCATCACAAGAAAACCATACATTTATAATTATTTATATTTACTTATTTGCCAGAGGAAATTTGCCTTATCTGTCTAGATTATTTCTTTTCTTTTTTCTTCTTCTCTTTTCTCTTTTCTTCTCTTCTCTCTTCCTTTCCCTTGTTTTCTTTCCTTTTCTTCCTTTTTAAGTTATCTCTAAACCCAACATGGGACTCAAACTCATAGCTCCAAGATCAAGAGTTGCCCACAGTCTTGCAATTGGACCAGCCAGGCAATCTGCTGGTTAATTCTTTTTAATTTTTGATATAAATTAGGAAAAGGAGAATTGAGTTATAGGATATTCAATAAAAAAAAAATGTCCTAAAATACAATCCTCAAAAAAAGAGAGTTGAATCTTCAATATTTTAGTAATCTTAATTTCTATCAGACTTTTAGCAGAATCATATTTATTGGATGAAAAATGGGTGAGTCAAGTAATAAGAAGTGAAATTAATTGTTATATTTTTTAAAAAAATTATTCACTTTACTTTTTCTTAGGAATAAAAGTCAAACACATGGAAAATGTTTTAAATATTTGTACTCATTACTATAAGTCGGTAGGAATATTCCTGTAAAATTTTGTGTCAAAATGTCAGAGAGGAACTTAGAAATTATTTTTTAACTCAACAATACATTTAGTATATATCTCAACTTACTTGCATTTTGATGAATCTGTAGAATATAAAGTACATAAAAACAAGCTATTCCTTTAAGAAGTTAACAGCTGAGACCTGGAGAGGCAAGATGGGGGAGGTGTAGCAGATTGAAATGGCATCAGATCCCAGGAGTTCGGCTAAATAGGTATCAAACCATTCTGAACACCTATAAACTCAACAGGAGACATAAGAGAAGAGCAGCAATTCTAAGAACAGAAAATCAACTACTTTCCAGAAGGTAGGAAGTGTGAAGTGAATCTGAAGCACCAGGAAAATAGATCGCATGGGGAGGGGCTAGCTCCTGGCAAGCGGTGGAGCAGTGAAGCACAAAATCAGAACTTATAGAAGTCTGCTCCACTGAGGGATATCACTCCTCAGGCTAAGTGGGGATGTAACACTCATGGGGACAGTGTGGTCTGAGGTCCCACGGGGTCACAGAAAGATCAGGGTGTCTGAGTGTGGCAGAGCTGCCAGGTATCAGAGCAGGGAAGCCAACTACAGAGACAAGGCTGAAGAGTGAGGTTTAAGATCAGGATTACATTAAACCATGATCCAAGGAAGAGTCAGGTCACTGCTTTTCGAGCAGGGACCACACAAGTAGCAGATCCAGGGAAACTCACCTTCCTCTTCTGGGAGGAGGTGCATGGCAGGAATCTGCTGGGTTTGCAGACTCCAAACGAGGTTTGTGCACCAGAGATAGAAATGCTTTGTCACAGGCTGGGTGAGCTCGGAGAGCAGCCGGAGACCAGGGAGTCAAGAGTGATTGACTGCTTATCTCTGAGGGTACACTGAAGGGTGGGGCCCTAGGCTCTCAGCCCCTCTGAGCCAGAGATTGGGAGGGCGCCATTTTCATTCGGAAAGCATTCAGGGAACAAAAACTTTGAAAGCAAACCCGAGAAGAATACATAGCCTGGTACCTGGCAAGGGAGGTGCAATTCTGGCTGGGGCAAAGACATTTGAGAATCACTGCAACAGGCCCCTCCTGCAGAAGATCAGCAAGAACATCCAGCCAAGACCAAACTCACCAAACAAGGAGAACAGTCACACTCCAGAGTTAGGGAAAAGCAACACATAGCATTCATGGCTTTTTCTCATGAAAATTTACTTACAAAGTTAATTTTTTAAAATTTTATTTTTTCTTATTTTATTTTGTAGAACTTTTCCTCCTTCCTCTTTTAACATTTTTTAACTAGTTTATTTTAACAATACTTTCTTAAAAAAAATCTTTTTAACTTCTCATTATTATAGTCCTATTTTATTCCTTCATTGTATTTAACTATATTTTTGTATACATACAGGTTATTTTTTCTAAAAATATTTGGGATACAATTTATAGATCAAAATATACCCTAATCTAGCACAAGGCTTTGTTCTAGTCTCAAGTCTGAGCACATTCCCTCCTCTTTTTTTTTTTCTTTTTCCAACCAACTTATCAATTCCCTTTTTAGAAATTTTTAAAAATTATCATCTTCAGTCATAGTCCATCCCTTCATCATGTTTACCCTTATTTTTGTATATATATGTTTTCCTTTCTTTGAAATTTTGGGATGTAGTTTCTTCTAAGAGATCAAAATACACCCAAAATCAAGTGGGTGGTTCTATTCTATTCAATTTTTGATTTTCTTTTTAAATTTTTATTTTTTCCCCCCTCTCTTTTCCCCTCCGTTTTGGATCTCTTCTGATTTGGTTAGTGTACAGTTTTCTGGGGTCTTTGCCACCATTTTACTGTTTTATTCTCTTGTTCACATATTCATATCTGGATAAAATGGCAAGGCAGAAAAACTCACCACAAAAAAATAACAAAAAGGCTGTACCAATGGCTAGGGGCCTAATCAATATGGACATTGGTAAGATGTCAGAGCTAGAGTTCAGAATGACTATTCTCAAGGTGCAAGCTGGGCTAGAAGCTAGAAGCTAGAACCTGGGATAGAAACACTTTCTGGAGAAACAAAATCCCTTTCTGGACAAAAGAAAAGAATTAAAATCTAACCAAGTTGAAATTTAAAAAGCTATCAATGATGTGCAATAAAAAATGGAAGCTCTTACTGCTAGGAGAAATGAAGCAGAAGAGAGGATTAGTGATATGGAAGACCAAATGACAGAGAATAAAGAACCTGAACAAAAGAGAGACAAACAACTACTGGACCATGAGAGGAGAATTTGATTGATAAGTGATACAGTAAGATGAAACAATATTAGAATACTTGGGATTCCAGAAGAAGAAAAAATAAAGATGGGGCAGAAGGTATATTGGAGAAAATTATTGTAGAGAATTTCCCTAATAGGGCAAAAGGAACAAGCATCAAAATTCAGGAGGCACAGAGAGCCCCCTCAAAATCAATAAAAATAGGTCCGCACTCCATCATCTAATAGGAAAACTTACAAGTCCTATTGACAAAGAGAAAATCCTGAAAGTAGTTTGGGACAAGAAGTCTGTACATACAATGGTAGAAATATAAGGTTGGCAGAAGACTTATCCACAGAGACCTACCAGGCCAGAAAGAATTGGCATGATATATTCAGAGTACTAAATGAGAAAAATATGCAGCCAAGAATACTATATCCAACTAAGCTATCGTTGAAAATAGGAGAGATAAAAAGCTTCCAGGACAAAGAAAAATTAAAAGAATTTGCAAACACCAAAACAACCCTACAGAAAATATTGAAATGGGTCCTCTAAACAAAGAGTCTAAAAGTAGTAGACCAGAAAGGAACAAAGACAATATACAGTAACAGTCCCCTTACAGGCAATATAATGGCACTAAATTCATATCTTTCAATAGTTACCCTGAATGTAAATCAGTTAAATGTCCCAATCAAAAGACAAACGGTATGAGAATGGATAAAAAAACAAAACCTGTCAATATGCTGTTTACAAGAAACTCATTTTAAACCTAAAGACAGCTCCAGATTTAAAGTGAGGGGGTGGAAAACAATTTACCATGCTAATGGACATCAAAAGAAAGCTGAGGTGGCAATCCTTATATCAGATCAATTAGATTTTAAGCCAAAGACTATAATAAGAGATGAGGAAGAACACTATATCATACTCAAAGGGTCTGTCCAACAAGAAGATATCACAATTTTAAATATCCATGCTCCTAACATGGGAGCAGTCAACTATATAAACCAATTAATAACAAAATCAAAGAAACACATCGACAATAATACAATTTTAACACCCCCCTTATTGAAATGGACAGATCATCCAAGCAAAAGATCAACAAGGAAATAAAGGCCTTAAATGACACACTGGACCAGATGGACATCACAGATATATTCAGAACATTCCATTCCAAAGCAAAATAATACACATTCTTCTCTAGTACACATGGAAAATTCTCCAGAATAGATCACATTCTGGGTCATAAATCAGGTCTCAACCGGTAAGAGAAGATTGGGAACATTCCCTGCATATCTTTAGACCACAGTGCTCTGAAGCTAGAACTCAATTACAAGATGAAAGTTGGAAAGAACTCAAATACATGGAGGCTAAAGAGCATCTTACTAAAGAATGAATGGGTCAACCAGGAAGTTAAAGAAGAGTTGAAAAAGTTCATGGAAACAAATGAAAATGAAAACACAACCATTCAAAATCTGTGGGACACAGCAAAGGCAGTCCTGAAAGGAAAGTATATAGCAGTACAAGCCTTTCTCAAGAAACAAGAAAGGTCTCAAATACACAACCTAACCCTACATCTAAAGGAGCTGGAGAAAGAACTGTAAAGAAATCCTAAACCCAGCAGGAGAAGAGAAATCATAAAGATCAGAGCAGAAATCAATGAAATCGAAACCAAAAGAACAACAGAACATATCAATGAAACTAGGAGTTAGTTCTCTGAAAGAATTAAGAAGACTGATAAACCTCTGGCCAAACTTATTAAAAAGAAAAGAGAAATGACCCAAATTAATAAAACCATGAATGAAAGAGATCACAACCAACACATTTCTTCCAGACTGCCAAATTTGCTGGCATATAGTTGCTCATAATTTGTTAATATGTTATGAGCAACTATATACCAGAAAATTTGGCAATCTGGAAGAAATGGATGCATTCCTATAGATGTATAAACTACCAAAACTGAACCAGGAAGAAATAGAAAACCTGAACAGACCCATCACCAGTAAGGAGATTGAAGCAGTCATCAAAAATCTCCCAACAAACAAGAGCCCAGGGCCAGATAGCTTCCCAGGGGAATTCTACCAAACATTTAAAGAAGAACTAATTCCTATTCTCCTGAAACTGTTAAAAAAAACAGAAATGGAAGAAAAACTTCCAAACTCATTTAATGAGGCCAGCGTCACCTTGATCCCAAAACCAGACAAGGATCCCATCAAAAAAGAAAATTATAGACCAATAACCTTGATGAACACAGATGCAAAAATTCTTACCAAAATCCTAGCCAATAGGATCCAATAGTACATTAAAAGCATTATTCACCTTAACCAAGTGGGATTTTTTTCCTGGGCTGCAAGATTGGTTCAATATCTGAAAATCAATCAATGTGATATAATCCATTAATAAAAGAAAGAACAAGAACCACATGATACTCTCAGTAGATGCTGAGAAAGCACTTGACAAAGTACAACATCTTTTCTGATCAAAACTCTTCACAGTGTAGGGACAGAGGGTATATACCTCAATATCATAAAAGCCATCTATGGAAAACCCATAGTGAATATCATTCTCAATGGAGGAAAACTAAGAGCTTTTCCTCTAAGGTCAGGAATATGGCAGGGATGTCCACGATCACTACTGCTATTCAACATAGTACCAGAAGTCCTAGCCTCAGCAATTACACAACCAAAAGAAATAAAGGCAACTGAATCAGCAAAGAAGAATTCAAGCTCTCACTCTTTGCAGATGATATGATGCTTTATGTGGAAAACTCAAAAGATTCCACTCCAAAACTGCTAGATCTCATACAAGAATTCAGTAAAGTGTCAGGATATAAAGTCAATGCACAGAAATCAGTTTCATTTCTATACACCAACAGCAAGACAGAAGAAAGAGAAATTAAGGAGTCAATCCCATTTACAATTGCACCCAAACCATAAGCTACCTAGGAATAAACCTAACCAATGAGGCAAAGAATCTGTACTCAGAAAACTATAAAGTACTCATGAAAAAAATTGAGTCAGACACAAAAAAATGGAAAATTTTCCATGTTCATGGATTGGAAGGACAAATATTGTGAAAATGTCTATGCTAGCTAAAGAAATCTACACATTTAATGCATTCCCTATCAAAATACCATCTTTTTTTTTTTCAAAGAAATTGAACAAATAATCCTAAAACTTATATGGAACTAGAAAAGACCCTGAATAGCTAGAGGAATGTTGGAAAAGAAAGCCAAAGTTGGTAGCATCACAATTCCAGACTTCAAGCTCTATTAGAAAGCTGTCATCATCAAGACAGTATGGTATGGGCACAAAATCAGACACATAGATCAATGGAACAGAATAAAAAGCTCAGAAATAGACCCTCAACTCTATGGTCAACTAGTCTTCGACAAAGCAGGAAGAATGTCCAATGGAAAAAAGACAGCCTCTTCAACAAATGGTGTTGGGAAAGTTGGACAGTCTCATGCAGAAAAATGAAACTGGACCATTTCCTTACACCACACACGAAAATAGACTCAAAATTCATGAAAGAACTTAGTGTGAGACAGGAATCCATTAAATCTTTGAGGAGAACACAGGCAGCAATCTTTTTGACCTCAGCTGCAGCAACTGCTTCGTAGAAACATCACCAGAGGCAAGGGAAGCAAGGGTAAAAATGTACTATTGGGACTTCATCAAGATCAAAAGCTTTTGCACAGCAAAGGAATCAGTTAACAAAACCAAAAGACAACTGACAGAATCGGAGAAAATATTCACAAGTGACATATCAGAGAAAGGACTAGTATCCAAAATCTATAAAGAACTTATCAAACTCAACACCCAAAGAACAAACAATCCAATCAAGAAATGGGCAGAGGACATGAACAGACATTCTGCAAAGAACACATCCAGATGGTCAACAGACACATGAAAAAGAGCTCCACATTACTCGGCCACAGGGAAATACAACTCAAAACCACAATGAGATACCACCTCACACCAGTCAGAATGGCTAAAATTAACAAGTCAGGAAATGACAGTTGTTGGCAAGGATGTGGAAAAAGGGAACAGTCCTACTCAGTTTGTGGGAATGCAAGCTGGAGCAACCACTCTGGAAAACAGCATGGAGGTTCCTCCAAAAGTTGAAAATAGAGCTACCCCGTGACCCAGAAATTGCACTATTGGATATTTACACTGAATATTACACATGTAGTGATCTAAAGGGGCATGTGCACCTGAATGTTATAGCAACAATGTCCACAATAATCACAATATTGAAAGAACCTAGATGTCCAGCAACAGATGGATGGATAAAGAAGGTGTGCTGTATGTATGTTTGTGTATATATATATATATATATATATGTAATGGAATACTATGTAGCCATCAAAAGAAATGAAATCTTGCCATTTGCAATGACATGGATGGAACTAGAGGCTATTATGCTGAACGAAATAAGTCAATCAGAGAAAGACAATTATCATATCTCCCTGATATGAGGAATTTGAGAGGCAGATGGGTCATCTGGGGGGTAAGGAAGGAAAACATGAAACAAGATGGGATCAGGAGGAAGAGAAACCATAAGAGACTCTTAATCTAACAAAAGAAACTGAGGGTTGCTAGGGGGAGGGGGATGTGAAGAGGGTGGTTGGGTTATGGACATTGGGGAAGGTGTGTGTTATGGTAAGTGCTGTGAAGTGTGTAAGCCTGATGATTCACAAACCTGCACTCCAGGGGCAAATAATACTTTATATGTTAATAAAAATAATTACTAATAACAATAACAAAGTGACAGACCCCCCTCCCCCACCAAAAAGAAGAAGAAGACGCTAACAGTTGAGATTTAATCCCACAGGCTATATTAAACCATTTAAGGCAGGTGGTAAGAAAATAATCTGAAATTTAAGAAGTTGAATAAGATTTTTTGTGTGTCTTTTCTATAGTTATATGCAAAGAATGGATTGTCATGCTCTTCACTGGTATTTGTAACAAAAATCTAGATAGCTCTTAGATTTAGTTCAGAAATAAAAGATGTCAAAAATCAAACTGTTTATTAAGTGTAGATGCTGAGTATGTAGGTACGGTCAGAGATATCAATTTTGCATATTCATTTTGGATTTTATGATTATCTAAACCATACGGTCCATAAAGACTTGTATGTATAGTTCTCAGCATTTTTTTTAGAGCTGGTGTTAAATACATATTTGATGAGTAGATGAATGAACAAGTTTATACTTGTTATAAATGTACATACATATACAAATAATGTGTTATTTGGGATAGTGTCGACATCAAAGTTATGATTAATAAAATTTCTTCCTTATGATTCGATTAGTTAATATAAGAGGCACTCATTTTATTCCAGAGAATATCTTAATTAATAGTTAATGAGAGTATACGGAGGTTTGTTGTTTAGTTACCCAATGGTTGTATTTGCACACATATTTTCTATAGTTTATGAATGAAAATTGACGGTAGACTCTATGAAACTCTTTGAAACCCAAGAAACAAAAATGATGTCCTATTTCTATTGTATTCTATTGTATTAACATAATATTTGGCATTAAAAGATATTTCCAGGCAGACATATGTTCTAAAATCATTCATAAATAACAGTAATAAAAAGAAAGAACAAAATATTTTGTCTTTGGGGGATGTTGTTTGCATTATTTTAAGTTGTTTATTTAAGTTATATACTGCAAATGACATGTTTGTTCTGTTTAATTTTCTACTGAGTCTTATATTTTTCTCCTCTATATGTGTAAATTAGCAGCTTTCAAAAGTGTAAATAATATTTTCTGAGTGAATCACTGGGTGATTTTATAGTTAATATGCTGTGGTATCTCATATCTCATGAAGCTATAAAGAACTAAGTTTAGACTCAAAAATAAAGTTGACATGGCAGTATATACAACAATAAACTTTAAATTTTAAATAAAACTTAAACTTAAATAAATTTTAAGAATAAAAAGAAAGGGGTGATGCTTGGGTGGCTCAGTTAAGTGCCTGCCTTCAGCTTAGGTCATGATTCTGGGGTCCTGGGATTGAGGTTCCTTGCTTAGTGGAGAGCCTACTTCTTCCTCTGCTTGCTGCTCCCCCTGCTTGTGCTCTCTCTCCCTCTCTGACAAATAAAATCTTAAAAAAAAAAAAAAAAGAAGTAAACAAAAGGAAGTTATAGCATTTTACTTGTCCAGCTCCATTCGCAAAAAAGATTTTTTTTTTTAAGAATATAGTTGTCACACAATGTTACATTAATTTCAGGTATAGAACATAAAGATTGAACAACTCCATACATTATACCATGCTTACCATGGTGTAGGTACCACCTCTCGCCGTATAACTCTATTACAATAACATGGACCACATTCCCTATAGTGTACTATTTATCTCCATGACTTATTCTGTAACTGGAAGCCTGATCTCTTACTTTCTTTCACTCATTTTGCCATCTCTCTCCTCCCCTCCTCTCTGACAACAATCAGTTGTTATCTCTATAAGTCTGATTTTTTGTTTATTCATTTGTTTTGTTTTGTGTGTGGTTTTTTTTTTTAGATCTATATATAGGTGAAATCATGTGGTATTTGCCTTTTTCTGTCTGATTTATTTCACTTAGCATAATACCCTCTAGGTCCATCCATGCTGTCACAAATGGCAAGATCTCATCATTCTTTTATGGCTTAGTAATAGTCCTGTGTGTGTGTGTGTGTGTGTGTGTGTGTGTATCCCCTTGTCTTTATCTATTTATCTTTTGATGGACACTTAACCCATTACTTAAAGAAAAACAAAATTATAATTTTTAATTTCTTGTCATTTTATTTTCCTACACATAAAATAATTAATTCACCATATATTTACTTTTATGCAAACATGAGGTAAAAGGAAAACAAATACTGGATTTTTTTCTTGCTATTTTTCATTATGGTGATTTGTTCTCACTGCCCAAAAGGTCCTTGTGCCTTGTGTATTATTTGTACAATATAGTATAAATAACTATGTTTGGAAAAATAAGTGATTATTTCACACGAAAGTGTTCAATTTGTTAGTCATCAAGGAGATACAAAATAAACCATAATATTTTCATTATCCACTCATATGAACAGCTAAGATTTAAAAATGTTGATAAGAATGTGGAAAAACTCCCTCCCCTACCCACTTAAGCCCCCATGTTGCGCTACCCCTGGGGATAAAAATATATGTTTATAAAAAATAAAAAATTAATTAAAAAAAAAGAAAAAGAAAAAAAAAGAATGTGGAAAAACTGATGCAGGCATGCTGTAAATGGTACAATATTTGCTATCACATTTTGTTTTACATTAAGCTGTTCTGGTGGATTTGTGACTGCATCATATTGATGTTTTAATTTGCATTTCCTTGAGAACTGAATTTGGAGCACTTTTTTTCTTTAATTTTTTTTCTTTTTAAAATCTTTTTATTCCCTCTTTGTGCCTGTTCCTGTTTTCTGTGCTTTTAAAAATTAGGTTCTCTCTCTCTCAGAGAACTTTATTTATTTTGAATAAAATCCTTTGTCAGAGATATACTGCAAATATCTTCCAGTTTGTGGCTTGTAATTTGTTCTACACATTAGATATACTGTATTTCAGTACATCGTAGTTTAATGACCCAATATTTTCTTTATACTTTATGTATTTTCTGTCCTATTTAGGGAATATTTGTTTATACTATTAAGAAAAAGAAGGTATCTTTCTATGTTATCTACAAAAAAGCTTCTGGTTTTATTTTTCAGTTTTAAATATACCATGGAGTTAATCAAGTTGGCATTGGCATTTGTATATGGGGTAGTAAGAGGCTGACATATTATGCTTCAGACAGGGGTATCTCATTTACCTAGTACCATTGTTGGATCAAAGAACATCCTTTTCACATGGCTCTGTCAGCCATCCTTCGTCATTAATCTAGTGCTCATCCATATGTTCTGGATACTTATGTTCTGGATATCATGACCCATTAATTTATTTGATTTTCTTAATGACAAAAACCACACTGTTGTACATATTAGAATATTATAGTAAAGCCTAATTTCTGATCGTAAAAGATCTTTGTTTTCTTCAAGATTGTCTTGATAGTTCTTGGCCTTTTGGAATTTTAATACAAATTTTAGAATAATTTTGTCAATTACAAAAGCTTGTTTGGCTTTTTATTGTGGTTACATTGAATTATAGATAACGTGGGAAAGACAACTTATTTCCAATATTTCATTTTACCCCACAACACATGCATAGTTTCAGTATTAAAAGTCTTCCATTCATTTTGTTAAATCTATTTCTAGTATTTAAAGTTATTCTTTTAGATGACATCTTTTAAGAATTTTATTTTAAATCTCATTCTGATCTCATAGAAATGATTAGAAAGTGTTAATATTTTTTTCTAGAAACAATTGGTGCATGATTAGTATTATCACGGCCTTAACTATTTGCAAGGATTTCTCAGAGAAACCATTCAGACCTGGAAGAATTCTGGGGAGATTTTTTTCTTCTCTTTTGAAAAACAAGGTTTTAAATTCTTTAATAAATGTAACAGTATTCAAAATCAGTAATTTTTCAAAAATTTTTCTATTTTTATTCTAATTTTCAAATTTTTGACATAAAGTTATTTAGTTATTTAGTTATGTATATTTAATATCTGAGGACTTGCAGTGCTCACCACCTTTCCTTCTTCTTACTGGTAATGGGTTTTTTAGTTTTCTTGTTACTTCTTCTTAGTGGTGACAAGATTTTAGGGTTTTTTTACTCTATCTTTCTTTGTTTTTCTTCCTCCTTCACTTATTTTCTGTCTTCTTCTCCTTCACTACTTTCTCTCTTTCCTCTGCTTTCACTTCCACCCTCTTCCCTCCCTCCTTACTATGAATTTTTTATTAACTTTCTTAAGAATCAATTTTATCACTGTGAGTTTTTCCATGCTGTACACTTCTTCTATATTTCATTAATTATTTTTCCTAAGTTTAATTGATCTCTTATTTTCTTTTGATTTTTGTTGATTTTGATGCATTTTGATGAATGCCAAATATTGCATATTAAAAAAAAAACCAAAACCTTGAGATAATTTGAGGCTCTGCTGATGTTATCTTCCTAATGAGGATTTACTTCAGGCTAGGTTAGGGAAATAATTTCAGTACAAACTAAGGATGAATTAATCAGATATAGGGTTCTGGCTAATTTTGCCTATTTATTTCCCTTAATGTTATATTATTAGTCAAGAGTACCAACTGAAAATCAAAGGTTATTTCCATGGGACATTTATTGTGGTGGGACTTCAATATTTCTGTCTTTGGCTCTTTGAGACTGATAGAAACTGCTATGCTTCTCAACTTGTAGGGTGCTTATTGTAAATTGGCAAATGCTTCAGGGAGAAAAATAATTCTAATTCTTGGGGTTAAATCTGCTCATTTTCTTTCCCTCAGATTTCTTGTTAACTAACTCTTAGTTGCCTTCATGGATCTCTAGCTCTTTGAATTGATTTAAAAAAGAGATATTGGAACTCTAGTTTCTGGTTCTGCATGTAAGGAGATTAGGGTTATCACTTTGTTCTGAAAACATGTAAAAAGCCAAACAAGTGTAAAAATTAACAATTATTCTTAGGTTCATAAGAAAAATGAGATCACAGCACAAACCCCTGGATTTAACATTGGAGACTGGGGGCACCTGGGTGTCTCAGTGGGTTAAAGCCTCTGCCTTCAGTTCAGGTCATGATCCCAGAGTCCTGGGATCAAGCCCTGCATTGGGCTCTCTGCTCAGCGGGGAGCCTGCTCTCCACCCCAGCTCCCTCTGCTTGCCTCTCTGCCTACTTGTGATCTCTCTCTGTCAAATAAATAAAATCTTTAAAAAAATAAAATTGGGAACTGACAGGCAAATACAGAAAAATACAACTTACCAGAGCAGAAACTCATGAACTGACACCTCTATGAGAACCAGAGTCAGGATAGGAAAACCAGATCTGTAATTAACACTAGAGGCTCAGAGTAGAAAAGGCTGAGAATTAAAAACTCTAAAAGAAACTAGTCATGGGGAAACGTTCACCTATTTCAAGTTTTATCTCCAGGAGGTAGAGCAGTTCCTCACTAAATACCATGGAAAAATTCTTCATTTTTTTCAGGGGGAAGGAAAAAAGCAATCATTTGAAATACCCAGATATTTTGTTCTTTTTAACGAGGGAGATATACCCCCTTCTACCTCCAGGGGGAACTAGTTAATTAGAGCCTAACTTGCTAGGATTTTATCAGAGCCTAACTCACCTGGGGGTAGGGAAATAGCTAACAACAGTCAGCTCTAGCCTTCCAAATGAGAGATGAAAAATACAAAGCAACAGCCTGTTCCAACTACGTTTCACCTTAGGTGAGGGGGAAGAATCTTGGGAAGTGTTTGTGAATCAAGAGGCAAGGCTCACTGAAAGACTGACTCCTAATCACAATGTAAAAGACTGAGCACTTCGCCTCCCCCCACACCTCATCACCACATTACTCAAGACTTATTTATAGAAGTTTCTTTTACTAGTATATCATGCCTTGCTATCAGAAAATTATAAGGTATACCAAAAGGCTTAACCTTCAGTTTGAAGAGAGAGAGCAAGAATCAAAACAAGACATACAGACACACAGCATCAAAAACAAAAACATCCCTCAGCAGGAATGAGTTAAGTATTTAAAATAACTACAATAAATATCCTAAGAACTTTAAAGTAGACAGCACGTGAGAACAGATGGGTGTTGTAAGTAGAGAGGTGGAAATCTTAAGAAAATAAAACAAACAAACAAAAAAAACAAAAGGAAATGTTAAAAACAAAACAAAACAAATAAAGAACACTTTTGATGGTCTCACTGGTTGGTGGGACACAGCTGAGGCATGATTCTCTGAGCTTTAGGACAAATCAACAGAAACCTCCCAAACTGAAAAATAAAGACTGAAAACACGCACATGCGCACATGCACACACACCCACACACACACATACCCACAATCACCCACAACAGAATATATACAAGGACCCCAGGACAACTACAAAGGACTAACATACCTAAAGGGAATATTAGAAGGAGAAGAAAAAGCAAAAAGGAAGAGACTAACTATTGATACAATAATGACTGAGAATTTTTGCAAACTAATATCTGATACCAAACCACAGATGTATGGAGCTCAGAGAAAACCAAGTAGGATAAATGCCCAAACATAGGCACATTTTCTTTAAACTATAAAAAATCAAAGGTAAAGAAAATATTCTAAAAGCAGCTAGAGACTAAAAACATCTTACATGTAGAGAAAGATGAGTTACATATGACTTGTCCTAAGAAATCATCTGAACAAGAAGGAGTTAGAGTGAAATATTAAAGTTTTTAGAGAAAAAAAACAACAACCTAGAATTCTGTACTCTGAAATTATCTTTCAAAAGTGAAGGAGAAGTATGTTCTCAGGGAAATAAAAATTAAGCGAATTTATTGTCAGTAGTTGTGAATTGCAAGAAATGTTAGAAGTTCTTTAGAGAGATAGAAAATAAAATAGGACACTACTTGATTATACATAAAGAAAGGAAAACATCAGAGAAGGACTAAGTGAAGGCAAAATAAAAACTATTTCATTTTATTTATAGTTTGTAAAAAATTTTCTTACTATTATTTGATCTAACAGAGAATACCTAATTATATTGAAGGAGAAGAATAAAGTTGGAGGACTGGTACTACCTGAGTTCAAGACTTACTATAAAGCAACAGAAAACAGGATAGTGTGGTATTGGTGAAAGAACAGACAAATAGATCAATGGAATAAAATAGAGTGCCCAAAAATAGACTGCCAAAAAATAAGTCTCGTGATCTTTGACAAAGCTGCAAAATCAATGCAATGGAGAAAATATACTCCTTTCCACAAACAGTGCCAGAATAGAATGTCCATATGAAAAAATGAATGTAGGTGCAGACTTTACATCCTTCATAAAAATTAGCACAAAATAGTGTACAGACCTAATTGTAAAATGCAAAATCATAATACTCCTAGAAGATAAAATATTAGAAAATCTAGATGACCTTGAATTTGATGATGACTTGTTAGGTACAACACCAAAGGCACAATCCCCAGAATTGATTAGCTAGACTTGATTAAAATTGAAGACTTCTGCTCTGTGAAAGACAGTATCAAGAGAATCTCACAGACGGGGGTAAAATATTTGCAAAAGACATATTTCAATGAAGAACTGCTATCCAAAGTTTATAAAGAATGTTTAAGCTCAACAATAGGAATGCAAATGACATGATTATAAAATGGGCCAAAGATCTTAACAGATACCTCACCAAATGATGTACAGATGGCAAATAAGCATGTTAAAAGATGTTCCTCATTACATGCCATTAGGGAAATGCATATTAAAACAACAATGAGACACCAGCACATACCTATTTGAATGCTGGCCAAATTCTGGAACACTGATAATACCAAATGCTGGCAAAGATGTGGAGCAACAGGAACTCTCATACACTACTGGTGAGAATGCACAATGGTCTGTCTACTTTGGAAGACAGTTTGGCAATTTCTTACAAGACTACACATGCTCTAACCATATTATACAGCAATTAAACTCTTTGTATATTATACAGCAAGTATACTCCTCCTTTCAAAGGAGTTGAAAACTTATAAAGACTTATACATGGATGTATGGATGTTTATAGCAGCTTTGTTCCAGAATTGTTAATACTTGGAAGCAACCAACTTATCCTTCAGGAGAGGAATTGATAAATCAAGTATGATACATCCAGAGAATGAAGTAATGAAGTATTTTTAAAGTGCTAAAACGAAATGAGTTATCAAGCCATGAAGAGATAGGAAGTTGTCTTAAATGCACATTATTAAGTGAAAGAAATCAATCCGAAAATGCTAAGTACACTATGATTCTCAGTATATAACATTCTGGAAAAGTCAAAACTATGTAGAGGGTAAAAAAAAAAAAAAAAAAAAAAAAATCAGTGGCTCTAGGAGTTAAGGGCAAAGGTGGGATGAATAGCCAGAACACATAGTCAATATGATATTATAATGATGGATATATGTTGTTTCACAATTGTCTAAATTTATAGAATATACAGCACCAAGAGTGAACCTTACGTAAATTATGGACCTTGGATTGTTATGATGTGTCAATGTAGGTTCATCACTGGTAAAAAAAAATGTACTGGTCTGGTGGGAGATGTTGACAATGGGGAGACTATATATGTGTGGGGGCAGGGGAAATCTCTTATATTTTTTTCAATTTTGCTATGAACTTACATCTGATCTAAAAAAAAAACTTTCAAAAAAAGATATATCCACTAGCATAATAGTTTGCAACATATTAGTCCACCATCTGCAGAAACTGAAATGCTCAATACATTTTTAGCTGTCTTAATAAATGTGAGTCATTTTAAGATGCCTTAATTTACCAACTTTAGAATGTAGCAACTCTAGGAGTTTAGAATAAGAGGATAGTTCTGATAAGTCTTTAATCTGTTTCTATATTTCTTATATATAGTCTTATCTTGTGCATACCTACTAGTTAAGAAAACAGGATTTACCTCTTGTTATGATTCCTATTTCTTTTAAAAAGTATAGGTGTTCAGAAGGTTGATACATTAACTTTTTTCCTCTCTCTTTCATGAACTTTCTTGGAAAAAATCCATTTAAAGATGCTCAATGGAATAGAGTTAAACATTACTTCTACATAAGCTTCTACTTTACTCATCAAGTTTTAAGCTGAATGGAAAAATATGATACATGTGAAGTTCTTAGCCATTTTTAACTGGAATAAGAATTTTAAGAAGTGACCTTTCCCTTTGAGCTTCAGTGAAGGGGAACTGCAGAGGGCAAATCCATGTGGCTTTACATGGGGTCTTTTAGCAAAGTTAATTTAAATACATGGTCTGGATCCAATCAATAGCAATATTGAGAGTTTTCATTTGCATAATAATTTAAATTTCTGAGACTGTTGCATCTTTAACTTTGTCCACTAAAATGGGGAAATATAATTTATTGTCATTTTGCTGGCAGAAACAGCTAAGGGGAAATCATTGTTTTTTCCAATATATTAAAACTGATAAATACAGCATAAAGATTACAACTGAACACAACTGACATATCTTATCTTTCCCTACAATCACGCACTGCATATTGTGTACCCCCCACAATTTTGACAGTATGTAGAATACTGCACACACAAGAGATCCCCTAAGAGCTTTATACTGATAGAAAGGAGCTCTTTATCTTACTCTCTATACTCAAACTCCAGTTTTTGTGTGCCAAGGAAAATCCAATCCATGCTTCTGGAGTTTATGGGTGTTTATAGGATCCTTTCATCCTATAAAGTATTTCAAGTGGCTTTATCTCAGTGTTATCATTTCAAGTTTACGCTGCAATTCAAACAGCTCAGATCTTAGATAAAAACAAAGGATAAAAAGATTATTGCCCACACTGCAGTTTAAACAGATTCTAGAATTTGCCCTGCTCTCTGCCAACAACACTGTCAAATGTCTCAAAAACCACTATACTAAGTCTGTCTCTGAACAGATTTTCTAAGTCTTGAGTTAAAATTCATTGTTTTAATGAAAATGAATGAATGAATGAATACCTATTTTATAAAAAAATATTTACATAAACTTGGAAGAACTACTGAATTAGTATATTTTCATTTTATGAACTATTGGAAAGAAAAGAAATAATAATAATAAAATCCCATCATTCCCACTCATCAGGTATCAATGTTCTATGAGGGGGATTAGCAGGTCTCTGCAGAACAATGGACCACACCTGATAGCTAATCATGACTTTTCATTGGGCATAGTAAGTGGTGGTGATTTTGTCATTGTGGAATTATCACCACCTTATGAGGTTATTCAAGAGGTAATAACACCAGCCTATGGAGACGAGTGTATCCAAGTGTGCTATTGTTATTTTACACTCTGTATTGATCCCTTACCTGATCTGAATTGAAATGGAGTGAGAGAACAAACATGAGCATATTTATCTGGCTGCATGAATGATTTAGATTTGGTTCTTAGGCAGGAATGCTCTGGCAGGTGGGAACTCTAGTCAATAGCTTTAAATTCAAAGACAAAAACTTTCTTTAGGTGGGAGGGATCTCAAGGAGAAAAAGGAAGGGATAAAATTTTTAGAAAAACTTCCAGTCATTAGTTTTTATTGTAGGGACTGGGGGGCTTGGAAATGAGCAGCAATTTAAGATATATTTGGTCTATAACAAAAGCTATTCCCTTAACCATTTTGTAGCCTTTGCTTCTCTTTTTCTCTCTACCCTTCCCTCTGTCTCAACTCTCCCTCCCACTTCTCTTTTTATCTTTTTCAGGGCTAGGCTGAATTCTGAAGGACCTCTGCCTGTTTCCCGTGAAGGCCCTGATAGCATTCAGTTCAGCTAGGAATACCCACGAGTGTAGATAGTGTTTTCGTTGTCAGTGTAATACCAGTGACCACACATCAGTTAGTGAAGTCAGATCGTCTCTGACTGCAAGTATAGAAATCCTTTCAAATATAACATTCCCTATAGTGTGTTTCTGTGGCGATTTACTTTTTCTGAAGAAAAACTCAATGCCTGAATCATTATCAACTTTTTTTCTTTTTTTCTCTGTAACACATATAGTATTGTTTTAGAATAATGGCTGGTTTAAGAGCAATTCTAAAGACCTCCAGGGTACTTATTTTGGGGAAAGAAACTTCAATGACATTTTCATAAATCTGTTGTTTCACTATGCATACTTCTGTGAATAGAATGACTCTGTGGGGATAAAACATCACAAGAATTGACAGGACAAGTCCTTTAATATACTTGTGGGAGGAGTGATGTTTGGGAAGTGGGCTGGCAGTGTGTTCATGCTTTGATGGAACTACTGTAAGGCCTTTTTAAAAAAAAAAATTAATTAATAAATTTATTTGAGAGAGAATCTCAAGTAGACTTCATGCTCAGGTCAGAGCCCAACACAGGACTTGATCTCATGACCCTGAGATTACCACCTAAACCAAAACCAAGAGTCAGATGCCTAACCAACAATGCTACCCAGGTACCCCAGTAAGTCCATGTTTCTATGTGTATCATGGATTATGGATTTGGTGGTTCTGATCCACACAGGCTCCATATTGTAGTATTAGTATTTAGGTCAATGCTCCTCTCCTGGCTATGATGTCTATGGTAAATTTTTGGTCAAATTCAATCTACTGTGCTCATACCAGCCTGGCTTCAAATCCAAATTCACAAACATGGGTCTGGTTTAGAATGGATTTTATGTTGTTGCTTCCATTGTTTATAGATCTATAGAAAATTTATGGTTACTATGGAATAAAAAAGGATGTACTAGTGTTTATTAATTATGTACTGATGCAACCAAATTTCAAGCGTTTTATGTTATTTGTCTTATTTAACCTTCAAAATAACACTGTGGGTGTGCCTGGGTGGCTCAGTGGGGGTAAAGCCTGTGCCTTTGGCTCAGGTCATGATCCCAGGGTCCTGGGATCGAAGCCTGCATCCCTCTCTCTGCCTGCCTGCCTTTTTGCCTACTTGTGATCTCTCTGTCAAGTAAATAAATAGAATCTTAAAAAAAAATAACACTGTGATACAGATATTATTATGCCCTTATATATAAGCAAACTAAACTTTGGAAGGTTAAGAAAAACATTTTTTGGGGGAGAGATCTTCCTTTATTTATTTACATTTGCAATATGGAGTAGAAGCTCCGCATGAATACATGCACAATCATGCAGGCCTGCGGAAAGGGAGCTGGGAAAAGTCACTTGGCATCTGGGCTAGACCTAAGGTCTTTTTATGTAGTTATTTATTTTTAATTCATCCAAAGTTTACCAGGTCATACAATATAGGTCATAAATACAATGGAAAATTCCAATGAGGGCACTATTTGTTGTTGGTTTCTTTTATCCAAATGGAGACTACACACTTTTCCCATAGGACTGCCCACTAAAGTCACAAGTTAGCAGGAATAGGATTGGAACTTTAATCTCTCTACTTCCACAGTCCAGTTTCTTGCCATGGTATCAAGCTATCAGATCCTAGGAATAGATACATAAGCATTTCCAAACGACTAGAAAATTGAAGTGTTGGGTAAGTTAAGACTTTGTTTTGGAAGTGGTAGCAGACTTGACGTTTGAACTCTTCAGGATGCAAGGTTGCAGTGTAGCTGGTTTATAAATAGTTGCATGCTGGTATATGTAAACAACATAGTAAGCCCAACTTTGTAGTGTTTGTTGATTTCCATGGTATAAATACTCTCACTGTGGCTGATTTAAGCTGCCAAACCTACATGACTGCATAAAAAGTTGGGATAAAATTTCTGTAGCTAGCTATATTATATAGTATTTCCATCATACAGGTGCAATTGACACAATTAACCTCAACACAATAGTAGAATAGAAAACAGTAAATAGTGAATAATAGGAACCAGTAAAATATAGCAAAATAAGTAGAAATTATGAGTTTTGAGTATTAATACTCTATAATTTTAACATAATTCATTTCATTATAAGTTAATATACTTTAATTTTTATTAATGATTTAATAACTAGTTCACAAAATTCATGAAAATTGAACAATTGACTCTGTCAGATATAAGCCAGTTCAAACATACCACTGAATAAATGAAGATTTTATATTAATGTGAAAAAGATAATATAAGCATATCCTTAGCAAAAGATATAAACACATCATAAAGAGCGAATTATTTGAAGGGGATTGCAAATGGCCCCTGAGAAAATGGAGTTAACTTATAGCTTTCTGTGACCATTTCTTAGGCTCTTATATGTAAATATTTAGGTAGACTTACCAAAGGTAGAACACCAAGTAAAAAATTAAGCTCTCAATAAAACATCACAGATATCAACATCTTTTAAGTAGCATTTCTTCTTTTTTCCCACTGCTCCATCCCTTCCTCAGCTCATCCTCCCATGTACTCACATCTGGAATCAAAAATTGCTAACTGGAAAGCACAGTGGTTTAGAGGTAGGAAATATGAAATTTTAGGTTGGCTTTTCCAATAACTCAAAGTGAAATTTGAGTAAAATGCAATCTCTCTGTGACTGGGTGTACTAAATTATTAAGTGAGAGTATTTACCAGGTGACCCCTCAGGTCCCTTCTAGCCCTAACACTGTGTGATTAATATCTCTCAGGATATTTATTTGGCTGGTCAGATGGACTTTTGCTCACCATCATAGACGTTGAAAATGGGCCATCAATCAGATGAACCACTCGCAGTCTGCTTCCCCACTCTCACTGTTGTCTTCACAAGTAGATGAGATCAAACATTTAGGAATCCAATTTAATTTGTACTGCCCTGAATACAGTCAAGCAAATTGGACATTATGACACTACCTAGTCCATTTCTAAACATACTGTTTGCAATAATTCCCTTTCTGGTTAATGATGGGAACATTTCTCTGATGGTCTCTGGAGAATCTGGGTGAAATAAATGTTGGAAAATATATTTGAATGACATTGAAGTTAAAAGCTGCAGGTGGTCATTAACATTAATGAAATATAACATGTCGCACCTGCTCTTCTAATCTTAGCAAATATTATAGTAAATCCTTAGTAAATTCTACCAGCATTTAAGCAAAGAAAAAATTTGTTCCTTAAAACATGTGATTGGATATTGCTTTGAAATATGTCACTAGTTTTGAAAATAGTCTTTTAAAATATTTAATTCCTTAATTTCTATGATTTGATTAATCAACTAATCCAAATTGCTTTTTCAACAATGAAATGAAGCTCTTCCTAATAAATTAATACAAAAATACTGGTCAGACAACACATGCTAGGGCAAAACAAAAATGTCCTATTTTATAGAGATGTGCTATAATTTTGTTATTTATTTAAAGTATTTGGAAAGGAAATGAATTGGCTATCTAAGGCAGCTCACTTGGTAGAGTTGCTCACTTGTACAGCAAGATAAGCTCTAAACTCTAGGATAGTTCTTTTAACATTGTCACAAAAAGCTATCCTAAACATAAAACCAGTTCTAATACCTCCCTGTAAACTATATACCATACTGTATTTTCAAAGACTGAAATTACCTCATTTTTCATTTTCTTTATGATTTCATTTAATTCAGTTAACCTAATCTATTTGCTTACTTGCTTTATGTGCAACACTGGACTAGGTGTTTCAAGAGCTTAAAAAAATAAAACTCTGAGAGAAATGGTGACAAGACAAATCAGAGTAGCAGAAAAAGTAGCTACTTGTCAGTTACATGACTTCAGGAAAATTAAACATTCTAATCCTTGATTAACTATCCATAAGATGAGGATAATAATTGTATTTAAATCATATATTTGATATGAGGGTTATATGATAAATACATAAAAATATATTTGAACTGTGCTCAGAAAAATCTTATGATACATATAAGAAGTTGTTGGTTTATATTTGGGGAAATATGAGTTTAAATTTATATATATCTAGATATACATCTATCTATCTATCTATCTATCTATCATCTATCATCTGTCTACCTACCTATCATCTTTTTGTCTCTAGTTTCCTGGCAATATCTAGAATTTCCTTTCCACCTTCATGCATCTTGCTCATTGAGTTTTCTGTTTTAGCTACTAGAATTCCATGGACTTATTTAGTCCTGCTTTCGGGTCACATTTGAAGTAGACACCTGATCTAAGCTTGATCAACTCAATTCTTTCTTTCAGAAATTTGAAATTATATTAAAGAATTCCCAGTGGATGTTGGCACTTTATCTAGAATGCATAGAGGACTGGATCTGGAGAGAACAAAAAAAAAGCAATGTGCAGAGGGAATTAATAATAAAACTGGTATGTGGAAAAGAAATGGGAAACCAGAGTATTATAGAAACAGGGAGAGTAATCTTAGTTTCTGAATGCACAGTTTAATTTAATTTAATCCCAGACTTTAGTGAGGGCCTACTTTTCTTTCTGCTGTCTGTGCTCTTCCGTAAGCTTTATCTTTTCTTTAGGTCTGTGATAACAATTTTGCATATTTAAAACAAATTCCCTACAATTTCTACAATAAACAATAGTACCATGGTTTGGATTTTAAAAGACTTTCACTTATGACACAATAATTCCAGAGTGGCAATAACAGCTCCACAGATGGTACAATGCACAATTCTAGGAGATGTATTTCTAAGATCACAGTGTGAAAACCTCTTCAGATGCGCATAGAAGCAGCCATCATAAATGGCCTTGCTGCTTACAACTGAAAATCTTTGTCCCACTGGAACTTATGTGATTCTTTGTTTGCTTCTAGAAATAAGGGATTCAAACTGTAAAAAGGATATTTTTTTATTCCAGTATAATTAATGTACAGTGAATCTAATATATTAGTTTCAGGTGTACAATATAGTGATTCAATAATTCTATACATTACTCAATGCTCATCAAAATAAGTGTGCTCTTAATCTTCCTCAACTATTTCACCCATCACCCCACTCATCTCTGGTAACCCTCTTCTTTATATGTAATAATTTCTATATTTTCTATTTTTTCTTTGTTTATTTTTTGTTTGTTTCTTAAGTTCCATATATGTATAAAATCATGGTTTTTGTCTTCCTATGACTGAGTTATCTCACTTAGCATTACATCTTCTTTTTTTTTTTTTCAATTTTAGCATTACATCTTCTTGATCCATCTATATTATTGTAAATGACAAGATTTTATCCTTTTTTATGGTTGAATAGTATTCTTGTGTGTGTGTGTGTGTGTGTGTGTGTATGCACATACATATATACATATATATACCATTTTATATATACCACATCTTCTTTATCCATTCATCTGTGGATGGATACTTGAATTGCTTCAAAATCTTGGCTATTATAATTAATGCTATAATAAACATAGGGGTCCATATCTTTTTGAATTAGAGTTTTCATTACTTTGGGCAAATACCCAGTAGCAGAATTACTAGATCATATGGTAATTTTTCTGAGGAGCTTCCATACTGTTTTTCACAGTGGCTGCAGTAGCTTTCACTCCTACCAAGAATGCATGAATGTTCATTTTTGTTTACAGTCTCATCAATATTTCTTCTTGTCTTTCTGATTTTAGCCATTCTGAAAGATGTGTGATGATATCTCATTGTGGTTTTGATTTGCATTTCCTTGATGATTAGGGATATTGAACATTTTTCTTGTATTTATTGGCTCTCTGTTTTGAAGAAAATGTCTATTCATGTCCTTTGCCAATTTTTAAATTGCATTATTTATTTTTTTGGTATTGAGTTGTGTAAGTTGTGTAAGTTTTTATATATTTTAGATATTAACCCCTTATCAGATATACCTTTTATAAATATAATCTCTCATTCAGCAGGTTGTTTTTTGTTTTGATAATGGTTTCCTTTGCTGTGCAAAAGCTTTTTATTTTGGTGCAGTTTTAACAGTTTAGTTTTGCTTTTGTTTCCCTTGCCAATTGGGACATGTCTAGAAAAATGTTGCTAGGGCCAAGGTGAAAGAAATTACTGCCTGTGCTTTCTTCCAAGACTTTTTTTTTTTTTTTTTGGCATTCTAATTATTTTCTTATTTATATAATTGTAGCATAGTTTTAATCATTATATAATCATTGAATAATTACTATATAAAGTTAATTCTAATGAGAGAAATAGAGAATTAGATAAATATAAAAATGATTTATCACATCACTGAGTAATTAGTAAATAATTGCACATAATTATAGTTAATATAAATAATATAAGATTATTCCTTAGACCTAATAAGTCTAAGACTTAATGAAAATTTTTTTTTTAACATATAATATATTATTTGCTTCAGAGATACAGGTCTGTGATTCATCAGTTTTACACAATTCGCAGCACTCACCATAGCACATATCCTTCCCAATGTCCATAACTCAGCCACTCTACCCATAACCCCCAAGCCCCCCACCAACCCTCAGTTTGTTTCCTGAGATTAAGAGTCTCTTATGGTTTTTCTCCCTCCTGATTTCATCTTATTTCATTTTTTCCTCCCTAACCCCCATGATCCTTCGCCTTGCCTATCAAATTCCTCATATCAGAGAGATCATATGATAATTGTCTTTCTCTGATTGACTTATTTCACTTAGCATTATACTCTCTATTTCCATCTATGTTGTTGCAAAGAGAAAGTTTTCATTTTTTGATAGCTGCATTGTATCCCTTTATCTATTCATCTTCTTCTTTATCTATTCATCTGTTGATGGATATCTAGATTCTTTCCATAGTTTGGCTATTGTGGACATTGCTGCTATAAATGTTCAGGTACACGTGTCCCTTCAGATCACTACATTTGTATCTTTAGGGTAAATACCCAGTAGTGCAATTGGTGGGTAAAGGGTATTTCTATTTTCAACCTTTTGAGGAACCTCCATACTGTTTCCCAGAGTGGCTACAGCAGCTTACATTCCCTCCAACTGTGTAGGAAGGTTCCCCTTTCTCCACATCCTTGCCAACATCTGTCATTTCCTGATTTGTTAATTTGAGCTATTCTGACTGGTGTGAGGTGGTATCTCACTGTGTTTTTGATTTGCATTTCCTTGATGCCGAGTGATGTGGAGCACTTTTTCATGTGTCTGTTGGTCATTTGGATATCTTCTTTGCAGAAATGTCTGTTCATGTCCTCTGCCCATTTCTTGATTGGCTTATTTGTTCTTTGGGTGCTGAATTTGATAAATTCTTTGTAGATTATGGATACTAGCTCTCTATCTGATATGTTATTTGCAAATATCTGTTCTCATTCTGTGGGTTTTCTTACAGCATTTTTATACTTTTAGGTCCCACATTTAGGTCTTTAATCTATTTTGAGTTTTTTTTTTTTCACACGCGTGTGTGTGTGTATGGTGTTAGAAAGTGATATAGTTTCCTTCTTTCCATGTATTTGTCCAGTTTTCTCAGCACCGTTTGCTGAGGAGACTGTCTTTTTCCCACTGTATATTCTTGCCTCCTTTGTTAAGGATTAGTTGACCATAAATGTGTGAAAATAGAGAGGGAGGCAAACTGTAAGGCATGCTGAACTCTAAGAAAAAGACTTAGGGTTGCTGGAAGGAAGGTGGGTCGGTGGAAGGGGTAATTGGTGGAGAGGGTGATGGACATTTAGGAGGGCACTTGATGTAATGAGCACTGGATATTATATGTAACTGATGAGTCATTAATTCTATCCCTGACACTAATAATACAGTATATGTTAATGACATTGAATTTAAGTAAAGAATTAAACAACAGCAACAACATGTGTTTATTTCTAGACTCTTTACTCTGTTCTATTGATCTACGTATCTATTTCTGTCTAGTATCAGACTGTTTTGATTACTATAGCTTTGCAGCATATCTTGAAACCTGGGATTATGATATCCCCAGCTTTTTTCATTTTTTAAAGATTTCTTTGGCTATTTGAGGTCTTGTGTGGTTCTATACAAATTTTAGGATTGTTTCTTCCAGTTCTGTGAAAAATGGTACTGCTATTTTGATGGGAATTGTATTAAATTTGTAGCTTACATTGGGTCATATGGATATTTTAATAATTTTTTTTTCCTCCCAATGCATGGGCATGGAATATCTTTTCATTTCTTTGTGTCATCTTCAATTGCTTTCATCAACATTTTATAGTTTTGAGAGTACAGGTCTTTCATGTTCTTGGTTTAGTTTATTCCTAGGTATTTCATTTTTCTTTGATACAGTTGTAAATGGTTTTTTTTTTCCTTAATTTCTCTCTGCTACTTTATTAGTGTATAGAAAAGCTCTCAGGTTTTACCATTGGGTATGATAACTGTAGGTTTTTCATACATGGCCTTTATTATGGTGAGATGTGCTCCCTCTAACTCTATTTTGTTGAGAATCTTCATCATGAATGGATGTTGTGTTTCATCAAATGCTTTTGCTGTATCTGTTGAGATAGTCATAAGGTTTTTATCCTTTCTCTTATTGATGTGATGTAGCATGTTGATTGATTTGTGAATATAGAATCGCCCTTGCATTTTGGAATAAATCCCACTTGATATTGGTGAATGACTTTTTTAATGTATTATTGCACTTGGTTTGCTAATATTTTATTGAAGATTTTGCATCTACATTCATCAGAGATATTGGCCTGCAGTTTTGTTTGTTTGTTTTTGTACTGTCTTTATCTGGTTTTAGTATCAGGGTAATGTGGGCATCATACAATGAATTTGGAAGCTTTCCTTCCTCTGCTATTTTTGGGAATAATTTGAAAAGAATAGGTATTAACTCTTCTTTAAACAATTGGTAGAATTCACCTGTGACGCTTTCTGGTCCTGGACTTCTGCTTGTTGGGAGTTTTTTGATTAATGATTCAATTTCATTGCTACTAATTGGTTTAGTTTGTTCAAACTTCTATTCATTACTGCTTCAATTTTGATAGGTAATAGGTTTCTAGGAATTTATCCATATCTGCCAGGTTATACGATTTGTTGGCACAAAAATTTTTATAATACTCTCTTACAATCCTTTGTATTTCTTTTTTAAATATAATTTTTTATTTTTTATTAACATATAATATATTATTAGCCCCAGGGGTACAGGTCTGTGAATCGTGAGGTTTGTATACTTCACAGCACTCACCATAGCACATACCTTCCCCAATGTCCATAACCCTACCACCCTCTCCCTCCTTTATATTTTTATGGTGCTGGTTGTTATTTTGATTTTATTTATTTGAGTCCTCTCTCTTTCTGTCTTTTCTTTGATAAGTCTGATATAGATTTATCATCTTTATTGATATTTTTTAAAGAACCAGTTCCTGGTTTAATTGATCCATTCTGTAGTTTTAATTTCTATTCCATTTACTTCTGCTTTAAGATTTATCATTTCCTTCCTTCTACTGGCACTGGGCTTTGATTGCTCTTCTCTTTCTAGCTTTGCTAAGTGTAAGTTAGGTTGTTTGAGATTTTTCCTCCTCTTATAGCCTATATTGCCATATTCTTTTTTCTTAGGACAGGTTTTGCTGCAGCGCAAAGATTTTGGGCCATGATATTTTCATTTTCATTTGTCTCTGTGTATAATTTTATTGCCTATTTGATTTCTTGGTTAGACCCTTCATTGTTAAGTAGCATTTATTTACTCATGTATTTGTGTTCTTTCCAGATTCTTCCTGTGGTTAATTTCTAGTTTCATACTCTTGTGGACAGAAAACATGCACCCTAGGATTTTAATCTTTTTGAATTTGTTGAGACTTGTTTCGTGGCTTAACAAGGGATCTATTCTGGAAAATGTTCCATGTACATTTGAAAAGAATGTTTATTCCACTGTTTTCAGATGGAATTCTCTGAATATATCTGTTAGATCCATCTGCTCCAATATGTCATTTACAGCCACTGTTTTCTTGTTGATTTTTTGTCTGGATGATCTATCCATGGACTTAAGTGAGGTGTTAAAGTCCCCTGTTATTATTGTATTCTGAGTGACTCCTTTTATGTTTGTGAATGGTTGCTTTATGTATTCATTCCCTTGGTGCATAAATATTTATAATTGTTGTATTTTCTTGTTGGATTGTTCCATTTATGATCATGTAGTATCCTCCTTTGTCTCTTGTTATAGTCTTTGTTTTAAAGGCTATTTCGTCCAACATAAGTATTATTATACCAACCTTATTTTCACTTCTATTTGCATGATGAATTTTCTTCCATCCCTTCACTTTCAATCTGTGTGTCTTTATGTCTGAAATGAATCTCTTGTAGGGAACATGTATATGGGTCTTGTTTCTTCATCCATTCATTCACCGTATATCTTTTGATTAGAGTGTTTAGTTCACCTACATTCAAAGGAATTATTGAATTATTGAATATTATCATTCAATATTATTATATTATATTCAAAGATCATGTATTTGAATATATACATTATACATAATATATTATTATATTATATTCTAATTATTGAATAATTATTGAATTATTGTACTTATTGCTATTTTGTTACTTGTTTTATGTTTTTTATAGTTTTTGTAGTTCTCTGTTTTCTTTTCTTGCTCTCTTTTCTTATGGTTTGATGGCTTTTCTTTAGTGATATGCTTGAGTTCCTTTCCCTTTATTTTTTGCATATCTGTTACCAGTGTTTGATTTGTAGTTACCATTAGGTTTATATAGAATATCTTCTGTATGTAGCAAGTTATTTACGTTTGAACTCACTCTAAAAACACTAAATTTTTACTCCTCTCCCCCACATTTTATGTAAATGGTATTATACTTTACATCCATTTATTTCATGCATTTCTTGACTGATTTTATAGATATAATTGATTTTAGTATTTTTGTGCTTTAACTTCTGTATTGTTTTTATAAGTGATCAATCTACTACTTTTATTATGTTTATATGTACCTGTGGCTTTTTTTTCCTTTTCTACTTTACTTACCTGCTTATGGTTTTTCCTTTCCACTCAAAGGATTCCCTTCTTGTAAATTTAGTGGTGTTGAATTTTGTAAACTTCTGTTTGAAGTTTAGGAAACTATCTCTCCTTCTATTCTGAATGATAACCTTGCTGAATAGAGTATTCTTTTTTTTTTTTTTTTTAAGATTTTATTTATTTATTTGACAGAGAGAAATCACAAGTAGATGGAGAGGCAGGCAGAGAGAGAGAGAGAGAGGGAAGCAGGCTTCCTGCTGAGCAGAGTGCCCGATGCGGGCCTCGATCCCAGGACCCTGAGATCATGACCTGAGCCAAAGGCAGCGGCTTAACCCACTGAGCCACCCAGGCGCCCTGAATAGAGTATTCTTGGTTGCAGGTTTTTTCTTTCAGTACTTCAAATATATCATGCTACTCTCTCCTGGACTGCAAAATTTCTGCTGATAGCCTTATGGGGTTTCCTTGTATGTAGCTCTTTTCTTCTGGCTTGGTGCTTTAAAATTCCCTTTCTGTCACTGCTTTCTCTGATTTTAATTATTAGGTGTCTTGATGTGGACCTCTTTGGTTTGATTGGGGGGTGTTCTCTGTGCCTCCTGGATCTGGATTTCTGTTTCCTTCCCCAGGTTCAAGAAGTTTGCAGCTATTATTTCTTCAAATAAATGTTCTGCTTCCTTTTCTGTCTATTCTTCTTCTGGGATCCTTATCATGCAAATATTTTTACGCTTGATGATGTCACTGAATTCCCTTAATCTCTTTTCATTTTTATTATTCCTTTGTCTTTTTATTGTTTATCTTGGTTGCTCTTCATTACTCTGTCTTCCAGCTTACTCACTTTTTTTCTTCCTCTAGTCTGCTGTCTTTTTTTTTTTTCCCCATCTAGTGTATTAAAAAAAAATTGTTTGTTTGTGAGAAAGAGAGGAAGAGAGAGTAGTGGAAGAGGCACAGGGAGAGAGAGAATCCTGACACAGACTCTCCATTGAACATGGAGCCTAATGCAGAGCTCCATCCCGGGACCCCAACATTGTGACATGAGCCAAAATCAAGATCAGCCACTAAACCAACTGAATGACCCAGATGCCCCATCTAGCATCTAGTATATTTTTAATTTCAGTTATTGAGTTCTAAATTTCTGATTGATTCTTTTCTATATTTTTTTTTATCTTTTTGTTGAAGGTACACTGAGATCCTCCACTCTTTTCTCAAGTCCAATAAGTATCTTTATGACCATTACTTTGAATTCTCTTTCAGTCATATTACTTATCTCTGTTTCATTTAACTCGTTTGCTGTAATTTTGTTCTATTCTTTCATTCGGGACATATTTCTCTGTCTCCTCATTTTAACTACTTTTCTGTGTGTTTCTATTTATTAAGAAAGTCAGGTATATCTTGTGATTTTGAAACTATTGCCTTATGAAGAAGAGGTCCTATTGTACTCTGTAATGTAATTTTTCCTGTTCACCAGAAACTGATGCTTCAGGGCTATCTCCTATGTGTTGTATTTTTCTTACAGTTGTGGTTAAACCCTGGTTGCCTTTAGTCTAGTCATCTCCAGTTGCCCTTTTTGCCTGTTGTGGGCAAAGTTTGGTGTCTGTGCTATTAAGGGGTTACAGTTGGATCAGACCAGATACCTTTCCTCAGCTCATTTACTGAAATTGCTGCCACATTGACCTGCAGGGTGCTCTTTTTGCACTATCTCCTGAAAGTCTTTCATTGGTGGGCAGGTTCTACAATCAGACCAAGTGTTTGCCCCTAGTCCGTCTGTTGCAGCTGCAGGAACCTCCGACTATGTGATTTTTGCCACTATGTGTGGCACCCTGTGAAGTTTTTGTTGGTGAGTGGGGACAACAACCAGATCAGATGTCTGTCCTCAGACTGTTGTGTGTGGTTATCCTTCCCTCACTACATGGCAAAAGTCACCCTGGAGTGGTACTGGCCACTGTCTTCTTGCAGAATCAGAGGCCTCAGGTGCAACTTTGGATGGACTCTTACTGAGTGTTTGGGTTAAACAGGATAAATTCTGAGGAGGTCATGGTGGGAAATACATGGTGTTAACAAGTTAGGTGACAAATGTTCACACTGGTTCTATAGATATTTTAGTATCTATCCTGGGGAGCAGGGGAGAGAAATGGAGTATACAAACTCTTTTGTTCTTGGAGAAGTCTCCTAAAGATTCCTGACCCTTCAGTACAGTCACTATGATTGGTAAATAAAGCAAATAAATCTTCCTGTATACCCCAGGTGCTTTTCAAACAGCTGGTTCTATACTGTTTCTTGAAGGGGTTGTTTTTAGTGCTATCTCTTTAAGGGCAGGAACTGTTTTCTATAGTCATCTGGGTTTCCTATAGTTAAGCCCACTGATTTTTATTTTTATTTTTTGAGAGAGAGCATGTGCATGCAAGTGGCAGGGGAGGGGCAGAGAGAGAGAGAGGAAGGAAGAGATTCTTAAGCAGCTCCACATTGGAGCCCAACACGGGGCTAGATCTGATCCTGAGATTATGACCTGAGCCCAAATCAAGGATCAGATGCTTAATTGAGTGAACCATTCAGGCACCATAAGCCCACTAATTTTTTAATTTCCCAGTGTTAAGCCTCCCCGTTTGCAAAACTCATGTAGTTTAAGCCCCTCTGGTTTTCAAAGCCAAATGTTGTGGGAACTCATCTCCCTAGTGTAGGTTCCCTGTATTTGGGGTGTTTGGTGTGGGGTCTGTTCCTCTTTCTCCATTATGTCTACAGTGTCCCTTCTGTAAGTGGTTAGTCTTGAAGGTTAGTTTGGTTCCCAAACAGGATTCTGACCTTCCTATTCTTTTAGATGTGACATTTCTATGATTAACTGTAGAGATGCTCTGGTAGTCTTTGGTTTATTTTCTGGGCTAGTTACACTGATGTGTGTATTATCTAGGTGTATTTTCAGGATGTAGTAAGCCTAGGATCCTCCTACTCTACTGTCTTCCCAGATTACCCAGAATGGTATAATCATTAACAAGGATTTATTAATGGCCTGTTATATGCTGGGCATGATGGTAGGCCCTGAGTGAAAAGTTGTGAATAGCATAGGTATTAATAAGAGTGTTTTGCCTCAAATTTTTTGTGCACATTTTTAAAAAAACAATGATCCTGAAAAAAGTGGGAATGGATGGGAAGAATAATATGGAAATAAATTTAAATATTTATATTGAAATTGAAGAAATATGGGATTCAATGACTCATCACATTGAAGAGCTTAGGACATCTTGGTGATATTCTGATTCTGTGAATTTGAGAGGAATACCCAATAAAACAGGGAGAAAAGATAGAGAGGCAGCCTATTTAGAATTTATTTATTTATTAAATTTCCAGCAGATTATTAACAATAGCTTCCTTCTCATCCTATAAGAATGTTCATTTCAGGGACGCCTGGGTGGCTCAGTTGGTTAAGCAGCTGCCTTCGGCTCAGGTCATGATCCCAATGTCCTGGGATCGAGTCCCACATCGGGCTCCTTGCTCGGCAGGGAGCATGTTTCTCCCTCTGCCTCTGCCTGCCTTTCTGTCTGCCTGTGCTCACTCGCTCTCTCTCCCTCTATCCCTGACAAATAAATAAATAAAATCTTTAAAAAAAAAAAAAGTATGTTCATTTCAAAATATTCTATGCCAAAACATTTGAGTTAATCTTTGCTTTTTTAGCCCAATCTTCAGGATAGATCATGAATTCTCATGAGCCTAAAAATATAACAAGAATACACAAACACTTGCATTCCACAGGGAAATAGGAATACATGTGTAGAAGCCCAACCTCTTTTTATTGAATTATATGAGAAATTCAAATTCCTAGAGTGTATTTAATCCATCAAAATAAAAACCTACTGCTATGACATAAACAAGACTTTTGTTTACAGAAAAACTCTTAAATAAGAGAAACAATCTGCAAATAATAACTTGAGGAAGGGATGGAGAGTATAAGGAGGGAATGAAGGTATGGAAAAGGAATATTATTAAGTAGTACTCACAGTGGTGCCTCCATTTCAGTAGCTGTAACCACTGAGGAGAAAAGTAAAAATCTATGGGAAAGAGGGGTTCCTTATTTCCCTTCTTCTGATTTTAAGTGACTCTAGATCCTAACATGGTTTTGTAGGACTTCAAAGAGAAATCTATTTGGATTTCTATATAGAGAAGAACATGTCCAAGAAGTATGAGTTTATTTTGTGTGTGGAAGAGAATGGTAAAAGTTGCTTAAAAAAAGGTAAAAAATATTGCCGGTGTATATTCCTTTTAAAGTTTATTTCCTTTTATAGGTTTTTTTTTTTTTTTTTTTGGTTCTACCGTCTACTTTGTAACACCGAGGAGGTGAGGAAGATCTGCTCATTCTCTGGGTCAGTTTCATAATGTATAGGGCAAATGTGAGGACTGGAGAGAGCAATGGAAGAAGAGTACACCTGTAAGTCATAGGTATAATGTCTTCAGTCTTTATACTCTAAAATCACTCATAATCACTCCTAATAATTGTCTTTTCCTAAAATCTATGAAGAAGGATATATTTTTAATATTTTAAAATATTTATATATACTAATAAAGTATAACTAATTTGTGAGACAAAAAGTTATTTTTAGAGGAGAAAAGAGAAATGTGGTTTTCTTCATAGTTTTTCAAGACTTAGGGTTGGGGAATCCTGGTCCCTGAGAACTGACATAAAGCTGAAATGATTCATTAACAACAAAGGATTTATCACTACACCCTGTCCCACCACTACATCCTGAATCTCTGAACTGCTTCAGGGGAGGGACATTTGCTTTATATTTTAGCACTTAATACCATTTCTGGCACGGAGCTCATACACCTTATTTTATTTTTCTTAAATGGAATTGAGGTGAACTAAATCTTGTCAGTTTTTCTTGTTATTGATATAGTTACTATGTAAGGATCCAGGCTTCTAATTATTTTTATTTTTTTCACAATATACTTCATTTTTATGTCAGATGCATGCTACTCACACATATCCCTCCTCTTTTGGCTCAGTATTAGTGAATTTTGGCTGTATTAAATCTGCCACAAAACTTAGTAATTTATGATAGCAAACACTACACTTCTCATAATTCAGTACATTGACTGAGTGGTTCTTCTTGGCTGGACTTACTCAAGTAGAGCCTGTGGTAGGTAGATTCTTAGAGTCTCTGTTGGGCCTCTTTGTCTAAGTGTTTTCTTCTTTTATTAGCCTAGCTGAACTTTTCCATATACTAATCTCAGGTTTCCAAAGCAACAAGAAAAAGTAAGCCCCAGTATGCAAGAAATTTTACATCATATTGGCTCCACCAAAGCAAACTATATAGCCAAGCTCAGATTGATTGTCATAGAAAAATACTCAAGCGCATAGATACAAGATGTTATGAACCAAATGGTTGCAAATACTTAATCTCATAGTTTTACGTACTCATACTTTAAAAGGCTTATACTTGACACCTTGAAACTGGACATCTGATTCACCTACAATAGTGGAATCTTAATCCTGTTTTTTATTATAATTAATGATACCTCATTGAGAAGTTAAGAGTTTGCCTTCAAATTCCGTAGTGTTTTATACTTTTAACTGTAATTCCCTAAGCCCTTTGCTGTTATTAGCACTTCTTATTCTCCTAGCTCTTACTCATTTATTTCACTCTAGCATCTTCACTATATAATATTTTCATATTAGTTGTTAAGTGTTTATAGACATATAAGTATATTGGCTGATTTTATTTTAAAATCACATAGTGTATTATCTGGTTACATTTCTTAGAATATTCTTCCTCATACTTGTCCAATGCTCTTTCCTTATCATCAAGATTTCAATTCATGGGCGCCTGGGTGGCTCAGTAGGTTAAAACCTCTGCCTTCTACTCAGGTCATGATCCCAGGTCCTGGGATTGAGTACCGCATCAGGCTCTCAGCTCAGCAGGGAGCCTGCTTCTCCATCTCTCTCTGCCTGCCTCTCTGCCTATTTGTGATCTCTCTCTGTTAAATAAATAAATAAAGTCTTAAAAAATATTTCAATTCAAATATTACCAACTCAGAGAACCTCAAATCTAAAATAACTCTTGATTAGTTTCTCTTATGTGTTTCTATGTTTTGTGTTTATTTATGCCCCAAAAGTAGGTTATCTGATTCACTTTTTATGTATTATTTATTTTCTTACTAAAAATGGTATACAACAGCAAGATAAAGGCAATTGGTAAAATATTGAAATAATGACCTACAGTTTGGTAAGTCCATTGCTCTGAAACCCCCCAAATTGCCAAGTACCCAATCAATCAGTCCTGTGAGCTCTCACTGGACATCTCCATTATCCAGAAACAAAAGGTTAATTTTGAATTAGTAGATGACTATAAAACTGCTACTATAGTATGGCCAGTGTCTATTCTAAATTACTAGAATCTGTGCTATAACAGTTGTTGATATTTGTAATAATCACTGCTTATATCGTATTTCTTTACCTGTATCTACCATTGAGCAATAGGTTTCCTTGATTTGTTATTTGAGTCAAACAAGTTATTTTCTGGAAGAACCTATGGACCGGATTCTCTAGGCTTGAACTTTGACAAATTAAAAAAAAAAATGTAGAGAGTGGTTTGACATTCCTTTCTCAAGATAGTATTCCATTTTCCTACTTTGATGTCTTACCTTTGTATGCCAGAAGTGGATATTACCCTAACTTTTATTGTGTTTCAGTTCTGTAACAACATTTTTTTAAAGATTTATTTATTTATTTGAGAGCGAGAAAGAGAGAGAACAAGAGAGTGAGAACATGCATGCAAGGTGAGGGGCAGAATAAAAGGGAGAGAATTCAAGAAGACTCCCACTGAGCAGGGAGCCCCACTTGGAGCTCAACCTAATTACTCTGAGATCATGACCTGAGCTGAAATCAAGAGTCAGCTGTTTAACTGACTGAGCTTCCCTGGTGCCCCAGGTCTTATAACAACTTCTACTCTCCCCTCAACAGATGAATATTTCAGATTACTTAGATAAATGTCAAATGCTTGATTAAAAAAAACTGATAGGAAGAAACAGGAAAGGGTGAGGGAGAGGGAAAAAGAGTGATAGGGAAAGTGAGAGGGAGAGTAAGAGGAAGAGAGAGAGACAAAGAAAGAGACAAAGAGAAAAAAGAATATCACAGAAGATTTTTTCCCAAATATCACTGCTTTTAAAATGTTGAATACATTGAGAACTGAACATTAATAATATCAAAAGAAATACTTCTAGATGCAGAATTACCACCAAATTGAGAACAAGACATCTAAATTACCACCCTAAAAGCCCTTTTTTATGTTACTTTTGTATTAAGACTGAATAAAATTTATAATGCATGTTCATCAATAAAATAGATCTATAGATCTATAAGATAGATGTCAAATGGAAGTAATATTCACATTGCTGGATATCTATAAACATTAAATGAGATATCACACTTAAAAATGTTTTTCAAGAATGACATCACCAAGATGGTGACATAAGATGGAGAAAATATAATCCTTTCAATAATGGTGCTAGGATAATTGGATATTTACATGTAAAAGAATAAAACTGGACCCATATTTTATACAATTCACAAAACTTAACTTGAAATAGATTAAAGACTTAAATGTGTTGAGACCTGAAAGCATGACAGCCCTAGAATAAAATAGGAATAAATCTCTTTGACATGGATCTTGGTAATGCATTTTTGGTTATGATATCTAAAGCATAAGCAAGGAAGCCAAAATAAACAAACAGGACTGTATCAAACTAAAAAAGGTTTGCACTGTGACAGAAACCATCAACAAAGTAAAAAGACAACCTGAGAAAAAATATTTGCAAATGATGCTTCTCATAAGGGGTTAATAATCAAAGTATATAAAGATTTCATACAAGTCAAAGAGAACAAAATGCCAAGCCAAAACAACAACCACAACAACAACGAACACACTAAAAAATGAACAAAGGATCTGAATAAAAGTTTCTCCAAGGAAGATACATGAAAAATGAACAGGTAACAGGCAAAGATGATCAACATCATTAGTCATTAGGGGAATGCAAATCAAAACAACAATGAGATATCATTTCATACCTGTTAGAATGGCCATCCTCAAAAATACAGAACAAATTCTGGTGTGGATGTGGGAAAAGGAAACCCTCATGCAATGTTAGTACAGTTGCAAATTGGTACAGCCACTACAGAAAACAGTAGGGAGGATCCTCAATATATTAAAAATAGAGCTACCATATGATTCAGCAATTCTACTTCTAGGACTGTATCTAAAAGAAATGTAAACACTAACTCAAAAAGATATCTACACCCCCATGTTTATAGCAGCATTATTTACAATAGCAAAGACATGGAAACAACCTAATTGTTCATCAGTGGATGAATGGATAAAGAGATGTGGCATATATTCAGCCATAAGGAAACAAGTAAATCCTATCATTTATAATATCATAGAAGGAAGGACCTTGAAGGCATTATGCTAAGTGAAATAAGTCAGACAGCAAAAATTGAATACTATATGATTTCACTTATATGTGAAATCTTAAAAACAAAACAAGCAAGCAAACAAAAAAAAGATATTCAGCCAAACGCAAAGAAAAATAGATCAGGCTGTGGTTACCAGAGGGAGAAATTGGGGAAAAGGGGAAATTGGAGGAAACTGATTAAAAGGTTCAAACTCCCTGCTGTAAGAAAAATAAGTAGCGGGGATATAATGTACAACATGATGACTATAGCTAACACTGCTATATGATGTATAGGAAAGTTGTTGAGGGCAAATCCTCAGAATTTTCTTTACAAGGAGAAAATTTTGTTCCTTTTTAATTTTCTTCTTTCTTTTCATCTGTGCAGCGTTCTTCTTATTACTGTAATTATAATAAAAATGGTACTTATTATAACATGGAAGGGGAGTTCCTTATCCATTTTGGTATTCCTAGTGCTTGATGCATTCTGGGTATATAGTTTATTATTTTTTGAATTGAAGAGATGAAGACTGCAATTATTTTAAGCTTCCCATGGGTTTGGCCCCCTTCCTCATTCTAGACAATCTAAACTTCCCCAAATACTGCACCCATTTCAATTTTCAGTATTTCAGAAGTGAGTTTGCCTTTGACACTAACCAAAGAGCAAGTATCTAATTGGATGATTTGGGGATAGTTTAAAAAATTATTGACACAAACTACAGGCATTGATTAAATGTATTTTTATTAAAAATAAATTCTGACCTTAAATATTAGCTCAAATACTCACAAACAACATTTAATGAAGAGAGTAACTCTCTTCCCAAGACATTATGGGAAGATTTCTGATTGTGCTACTTGTGAATAGTCCATGTTATCAGTCCTTGATGTACAATATCTGCCTTTGCATCTTACCTTCCTATTGTTAGCTCAGATATTCCTGAACTCTTTAGTTAAGTTCTTACCTTCATCATATTTTAAGAGAAGAGTCCCAAGCATTAAAGTCTCCAAGGAACTCAGATTATTAACAGACTACATGGTATTTAATGAAGGAAAGTCTGGCAGTGGGAATCTGATAAAAGCTGGTATACATTTCAAGCTCCCACATATTGTTAAGGGTTTCCAAAAGGAGCTTGATTTTGGTCTTCATTGTTTTAGACATTAGAGAGGTGACTATTCTACTTTAAATAATTATTATATTTATCTCTAAAACTCCAGGGTGTTACCCTGACATAGAAATAGCATATGCCTTTGTTAATATAAGCACCTTAACAATAATGATATTATACTTTACTTTTGTAACAGTTTTAGAGGAATAAATAGATATGTTTGAAATAGTTTGTATTTTGTGAAAGATTAGTGTTGAGGAAATGGGTGACATAAGAAAAAAGATTTATCTTTTGGAGCTTAATCTAGGAGGAAAAATGCAAGTAGCACACGTGAGGGGATCCCTGGATTGCTATAGGTTGGCATCAAGTCAGCTGGTGCCTTTGTGGAGGGAAGACTGGAAAGAGGATACTCGAACTATCTTTGCCTGGTACACATTTTTGGATTTGCCAAAACAGCAAGAATTATATTTTCAAAGAGCATTGCGGAATTCACTTTAGTCACTTTAGTTAAATGCATTGGCTTATCATTTTCCAGTGGTGCATCATAACAACTCAGAAAAGCCTAACCTCCTCCACTCAAAAGTGGTTGAATATTAAAACAGCAAGAAAACAAATCACTTTGCATTCAGATCTATTTGGCATTGCGGTATTTTTGACCACTTTTCCCTTTCACTCTTGTGTACTTCAGCTTATCCCCCCCAACTAACAGCTGTGGCCAAACACTTTGCAGCTGCCAGGCTAATCCTCAGATGCCAAGCCCTCGAACAGATTTTCTAGGAGCAGACTTGGGCTCTGTGATGGCTGCCTGCACACTCCCTTCCCACTAGCTGGTTCCTTGGCAAGTTCTTTGATTCATTTGATTTTTGGCAGAGCAACTTGCTTGCTGACTAGGAAGTCTCTGACTCTGTCAAATACTTTAGTTGGGCTGAATGTTTATTTGACTGCCCCTTCCTATCATGCCGAAAGATTAAAGTTTTCAAGATCTATGTTTAATGTCATACAGAGCTAAATAAAGAAGGGTTCTGTATAGTTGAGTTGTATGAATATGAAGGATGAGAGTAATCTTTAGCCCTAGGGCCAATCTCTCATTGATTCTAGCTCTTTCCAGTGAGAGGTTTGTAACATAATGCTTTGACCATTTCTTGGCAGAGATTACTTTTCCCACCTTATGGAGTGGCAAGTTACCAACAGTCTCAAAGCAAATGCTTGGCCCAGATACAAGGCACTCTCTTTCTCTCTTTCAATGGTGAAAATCTGGTCCATTATTTCCCTTTAACTACTCTCCTTTATGGGTAAGTCAGCTGAAAAGATTCAGGAAAAGTCTGCTGTAGGTACTAAATGGAACTGGCCTTCTATCACTGATAGACCTGAGTTCTGAAGTAGTTAAATGATTCAGAAGCATTTCAGTTAATTCATTTCCTGTCATTCTGCTTTCCTTTAAAAAACAGCACAGGTGGACAGTGCTCACTTTACAATTATGTAGCAGGAATTTTATAGAGGTGGAAATTGGGAAGATTTTTGAGAAAGTCTTCTTTAAAGAATTAATTAGTATTTATCTTCATGCTATACAATAATTCACCAAGACCAAAAAGAAATAGAGAATATATATTTGGGACAATAGCTAGTAAATAATAGATCTGTCTTCTTGGGCCAAGAGGTATGGACTTATTTCCTCTTTTGATAAAATGTATTGGAGCAGAGATCTGTGATCTTATTTCCTCTATGAAATATGTATACCAATGTATAAATGCTTCTCAAAACCTCTTCCTCAAATAGAGTTTGTTTTTATGGCTTATTCAGCTAATTGTTCTAAACTCTCCCTGTAGTTTTATTATTTCATTGTCTATTATGAAGAAAAAACACATAATTTTGCCCTAAATGATATCTGTTCCTGAAATATTTATTGATGCTTATTATGCATAACACAATAATAATAATAATACATATTTTAAGAACAGAAACTACAAAGATATTGAAGGCACTTTCTTTGCTTTCAAGAGTTTCTTACCTTAATTTAATTTGAATTTGCCAGCCTGTATATAATTTTATCTGTCAATTTAGACTACAGGGGTTTCACACATCAGATTATGTTTTGTAAGTTGAAGTTCCACAGGATAGCTTTTGGTAAAACACAAAATAAAAATATCTCTTTGTATTTCAACAAGTGGATTTTAAATTCAATAATAAAATATCTATATGATAATAGGCATGTGCCTGTTTTTTTTTTTTTTTTTCAGGGAGTCAGGCATAGGTACACACAAACACACTACCCTAAAGTAAACGGCTTTAATTTTCTTATGCCCACTATATTTTGTCTTAAAATTTGTAGGTATTTAAAAGAGACCTTCATTCCATTTCCTCACAAAGTACATTTTTAAAGCACAGTATTTTTTCTCTCTTTAGAGGACACTATTTTCTTAAAAAGTCCATTATTTAATAAAGTATAAAATCTAGTATCATCATCTCTTGTTGATACATATAGGTGAGGTATTACTGACTTCCATTACTAGACTGATTGGAAGACATAAACTGTAAATAAAGTTAACTATCAATGTGCTCCGTACTCTCAAATACACAAAGCTGTCATGTATAAGATCTAAATAACTAAAATTATACCTGTAAATTACCAGTACGTTAGTGCCCAAAATGTATGCATATGCATAATTTGAGTACTAAGGAATCCACAGACCATCTATTCAATAAAATATATGGTATTATGAGGTGTGCACAAACTGCTTCAGGGCGAATACTAAGCAATGATTCTTTCTGGAGGGTGATGGTAGAAATGTATTGACTAAGTAACTCATCAGGAGAAAAAGGGAAAGTTATGTAATAAGGATAGAACTTTAGATGTTTTGGGGAAAATTAACATAATTGAAATACAAATATTATCAATTATTGTGTATAATTAATAAAGTTTGAAACCTTTTCATTGCAAGAGATCTAGGGCTGTTAAATCAAATGTTGACTAGAATTGGGAGAAGATGAGACAGAGTTTGTCTTTCCAATGTTTCAAATTTAAAAGAGACAGCAGAATGATAAACTGATAATACCATTTGTGCAGCATAAGGCACACATTGTCATAGTTCCTGAGTAACTATGATCTGATAGAGCAGATCTATATTTTAATCAGTTCCTGTGAATCCAAAATGGAGTCTACATATTCCAAGAAAACACACCTGAGCCAAATGGTATCACTACCATGACTAGTACATTAAATCGCCCTCATGAAGAGCATTGATTGTTTTAAGTCAGTAACTCAGAATGATTATAGATTTGTGCCAGAACTTTCATTAAAAAAAAAAATGACTTGAAAGCTCTCAGCCTGAAGCCAAACTAAATAGAGCATCAGAGTATCATTATGGTATGGAGATATTTATTATTAGACATTTAAAAAAACTTTGCACTTTTGAGGAAACTTAATGTATACCATATTGTCATTATAGAAACATAGATTTAAGTTACATAAATGGAAATTTGGTCCCTTTGTTAATATAAGCACCTTAACAATAATGATATTATACTTTACTTTTGTAACAGTTGGCTCTTTCTTGGTTAAGAGAGCAGAAGCAGAGTATGCACTGGCATCTCTGAATCTAATGCCCAGCATTAACTATTATTGCTTCCAATTTAGCAGCCAAGTCACTTAACAGCCAGGCAAAGTGATTCCACCATTCACACTCCATAGCCATAAGAAGCAGCAACCTTTGGGGAAATCTTCCATCCACTGCTTGCTTTTCTATGCCCATTCGTCAAGCAAATGAGCAATCTATTTCTGCCATGGTACACTGCCACTTCAATGAATTCCTGAAAGACGTCTACTACTACCAATCTGAATATCAGCAAACAAAACCACAAATAGCTCCAATTTGTTCAGTTTTGTGGGGGATTTTCAAAGAGTGTCCAATATATGTGTTCAGTTGATTGTGGGGAAGGGATTTAGTTCTGAAAGAGCTTTGGAATAAGTAATTGAGTGTCTTTGATGCCTCCAAAAGATTTATAAATATCCTAGGACAACTCAAATGGGTATGCATAATCACACACTCTGATGTGTTATAATTCAGTTAACAGAAAAAGATAAAGTTACAAGTAGTGAGCAATGAATTATACTTAATCTGAAATTTGCCTTATCCATGTAGTAGCACACAAATAAAAATATTTATTGTAGAAAGAAAAATGAGGCTCACAGCTTTATGTAATATATATTACATACATATTTCATATGTATATTTCTATTCTACTCTACTAATTTGACACATTAGCCAATAAAACAATTCCATTAGAAAAAAGTAGAAATAAGTAAGTTTTAAAAAGTCACTTTATATATTTTTATCTCGGAATTTTAGTGATATATTTAATAAAGTTATTCAATTAATTTTTAAACTTAAATATTATTAATACAGGTTTCAGTATTATGCCTGGATTAAGCTTTAGTTAAAAATACAAAATCATTTATAAAAGGCAGAATTTCTGGAGCACCCCAGTGGTTCTGTTAAACATCTGATTTTGGCTCAGGTCATGATCTCAGGGTCCTAGGATCTAGGTTCAGTTCTCACTCCATAGGGAGTCTGTTTCTCCCTTTCCCTCTGTTCCACCCCTTGCTTATGCATTTGTTCTTTCTCCCTCCCTTTCTCTCTCTCTCAAATAAATAAATAAAATCCTAAAAAAAATTATAGGCAGAATTTCTGAGTGTGGAAATAACATTACAGTAAAAACATACTGTTAAAAGTATATAAGAAAATGTTTAAAAAGTTATGTAATTTTAATATCTTACCACGATATCTGAAATGACCAATGCAGTTATAATCACAAACAATAGAAATGTATGAATTAAAATATTATAATTTAAAATCTCTAACATATTATTTAATAGAGAACTACTACCTTAGCTGAATTTAGGCAAAAGCTATCTTTAGGCATAAAAGTTTTTTATTTTCATTCTGCTAACTGCATCAAAGAAGCTGCTCTATCATGATATGGTTTAAAGGAAATTTGTAGTGCATTTGAGGGAAAAAAAGTAAGGGAGAGCAAAAAGAAGTATTTTTCACATAACAATGGAAGCTTACCTTACTTTGTTACCTGTGTGACAATGTCTAGAGGCAGTACCTTTAGTATTAAAAACTATTAGAGCATCTCCTGAGGCTAACTGTAAACTCTTTTTACAAGGAAAGATACCTTTAAATGATAGAGGAAAAGAAGGGGAGCAAACCTGGAATCATAAAGGTCTTGAAACAGGGTAGCAATTGTATCACCAATTGAAGCCTTATATATAGAAATTTAGTATGCTGTACTCCTTTTCAGCAGTTACCTATGTCAAGCTGAAAGTGATCTATACAGAAGAAAAAGAATTTGATGACTATAATGGTGAAAATATGTGATTTTCATCTACAGCATGGGAGAAATTGTTGGAAGAATTTTGAAGAGCACAAAAATTCTTTGCTAAAATTCAGTTAAGATAGGATGAATCTACATCAAAATAGACTTAAAATACAAAAAGGAGAGTATAAGAAAATGAGTATTAATGACTTATTCATTGCTATAAATGAGGGCTAGATTTAGAATTGCAGGAAACCAGTGTTTTGCAGAAAAAGCCATCTGTTGATACCTCCTTTTTGGAATTCCTTTTGTAAAGAGAAGTTTCAACTTCCACTTAATCAACTTTTTATTATTTATTTATTTATTTTTAAAGGTTTTATTTATTTATTTGACAGAGAGAGATCACAAGTAGGCAGAGAGGCAGGCAGAGAGAGAGGAAGGGAAGCAGGCCCCCTGCCGAGCAGAGAGCCTGAGCGGGACTCGATTCCAGAACCCTGAGATCATGACCTGAGCTGAAGGCAGTGGCTTAACCCACTGAGCCACCCAGACGCCCCAACTTTTTAAAATAAGTAATAGAAGATACAACACTTCACTCTATAATCAAACTATAATTACATACTTCATTTCCTTAAAATTCCATTTAAGGAAGAATAGAAGAAGAAGAGGTAGAAGGAAGAATTAGAGAAAGAAAAAGCAGAGACAGAAACAAAAAATGCCAGCTAGTATTGAGAGAGTGAACTAGATAAGCATTATTTACATCTGGATAATGTCAATATCTTCCTAAAAGCACTTTGACAGTGTATTAGTTGAGTACTATCCATAACTTTTAATTGCTCAAAATATTAAATCACAAAATCACTGAAATATTAAATCATATCATATTGAATAATTTACAGTGATTTTTCAAAGACTGTCTACTGGAACAATACTATTTGAGGAAAACAGAGGTGTTCTTGAGGAATTGTTAAAATTAAGCAAAAGGCTGAATTCTTCACCACAGGATTTATAATTTTAGACTTCAAAGTAACAAAAAACATGGTGAAAAAATATACTAAAATTATACCAGGATATCAACAGTGTTTTTCCTTGGGCAAATTTATCTATTTAAAATTTACTAGTTTTGTTTTCAGAAAAAACAGAATTTAGACTTAGCTACTATATGTTTTTCTTTTTTTGTTTTCTGAGCCACAAGCTGTATTGCTAGACAGGGGATGAATATAAACATTCTGGTTAAAATTATGCAACTAGAGTACATTATTACTCATAATACTGAGTTTTACTACTTTATTATGGTTATATTTTACTTGTTGACATTAAATTACATTTTTATTATGAATAAGATTATGGATTTATTGTCAGATAGTTTCCAATAAAGGATCTGGTACTTACTAGTTACTTAATTTCTATAAATTTGGTTATCCCACTTGTGAAATGGTGATTATATAATATGGAGTTCAAACTGTTGTTAGAAGAAATATGTGTGGGAATTAATAAATTTTTAAGACTCAAAACTTATAGCCATTTATTATTATTATTTTATACAAGCACAAAAAGCTTATGGGTTTAGTTGTCATGAACTGGAAGTGATATAGCTTATAATGGCCATTTTTCTGTGTAAGTTAGTGAATGGCCATTTAAAACAGATGTGGTCAGGTTAAAAATGATGACACTTTCTTCAAAGGGAGAAGATAAAAGCATAAGAAAGTTTATTAGAATTGTTTAATTAAAAAATGTAAATTAACAATGAAAATTATATATATATATATTTGTCTATGAAACATTGGAAAGTAATTGATCATACCACAATATCTCAAAACATTTTCAGAAATTGATACTATAGATAAAATCTCTGACAGAAATCCAATAAAATTTGAAATAACAAGTAATTATTTTTAAATGACTTAAGAATTTTAAAAAGCTATGCTTTGAAATATCTCTTTCTTCAAAAAGAAAATTGAATCTATAATTTCATTTTATGTGATAATGTTATTGAGAACTCTTTATATCTACTTGTATGAGTTGCCCAATGGCCATATTCAGAAAAACAAAAGTTGTAGCTTTAAATGCTTTTAATGTTGAAATAACTAAAATAAATTAAGCATTCAACTCAATAGATTAGAAAAAAGGCACATTGCAAACTCAAAGAAAACAAATAAAAATGTGTAAAAACATCAGAAAATAATAAATATATTGTTCATATATTATGCATGTAAACTAGTAGGTTGATTTATGATCTTTCTCATCTGGACATAATACATCAACATCTTAGTAAAGCTGCTACTGATCTGAGTCTCCAGGAATTTTGCAATGGAGATCATTTTGAGAGTTGGGTTTCTACCTTTTTGAAATAAAAAACAATTAAACAATGAATTCTGGAACACTGAATGAAATAAAATAAGATAAAACCAAAACCAAACCAAAACAAAAAGACGTGTAATTAATTCAAGTGGACAATTTAGCAATGTAAATGACCTACGGTTTTCCTAAAAATATTAATGACAGTATCAATGACAGAATTAACAATTATTGCCATAACACTGTATATGCTTTGCTTGATGATCCTTTTAATCTTCAGAACAAAAAACCCAAGTTCTGAGTTGAAATAGTAGCGAAAACTGTTACTGGTTAAATTATTGCTATTTAGAGGAACCTGGTCTATAGTACTGTAGAGATATACAAGAGTACAGAAAGGCAATGTAACTTTTAGTAAATCTGTTGAGAGTTTGACTCTGGATTCAGACTCTGATACCAGCAAAATCCTTGTACGTATTCACAGGCCCATAGTTAGCATATAATAACATTAAAATATTATTAAATAAAAATTATTAAATATTAAATAAAAAGACCTCATGCAGTCCCAAAAGTTCATTTTCACTTTTGTTTCCTCTGCCTTTGGAGACATATCTTGAAAAAGTTGCTGTGGTTGATATCAAAGAGGTTACTGCCTATGTTCTCCTCTAGGATTCTGATGGATTCCTGTCTCACATTGAGGTCTTTTATCCATTTCAAGTTTATTTTTGTGTACAGTGTAAGAGAATGGTCGAGTTTCATTCTTCTACATATAGCTGTCCAATTTTCCCAGCACCATTTATTGAAGAGATCAAAAGCTTCTGCACAGCAAAGGAAACAGTGTACAAAACAAAGAGGCAACCCACGGAATGGGAGAAGCTATTTGCAAATGACAGTACAGACAAAAGGTTGATATCCAGGATCTATAAAGAACTTCTCAAACTCAACACACACAAAACAGACAATCATATAAAAAAATGGGCAGAAGATATGAACAGACACTTCTCCAATGAAGACATACAAATGGCTATCAGACACATGAAAAAATGTTCACCATCACTAGCCATCAGCGAGATTCGAATTAAAACCATTTTGAGATACTACCTTACACCAGTTAAAATGGCCAAAATTAGCAAGATAAGAAACAACATCTGTTGGAGAGGATGTGGAGAAAGGGGAACCGTCTTAAACTGTTGGTGGGAATGCAAGTTGGTGCAGCCTCTTTGGAGAGCAGTGTGGAGATTCCTTAAGAAATTAAAAATAGAGCTTCCTTATGACCCTGCAATTGCACTACTGGGTATTTACCCCAAAGATACAGATGTCGTGAAAAGAAGGGTCATCTGTACCCCAATGTTTATAGCAGCAATGGCCACGGTCGCCAAAGTGTGGAAAGAGCTGAGATGCCCTTCAACAGACGAATGGATATAGATGATGTGGTCCATATACACTATGGAGTATTATGCCTCCATCAGAAAGGATGAATACCCAACTTCTGTAGCAACATGGACGGGACTGGAAGAGATTATGCTGAGTGAAAAGAGTCAAGCAGAGAGAGTCAATTATCATATGGTTTCACTTATTTGTGGAGCATGACAAATAACATGGAGGACATAGGGAGATGGAGAGGAGAAGGGAGTTGAGGGAAACTGGAAGGGGAGGTGAACCATGAGAGACCATGGACTCTGAAAAACAACCTGAGGGTTTTGAAGGGGCGGGGGTTGGGAGGTTGGGCGAGCCAGGTGGTGGGTATTAAGGAAGGCACGTATTGCATGGAGCACTGGGTGTGGTGCAAAAACAATGAATTCTGTTATGATGAAAAGGAAAAAAAAAAGAAAGACCTCATGCAAAAACTAAATTAAATTAAATTATAAAAACACTATAGGAAGAAAAACTTAATCTGAGAACTGGAAGAAATCAAAAGATATGGTATAATCTTATGTTATAAAAATATCAATTTTCTCAAATACAATAGCTAAATGAAAACCTTTTCAATTTTTTCATTTAACTGTTTATCTCAAACATGAAAAACAAGAAGTAATTAATAAAGACAAATTTGAGAATGAATAGTAATGAGGTGACATGTAGCTATATATATATATATATATATATACACACACACACACAAAATGATAAAACTATGATAATTAAATGATATAAAATTGACACAAGAAGAAATGGAGAAACAATATAGAAATTCTGAAAGCAGATATATATTTGTATGAATGCAAATGTGTATGTGCATGTGCAAACACACAGTACTTGTTAAAAGCTGCATTTGAAATCAATGTGAAAATTAAAGGTAGTGTTTTTATTGATACATTAAAACCTAGGACTCCATTTAATTCTATACACCAAAATAAATCCTGGGTAGATTAAACATTTATATAATGGAAACATTTAGAAACTGGAAACATAATATTACTAAAATAATTATATTCTTGATAAATATTAGATAATAAGTGAGGAAAATATTCCCAATATTCTAAGGTTATAAAATAATGAAAAGTGGATAAGCTTCAACAAAGAACATTTCCAGTGTTATCGCATTACTTAAAACAAGTTACAGGGGTACCTGGATGGCTCAGTTGGTTAAGCCTCTGCCTTCTGCTCAGGTCATGGTCTCAGGGTCCTGGGATTGAGCCCCGCATCAGGCTTTCTGCTCAACAGGTAGTCTGCTTCCCCTCTCTCTGCCTCCCTCTCTGCCAACTTGTGCTCTCTCTCTCTCTGACAAATAAATAAATCTTTTAAAAAATTACAGCAATAGCAAAAACAAAATAACCAACAAAAAAAGAACAAACTAGAAAAATTATATATGAAAAATATATAAAAGTAAGGTAGGCATCCTTCATAAAAGAGAGCTTTTCAACTCTTGAAAAGCAGCATTCTTAAATATGTACAAAAGTTTAGCTTCAGAGGCATTTACATCAGATGTTTGTGACAGCAAAAATATATACCAACATGGTTGTAGTTGTATAACCCATCATATCCATGTAGCCCTTAAGAACATTGTACAATGCTTCCAAATGTTTGCAGATTGTTCCATGAAAAAAGATGTTCTAAAAATAACTACAACTTGAATGCCACAGAAATGACTAGGAAATAGTCAAAATATGTTTCTGTGTGGTCAGGGAAATCAGTAGAACAGAAGAGCATTTATAGGAGAAGGGACTAGGAAGCCACAGGATTTTCCTTTAAAACATCAGATGACTTGAAACATATGAATAAATAAAGAACGAGCACTGAAAAAAAAAATGCCCTATTCAGAGTAATCCAGAGTACAGACAAAAAGCACTATGAGCAAAATTCCTACTACAAAGCAGCAAATGGAATTTGTAAAGCACAAAATTTTTTAAAAAGACAAAATACATTGAATGTAAACCACAGAAGCACAGTAGAAGAGTAGAAGTAATTCAGGAGAAAATGTAGACATTTCGTTGATAGTAAAGTCCTTGAAATAGAATGAACATCCTCTGGTTCTTCATGAGTTCATATAAAAATATAATGAGTAGGTAGCGAGAAAACCTATGAACCTCTGCAATATAATCATGAAAAGAAAAAAACTGAATGAAATGCACAAAAGCAGAAAGCAAGAATCAACAGGACTAATACTTGAGTGTTTCCTTTCTGCACATTTCAAGTATGATGTTTCATTTATTCTTTAGACATTCAAATCTATATGAAATTTTAAATATGATAAAAATAAGGAAACTGAGGTTCAGAGAAAACAGTCTCAGAAAACCTTGGATTTACTCAGAACACAGAGTTCCAAGAGTTGGAACCACTGTGGAATCCAAGTCTATCTGACTAAGAAAACCCAGGGTCTTTTCTTCACAAATCTCTGCACCCAGCACAGTGCCTATACAATAATGATGCTCAACACGCATTCGCTGTATCACTGTCATCACAATACCAACAATACTGTAATAACAAACAGCTCTCCAATCAGGGAAGATAACACATTTTTAGTACTGATTAGGGAGGTAGTTAAAAATGAAGGGGATCAAAAGATAAATAAAGTTAAATTAAATGAAAATAGAAGAAAAAATATGAACGTCATTATTTGGCATCTGTATTTATGATTTTGTTTTTATCAGGTAGAATATATATAAAGGAATGGTGGATTTAGTCAGGAATAGCTGGAGAGGAATTGAAAACATTTTCTGGAGCACAATTGAAAGACAACAGAAATGAGATGAAGTTTATAACCAGTTTTGCTCATGAGATCTTGCTGTCCAAAACGCAACAGCAATTCATACTCAGAGAATCTAAAAAGGTTTAGAAGGTGACATTTTTCCTTCCTCAAATCTTATAAACAGACATTTTTTTAGTTTGTTTTAACTCTTCACTTAATAATATGTTTTCTTTTTAAAAATATAAAACATCTAAAATCTGCTTGTGAGGCATGTATCAAACAAATGTCCAATATTGCTTTATTTTCATGGTTCATTGGAACTCAGATCATACACCTTACTCATTCTGCTCATCTTAATTGATTCTGTTTACATCTTTAGGGAAAAAAAGTTGCACCTCAGTGAGAGTTAAGCACTAAAAATGAGAAATTTATTTTCTAAAGTATTCTTCCAAAGTATGTGCTCAGAAAATCTGGAGACCTGTGCAGAATGAATTTATTATTAAATAAGGGACTGTCATAATTAATATCTGGATTATAAGTATATCTGTTAATATCAAGTGTTAATTATCCATCTCAATGACTCAAAATCTCTTGAAAATTATGTTACTGGAAGAACTGTTAATTGCTATTACAGTAAATATAAAGCACATGTCAGCCAAATTATTGATATAAATTCATTTTTCTGGTGTAACATTCCAGCTTTTTTTTCACAATGCTAAAAGCAAAAGTATAATACCTAGTGTTACCATAAATTAATCATGTTTTCTTTCTCCCTTTCTTTCCTTCCTTTCCTCATTCTGTAGTCAAGAATTTGTCTAAGTGCTTTCTAAAGGAACACCTATGGCCCGAGTTTTGAGCACATTTTTATGATCCAAATTTATAGACTATTAAGTGTATAAAATATTTATGATTATAATTGGAGAGTTATTTTTGATTGTGTTACATTTGAAACTGCATTATTATTACTGTGCAAAATACTATCTCCATTTTAATAGCTAGCTATCAAGGATAGTCAAACTATTTGACTCTTCAGGCAATAGTAAGATTGGAATAAGATTTTTCTTATGGCATAATATCACAGGAGACTTGTATAAGACTCAAAAGGACATTCAAAAAAATTCTGTTTGTGGCCAGTGAATAATCCAAAGCCTTTTCAGCTGTATTTCATTGTGAGTTGACAGATACTGACAGGAATGTGTGAAGACTATAAACCTTCACATGTAACTCTTGAGAAAGAAGATTGTGATTAAAAAAAAAATGCACTGACCTTGGTTAAATGTTTAATGGGAAACACATTCTCAATCATGCCTTTCACATATAGACTTGAATTATTTTGTGAATGGCAACTTATAAAAGGCACAACTGTATATATAGACTTGATTACTTTAACCGACTCTTCTATAAAAGCTAAGTTAAATCTTATTACCCATTGCAAGGATTTTAGCAGGCTTCCCTGAATTATCTACAAGAGAATTAAAGTTCAAATTTAAAGGTTTGTGAGTTCTTTTATACCAATGGATTAGCAACGGAGCTGTGGAAGCACTCCATAGAGGTGTAGCAAAAGATAAATGAGTTCTTTTGAGTTTGGGTTCTCTTCCTATTTTGACTAATTTAAAAAATGAGACTGTACTTTGTACATACAGTGAATGGAACATTTCATAACGATGAGGAATTCCAAAAAGAGTGAAGAAATCTCAAGGGCAATCTTAAGAATATTTTAACATGTGCTTTTACAAGTAAAGTAAAGCTACATTCAACTCAGATGAGCAGAATTACAGTAGTTGAGGGACCTGGCACCAGATCCCTGGTAGGCAACCCTTTCTAGGATTATACATTCATTACAATGATCACTCATCAAAAACTTTCATTTGGAATGTACCCAAGATATATTTATTTTGAGTGCAGATAAAACTATCATATAGGTGCTTCCAAATTGATTTTTCTCAGATCAGAAATTACATTTTTAAAGGGCAAGTTTTCTAGACAGGTATATGCTTAAATTTTATTAAAATGTCTTAAACACCTTTTCAGTCATTCTGGTTTATGGGGAGGCTAAAGACATATGATCCAGAATCTTGTCAAGAATTATTTTGGTAAAATTGGAAACATATTACATGAAATATTTTTCCTTGAGGAGCACAGCAAGTTGATATATTCTTTTACAGGAAGGTGTGTATTGGGGATTCTCCCCTTTACCTTCCCTTATCCTTGGGACTTTATTCTCATTGGTAGGATGATCATATAAATTATCCAAATAGGTTCACTTTTGAGAGGGAGAAGAAATGCAGTTAATATTTTTTTTTCTGAGACAACAGGCATAAACCGAGGTGGTCCTATAGAAACCAGATAATACGGTAACCCCAATCAAATAGAAAAACATCCACATTCTCTCAAAAAAATACCCTAAGGTGTCATTGTGTAGAAGAGTAGCAGAAATTCCTTTTTGCTCAGAAAAATCCATATTCTTTTTTTCCTCCTGTCACACAGCTAGACCACATTTGCCAGGCTTCTTCATCATTTTAGTAAATAGATTATGAGTAGGATTTAGAAGTACCATTTCCACATTGGCTTATAAAAACCTTTCACTCTTGTCCTCTGTGTCCTTTATCACTTCTGTTATCTGACATGTCCATAACTTCTATTATGACACTTGAAACCATGTTTGAAGAAGACAGAACTTTAGTCAATCTGGATCTTGAATGACTGCCTACAAATGGTTTACTAACCAGCATGTTAACTTAACAAGAAATCAACTTTTTACAATTTTGTATGATTTCAATTTTTGCCCCCCAAAATATGCTGAAATTCTAACTGTCAGTAACACAGAATGTGACCTATTTGGGAATAGGATTGTTACAGATATCATTAGTTAAGATGAGGCTATACTTGAGTATGGTGGGCCCTTGATCACTATGACTGGTATCCTGGAATCTGGGCACAGACAGAGGCACACAAAATGACATCATGTGAAGACAGAAATAGACAAACCCAGAGGGAAGATAGTCATGTGAGTATGGAGGCAGGGACAAGAGTTGTGCTGCCATAAAGTAAGGAGTACATCGCACTACTAAAAGCTGGAAGAGGCAAGGAAGGAGCCTCTCCTAGAAACTTTGAAAGTAGTATGGTCCTGCCAATACCTTGATTCTGAAATTCCAGCTTCCAGAACTGTGAGAAAACACATTTTTAATGTTTTAAACAACTCAGTTTGTAGCACTTTGCTATAGCTGCACTAGAACACTGATACATTATTTAAGCCACGATGGACCTTTTTCAGTCTTTTCAGGATAGCAGTTAGCATCACCTGATATAGAAGGAAGGACCATCATTCTGACACAGTAGGATTTAAAAAAATATTATTCATATGCTAGGATGGATAAGCTTGAAATTGGAACAGGGAACACAGTGGGACTGAATCAATTCTCCAGTTAATGATTGAAGCAATTTTCCTCCCCTACAGTTCTTTTTCGGTATTTCCAAGGAATGGAAAATTTGTGATCAGCTGTTTTATTTCAGAAGCAAATAGCTTTTCCAAGAAAGAGAGTTATTTGTTAAATAATCTGCATGAATTGATAGTGAATCTCTTTCTATGTCTGTGAAGGTTCTCATTTAGGAACTATCTATGCCTAAATACAAAAATTAAATCTAATTACTTTGAATCTCTTTCCTGTCCCTGTGTTCCCAAGGAACATAGGATTTAAGCAAATCCCAAAATTATTCAGTAACTTTTCCCTGAGCTAGCTTTTATTTCCCTTCTTCCTGCTTAGCTTACACCTTAACCAAATAAACTCAAAAGCAAGATCCATTTCTTAAGAAGTATGAAAAAAGACTCTTACTCATTTATAAAATAGGTTAAATAATCCAGTGTTTTGGGTAGCTCAGTTGGTAAGGTGCCTAACTCTTTATTTTGGTTCAGGTCATGATCTCAGGGTCATGGGATCTAGCCTCTAGTAGGGCTCTGTGCTTAGAGATGAATCTGCTTGAGTTTCTCTCCCTCAGCCTCTTCCCTGGCTTGTGTGTGTGCACTCTCTCTTTCTCAAGTAAATAAATCTTTAAATAATAATAAAAAATAAATAGTCCAGTTATTTAGAAGGATTAAAAAAAGGTCAAATACATTTGAATACAAACCCACGAATTAAAAACATGTTTGTAAATAATAGCTTGTGAGGTCCTTATGAAAATACCTGTGGGTGGAAAGAGTTTGCATTGTATGTGAGAAAGACCCAAATGTATGGAGTGAATTTTAAAAAGAACAGAGAACAAAGCATTGTGATTACATTTAACATCCAAACAGGAGCAAAGCAACAACCAAACCTAAATATCAGACATAGATCACCAGAATCAGTAAGACTTGTATTTATTCACTACTAGGAAATGCAACAAAAGCATCTGTGATATACTAAGTAAATCCACAGCAACAACAACAAATCCTGACATAAACAAACAGGATCTAAGCTGATTGCCACATAGGAAATGTATAAAGAGCAGTAATACCTGGTGCAGTAGATAGAGTATCCACCCCTGCACTGCATTCAGGAATTGCTAACACATGGCAGCCAACAGCAAATGCTCAGCCAGCACTCAGCCAGAGAAACATGCTTTATCCACAGGTTATAGAATAAACACAGATGCAGCAAAATGAGTCACCAGAGGAAAACAAAAATCTAAATTGAAGGTAAATGAAGCTTTGTGCACACGCATGACAAGAAATCCATTGAGCAAAACTAATTTTATATCTGTGCCAGAATTGGCTGTCTTATATGTTGGAAATAGGGAACAGGAGGGAAAGGAAATTGCCATATAACAGCAGACCTTGAAATGTACTAAAATAGAGAATGCCTTCTGTATTGGCAAAAAGAGAAAAAATATATCCTAAGAGGTAAAATTCATCCACAGTGCTATCAAAATAGAATGAAGAAATATTGACATATAAAAGAGAGGAAAAAGATGTATAAAAGAAGAAAATATTGAGAATAAGAAAAATGTTCAATTAAAGTTTCAAGAAAAATAGATTAAGATCCTAGAAAAATGGCTTCCCTTGTAATGCACATAAAATAATGACATAAAAATCAATTATTTCCACAATGAATTTTAGAAATTTACTATATAATTCTATTTTTCAAAAGTTACCATAAAACGTTTCTATTATATTTGAATCAATTATTAGTATAGGAAGGAAATTAATTTCTGACTTGTCCACTAGTATCGGTTTTTCTATTCTTTAAAAACAAAAAGTCCATGAAACTTTCCTTGTCATTTAACCTGATTCAGCCTCTATACTATGGCTGTGCATTTATGGGTATCTAGTAAAACACTGGCAGGCATTCCTTGAGGCAGAAGGGTATAGCTTCCTTGGAAAAGTTTCTTAGGATCTATAATTTTTCAGTTCGTATCAACTACAGAGTTCTTTCAGATCAAATTGCTTATTAGAGAAAGGAAGTGGGATTTTCATGTCTCATTATGAGTTTTGTTGGTAATGCTGATGTGAATTCACCTTCACCACCTTGTCTTTTTAATGAGAGAGTACACTAAGCAAATTTAACTATTCCAAATCCCTTTTCCAAGTGTGTCAATAGCACGAAGTGACTTTGGAAAGAATCTTGGCTCACCCAGAATGGTGTCTTGGTAGAAAGCCATTTGGCCCTAATGGGAGCAGTGGGTCAGCTCATCCTGCCCATTTGGTATAGACCTGCTGTCTTGGGCACATGCTGTTCAGTGGAACCATCCTCATTTACAGCCCTGAGTGCTGGCTGCTACAAAGTGAGAAGGACAGAAGAAATCATTCTCTCTGACTATACTGATTCTTTCTGAGGCGAAATTGTCTTTGTTTCATTCCTTTAGAAGCCTATAACAGGTTAAAGATGCAAGTTCAATCAGTGAATCAATTTCAACTAGAGTTTTGCTTAAATAGTAGACCTGCTGTGGAGACCTTATTGGAAACTGAGAAAGGTAAGGATGCATTAGGTAAAAGTTGTTGATCTCCCTGGGAATGGAGAGAAATTTGGGTCTTTATGAGAGAAAAGTATGATATAGTTAGATCTGATTAATGACAGCTACCTTGTAGAAAGATTCTGTACTTTTTAGCTTTTCTTATTTTTTCTTTTCTTTGCGGAAGGAAATAAAAAATAAGGCACCAACAAGGAAACAACAAAAAGAAAATATCCAAAGGAAAAGCAAAAGGCTAAGGGTAATATATGTGCTATCTAAAAATTAGGCTTCTCTGATTCTTTTTCTTATAAAAACATTAGCAAAACCATATATTTGAATCTTGAGTATCTGGAAAAAGAGACAGGGGCAAGGGCCTTTTCAGTTGAGACTGTACTCTATATGCAAGTTTTTAGCCTTCTTTCCTGGTGGTTCTGAACCCCTAAGGGCAAATAAAGACCTTTGAACTCATATTGTAATAAAAAGTACTAGTGACCTTAAAAAACGATTTGAATCCAGAATCATGATCTGAATTCTAGTTCTGTAATAAGGGAATCAGGCAGGATGAAACTGAGAGACTTTTAAGGTGAAAGTTTATTTAGAGAGTTGCAACTCTTGTTGAGATTTCTATTCTCAGTGTGGTGGCTTTCTTTTGTATTATTTTGGCTAAAATGAAATATGTTTCTCATAATTCCCTTCCTTGAATGTTTCTGGTTGAGTTTGCCACAAAGCAAAAGCATGCAAGATTCGAAAGGCAGAAGTGAAGCAGTGGCCATTTGTATTTTTGGAAGATTAAAGTCGATCATGCATGTTTTTGTGCATCTGCTGACTTGCTTTGTTGATCTGGGCAACAACCGAGGTCCCATGGGATTTCTTCCTTTAGCTTCTCGCAAATTCTGGTGTGAGTGAGACAAGAGCACCACTAGAGGCCATCATGGATTCTAATGAGATGTATACAGTTCCAGCTTGTTCCATGGGTCTCCACGTGTCAATGCTCTCCCACACATTCCCTTCCAATTGCCTGTCCAGTGGCTCCACCATCCACACCAGGTTAAGTAGAAATAGCTGAACGGAGATTGTTATACCAGCTCCTATAACCCTGTAAGATTGCATCATTCAATGCATCTCTTACTCTATATTATTCTTAGTGGTTCTGAATGAATACTGGATGATATAGACTGTTGTCCCTAAATGCTTTCATATATATCTAATTCTGATATACATTAAGATATATTCTCTTAAGCTATCATCCTATATTTTATAATTACATCACTGAACTTTCTTTATTAAGATAAATAGCACTTAAGAAGCGCCTGGTTGGCTCAGTTGGTTAAGTGTCTGCCTTCAGCTCAGGTCATGATCCCAGGACTGTGGGATCAAGTCCCACAACAGGCTCTTTGATCAGCAGGGAGCCTACTTCTTGCTCTGCCTGCTGCTCCCCCTGCTTGTGCATGCACTCTCTCTCTCTCTGACAAATAAATAAAATCTAAAAAAAAAGATAAATATCACATAAGATTTTTAGATCCTCTATCAAAAAGAATAAAAATGATTTATATAATTAAAAACTCAGTAGTGTCTTCACCGCCTAATAATCCTAGACTCCCCTTTTCAGAAAAAAATTTAGTTCTCCACTGTTCCACTTTTCACACAACTAAAAGAGACATCAGAAGTATCTCATATCCAGTTTTTCTTCCCTAAGATCCACCAGAGACATAGGCACATGTTGCTATTGGTTCAGTTGTTTATTTTAATTAAGGGATAAGTCTTATGTGAAATTATAATTAGTATTATTCATTAGGAAATTCCACAGAAAATGTAACAAACTGTTGCAATTTAAGAAATTTACAGGTCAATAACTTACTACATTTTGATTTTGTCTAAGATGACTCTTCATTTTTTTCTCCCCAAGTCAGTTTTTGTTTTAAACTGTTGTCTCAAATTAATTAATAAGAACATTCCTTTTTTTATTTATCTGAATTATATAAAACACACTGATACTCTGATAATTAACCTAAAAAATATCTCCCTCTTCCTGTCTCAAAATTCCCTAGTTTATATTTAACCAGAATGGACTAAGATGGCATGTTTGAAGAGTTATAGATTCTTTCCTATCCTAATGCCCAAAGTCTAGTTTTACTTAGTCACAGAGCTTCCAGAGGGTATTTGAAGAAGCTAAGCAGTTTCTCAAGGTAACAACTAATGCCATTTCACAGGGAATTAGACAGTTTGTTATATCTGAAATAAATTTCAAGTGGAAGAAAAATGCAAGCAAATACTCAACCATAACCAGTGTGTAATTTATGGGCAACAGTCATAAACACAAAACTATCAGCATTAAATTTCTTATCCTCATTTTGCAGTAAGAGGATGTTAACAGCTGGCAATCTGTATTGGTTGGAAATTAAATATTACTAAATAAGGTTAAGGAAAAAAAAAACCCACCTATTTCCGCATGATTACATTCCTTTTTTAGCACACACTGTTTAATTCCAAAGGTTCTGGACCTATAATAAACCCAGTTGGTTTCTTATGTGTTAGCTATGTTTAAAAATACATTGGAGGTTAAAATATAATTTTCTAATTTCAATAGCACATACATATGGCTTCTTTGGCTTCTAGAATGATACTAGGTATTCAGCTACATTTGCTCTTCATATATACAATTTTTAAAAAAATTTCTGGATTAAGTGCTTGTGGAAATATCGATGGATCCACATCTGAGAATGTTGATATCTTTTGTTTTGTTTTGTTTTGTTTTTGATAAACATACCCCCGGATTATGTAATTAGAACATAATATTTTGTATTATTATTATAATATTATGTAATTAGAACATAATTAGAAAATAAATATTTTACCAAATGTTACATAGCATTTACTTAATCTTTATCAGTTATTCTGAATATGAGCCATATTTAAATTACTAGATAGAATTAGTCACTCATAGAAAAATATCTTTCATGATGGAGTAACAACAGTGCTAGCAGTGATTATTGCTTTTCAAAGATATAGCTGAATAAAGCATTTCCTTTCTACTATATGCCATTATAGATTTTATGGAATATCTATTAGAGAGGTTAAAGGCTGACTCCTCCATAACTTCAAATTTGACAGTGCAGGTTTGTGACCTTCAAAAGATGAATTTTAATGACCGTGAAATCTCTCTTAGATAAATGGAAATATATCCACATGCATAAGAAACAAGGATAAAATAAAGAGCCTGACAAGCTAAATAAAGCAGACGAGAGGTAGTTTTAACAGAACAACCACTTTAGTCTTTTGTTTTCTCTAGGAGGCAGTTTGATGCCAGCTAACCACATGGGAATGATAGAAGGTACTATGGGCAGGAATATCAGTTAGCTTGATTTCCCTCACCTTCGGGAAGTGGAGCAGACTCTAATGCAGCAAAAGAAATTACCTGCTTGGGAAGACAGTGGCACTCTTTGCCCCCTTTCTCTTGTCCCAGACTGTCAGACAAGCAAGAGTTGCCTCACTCTGCCTGGGCAGATCCTTGACTTGACAGCTGGAAAATCCATCACAATTGTTGCCAACTGCTGCCAAAACCCCTAGGAAAAAATTTCTGGCCAAGCAGAACAAATTTGTCCTTGAAGTCACCATATACCCTTAGCATGAATGATGGCATCAGTTCTGTTGAGACAAGTTTCAAGGCAGGCAGACCATAGAGGTTCCTGTCCTCATCATAAACTCTGGTATTGTCCCAAGGTATTTCCTTTATTCCTTCAACAGATGGACTATGTCCCTATTAGGTAGATGGCCAGGGAAATGCTCCATTAAATAGACAAGTTTTGCCAATTCCAGCACAGCACAGAGCAGCAGCACACCTCTAATACAGGAGTCCCCCAGATGCTAAGAGGAACCAGATAAGAGTTGACCACAGGATTTCCAATACTTTCATGCTTAAGGAACATTTCCAATAAATCACTAAAGAAAGAGTTTTTAGGACAATGTTAAATGGGATGGAGTATGATGCCCTTCAGAATTAGTGTGTTGAGGGTTAGTAAATGAAAGAACACTAAAAGGGAAGAAATCCCAGACATTGTTATTTGCTCCTCTTTGCAGTATACTTGTCTGTATCTGATTATTCATTTTAGGTCTCTGCCAAAAACATTGAGGGCTCTGTGTTTCTATAAGTATGGTAGAGAAAGAGCAGGAGGATGGGTGTTGAATGTTTTTGTGATTTGTAAAAGATAAATAATTTGCCTGTGGTAAAAAAGTTAAGATTGATATTTGGAGGAGGAAGATCACTGATACAAGTATTCTTTATATTTCCTTGCACATGACAGTTCAATTTAATAAAGCAAAACAAAATAAATAGAAATTCTCCTTCCTGTGAATTAGTATGGGCTCACAGTATATGAGGTTGGGACTAATCCTCCCTCATTGTATTCATTCATTTAATAAATATTTATTGAGACTATAGTATGCCAGATACTAATCTAGGTACTATTTTGCCATGAACAAATCAAAGTCCCTGCCCTCAATGGAGCTTCCATTCCAGTGTGGGCAGCGGAAAGAGGAGATTAAAAAATAAATTTAAAATGATATGTCAAATGTTAGTGCATCCTATGGGGCAAAATGAGGAAGGAAGAAAGATGCAGATAGCAGAGATGGGGGAAATGGGTTGTGATTTTTAAGTATATTTCTCAAGAACTGCCCTGCTGAGAAGATGTATTGTATGCATGAAGGTTTCTGTGGTTTGTCCTGCATAATCAATCACTCCAATAAGGATGTACCAGGCAGGCCAAAGAATGTTGTTTGTGAGACTTGTGCTGTATAAGTGACCATAGGAGCCTGATCAGTTGACATTGGCTGGCCACCAGGTCAGAATTAGATGCCAAGAGCTACAAATTTTGCCTTGCATCCCCTTTGGCTCCAGGCTGGGCTGACCCCCAGAAAGGAATTCGGGAGGGGAGGCAAGCACACGTAACCCAGGCTCTTTGATTATGTAAAGACATGATAACACAGAAATTCAGCTTCCTCCAACCTGCATGTAGGGAAACAAATGTTTAATCTCAGACCTTGTCATTTGCCCTATAAATGTGGCCTTACAAAGAAGGTTGGTTGGACGTCTTACCTGAGGGAAGGATGATCCGCCCAGGTCTCTCAACTGGGACTCCAATCTGGCTGACTCCAGAGGGCTTCCCCAGCAAATGAGGTTGAATGTTGTCAGTACCAATTTGATGTAACTCTTACTGCTTACTATTGCCCTCATCTGTGCACAGATTTCCTTTTTTTTCTTTCTGTTTCTATGAGATTTTTATAATAAAGTGTTTTTTTCCCCCTTTTGAAACCAAGAATATAGCTGTTGTGAATCTTTTCTTCAGAACATAATGGGTCATTGAACAAAGATTTGAAGGATTTGAGAAGGCAAACCATGTGTATATTTTGAGTATTTAACTGGAGAGAAAATTGAGTATAAAAATACAATAGGAGTGTGCTCGTTGTGATTAAGGGGCATGAAGAGAAACATCACTGCAGTGAGCAATGGTAAGAGTGGAAAAGATGGGTCAGAAATAAACAACATGATTGCTCTGAGATAAGAAGTTATTTAAACAGAAAGTTATATAAGCAGAAGAAAGATATGATCTGACTTACATTTTGAAACTATTGGTCTATTATTCATTGCAAATAGTTTGAGGGAGCAGGGACAGAAGTAGGTAGAAACATGGGAGGCACATAATTCTTAATTTAGGTGAGAGATTATGTAGTGTTAAACAAGATGGTGACAGTAAAGGTGGCGTGAAATAAAGGGATTTGCTCATATTTGAAAAATTAAAACAGTAAGATTTTTCTGATAGATTAGATATGGGATATAAGAAAAAGAGAAATGTTAAAGACCACCCCAACATTTTTAGCCTATCCCTTGGAAAGATGGAGTTGAATTTATTAAGTTAAGACAACCACAGAAAAATAGGTTGGGGGCAGATATTAGTGTTGGACATGTGATATTTGGAATGACAGCTAGACCAACTAGACATTCAGTAGCAGATGGTGAGTAGGCATGCAAGTCAGGAGCTTAGAGTTCTCTGAATTAGAGGTATAGATTGGGCATTTCACCTATAGATGATGTTTTAAATTTGTGAGACTTAAAGAAAAGCTGACACTTTTTCCTACTTCCATTCCAATTAAGCACTTCATCTAATAGTTGAATACAGTCTAAATTCTGAGATTAAAGCAAACTAAGATTTCTTCAATTGTTTCTGGCCCTGAAAATAATATGTTCTTGAATATTTTTCATAAACCTGGGCTCCATAATAAAAAGTAATCATCCCTGAATTATGATATACTGGTATCTGAAGATATACATGCTTTTTCATGAATATAACAATTGGAGAATGTTGTTATCTTCCTGCCAAAAGCAGATTAAGATTAGATCCAGGACAATTTGTGGGTTTTTTTTTTCACTTTCAAATTTCTGCTCTTTATTTGATAAACCAGTTCTCCTGATGTCTGACTCTCTTGCACACTTTTTTCCCTCCTTTCAAAATGGCATTCCCTAGGAGTCAATCTAGATGGAGAAGAAGTCCAACCTGAGGCTGGGCACTGGTTCTTTATCCTGGCTGTATGACAGAAATACCTGGGGAGATGAAACAACTGTCATCACCCAGGTATGATATCAGGTACCATGCCAATTCAATCAGACCAGATTCCTTAGAGACAGGGCTCATATATCTGCTTAAAAAATTCATAGATAACTTCAGTGTGTAGCTAATGTTGAGAATTATTGATTTGAAGGTTTAGAGCTAAGAATTCTCTCATGAGAATGAGACAGAAAAAGAGGGACAGGAGAACAGGAATGTAGTTTCCAGGAGGTAACTGAAGAAATCGATGAGGGAGGGAGTTATCAATTATATCAAGTGCTACCATAGGCCAAAGTAAAGTAAGTACTAAAACTTTGTCATTCGATTTAGCAATTTGGCTGTCATTCGTAAATGTATAAAAGATGCTTCAGTGGTTCAAGAGAAAACAGTTTTCTTTGCTATTCAACAGCTTTTTCCTTTGATATAATCCCATTTGTTTTAGCTGTGTTGCCCTTGGTTACAAGAGAGGGGAGGATAGAGGGGGCAAGTGGAAGAGGTGAAAGGGATTAAGAAGTACAAGCCTCCCACCGCAAAATAAATAAGTCATGGAGATGTGATGTACAGCTCAAGGAATATAGTCCATAATGCTATCATTTTGTATAGTGACAGATGGTAACTAGACTTATCATGGGAATTATTTCATAATGTATAAAAATATTGAATCAGTATGATGCACACCTGAAACCAATAGGACATTATATGCAATTATACTTCAATAAAAAAAGAGGAAAGGGAAGCAGGAGAATTAGAAAAAGAGTATACAGATAAGCTTTTGAAGGAGTTTTTCTCTAAAGGGGAGAGGAGAGGAATGGGTGAGATTGTGGGATTAAGAAATATCATTTTCAAGTGGAATGCCTCTTTTTTTCAAAGGAAACCATTTTCTGTCTCTGTATTTAAGAATGATTCTGTACATATAGTGAAAAAACTGATGACACAGGGATAAAAGAGATAAATTACTGAAACAGTGGCCCTGAGTTATGAAAAGAAATTGGATCCAGTGAATGAATGGTGGGTTTGGCCTCAAAAATAGTACTATAAAGGTTAATTCCTAGAGGAGGAAAATAGAATATGTGAATACAGATGCAACTAGGTTGATGGTTCTACAGAATCTCCAATTCTCAGTGGAATATGAAGGATATTTTCAAGTTAAGGTGATAAGAAGGAAGAGGTATTAATGGTTTGAAAGAGAGTTGTCCTGAAAGACTTCTTGACATGGGGGCCCCACAGATCAATGCACATTCATCATGTAAAACTGCAGATTTTCAGATTCCACTCTAGACCTACAGAATCAGAATCTTTTTTATCAAGATCCTCACGTGATTTTTTTTAAAGATTTTATTTATTTATTTGACAGAGAGAGAGAGATCACAAGTAGGCAGAGAGTCAGGCAGAGAGAGAAGCAGGCTCCCCTGAGCAAAGAACCCAATGCGGGGCTCGATCCCAGGACACTGAGTTCATGACCTGAGCCGAAGGCAGCTGTTTAATCTACTGAGCCACCCAGGTGCCCCTCCTCAGGTGATTTTTTTTTTTTTTTAAGGATTTTATTTATTTATTTGACAGAGAGAGATCACAAGTAGACGGAGAGGCAGGCAGAGAGAGAGAGAGAGAGAGAGAGGGAAACAGGCTCCCTGCTGAGCAGAGAGCCCAATTCGGGGCTTGATCCCAGGACACTGAGATCATGACCGGAGCAGAAGGCAGCGGCTTAACCCACTGAGCCACCCAGGCGCCCCTCAGGTGATTTTTAAGAAGATTCCGTTTCAAGAGGCACTAACTAGAAAAAAAGAGTGGCAGAATTAAAGGACTAGGAAAATATGGTAGGACAGGTGTAGAACAGTCAGGGTTCACCTGAGGTTAATGATCATGAATTTAAAGTACAAACAATTAGCATGGTTATGAGTTTTTCATCCAAACAGTTCACCTATGTGGGTGCAGGTAAAAGAGTAGCAAAGGGTTGCTTTATCAAGAGTTGATTTTAAGAGGACAGAGTGATAAATAAGCAGGAGAGTTTATGGTAATTTGAAGAGAGTGAAAATTAAGATAATCAGAGATTTAAGGTTTGGCAATGTAGGAAATGAAGACAAGAAGCCTGTGAGGACCAGTGAAATGCAAAGGTCAAAGTGTTGCTAATTCCCAGCCCTGGGGGTTTAGGGTCTGTTGGAGTTGACTTATTTTGTTCAGCAAACCAACTTTTTTCCCATCTCTTGGTAATTATCACTGAATGTTAGGGATTACTCTTTACACAATTGTTTGTTTTTCCTTTGTCTTTTAAAATCATTCCTACCGGACTCATTTTCTTATCACACTGAGGTTCCCCCTCCTTTGAGGGGAGCTCTTTATCTCAAAGTATTATCTGTTTACAGCGCATGGCTTTTCTCTTGTACTCTCACAGCAAGGTCTTATCTCCAATTTATTCTGATAGGCATACTTCAATCTCTTTGGAAAACAGTAGCAGGGGAGGGGGGAGTTATTTGCTGAGGGTCAAAGAGGAGATTGGGTCTCACATCTGAAAAGATTATGGTCCATTTTCTGAAACCAGAACAAATTTTGGTTTGAAACAAAAGAAGAAAAGGCTGAGTGAAATGGAGAAGTTCTGAAAGGACCTTTAATTTAAAATAATAGGTAGCTGTGAGAGGAGAATGCCTCAGGTTTATGCTCTGCCTCTGATTACATTTCAGAAAATACCATAAACTATCAACTATCATAATTCATAAAACATGGAGTTTGTAATATGGACCATTAGTGCATTAGAGGTTGGATAACACGTCCATTTGCACCAGACAAGTTAAACAGGTAAGAGAGATTTTATACAAAACTATTGAAATAGGGATAAAGCCTGTTGGAACAAAAGAGAGATTGAACTCAACTCTGCTGAAATAAAAGGCAGGAGAGTTTTAAGCACTTAAGTGAGCTGGTAGAAAGGTACTGAAGGACATTATGGGGCAGTTTGGTCAGTGTGATAAGTCCATCTATATTGCTTAATTGACACTTGCTGAAGTTTGTATCCTACCCTCTCACAAACCCTGGAAGTTAGGGGCACTATCTTCTCCCTCCCTCCCTCCTTCTCTCCCTTCCTTCCACTCTCTCTTTTTTGGGGGGAGGGGGAAGAGGGAGAGAGAGAGAGAGAATCTCAAGCAGGCAGAGGGAGAAGCAGGCTCCCCACTGAGCAAGGAGCCAATCCAGGACCATCCCAGGGTCCTGGGATCACGACCTGAGCTGAAGACAGATTCTTAACTGACTGAGCCACCCAAATGTCCCCCCAAAAACTCACTGAATTTTCAAAAGATTTTTCAAAATAGATATTAGCATTTTACTTTACAGGTAAAGAAACTGAGGATCTTTGATTTTATATGACAAGGTCAAGGTCAAATGGATGGTGGCTAGTCATGTTTCGAAAGTAAATATATATAACTTCAAAACTCATGAACAGGGGAGCCTGAGTGGCTCAGTGGGTTAAGCCTCTGTCTTCGGCTCAGGTCATGATCCCAGGGTCCTGAGATCAAGCCCTACAGAGGGCTCTCTGCTCAGCGGGGAGCCTGATTCCCCCTCTGTCTGCCTGCCTCTCTGCCTACTTGTGATCTCTCTCTCTCTGTCAAATAAATAAGTAAAATCTTAAAAAAAAAAAAAAAAAAACCTCATGAACATATTACTATTTCCTAATGCCCCACATAGTCCAATTATAGACAGAATTTGCTATTTAGATTCAGATATAACTATAAAATGTGGGCAAACCTTCAGGAAATTAATAGTATCAGCTCATAATCTGCAAATCAGTATATCCCTCAAACACTCCAGTTAGCATCTTGTTTATGTCCTAAGTAGATAAAATTTGTTTTTGATGTCTTCTGTACAATTGTAATTGTTTTCACTGAAATATTTTTAAATGCTACCATCAAGTAATAATGAAATGCATTCAGGAAAATGTTGAAGAAAAGTGGTAGAAATGAAACTGTATAAAACCTGTTTTCCAAATATCTGGCACTTTACAATTTTTCCTTAACTTCAGTAGTTAGCTTTTCAATTATTAACATTTTTGGTATGGTTGATTAACTCAGCATAGGTTGGTTCTAATGCTAAAGTATAACAATGATGGTAGAAAGAAAGTTAAGAGAAAGAAAGAAAATAATAGAATTGCAAAGCAAGGTCACTATATACTATTTAACTCCTGTGATAGAAATTAACCATTTCAAACCCTGACAGAAAAAAATGGCTTATGAGGAAAAACACATTTCATCTAATATTGCAAAGAATCTCAAATCTTAGTTTTAAGAGATGAGATATAATTTAAAATGTGGATTCATTTAAACAAAAACTGCATAGTGAAAGGTTTTAGTAGCTTGAAAGGCTGGTTGAGATGAATGTTAATAGAAGACAAAAGGTATGCCAGAAAGGACTTTGTAAAGCCAAAACCAAAATACCTTTCAAGATCAATCCGAAAGGAAAGTGTTTCCGAACCTGTGCCCAAATTCATGCCAGTCTGAGCACATAGTATGTTGTAGCAATTTTAATGATGCCACTTTAAGATGAAGCCTTGGAGGTATTTTGATGTGAAGCAAATTACCATGGGTTTTCAAATGCTTGAAGTACTAACATAGACTAAAAGCTTCATTAGTAATTGAAAATGAAACAAATAATGGAATGCTGGTTGACGATCAAAAACATGCACAAAAGCAGAAGCAAACAGACAATAAAATGTAGAGACACTTCTTTCATTATTTTAACTATTTTTAGTGTATATCACTTTAACATGAGTTGCACACTTCTATGCCTTATTAAACAAGAGGAATTAAGTGTAGTCTTACTGTTCTTTGATGACCTGGAGTCAGGCAGATAAATGTAATAGAAAAACAATGCGGGCATGATGTTTAGACAGATTTAATATCAGGCTCCTCCAAATCCTTTGTGACCTTTGTGATGTTACTCTCTGACCTCTCACTTATTTCTCACTACAATAGGAGATAAAAATATATACCCTATACAACCATTGTGAGGATTAAAATATTAAGATATTTATAGGTTATTGGCATGTAGTAGATACTAAAAAAATGGTGATAATTTCACCATGACATGATATACAGTTGATGCTCTTACTAGTTATTGCAATTACTACAGAGACCATCACAAGAGTGTTGAACAGAAAAAGATCTGAAGTAAATGACCCATGTCTGAAACAATGCATTATTTGCATATTAAAAGGGGAACCTGGGGCAAAGTATAGTGCAAAACTCAAGGAAACAGAATTAACAAAATTGGGGAAAAGCACAGAAGGTGTATAAAGCTAAAGTATATTGTTGGGTCCGTTATCAAAGGAACGAGACTGAGACAAAGTTACGCAAAGGCTTATTCTATGCCAAGCATTAGAAGTCAGACTGACCGGCCAGGGCCGCCTCCAAAGAGAGCGATGACCCTTGGTCTTACAGGCTAGTTTTTATAGGGCACAATTGCAGACATCTGCATACGTGGCTTTGGCTGATTGGATGTCTCCTACCTGTGTGTTTTAGTAACGGTTACCTGGAACTGATACTAGTAACTGTTGAGGCGTTTATTAAACAACAAATGGCCTTGTTTTAGGTGTGTGTTTTAGTAACAGTTACCTGGAACTGATATCAATAGCTGTTGAGGCATTTATTAAACAACAAAATGTCTACCTAGGCAACATGGAGTCATTATGGCTAAGTAGGCCCAGGCAGGCCCTAGGGGGTTAACATGTTTTAACATGGAATCGACCCCAACAATATAAAGGTTGTTTATATATTCCATTTTGGAATATATTTAAAAAATCATAAAGATGTTTGCATTTTTTAAAAGTAAAACTTTCTCTTTCTATACCTCAGTAAAGTTTGCCACAAAAATACAAATGTTGTAGATAGTTATGTTTTATTTTGTGTAATAAGTGTATGCAAGCACCTAGTATGCCTAGCATGTTCCCAGATGTTGATCTTAACACTCAAAACTCTTTAAAACTACAGTTACTTGTGAAAAAAGCATCCACTTTCTGTAATTGCACAAGATTTTGCCTTTTCTCAGCAGGTCCCTTGCTTTAGTCCATATTTAAATTATTTGGCAGGTGATATCGCAGATTCTTGTTTGTTATGACAATTTACTTGTTTCAATGAAGAAAATTTTTCTCCTATTTTTCATATATTTGGCTAGTTTTGGTGATTTTTGGAGAATAGAAGCAAAGCAAAGACCTTTAATACCTATCATTAAATTGAAGCCTGACATCATTAGTTGCTACAAATTAAAACTGTAAAATAAGAAAACTCTCTTATTTTTTTTTCCTTAGAGTTGAATTGATTCTCTTTCTATAAAGGATGAATAAGGGGACACCTTGGTGGCTCAGTTGGTTAAGGGCCTGCCTTCAGCTCAAGTCGTGATCCCAGGGTCCTGGGATGTAGTCCCACATGGGCTCCTTGCTCAGCAGGGAGCCTGCTTCTCCCTCTGCCTGCCACTCCTTCTGCTTATGCTCCCTAGCCCCGACAAATAAATAAAAGGGCAAATAAGTTAAAATTGAGGAGAAAGAAGAAAGAGAGTCCCAAACTTGAAATCAGATCCAACAGTATTACCTATGAGGAATAAGCATAATCTACAAGTTTTTATATCAGTGGTTTAATTTTTCTATCAATGTTCACAAATATATTCCTCTCAGTACAGTAATTCCACATCAAATTATGGTATGTGTATGTACCATACATATGCCATATATATGGTATATATAATATATATTCTAAATACTATATATTTACTTATACCATATATATATGTATTATTATGATGCTAATTTTTATTAATAGTTCAGGTTATATAAAATAATATTTATATGTACTATTATATATACATATATATATACTTATATATATATTTATTCCTATACATAGCAAACTTATAATAAGGTAAAGAAAAATTCCAGGTCAGATGTCTAATGGAACCCTAATAAAATTTAAAAGAAAACTGGCACTGAGAAAAAGATGAAAAAGTAAAAAACCCAATAAACAAACAAGATATTTGGGGAAATGATTTTAAGAGAAGAACAAATGCCACTGATTATGTATACAATTTCTATTATTTTTTTTATATGTTGGCTGGTTTTAAAGGGAAATTCCAAAATTTAAGATGAAGCTTACTGGGCTGCTAAATCCATGGAGGAAAAAGTTAATGACATTTTAAGATTTCCTAATTACATTATAATTATGTTTTCAATAAAGTGCAAATTAATCAAGATGTATGCTAATTGGATAGGGAAGAAGGACTTCAACCATTTCCAAATGATCAATGTAATAATCAAACTGTGTTTAAAACCTGTATTGTATGATGCCCCGTTTTATAATTTTATTTCACAAGCCTTTTTTTTTAACATATTATTAATGTGTTCTATTCATTTGAATGATAGAGATGGCTAAACTGCTGTTACTAAGCATTATATAGAAATTCAATGAGAAACCATTTGTTAATTATGGAATGTCAAAGAATGTTCACTGTGTCCAATGGGAATGTGTAGTTTTGAGAGTGTCACACTTGCAAAAGCACATTGTGAAAGATCTAATTAGAATGAGGACATGTTATGGGAGGAAACTAATGGGATAAAACTTTAAAACCAATCCAAAGCAGATTATAAATTTATATTAACTAATTAAGGAAATATGTTCCATTGTTAGCATTTTAGGGATACTGGTAGGTAGTTACAGCATCAAAATTTGGGTCATACTTAAAAGTTCTCTGTTAATAAAGTTTTAAAATATACTATAAAACACATATTGTGCTGTTATTGCACGTATATGCACATATATATGCATATATGTATATATGCATACCACAATTTCTTTATCCATTCATCAGTCAGTGGACATTTGGGCTCTTTCTGTATTTTGGTTATTGTTGATAATGCTGCTATAAACATTGGGTACATGTGCCCCTTCAATCACAATTTGTATATCTTTTGGGTAACTACCTAGTAGTGCAATTGCTGGGTCAGAGGGTAGTTCTATTAAGTTTTTTGAGGAATGTCCCTACTGTTATCCAGAGTGCCTGCACCAGTTTGCGTTCCCACCAACAGGGTTACAGGGGACCCCTTTCTCCCTATCCTTGCCAACATCTGTTGTTTACTGAGTTGTTAATTTTAGCTATTCTGACTGGTGTGAGGTGATATCTCATTGTGGTTGTGATTTGTATTTCCCTGATGATGAGTGATGTCAAGCATCTTTTCATGTGTCGATTAGCCATCTGTATGTTTTCTTGGAGAAAAGACTGTTTATGTCTTCTGCCCATTTCTTAATTGGGTTTTTTATAGTTTGCGTGTTGAGTTTGTAAGTTCTTTATAGATTTTGGATACTAGCCCTTTTTCTGACATGTCAATTGCAAATATCTTCTGCCACTCAGTTGGTTGCTTTTTAGTTTTGTTAATTGTTTCCTTTGCTGTGCAGAAGATTTTTATCTTGATGAAGTCCCAGTAGTTCATTTTTTACTTTAAAATGTAGAAGATCTCACTCTGCCATCTACTTTTTTTTGCATGGTTTCTAATGAGAAGTCTGCTATAATTTTTATCTTTTATCCTTCTATGTAAGGGGTCCTCCTTAAAACCCAGCCCACACAGGTTGCCTCCAAAATTTTCTGATTTTTTTTTTCTTTTTCAGTTTGAGTATGATATGCATAGTTTGTTTTTGTGTTACTATTTATTTTCCTTGATTTTCTCTGTGGTTTGGTGTCTATGGGTGACTTGGGTGTATGGTTTCATTTCTGTCAGTTTTGGAAATTTTAAAGCTATTATTCATTTAAATATTTATTTTGCCTTGTTCTCACTTTCTTTTCCTTCTGATAGTCCAGTTATGCATGTGCTACACAATTTAATATAACACAGGACAAGTATGCTTTGTTTCTGTTTTTGTTTTGTCTCTTTGCATCTCAATTTGTATAATTTCTATTGCCATATTTTCAAATTCAAATTCATTTATACTTTCTTTGGCTGTTTGCGTCTAATGAGCTCATGAAAGGTATTTTTCATTTCTGTTATTGTTTATTTATGTATATTATATATGTTGTTTTTTATTGAAGTATAGTTGACTCACAGTGTTACATTAGCTTTAGGTGTACAACATAGTGACTCAACAAATTTACATTTATAGCATTGCTCACTGTAAGTGCAGCTACCATCTGTCACAATACAACACTGTCACAATACCACCAACTGTATTCCCTGTACTCTACCTTTTAATGCCATGATTTATTCATTCTATAACTGGAAGCCTATATATCCCACTCCCGTTTACCCATTTTGCCCCTCCACATCCCCTTTCCTTGGTAATAATGTTTGTTTTTTGTGTTTATGGGTCTGTTCCTGTTTTTTGGTTGTTCATTTGTTTTATTTTTTAGATTCCACATAAGTGAAATCATATGGTATTGGTCTTTCTCTTTTACTGTGTTTTTAATTTCTAGTATTTCTATTTGATTACTTCTACTAGGTTCCATCTTTTTGTTGAAGTAACCTACCTGGTCTAGCACATTTGAGTATCTTTTCCATTAGAGCCTTCAACATATTAATTATAGGTATCTTAAAATCTGTCTGATAATATCAGTACCCTGTTATATCTGAGATTGGTTCTGATAATTGCTTTGTGTTTTCAGGTTGTTTCCCACCCCACCTTGTCTTTTGTAATCCTTTGTAATATGATGTTTAAAACTGAGCATGTTATACAGGGCCATAGATACTGAGGCACTAGGCCGCTAAAGTGAGCATACAGTTAATCTAGTCAGAAGTTGAGCTGATTGAAGTATGTTGCTACTGGGGAGCAGTAGAAGGCTCAGATTTCTCTAGTGACCTTGTTTTTTTTCTCCTCTTCGTTTCAAGTCTCTCCTATCTGAGATGCTAAGAGAGAATCTATCTCCTACAGCTCTCCCAGCTGTAATCCACTGGTATTATTACTATAGGTGCACTAGTAGAGTAGCGTGTAGGTCGGGGAAGCATATGCCAATATGCTGAGTCAGTTTTAGTCTTTGGAGTACATAGTGCGCCCATGTCTTGGGAGTATGACCTTCAAAAATGTATCTGTCCTTCCTCCGTAAGTATGGTTTTGTGTCTTTTTTTTTTTTTTTTTCTCCACATTTCCTTTATCAGTTGCAGTGGGTGTCCTCCAGTTTTCAGTCTTGTTGGTTGGGGTCCTCTTCTTTGCAGATTAAGACTTTAATTTTTTCTCTTAGATGACAGTGTTATTGGTTGAATTGTGTCGCTTTACCCCTCATACCCCAAATTCATATGTTAAATCTCTAAACTCCAGTTCTCAGAACATGACTGTATTCATACATCATGAATACTGTTAAAAGAGTGGTTTAAAAGAGTGGTTAAGTTAAAAATCAGGCTGTTCAGATGGGCATTTGCCCAGTGGTTTCTTTCACAAGCAAGCAAATGCTTGGTTTTTATCTCTCTCTGCAAGTTTATCCCTTTGGGATGACCATTTGTCTTGTGACATCTATTATCTGGTGGTTTTATCCCCCCCCCCCCAAAAAAAAATTATTTTCTGCATGTCCAGTGTTTTTCTTATAAGGGTGAAAATTTTTCTTTTTCAGTTTCATTGCATCTTTAAGTTTAAACTGGAAGTTATGTTAAGATATCTTAAAACTTACAAATATTACATAAATAATTAAGCATCACTGTTACAAATGGAACCTTTCTTTATCTAATTTCTTTATGTAATACTCAAAATAGAAATATGCATTATAGTTGGTGAATATGTAACTTTTTTTCAATGCCTATATTCTACTTCTTATCATGCCCGATTTCATTTAGAGAAATTTTCTTTTTCCTCCATGTCCACTAACCAATGGCAAGTTCCCTAGTCAAGACTAATATATTGTTACTTGGTGAAAATTGGATCATGAGCAGAAGGAAAATGGGAATTAAAATGGATAGATTTCTAGTCATGCCAAGGGGATAAAATTGACCGTAATCATCTTGCTATGGGAATGTTATTTTCTTTCTATTTTCTGGACTCTAGAGATATTTTAGTGTCTAAATTTTAAATCTGTTTTGTTGTTGTTGTCTTTTTTTTTTTTTCATCCCCTGTTTTCCGTGTTTCAAATATCTTTCCAATAGAATCCATTTTGCCTTATTTGGATAGAATGAGTTTCTGCTTCTTGCAATCAAATTATCCCAACTGATAATTATAATAGAAGATGCTTCCTTATGGCATATTTCGTTATAATGAACATTTAGATTTTCAATGCATTTCTTTAAGTATTTTAGTTACTCACTATAATGTTTGGATTTTTACATTTGCATTATCCTTAAGGCTTGTTTTTTGGAGACAAAACATTAAAGAATTGCTATAATTAATCTGTGAAGTGGTTCAAGCATGGGCACACTCAGCAGGGGTGACTGAAACTGGGACAGGTGTTGCATAGTTCAGCCAAATGTACAGTTGGTTGGAACACAACAATCATCTGAGCTGGTTTTGAGACTTAGGTACACATAGCTGTTAACTTTCCCTGTAGGAGTTCTCCTACTTTCTTAATATGTCCTAGATATTTGACTCTATGAGCTATTGTTCTCTCAAGGGTAGCACAGTGATGCATAATACAAGATGGCTATAACAACTCACACATGCAGCTAGTGAACAAGAGGCAGATATAAGCTTTATGCTAAGATAAATAAATGGTTTTAACTATTGATACATATTATTTTTATATAAAGAAATGAGTTCTATAGGAAACTTTTAAGCAAATCTTAGTATCAAAAGAAAATATTCAGTTTACTGAAAGCAAAGATTCAAAATGAAAAGGAAGAAGCAAAAACACGACTAATAGGATAACAAATAAATAAGCTCAAACTTATAGTATTTATTTCATTGCAGTATGATTTTGACCTAAATTCTTCATTCTTCATTTAATCATGTATGTCTTGAATGTAGTACTATATATTTCTATTCTCAGCCACAGCACTGAGTCTGACATATACTAGCTTCATAGTATAGTTTCAAGGAATAGATTCTTGACTAATGCTAAAAACTTAAGAGAAAGCACTCAATCCGTTATTCCCTTTGAACTTAATTTTTTATGAGTAAGATTGTTGGTACAAACTTGTTAAGAATGAGGAGTAATTAAAATGGCATCATTGGGCCTACCCTTCATATCTGGTCTATGTCTCTAGGTATTCACCTCTAATAATTAAGAAGGTAAAGGAGTATCTAGACAACTTAGCTAAAATTGAATTTTGCCTAAGTTAACTGACTTAAATGTAGTTTTTTTTTTAGATTTATCTATTAATTTATTTGACACACAGAGATCACAAGTAGGCAGAAACTCAGGCAGAGAGAGAGAGGGGAAAACAGGCTCCCCATGGAGCAAAGATCCCAATGTGGGGCTCAATCCCAGGACCCTGGGACCATGACCTGAGCCGAAGGCAGAGGCTTTAACCCACTGAGCCGCCCAGGCGCCCGTTAAATGTAGTTTAAAAAGACATTATGATAGACTTAATAATGCTCTACTTTCAAGTTGTCCATATAGTAATCACAGGTCAGAATATGTTGCCTTATATGACAAAAGGGACTTGGCATTATGTGATTAAATTAACAATCTTTAAATCAGGAGATTATCCTGGATTATCCAGTTGGGCCCAAAGGAATCTCAAATGTCATTGTAAAAGAGAGGCAGGAGGGTTGGAGAAGGAAAAAATTAGAGAGTAATGAAGGAAGCAGGAAAGGGTGATGTACTTTGTTGATGAAGGAAGGGGCCAAGAGCCAGGGAATTCTACAACTCAGAAAAGGCAAGGACATGAATTCTCCCTTAGTGCCTGAAAAGGAATGTAGCTTTTCTAACCTTTGATTTCTGCTCCATGAGCATAGTTTGGGATATCTGAGCTTTAGAATTGCATGATAACATATATAAGTTGTTTTGCACCACCAAGTCTGTGCTAATTTCTTATAACAACAATAGGAAATTAATACAGAAATAATCTATGATGTCAATACTAAGTGTTTTTTATAGTTTCTATTTAATATCCTGAACTGTGCAAAAACGATACCATTATTTACTTACAATATTGAAATGAGACCAGTGTTTCATTGTAAATTTATAATGATTATCTTTTTCTAATAGTAAACTTAAACTTGAAGGTAAAATTGTGCTAAATAACAGTTCTGATCATTGGAATAAGATAGATCCTTCAAGTTTCTCAAGGGGGAGTATTGCTTATGCTATTGAGATAAGTTGCATATTAAACAAGCTATGGAAAATTAGATTGTTTGCAATTTTAGTCTTTTACTCAACTTATTATTGCATGAGACAACTTAAACACATATTATTAAGAAACACATACAAAAGTGATAAACTACAGAAAAAATACTCTGTTTTCATGAGAAATTCTAAATTTAATGATATATAGACAAATAATTACATCATGTAATGTCTTTACAGACAGGCACATAAATAAGTTAAACAGGAAACGAGAAAAGCAGATATTTATATCTACTTAAAGAGGCCCAAAATAATTTCCCAAAGAAAGTGATGTTCTTGTCTCTATGCTAATGAGGTTTCCCTGGGCATCTCTAGTTTATAGTTTCCTCTCCCTATTTTTATCCAACTTTTAGATATACGCACTTGGATGTTCCAAAGGGCCTCAAATTCACCTTGCCCAAACTTAACTCATCCTCTGTTGAAAGAAACCTGCTTCTCCAACTGTACTCACTTTCTTTTGAAGGACACCTATATTTACCGATTCTCTCAGACACTGTGGGAATCACACTTGATTTCCAAGGCATAATTTATATCTTAGTCTATTTGGCTGCTATACCAAAAATAAAATAGACCGGGTGGCTTGTAAACAACAGTAATTTATTTCTTATCATTCTGGAAGTTGGGAAGTCTAAGATCAAGGCATTGACATGTTTAGAGGCCCCACTTTCTAGTACACAGACAGCTTAGTCTTCTTTGTCATAGCCTTCCGACTGTGTCCTTACTTGGTGAAAAGGGCAAGGAAGCTCTCTGGGGTCCGTTTTATAAGGACATTAATCCTGTTCATAAGGGCTCTGCCTTTATGACCTTAATCACCTCCCAAAGCCTTACCTCCATATACAATCACATTAGAACATTAGGATTTAATATATGAATTTTGGGGGGGACATAAAGATTCAGCCTATAATAATAGACCATACATGTTTATGGCTCCAAAATCTATCCCAATCCAGAATTTTTGTCCGAGTGTCAGTTACATATATCTTCTATTTCCTAAATAACATCCTCAGATTGCCAGACCCCAACCACTCACCTTTAGTAATGTAGCTATAAATCTGCAAGAATTTCTTTCTTCTCATTTTATTGGATTTTATTAGGTGTTATTAGGAAATGTTTTAATAATTTTAGGATAATAAAGTCAGGAGCTGAGAATGTTCCTAGATATTAGTCCTATCAAGTTTCCCCTACTGAGAAAGTTATATGTAAAGAATCTAAGCAGAATTCAAGCTAAAGGCCCACATTATTTATAAATCCAAGATCAGTAATGTGTAGTTTTTATCTCCTGTTTGGATGCAAACTGCTATATACCAGTTTAAAGGCATATTCATCCATATAAAATCTCCAGATTCCTCAAATGCAAGCCCTTATTCTAGGAGCTTCTATAATATGTGAATGAAGGGATAAACCATGAGGACGGAAAACTTGAGCTTCAGAAAATAGGAATCATAACATAATAAAAAAATTCAAGGAAGGTGGGGGAAGAAAATATGGATCCAGTCAGGGGCAAGATGAAGAGAATTTCCAGGATGAAAATGAAGCAAAGGCCTAAAGTATATCTATTATAGCATGGCTGGAAACAACAGTCTAGAATGAAAGAGCAGGACCACTGGTTCCAGAATAGATATTTGAACAGCAACAAAAACAAAACCTGTTATATTGACTACTGTGTTTAATTGTATTAAGAAGAGTTAGAATTTAGTTCCATGGCTGGAGTAAGAATCAATGACAGGCATGCAGAATATTAAAGAAAATTATTAACTCCAGATAAAAGTAAAGAAATATAATAATATCACTCTGTGGCTATCAACTATATATATATATATATATATATATATATATATATATATATATACCATTTATAATGAAAATGCCAAATTCTGATTCAATCAAAATCCCATAGATTCATTGGGAGATAGGGATGTATGACTATATGAGAGTTGGAAGAAGACAAAGGGGAGAGTTAAACTCTCTTCCACAGCAGAAATGGACTCAAAGGTAAAAATCAAGGTAGAAGGAAAAACAAGATTTTTAGAAGTAAAAAGAGCTAATAAATTTGAAAGACATTTATAGAACTCAGAGTTAGGTAAGGGTAGATTGAGAAGAGCTATTTTTTGCTGCACATTTTGTAGTTAAAACTAGATACATGAATTGCTTAATTGTGAAAAATATTCCAATTTTGTGAAATCTTTGGGATATTAAACATCCAGGTGAAGAAGATATCCAGACCTAGATCAGTTCCCTTCTACCACATCCTCATCCTCATCTTTACATGTTAATGATTTAAATATCAGTTAACACATTAAATGTTATATGTAGTACTTTACAAAGTATTTTCATATGCATTATAAAATTTCATTATAATAACAAACCTAGGAAGTACAGAGATCAGGAATCACTATGCTTGGACCAGGATTATATATATTTACATATATATAAATGGTATATTTCTAGCTAAAATCTAGAAAGGGTTGTGCATTGAAATCATCAAGTTTTCAGGAAAACCTGAGGTTTTTCCAATTAATTAAATGAGTAGTAAGCATCAGGGTGTTGCACGAGGTAATGTGAACAGATGGAAAAATGGTAGAAACAATATAATATTTAAGAATTAGAAAGAAACTGGCTCTGTACGTTAGTCAAATGGACCCATTTATTTTTAATAAAAAATACCATAAAGTGAGTTTAAGTTCATTTCTTAAAAATAGAGAGGGGTATAAACTGATGACTAATCTCGAAGAGTTAACAGTAAAATGTAGAGTTTCAAAAGGTAATTATAGTGATCAAACACTTTTTATGTTCTAAATACTGCACTAAATGATTTATATTCATTGGCTCCCTCAGTAATAGCATCTCCTCTAGGAACTGGGTTCCATTATCATTGCCTATTTACAGAGGATGGAGCCAGGACCTATTAAGTAATATGCCCAAGGTGGCACAAAACTTTTAAGTATTGGAACAGGTATTCAAACCAAGGCAATTAGGCTCTAGAGAAAATTTATAATAAATATGCTCTTTTTTCATTTTTTTAAAATTAATTAAAAAAAAATTTAAAGTAGGCTCCATGCCTAGCATGGAGCCCAAGGCTGGGCTTGAACTCATGACCCTGAGATCAAGACCTGAGCTGAGATGAAGAGTCAGATGCTTAACTGACTGACATATCCAAGTACCCCTATACTCTCCTTTTCAACTGAAATGTAACAGAAATAAAAATATATCATAAAAGAAAAAAATAGATAATATCATGAAGGAGTTTGTTTGGAGGATAAAATACATATCACAATGAATAATCACATTGAACAATCACAGTGAATAGAATATTTAGGCAATTGTATAACAACACCTTAAGAAAGGTAAAGATAATCATTAACAGGGATCAAAGAAGCAGAATAATATGGGAGGAGTCTTTTAGATGAAGAAGAGTTATCTTTAGAAGCTTAATAGTAAGGTGGTTGATAAAAAGTATTAAGAACACAGACCTTGGAACAAGTCAGCCTGGATTTGAAATCTTGCTCTATAATTTACTAGCTCTGTGACTTTGAGCTAATTCCCCAACATCTTTGTTCTGGGGTTTCTTATTGGTTATAGGGAGATATTAATAATATCTACTTTATGGACGTCTAATAAAGGTTAGGTCATTGCTACATATAACATGCTGAAAATAGGGCTTGGAACAGAATAAGCATGATTTTAGGTATTAGATACCATCATCATCATTGTAATCATCATCATTGTCTCATTATCATTATTTATTTATCATATTTATGTTGTTATGTAATAATCCGTTGGTGAAAAAGTATAATATAAAGAGTTTACATTATAAGAGACAAAATGTAGCAAACAGTTAAGACGGTAATTTTATTTTGGCTGTAGTATTAGGGAACCATTCATTGATGAGAAATGTCTCAAATAAAAGGAAGGGATTTGGAATTTTATAGAGGTATGTTAACAAGCAAGTCATCTATGGGTTCAATGAAATTCATGATAAAGGTCAGCATTTTTGTCCTTTCTTTTAAGACAAATGTTAATTGATGAACAATACTGAATTGACCAGAAACTTCCTGAATGAGGTGAAGCAGCATGTAAGAAATAATCTTGGAGGATTCTTTTTTTTTTTTTTAAACTAGTCCCATTTTTTGATGGGTGGTTCAAAGTTGAGAACTTTTGTGGTGACAAACGTTTATTGTCCTAGAAATCAGGCATCTTATAAGAGTGAGGCCTAAAATGCAATAGAAATATTAATATAAGACTCATTAGAGTAAAGTGGCAGGTGTTAAACCTTTAGATTAACCAGTCTAGCAGTTTCCAAGAGGCTGTTAGAACTCCTTGAGTTCTTGAAGCTTTTAAGTTAGAAAATTGTGTTCCTGGTGATGCTGACCACAGTTTTTAATTACTTCTTGCTTGCATGACCCTAGTATTTTGCCAGACTTCTTTCTGGTCCAGACAACATCTTGCCTAAGAGGAATTCTGACCCATACACAGTCAGTTGCAATGGTGACTCCTTTAAGATTTTAACCAAGCAGCAATGCTTTAGCTTGTAGAATTTCTTCAGATCCTGAGGAAAAGGGCCAGTCCCAAGGCAAACCAGAGTCATGATAGTGATCTGGGGAGTAATGTTTTACTTCTCTGTGACACCAAGTCAGACAGGAGAGAGAAAGATTGGAAAAGTAGGTTTGGGGTATTATAGACATTATTAGAGAAACTTAGTAAAATTTTAACTTTGTCAGGGATTGACAATTTGGGCAAAGTCATTAGATCCAATTCAATATACTAGTAGGTCCCAAAACATGGAAGTCAACTGAATCCCCACCAGGTAATACAGTTTACAAGTCCATTAATTACTTGCAATTTAGAAGGAAGTGTAAAATATTTCAAAGACAATGAATAAGAGGTTAGAATCTGATAACTCAGAAAGGTGTGGTATAGATGGTATGTAGTTTACAGATGAAATACAAAATTTTTCTGGTGAGTAACATCTCTTGATCAAAAGGAATCTCAAAGAAAGATTCTTCTTCTTTTTAAGATTTATTTATTTATTTATTTGAGAAAGAGAGCAATTATGGGAAGGGGCAGAGGGAGAGAATCTTCAAGTAGACTTCCTGTGAGCACAGAGCCTGATGTGGCTCCATGAGATCATGACCTGGGCTGAAGCCAAGAGTCTGAATTTCAACTGACTAGCCACCAGGAGCCCCAAAGAAAGATTATTCTTGATCACAAAATAAGAGTGGTCTCATTAGATTGCACTTAATTAGTTACAAAAGGAAAGCAACAGTAGTTTGCCATATTGACCTTCACGAATTTCCTTTGCTGGATGTTTTCATTTAAAAAAAAAAAAATCTCAGTTTGAACTTTTAAAAGCTTCATAAGCTAAAAGTGAAGCCAAGAACTGTTATGGTAGTAAGAATAATGCCTCATTTCCCCCCCCAAAAGATACTTATGTCCTAATCCTTGAAATTCGTGAATCTGTTGCCTTATATGAGAAAGGGAAATTTCAATTTCAGATGGAATTAAGGTTACTAATCAACTGATTATAAAATAGTGAGCTTATCTTGGACTATCTAGACAGGCCCAATATAATCAAAAGTTCCTTTCATGTGGACAAAGGAGGAATAAAAAACTGTCCGAGTCATACGATGTGATGAGAAATCAAACTACAGGGTGACATCAGTAAGATGGTGGAGTAGAAGATACTAATCTTCATCCCCTCCAAGAAACCCAAGAATTAGACAGCTCTTCATAAATGAAAATAAACCTGGAGGGTCTCAGGAGTCTAATTAATAACTTACAGAATATCACTAAGATGGTGGAATAGGAGAACCCAGCCTCCATCCCCCAATAAAGAACAACTAGACAGCTCTGCAAAACAAAAATAGCTCTGGCGGAGCTCAAATATCCATTCAACAGCATTCAGCAACGCAGTGGAGCAAAAATCCTAAATAAGTACCAAAAGGGTAGGAAGAACAGTTTTATTTTGCTTGCATCATTCCATCCTCCAGATAGGTACTGCTCAGAGCCAAGAGTCACCCCTCAGGGAAAGGAAGAATGAGGTGAACAACTGGCTTCCCCAGCATTTTGGGGCACTGCGTGAAGTGAAGTTTTCGCTCCAACCAGAGATTAGCAAAACTGAGATGTCTAGAGATAGCTAGGAATAAAAGGAATAAAAGTTAGGCAAAGGCTGTTGTTCACCAAGAAGACTTCTTCTGGTCCAGACAACAAAAAGAATTTGGGGTCTTAAGGATTACATTTGTAATGGACTGAAATGAAAGGTATGATCCAAAATGCAAGTGGACTATAGATTTATAAAAGCAAAAAACCCCACAAGTTTACATAACTTGTTTTGAAGGAATTATGATGGATGCTGGTTCAATTAAACTGGCTACCTAATGTAAGGTCAGCTATTTAGTTAGTTAGATGTTATGTTGTCTCCATTTCAACCCAAAGTAGAAGGATGTGATCCAAAAATTGGTCTAGAGGCAACTGACAAATTACAATTGACAAATTTCAAAGTCCATGGCATTCTAAAATTTGAGCCATGAAACATGCATAATCCTTGCTTTCTTAATTTCCTTCCCTGCTATTATACATGGCTGTCTTTGCAATGCTTATTCACATTGGAATCTTTTTTCACTCTACCAAAATCAGCCCGGTGTTGTGAATGACCATTGTTCTCAGTGGTCCCAGTGGTCTGCTCTGCAGGGAATCACAGCAGCTCATTTATGAGGACTGCAACAGCCCTTATGTATTCTATAGATCCCTCAGTTTTCATCACTGATGACTTCTTCATGGATCCCAATAATCTGTTCTGCAGAGGACTCTGGCAACTTTTGCCACTGAGAAAATCAAAAGCCAGTACAGTGCTGGTGACCGTCTGCAGATTTCACTGCTAACATTTTCAGGTCATAGGTTTTCGCATTAGCAGAAGCTAGCTGCTTCAGTCCCTCCCTTCTTCATCCCCATCACCTTCTGCTGGAGCTTAGGATCCATACCTAAAGATAACCCTAGCCCCTGCAGCTCTGCATGTGCAATATGCTTGCTAGACTCCAACAGCAGGCCCGCACCACTGTGCACAGGCCAAAAGTCAGACTCTACAGACACCCAGTTATGAATGGAGAGCCAAAAAGCCCACAGCTGCCTGTGGGACTGGTTCCCTACTCCTGTCACTGGCCTTTACTGCTGCATAGGCCTGCCACTAGCCCCTGTATTCACACTACTGGCTCTAGCTCAAGTACACATGGAGAGCCTGTGTCCCAGCAGCTGCTTGTGTGCTTGCATTTGGCCCCAGCCCTCACTGCTAATGCTGGCCACTGCCACCATGCAGGCATCTGCAGCTAGCCCTGATAGCCAGATGTGGGCCTAGAATCACCTCTGGTCACCACTGCAGCCTGCTCTGATCTCTAGTTGCTGGGTCTGAAGGCATTGTTGAAGAGCCCAACAGCCTGTGTATCTAATGTAACCCCCTTGCATCTCTCACCAAGGATCATGCAGTTGTCCATGTTGTGGACTCCAGATGCCTGAACCGATAAGATACCACACACCCTTCAACCCAGAGCCACCACATGCCTCTGCACTTGGTGTCCTACATCACTAGACTAGATGTTATTAGAGCAAAAGTACAATCTCAAGGTGGAATAGCAGGCAGTATCTACAAGGTGGAACTGGCCCCTAGATTGTTTTGGGATTGATTATTATTGGGTCTCTCTTGGCTGGGACGAGCTGTGAAGTACAGTGAGGGTGGTAGTAGTGGTGCCCCCACTAAAGGTGGAGGCAGCCTCCAGTTATTTGGGAAACTCCTCCCACAGGTTGGGAGGGGAATTTTTGATCCTATAAAGTTTGTACCCAAATCAAACCATTATTGTAGCCTTTCTCCATAGATGTGTGTGGCGGGGGTGGGTATTGTACCAACAATGCAGATGCATTATAAGGAGTCTAGGGGTTACCCTAGGGAAGAGGTGGAAGAGGAGAGGGCATGCTCTGCACCTGTGGCTCTTAATCTATCAGACCCTTCCAAGATCTGTGGTTTTGGAAGCCACAATGTCAGGATGTTGTGCCCACAGGCTCTTAATGTGCAGTTTATTTATGACTGTCCTTGCCTTCAGCTCATGTCTCTATCATTCCTCCCTCAAGGACTTGGGACTCTGCCTGAGTTAGTTCCTTCTACTGCTCATATCTAGCTTCTACCTAACACACGCATATGCAAGGCTATAGGGATCAGGAAGAAACAGGGAAAAATGACATTTCTAAAGGAAGGCAGTGAACTTCCAGTAAGTGACTCTATAGAAATTTAGATCCATGAATTATGTGACAAAAAAATTTAAAACTATGTCCTAAAAGTTCTCTGAGAGCTAAAAGAAAACAGATAAACAATTTTATGAAATCAGGAAAATAATGCAAGAATAATTAAGAATCTACAACAATATAGTGGAGCAAAAGGCAGAGTAACTACACAGAAAGGATTGCTGGGGAGATTAGCTTAGCTGAGATGACTGCAGACAGTGAGGGACAATGAAGGGCGAGAACTATCAGAATCGGCCATGCAGCAGGTGTCACAGCAGTTGCTGGTGGCCTGCTCTGCAGAGGACCCCTGCAAACTTTGCCTCTAAGGACCACAAGAGGTCCCATGGAAATCACAGATTCCCTGAAGCGCTTTCATAGCAGAGGGCTTTCAAGAGTTTTGGGCATGGACCTCAGCAGCAGCCATGGGCACAGGCAGATTTTGCCACTATGGTAACCAACAGCCATTGCTGTGGAAGAACTACACACCCACAATTTATGGGATGAAGCAAATCAGTTCTAAGAAGGAAGTTTATAGCAATAAATATCTACATTAAGAAAAAGAAAGAACTGGGGGTGGGTGGATGTTATTACAGATTATTCTGAAAAGTACAGAATGCAGAAGGATGACTTTTGTCCAGAGATTTTTTTCTGCCTTAGGCTATCATTATTTAAGTGTTTATTATGTGTCAGAAATTGCTATGCACTTTACATGGGTTATCTAATTTAATTTTCATGGATTATCTAATTTAATCATAATCCTATGAGGTAGATGTCTTTACTGTTCCCATTTTATAGATGAAGAAACTGAGGACCAGAGATGCTGAGTAAATTGTCCAAAAGCTCATAGCTGATAAATGGCAGATTTTTTTAACTTCAATATGCAGAATATTTATGTCATTTGTTGACAACCTTTTTCTTTTCAATCATGTCCACAATGCAAATGGTTCTAAGTGTGTTTACCTATAGTAAACCAGTGTTTCAAATTGTGAATTTTTAAAATAGTTAAAACAGGCTGGTATAAGTTAAAGCTAATGTATTAAAATTGTTGATCCAAAATAACATAAAATATAGTGACTTTGGATAAGATTATAGAGTACTCAATGTCAATGTGATCATCTGGAATTATCTTTATAGAAAAGTTGAAAGAATGGTATAATGAATAACTGTGTATTTTTGAGCTAGAACTAATGTAAATATTCAGCAGTTGCCTTCTGTTCTTATCCTATCTCTTTTCACCTTCCCTTTTTCCTCCTCTGTCTCCATAATTTCCATTTTTTCCTAAAATATTTGAAAATAAGTAGCAGGCATCATCAAATTTTACCCTTAATTAATTCTAAGAATTCATCAAATAATGATTTTTTTTCTAGCTTTACTGAGGTATAATTGACAAATAAAAATGTAAGATATTTTTAAAAAAGAAAAAAAAAAGAACTCAGTCTAAGGTTTACATGTATGTATCTGTTGATGGATAAATGGATATGCAAAATATAGTATATATCTGTAGATATAGATTTGGAATGAAATGTCATTTAGTCATAAGAAAGAAGGAACTCCTGCTATTTATAAAGCAACAGTGAATGTTGAGGACATTATGCTAAGTGAAATAAGTCAGAGAATGAAAAATACTATATGATATCACTTATATATGGAATCTAAAAAAAAAGCTAAACTCACAAAAACAGAGTAGAAGAGTGGTTGCCAAGAACTGGAGGTTGGGAAATGGATAGATATTAGTTAAAGGGTATAAACTTCCAGTTATAAATATTGGGCATCTAAGGTACAGCATGGTAACAGTACTGTGTTATATGCTTGAAAGTGAGAGTAGAGCTTTCCTATCTCACCATAACAAGAAGAACAAAAAATGATAATGTGAGAGGAAGGATGTCTTAACTAAGCTTATGATGGTAAACACAGTACAACTTTCAGTCATAAGAATAAGGTCTGAGAATGTACTGTATAGCATGGTGACCATAGATAATATGGTAGTGTATACTTTAAAGTTGCTAAGAGTGTAGATCTTAAGCATTCTCATTATACACACACACAAAAATGTAACTTCATGAGGTGATGGGTATGCTAATTAACTTTATTGTGGTAATCATTACACAGTGTATATGCATATCACATCACAATGTATACTTTAAATATATACCATTTTCCAATTATATCTCAGTAAATCTGGAAAAAAAAGAAAAACAAAACCTAAAACAAATCCCACAAGGCATGAGCTTGGGTTAGCATCTCATGAACTTACCTGTTTCTTACTTGGAATTCTAGAAATTCTAACAGTCCAACGAAATAGGCCTAAAGGATTTAAACACCGCTATCAGAATTCTACCCCAAAAATTACCTTGCAGGGGCAACTGGGTGGCTCAGTGGGTTAAGCCTCTGCCTTTGGGTTAGGTCATGATTTCGGGGTCCTGGGATCGAGCCCCACAATGGGCTCTCTGCTCAGCAGGGAGCCTGCTTCCCCCTCTCTCTCTGCCTGCCTCTCTGCCTACTTGTGATCTTTCTTTCTCCCTGTCAAATAAATAAATAAAAATCTTTTTTAAAAAAATTACCTTGCATAGTCATTTTCCATGGAATTCTGACAGAGTTCTTTGTTAAAAGTGAAGAATTTTGTCTTGTAGCTAATTGCAGGTGCTTCCAGGGCAAAATAAAAACATCTGTAGGAAAGAAAAGATTTAAAAAGACTGTGCTTAACTTGATTTTCAAAACTTGAAAGATAGGTTGAAAATCCATTACAAGAGTATAAGAGTATGTTTAAGAATCTGTATCTCCAGATAACTTGTATTTAGGAATTTTAAAATTCACAAATTAAAATTAGAAACCTGAAAAAAAGAGTATAAGAGTAATAAAACAAAAATAAACTTGGCTGCTTCTGTAGAATATAAAACGAAGTGGTTGTACCATTTTACATTCGCACCAGAAACAATGAGATGTCCTGTTGCTCCATATCTTTACCAGTATTTGGATTTGTTCATGTTTTAGATTTTAGTCATTCTGAGAGGTGCATGGTGATATTTAACTTTAATTTTAATAATATATAATGTTGAGCACCTTTTAATGTGCTTTATTTGTTTTCTTTGTATCTTCTTTGTTGAGGGGCCCATTTAGATCTTCTGCCTACTATTTCATTAGGTTTTTTTGACGTTGAGTTTTCAGTTCTCTATATATTTAGGGTATAAGATTTTTTTTTCTTTTTTTCAAATATTTTCTCCAAGTCTGTGGTTTGTCTTTTCATCCTCTTAATATATATATTTCAGTGCAGAAGTTTTAATGAAACAATTTTTTCTTTCATGGACCATATTCTTTGTGTTGTATCTAAAAAATTCATTGTGAAACCCAAGGTTATCTAGATTTTCTATGTTATCATCTGGATGTTTTATGATTTTACATTATATTTGGGTCTATAACCCATTTTGAGTTAATTTTTGTGGAAGTGTAAGGTTAGTGTTTAGGTTCATGTTTTTGCATGATATATATATTTTTTTAACTATATGCCAATTGTTCCATTTATTTAAAAAAGACTTCCTTTCTTCATTTGATTATCTTTCTTCCTTTGTCAAATATCAGCTAAATATATTTGTTTGGGTCTATTTCTAGTTCTCTATTCTGTTCCACTGATCTATTTATCTTTTATTTTGTCATTATCACACTGTCTTGATTATTGTAGCTTTTTGTGTGTGTGGCCATGTGTCTGATTAGTCTTCATTATACTAAAATGATTTTTTGATAATTGAAACAGAAAGATTGTTGAGAGAACTAAGAGTAACATCTATGAGACAGAATAGTTTTATATAAATTTGGTAAGTACTTGTAAAGTATGGAATAAGAAGAAACTGTTTTCTAGAAATAACTGTAAAAGGATAGAGTCTTAAAAAAATGGAGAAATTGACCATAGAAAGGGTCATCAAAGTCTATTTAATTAATTTCAATGTCAAATAATTCTTGAATTCTCATAATGACTTTCCAAAGAATCCTGTGATATAGATTTCTTAGACACTCTGGATTTCTAGGTTAACTTCCATAATTAATACAGAAAGTCAAGTACCAAGTATTAAATACTATTAAATTGGTTGGTCAAATGACAAACTGATTAATTCATGGAGTAGTAAGCCAATATATTATACTAACCAATGTCTCTCAGTTGGAAAAAATTTAGTATTTAATCTGCAAAATTAGAATACAATTGAACAAAAAGGATATAAATAATTAAACATGTTAATAATTCTATACTGCAAAAGGAGCTATGAAAGGAAATCTTCCTTTTTTTATTTTTTAACTGTGTAACTTTTTTTTATTTTTTGTAATAAACACACTTGCTTATTAATAAGCTTTTTTGAGTGGTGTGCCTGGATGGCACAGTTGGTTCAGCCTCCAGTTCTTGGTTTCTGTTCAGGTCATTATCTCAGGATAACGAGATCCAGCCCCACCTCAGCTCAGAGTTCAGCATGGAGTCCACTTGAGGTTCTCTCTTCCTTCTCCTTCTATTTCCCACCTCCAAAATAAATAAACAAATAAACAAACAAACAAACAAATAAATAAATATTTTTTAAAAGCCTTATTGAGAAATAATTCATATACCATAAAATTCATTTAAAGTCTACCCTTCAGTGATTTTTAGTATATTCACAAAGTGTGTAACCATTGTTACAGTCTAATTTTAGACTATTTCATCATGCCCTAAACAGACCCTTTTCCCATTAGCAGTCACCCAGTGTTTCCTCTCTGCCCCACAGCCCTCTCAACCACTAACTGTCTCTACATTTGCCTTTTCTACACATTTCATATGAATCAAATCACACAATATGTGGTATTTTCATAATAATGTTCCTTCATTTAGAATAATGTGCTCAAGGGTCATTTGTGTATTAGCACTTTATTCTTTTAAGATCAAATAATATTAGACATTTAACTTATCCACTTATCAGTTGGTAGACATTGATTCTGCTATTACAGAAGTAGTTCTCCCTCCTACTTACTTTTAAAAACAAGAAGAAAATTATTTTTAAAAAGATTTGTATTTTGCTTGAAAAAATGATAATAGACATGTTCACATGTGCATATGTTTGTATATTGTGATGGTAATGGCGAAAGTGTTCCCTGGGCTAGATGTTAGGGTTAAGAGAGAAGAAAAGCAGTATGTTAAAAAGTGGCTATGTGGCTTATAGTTATTCCAGGGTCTCCACATCCTGTCCAAAACAATGGACAATTTGGTTATTGGAATCTCATGGTTGCAATTTAATACATTTCTGATAAAATGATGGTTATGTATTTAAGTGATAAATTATTCCTTTCAATGAAATTAACTCACCCTATATAAAGTTTTAAAATTTATCAATGATAAAAATCAATAATTTTGGTGTTATGTGCAAAATATACATGGCCAAATATTACATATGTGTATATATTTATAGTAGGGCTACAGCTACTAAAGGATAAGCTCCACAAAATGATGAATAAACCAAGAAATATGACCATATAGAAGTCAGAAAACAGAAACTGAAAAAACACCTTTTGGTAAAGGTGATGCTCTGGATAAACTTGAAGAGAAATCCCAGGATGACAGCTAAGCAGCACACCTGGAAAACAACCAGCTGTATTGGAACACTGAAATAGAAAAAAAAATTAGTCTGGGGAGGGATTTTTTTTTCAGGAGACAAAAAAACAATAAATAAACTCAAATAACATATTTATAAACATAGTTACATATTTATAAATTATATATTTATATGTATAGTTATATGTAATAAACATTTACATTACATATTATATGTAAATCTAAACATGGCGAGGAGGTTTATGTTTCTATTGATGAATGAAAAAGTGGAAAATAAACCAAAAAATTTTAATTGTTTCAGTGATATAAAAAATTGTATACTCATTGGCATTTATTTGTTGAATATTAAATCCTTAGTGGTGGCAAGTTACAATATCATGTGCCCTACATACCAGTCCTTGAAATTTGGATGCTTCTATATTAAAAGGGGATGAAGAAAGGAGGTGTGAATATGAGTGGAGAATATTGTATATGAGAGATCTAAATTCTCATGTTCCAATTTGGAAATGTTCTTTTCAAAACTCAAACATCAGGAAGTGGCAACAAATGTATAAATGCAGAGGCATCAGAAGAGGAATCAGTTTGAAACATTGCAAATTATTGTCTCCTAAAATTAATAATAATAAAGTGAGTGAGAAGTGGAGCATATAACTTTTGTGTTTTTTAAAGATTATGAAACTACTTGAATTTGGAGACTGACATGTATTCATTTAATTTAAAAGGGAATAAATTTAGAAATAACTATAGCAAAATATATAGTTTATTTATTTCTATCACACCTTTCATTCCTCAGTGAGGAATCCAGAAGTAAATAAAAGACCAAAACAAAGGACAATTTGGTTATCGGAATCTCATGGTTGCAATTTAATACAGGCATTCTTCCATTTTACTCTCCATAGTCAAATGAGCATGCACTGGTTATCTAGTGAATGACTGAAGAGCTCCTTTAAAGGGTGAGCAAGGATGCTTTTCTTGACTGTACACATTCTGTTTTCAAGGGAACCAGCATCTTCTAATATAGCCCTATTAAGATGCTTTACATAGATATTTTCCATTAATATGTTTCTATTTAGTGCTATGCAAAAATTAATTGCTATGTGAATAATAGGGGTATACATAGGAATGAATTTGCCACATTTGTAGCTATTTCTATCATCATTATACTTTGGCAGTTGTCTGCTTGCAGTGAAAGGAATAGCATTTTATAGCATCTTTAGTCCACAGATTTAAATATCTTAGGTGATAGTTTTTCCAAAAAGACACTTTTAGGATTCACAGAGAGATACAAATTACCAGAATGTCAATTATAGTAATGCATTTGCATAATAGGTATGAGCATTGCAACATCAGAACCACCAGTCTCCTTCTTGTTATTAATAATATGATACCAGTCAATCTCTGTACATGTAGTGGCTTATGAGGTAGGTAATAAAAATGAACAAATGCATTTTTCCTATTAACACCTTAAGCACACCAAACAATGCATACTAGGTCATATTCCAAATAAAGTGAGAACAGGAACCCAACAGTGACCGTCTTTCCTTGACTTTTTCAGAGAAATAAATAGAGTGTGATATTGATGTTTACAGAGAGGAGATAGCTTGTGGGAATATTTGGATATTAATTTGCAGAGTAATATCAGATAATGTTCAAATCATTGTGAGGAAAGAATGTATGAAAGAGCTCTTTAAGGCGACAATTTATGCCTCTCTTACAAGAAGAGGGATTCTTACTCCGAGATCCATGGACTCCAAAGGGTCTGTGGATAAGATTTGGGGGTCCATACACAGAAATATGAGAATTATGAATTATGAAAGGAAAAAAAATATCATTACAGTATCAGCAGTGCATGTGGCATTGTCCCTAAGAGAAATCAGAGGTTTTATAGATCATAAAGCACTTACTGAAGATACTTTGAAATATAGCTTATGTTCATTTATATTCCAAAATTATTGTAGTTATTAGGCATACGAGTGGAATTTATTATTTTAGATATTAATAAAGAAATAATGTGTTTTTAATATTTTTAAAATTATGTTTCAATATAATTTGGTTTATATTTAATTCTATGTAGTTTATTCATTTAAAAGCATTATTCTGAAAAGGAGTCCCACTTTACAAGACTCCTGAAGTGATCCATAGATCAAAAAATGGTTATGGTTCTCTGGTTAAATTCTGAGGTAAAAAATGCTCTTCTTGTGAATTTGAGAACGTTTCAGAATTGACTACTCAGGTAAATGCCAGGAAATCAAACGTTATTTAGGAATGGCTTTGAGGACTTTTTTTTTTTTTTTCATTCAGATAGGAGGGAGGAGTGTTGGGCATTTTAGAAGTCTTATAGAGCATGTACAGGTCTAATGTACCAACATGAATCATAAAACTTTTGTAGGTTCTCTTTAGACAGTCTTAAATACTGTATTGTAGTACCAAGTTGGTGGGGGAGGAAGAGAGAAATTCCCTGGACAGATGGAGGTAATAGATAGGGATTCCAAGTATTGTTGGGGACATTTTAAAATGGCCAGAGCGTGATTTAGTAGTCTGCTTTCTTTTTCTTTTAGATAGGCTCTAATCACTTCATCGATTTTTCACTGGTGATTGAATTTAACTTGTTTGTTCATCAGATATTGCCTCTGCACCTGAATTTTGGTCATTTTCCTTTGGTTTCTCTTTCCTCATCTAAATCATGTCATATTAATCCTCATTGCTATCTAGCAACAGAATGTGACACTCCTGAGGAAGACTTTAGGGACTTACGGTCTTTTGGTATGGGTGCTCAGATTACTGACAGTCAATAAGAGATCAATGCTTTTCCTTTTTTTTTTTTAAGTTAATTTAGTTTTTTTTATTAAAAGTTTTATTTTTAACAATGCAAGAATTAAAAATTAAAAATACAAGATATAGGTTGGAGAGTATTCTTGCCATTCTTAATTTGGCATCCAGTCAAACATACAAAAAGATGCTTGCTGAGTTTTCAAACCATATGTTATTGCTGAGAAAAGGCAATTTAGAAGGTATCTCTAGCCATATCAGTTGTAACCATTCTCCAGAAATCCTTTATGAGGGCAGTTCATTTGCGCTGTGACTCACTTGAAACATTTGTGACTTAAGTTTGATCTTTCTTCCCAGTGTAAATTATAAACCAAAACAAATGGGAACTGGCCATCATGTATTTTATGTAAACCCTTGCATAGACTATATTTACTCAGGTGCACTGTCATTGATCAACAAATTTTAATTAAATAATACTGGGTAAAATTTTCATGAAAAAAAAAAAAAGAAAAAATGGTGGCATATTATAGAGATTCCCCTCCCCCGAGTATTTATATTTGTGCCACTTATCATGAGAATTCTACAACACAGAGATCTTATTTTGCATCATGGTTAGGGATATCTATACTTGAAAAAGATAGTGATGACTTTATAGTAAAGTATTTTTCTTTTTTTTTTTTTAAAGATTTTATTTATTTATCAGAGAGAGAGATGGGGAGAGAGCGAGCACAGGCAGACAGAATGGCAGGCAGAGGCAGAGGGAGAAGCAGGCTCCCTGCTGAGCAAGGAGCCCGATGTGGGACTCAATCCCAGGACGCTGGGATCATGACCTGAGCCAAAGGCAGCTGCCCAACCAACTGAGCCACCCAGGCGTCCCTATAGTAAATTATCTTTAAGAAAATATTTAAGAGTTCTTCTCTGGCTAAAATTTTTTGAAAGTTTTTTTGTTTTTTTTTTTGTTTGTTTGTTTTCTTTTAAATTTATTTGACAGAGCGAGAGCACAAGATGGGGGAGTGGCAGGCAAAGGGAGAAGGAGAAGCGCATTCCTTGCTAAAAAAGGAGTACAGTATAGGGCTTGATCCCAGGATCTGACTAGGGCCAAAGGCAGATGCCTAACCAACTGAGCCCCTGGCTCAGATGCCCCTGGCTAAAATTTTCTTACTGGTTAAATTTTATTTCTTTGAAAGCAATTTTTGTTGTTGTTGTTGCTGTTGTTGCTCTGTTCAGTAAGAGCGTCACTGTCTGCCACAAAGTGGATTTGCTAATTCCTAGTGGCATGTACCTCCCGTCCAAGCTTCACTTTCCCTAGCCACCTGAGTGGTGGGATAGGAGACTGTCCCCTTTCTCCTGACCATATCAGCTCATTGAGACATTGCAGAGCCAGAATCACCCCTGGCCACTCCTAGGAAACAGACCCCTTGATGATGAAATTAACCAGAGATTTCAAAGCCTGTGGTCTCAACTCTGCTTGAAGCGTAGCTGTCTTTGAAAATGATTTTGTGACCCTCCCTGCTCCTCATGGACAAAAGCACGTTAATTCTGCTGTTACAGGTACTTTCCTCACACGAGCTTTCATGTTCAGCATATGAAGGAATCATTCTTGTCCATGTGAAATAAATATGGCTCTCTTGTGTCCTTAAACACACAGACACAGACACAGACACACACACTCTTACTGAAAAAAACAAACCAAAACTACTTCATTGTGTTAATTGTCTCTCAAATTTTGTAGACATTTATATTATCCTTCTTGTGTTCTCCTTTGCTTCATGTCTTATAACAGTAAATGTTTCCTAATGGTTTCTTAGTAATACTTAGATGACTTCAAATCCCCTTCAAGCCATTAGAGTATTTCATGGTAATTCTTAATTTTTGACAATTTTATTACTAGTAATAGAATCCACAACTAGTAAAACAATCCACAATTTCTTACCATAGACAATAATAGCAAAGGGATAATAAAAGTCTTTGAAAAGTTCATCCTTATCTGATCGTGGATAATATTTTAACAAATTTGATTTAAAGGTAAAAAATAGCACATTGTTTTTCCTTCATTAAAACTTACTTTTCTTTTTTTATGTGCAAAGATAGTTTATCTCTATTGCAGCAAAGAAAACAAGCCTTTATGAATAACATTTAGTATTCAAAAAGGAAAACAAAGTTTTCTAGAGTAAGAAGAAAACCCAGATTATTCTTGCCACCTTATATACAACTTTTTTTGTTTCTGTATTCTTTCTTCTTATTTTATGTTATTTTAAAGATTTTTATTTATTTATTTGACAGAGATCGCAAGTAGGCAGAGAGAGAGAGGGGGAAGCAGGCTCCCTGCTGAGAAGAGAGCTCAATGAAGGGCAGGGATCCATCCCAGGACGTTGGGGTCATGACCTGAGACGAAGGCAGAGGATTTAACCCACTGAGCCACCCAGGCGCCCCACTTTCTTCTTTTTTAAAAACTGATTTACAAATGATATATAAAATTAGTTTCAGGTGTACAACATAGAAATTTGATGTTTTTATACATTATAAAACAATTACCTTAATAGGTCTATTATCTGTCATTACACAATGTTATTATAGTATTATTGAATATATTCTCTATGCTGTGCATTACATCCCATGACTTATTTATTTTATAACTAGAAGGTTGTACTTCTTAATCTCCTTTACCTATCTTGCTCATTTCCTACACCCCCAACCCCCGTCAACTACCAACTGCCTCTTTCATCTGGAGTCTGTTTCTGTTTTATTTAGTTTTTTAAATTACACAGATAAATTAAATCATATGGTATTTTTCTTTTTCTTTCTTTTTTAAATTCTTTATTTAAATTCAATTTAGTTAACATATACTGTATTGGTTTCAGGGGTAGAACTTAGTGATTCTTTAGTTACATAGAACACCCAGTGCTCATTACATCAGGTGCCCTCCTTAACGCCCATCACCCATCACCCTTCCCCCCATGACCCTTTCCTCCAGCAACCCTCAGTTTGTTTCCTAGAGTTCAGTTTTTTTTTTTGTTGTTGTTGTTTGTTTTGTTTTGTTTTTCTCACTGGAAATTTTTATCACCTAGTTTGGTGCTTTCTGTGATGATTCAGTCCATTCATGTCAAAGTAGTATATTTATTTAGATCATGAACTTTGGACCTAGACTGCCAGACTGATGAAATGCTGGATCTGCTATTTCCAGGCCATGACCCTTGGGAAAGTTACTTAACCTCTTTTTCTTTCTCATCTCTAAAATGGGCACATTCTATTGGACAAAGAAGTAATGAAGGCGTCCACATTGAAGGTGTTGCAGAAATAAACTGCACATCTTGATGGCAAGAGTAGTGATATCACATTGCAGGATTCTTGATATGGGGCTATAACTTATTGAAGGCTATTCCCATCAAGATACACCACTTGTTGATTAAACATAAAATAGAACTTTATATAGGATAACTAATCTGCTTTAAAGGTGGGAATATCCTTGGACTACAATATCCTATCTTTCTGCTCACCTGGTTAAATTTGGACTCTCTGAAGGGCAGAATGAAGTGTCCTATTGACATGTTCTTAACAAGCCTCTTTGTTTAGTTTAAGATAAAACCTTAGACTTTTTAAAGAAAAATTCTATTCTTCCATCAATGATTTCAGACAATTTTTATAAATGTCTTTGTTGAAATATATTCACCATAATTATCTACAAATTTATTAAAAAATACATATTTCTGGGGTGCCTGGGTACCTCAGTGGGTTAAAGCCTCTGCCTTTGGCTCAGGTCATGAACTCAGGGTCCTGGGACTGAGCCCTGTATTGGGCTCTCTGCACAGCAGGGAACCTGCTTCCCCCTCTCTCTCTGGCCTGCCTCTCTGCCTACTTGTGATCTCTCTCTCTCTGTCAAACAAACAAATAAATAAATAAATACAATCTTTAAAAAAATACACATTCCTGAGCCCAACCTTATCAGGTGAGAACAAGATATTTTTCCTTCTCTGTTTTTTTTCTCCCCCAGCTTTATTGAGAGATCATTGATATAGCATTGTATAAGTTTAAGGGCTATAACATGATGGCATACATATTATAAAATGATTGGCACAATAAGATTAGTTATCCCTTCACCTTACATGATTATCCTTTCATTTTTGTTATTGTGGTAAGAACATTTAAAATTTACTCTGACAAGTAAGGAATAATTTGTCCTTTACCCTTCAAGGTCTTCCAGTTGGATTAAAAATTATATTTACATGAGACAGATTATCAGGAGAAAAAACCCAAAAGTTTTATCACATGCACATGGAGGCTCAATAATAAAATTGAGCCCTAAAGAAATGACCAAGTTTTTATACACTTTAGAGACAATAAATTTGTGAGGAATTGACAGGATAAAGAAAACAGGTGTTTGGGGGCTTTAATTAGTAGGAAATTCTAAGAAGAATTTAGGTTGAGATAGTAGATTAGAAAAGAAGTAATAAGGTATATTTCTACAGCATTCTTGGCTTTAAACTCCCTGTCATTGAAGATAAGCATATCTTTTTACTTCTTAGTATAGGGAGGATATATTTTTTGAAGAGTGATTGATTGATTGACTGATTTTAGACCAGTTGAAACAGGGTCTTGTAATTCTCTGCCATCTTGCCCCTCCTCCTATTTATTTATTTATTTTAGAGAGTGAGAGAAAGTGAGTGTGAGTTGGGAGAAGTGCAGAGGGAGATAGAATCCTCTAGCTGACTCCTCACTGAGCACTAAGTCCCAACACAGGGCTTGATCCCAGGATCCTGGGATTATTACCTGACCTGAAATCTAGAGTTGGCCACTTAATCAATGGAGCCACCCAGGTTCCCTGGGAGAATATTTTTTTGTATGGGATATTTGTTTCCTGCTTTCAGAGGACAGGTGAGGGTCTGATTTTCCTTGCACTGGCTGTTTCTTAAGAAATTTTCATTTAAAATAATCAGTATGCCAAAGTGGCATATTTGGGGTGGACTGCCCTTGGCTCCTATACTTTTAGCAGCTTTCAAATATCAATAGAGTATTCTTATCTGTAGTCACTAGGTTGTACATTACATTCCGCGAACTTATTCATCTTATAACTGGAAGTATACTTTTTGACCATCATCTCACTATTTTCCCCACCCTCCAGCTCCTGGCAACTGCGGATCAACTATCTTCTTACTATGAATTTAGATTTTTAGGTTCCCTATATAGGTGATATAAAGTATTTATCTTTCTTTCTTTGATTTATTTCACTTAGCTTGATGACCTCAAGGTCCATCATGTTTTCACAGATGACAGGATTCCTCCTTTTATATGGATGTACACACACACACACACACAGACAGACACACACACACACACTTTCTTTATCCATTCATTCACGGTTGGCCACATAGGTTATTTGCTCGTCTTTGGTATTATGAATAGTGCTGCAGTGAACATGGGGGTGCAGATTTCTGTTCAAGATGATTATTTCATTTCCTTGCATTATATCTGTGCTTTGAGAAAAGAGTCTCATCTTCAAGTCTATCCAAGCAATTAGGAGGGACTGCTGACTTGCTTCTCTGCCCTTGAGGGCTGTAGGATGTGTTCCAAAGTTGCCTAGCATTTCTGGCCATACTTTCTGGTTGAGTGAGCTAGTGACTTGCTTCTCTGTCTAGGCAAGACTCTAGAATGTGCTCCATGGCTAGGATGGCCTGCCAAAACTGAGCAGAACTGATAACTGCTGTCCAAGCTTATTGGCCAGGTGTGTCCACCAGCTTCACTCTGCAGATGAAGAGAGCCACAAGTTTGGATCTTTGCTTGGACATTATTACCAGCTGGAATACAGTCTGCCAAGATTTGCTATGAGCCCTGTCCCCCTTCTCTGTCTCCAGCTTATTCCTCCAGTGATTCTCATGAAGCAATAGCTAAGTTACCTTCCTGAAAGCATCCCGTAATGCTGAGGAAGGTGGATATCCACCTTGGGCTCTCCTTTCCCACTGGAGGGGTGATGCAGTACAAGTAAAACTTCCCCTCTTAACTCTTCTTGTTTTTTTTTTCCCCACAATTTCTGTGGTTCAGTAGGGTACTTTAGCCTCACCTGCAGGTTCTTGGATTTTTCAAAAGGTGTCTTTTCTATTGATACTTATTTGTTAACTGTTTTTTCCATGAGGGAGTCTGAAGTCAGGCGCAATGTATTTTGTCATCTTGTTGATATCACTTCATATTTATTTTAGATTTTGAGGAAATCTTATGCATAATAATAATGTTAGAGAACTGTTGGTTTATTAGATATTGGGCTCCCATGTTGACTGTGTGAAAAAAAGTAGATATGTGCTCCTATAATACTCAGAAGCCTTAGTATGACAGAAATTATTATTCCTGGTTAAATTTTTTCTCTTATCACTTATAACAATTTGACCAAGGTAATTCTAACTTAGAAGGCCTGGTATACAGACTCCTACCCTTGCCCTGGATTTAGAGAAAATTCTCTGATACAGTGAAAAAAAAATAGTCTCTGTGCCTGAAAATGAAGTTCGTAATCAGTAGTGACTGGGAAGATGCTCTTGGATATGCAATATATTAAGTTCTAGAGGAAGGCCCATAAATAAAGGCAGGGACTTGAAATGGAGAGTCTTATTTATTATTACTAGTTTTTAAGTGTGGTTTTGTTTGTTTGACAGAGGGAGAGCAAGAATATAAGCAGGGGGAGCGTCAGAGGGAGAGGGAGAAGCAGACTTCCTGCTGAGCAAGGAGCCCGGTGTGGGGCTTGATTCCAGGACACTGAGATCATGACCTGAGCAGAAGGCAGGTGCTTAACTGACTGAGCCACCCAGTCACCCCTGAAATGGAAATGTAGTCTTACATACATGTAAGTACAAATTAAAAGTCACCAGGGTCTAGGCATGTAGTTAACCTTCATTTTACTCACAAGCCATAGGTGTCAAAGTCTTGCCAGGAAAATATTTCAGGCAAGAACTTTAATTAGGTGCTTTCAATACCCTTGGAGGGGTGGGGGAACAAATGTCAGAGAAAGTGCATGATGATCTCAGGAAATTTTTAGGTTGCAGAAATTATGGGAAATGAGTACTGCTAAATTCAGCTACCTGAATCAGTACCTAATTAATTGATTTATAGAAGAATATCTAGAAGACACAGCATAGCCTTGTTCTCAGCAAAAGTCAATGTGCCTGTCCACTGTTGTTAGTGGGACAAAAATAAATTTTTTGTTCTTATCTATTTCTAAAATCTTATGAAAGTGCCTTTCTTTGGCACAATCTAAACTAGAACTCAACTAGGAAGTTGGTTTGGAATGTAGTTTTCTATGTGTCTTGCCTGGGAGATACATGAAGCAACTTAGAGAGTTTAATATATTGCTGGATACAAGTAGACATAAATCATAATCATATATATAATATAAAATATTCTTCTTCCCTTTTCTTTGATTAAAAAGACTGGGAAGATTTTTAGAATGTAGGTTCCTTATATAGATCCTTGAATATTTAATTTTTAATCAAATTTAACAAACTACTACAACTGCTTTACACAGTGGTATAGAACTTAAAAATACATTTCAAAAGATGAAAGACAATAAAAGGTTTTGACATAAAGTACAAAACATTAATTTTATAACAACGGTTTTCTAGATTAGTCTTAAGAAACTGTGACACTCTTCACATTCCTATGACAAGGGAACAAGTAAGGATCTCCCCTACAGCAGTTTTAATGATCTTAAATATGAATGACTATAAAATTTTAACATTTTTTAATATTTTCCTAAAATAAGTCCCAGTGAAAATAATGTCTAAAGCATGGATGCAGAGCTTATTCTCAAAAGTATCTTTCTCATCTAAAATTTATAAATCTCCAGTGTTTTGGTTGATTTAGGAAAAAGAAGCAGATAATATTCAGCTAAATTTTCCTAGTATTCAAGTTACTTCAGACCGAGTTAGATCTGGCCTGAAAGAACTACGTCTCCAAGGAAACTTAACCTTATTCCCTTTATAAATCTATAAATACTTTCTGGAGGCTGCCTCTCTTACTCCTAGATTCTTCTCATAACTTTATAGCAACTGGTGGGAAATTTAACAAAAGCATCTTAAGTTCATTTCTTTTCAGTTCAGAACTTCTAGCACAAGATGAACTTTTTTATGAAGTTCCTTTTCTTTTAACCACTTTTCCCTAATCCATCAACATCATTTACCTGATTATTTCTTATTCCGCTTGCACTAGGCTTTAATCAGAAGGATTCTTTCTCTGTTGAGTGTTCCAGCCTCTCTTGGGTCAATGCCACCTTAGCTGACAAGAACTTGGTTTTCCACCATTTTCTATACCTGTAAGCAGCAGGCAGCAGGACAAAGTTTCTCTCTTTCAGATAATGCTATAAGATTGATAACCTGACAAAGCAAATACAGTAAAACTCAATTCAAGGCACTTCACTATTTTACAGATTCGATTACATGTTGGGTTAAACTATGACCACTGTGTACATTGCACATTTCTCTTAATATAAACATGGGAGGAGCCTACAAGGTAGGTGTTATCTTATTCTCTGACATCAGCCTTATTACAGTGGTCTCTTTTATTGCATTGATTCATGTTGCTAGATAGAAAAAAAATTACTTCCTATGCAATTTTCAAGGACTAGTAGATAAACAATGTCACAAAGTAATATCAGGCATCACTTTGTCTTGTAATAACCTTATCCTATTATATATTGTCCCAGTTATGAAATATAGTTGGTGATTTAGAGTAGTAAGGCAAATATTTTAGGAATGATTTTCTATGAAAGATGTTATAAGTAGATATGATATTTTCCTTATTATTTAAGAATCTATTCATGTGACCAATGAGAGCAGAAGTCTCTAATGCCTGGAATCATGTCCTTTCATCCCATAGTTCTGTACACTGATTCACCCTGTGCTAAGACCACTACTTCATGCTCTGGTATCATACCTTCAGGACTGACCTATCCATTAGATGTAACACTGAGGCACATATTGCTTTTAGGAGTCCACAGAAGTGTTTTAGGTGTTTTAATATATGATAGTAATATATTTATTTTCATACAAAGGCAGTCAAAAAATGAAAATTTTAATCAATTTTTATTGTGGAGGGGCCCACCATGGTCATTATATGAACACACGTCCCTACATTCTCCGTGGTTGCCTGCTTGGCCCCATGTAGCCAGGAAGTTTGACATCCCCAGGGGAAACAGGTAAGAATATGAGCCAGGTGAATACTTTTGAGAGACATTTTTGTGATTTTCCTAGAAGAATCAAATCTTTGTTGCCCCTGTATTTAATCCTCAAATATTCTATAAGGTGCATTTATACACATTTTTCTGCATCCCCTCCTGAAGTATAGATTAAATTTCTTGCTTTCCAGAGGGCCTAAGCTAAGATTCTGACTGTACTTCACCACCAATTTCAATCTTTGTGTACAAAGATGTTCTTCTAGGTTTCTTCTTCCTAGTTATAGTTTCTTTTATAAAAACAGATTTTTAGATTTAAAGATATAATTTACATAGCATAAAAGTCACCATTTTAAACAGTACAATTTAGTGGTTTTTAGTATGTTCACAGAGTTATACAACCATCATCATTTCCTAACTTTAGAACATTTTCATCATCCCAGAAGAAACTGCATACTGATTAGTAGTCTCTCTTTCTTCTCTCCCCAGCTCCTGGAAACCACTAATTTACCTCCTATCAACATGGATTTGCCAATTCTGGACACTTCATACAAATAGGATCATATAATATGTAGTCTTTGTGTTTTTTTTTTTCACTTAACATTTTCAAAGTTCATTTACTTGGAGCATGTATTAGTACTTTGTTCCTTTTATATGGCCAAATAATAGTCCATTGTATGAGTACATTTCTTTTGCTTATTTATTCCTAAGTTGATAGACATGTGTATAGTTTCTGCTTTTTGACTTGTAGGAATAATGCTTCTTTGGATATTTGGTACAAGTTTTTGTGTGGACATATTTTTTTTTTTTTTTACCTAATATTAGAATTTTTTACCTAAGATTAGATTTTTACCTAAGATTAGAATTGGTTACATGGTAACTCTGTTTAACTTTTCTAGCTATCTAAAAATTGTTTTCAAATGTAGCCAACTCTTGAATATCATAGACTTGACCTTTGTGAGCGCATTTATGCACTTTTTTTTTAAACCGATACAGTACTATAAATATATTGGCTCTTTCTTATAATTTTCTTATTTTTATAATTTTCTTAATAGCATTTGCTTTTCTCTAACTTATTCAATCTTAAGAATACAGTATATAATACATATACACAAATATATGTGCTAATTGACTATTTATGTTAAGAGTAAAGTTTCCAAACAACTGTAGGTTATTAGTAGTTAAGTTTTGACTTAAAACTCATAATTTAAGCACAGATTTTTAATTATGCATTATGCAGGAATCTGTGTAGGAGGTCAGTGTCCCTAAACTGTGCATTGTCCAAGGGTCAACTGTACTTCACATTTTCACATTCCCAATAGCAATTTTGAGTGTTCTATTTCTCTAAATTTGAACCAACACTTGTTATTGCTTACCATTTTTTTAGCCATTCTAGATGTGAAGTGGTATCACATTGTGGTTTTCGTTAGCATTTCCTTAATGACCACTTATGTTGAACATCTTTTCATCTGTCTACTGAACATTTGCACATTTTTTATAGAAATGTCTATTCAAATGTTTTTCCCATTTTTAATTTCATCAGTTGCCCTTTTTTTGAATGCTTAGAATTCATTAGAATGCATTCAATACTATTGTTAATACTATTGTTAATAAATGCTTGCAAATATTTTTAACCATTATGAGTTATCTTTTACTTTCTTGATAGTGTTCTTTGAATCACAAATGTTTTTCATTTTAATACAATTATTTTAACTATTTTCTATTTTTTTATTGCTTATGCTTTTGCTGTAATATTTTAAAAATTATTGCTTAATTTAAAGTCACAAAGATGTTCTATATTTTCTCCTGAGCTTTATCTTTTTATTTCTTATATTTAGGCCTATGATCCATTTTGAGCGAATTTTTCTACGTGATATGAAGTATGGGAACAAATTCATTCTTTTGGTTGTGGGTGTACATTTGACCCAGCAACATTTATTGAAACAACTATTTGTTCCCCATTGTATTGTCTTGGAAACCTTGTCAAAATTAATTGACCACAATGTAAGAGTTTATTTCTGTATTCTTGGTTCTGTTTCATGGATCTATATCCCAGTATATGTGCCAGTACCACATGTCTTAATTAATGTTGATTTCTAGTAAGTTTTGAAATCAGGAGGTATGAATCCTACAATTTTGTTCTCTTTTTCTTTTCCCCCAAATTGTTTTAGCTATTTTGTCATTTGTATTTTAATGTAAATTTTTAAGATCAGTTTCTCAGTTTTTGCTAGAAATGTAGCTGTTTTGAATCTGTAGATCATTTTAGGGAGTATTATCTTTTTATACTAATCTTTCATCAATGATGAAAGGATTTTTACATTTATTTGAGACCTCTTTAATTTCTTTGACTTTTTCATAGTTTTAAGGGTGTACTTCTTTTGTTATATTTATTCCAATATTTTTCTTGTTGGTGCTATTGTAAATGGAGTTGTTTCCTTAATTTCATTTTCTGATTGTTTACTGTAAGTGTATAAAAATAGAGTAGATTTTGTTTATTGGTTTTATATCCAGCTATTTTGCTGAATTTATTTATTAGCTTTATCCTTTTTTTCTTAATGGATTCTTAATGATTTCTACATAAAAGTTTATGTCATCTGCATATAGCGTTAGTTTTCCTTTTAATTTTGGTGCTTTCTATTTTTTCTCTTGTCTAAATGCCCAGGCTAGGAATTCCATTCCAATGTTACAACGAAGTAAACAGCATTCATATTTTTTGTATTGCATATTTCTTTTTGTCTTGCTCCTGATCCTAGATGGAAAGCTTGCACCATTAAGTATGACATTAACTGGATATTTTTCATAAATATGCTGTATAATTTGAAGAAGTTCCTTTTGGTTACTAGTTTGTTGGGTATTTTTATCATGAAAACATACTGGATTTTGTCAAATGCTTTTTCTACATCTTCTAAATCTTTTTCTACATCTACATCTTTTTCTATATCAAATGCTTTTTCTACATCTACATTTTCTACCTCTGTTAATATGATCCTGTGGTTTTGGTCTTCGAAATAATGCTATGTGGGATGCCTGGGTGGCTCAGTTGGTTAAGCAGCTGCCTTCGGCTCAGGTCATGATCCCAGCGTCCTGGGATCGAGTCCCACATGGGGCTCCTTGCTCAGCAGGGAGCCTGCTTCTCCCTCTGCCTCTGCCTGCCATTCTGTCTGCCTGTGCTCGCTCTCTCCCCCTCTATCTCTGTGATAAATAAATAAAATCTTAAAAAAAAAAAGAAAGAATGCTATGTATGCATAGATTGTTTTTGTTTTTTGAACCACCCTTGCCTAACTGAGATAAAGTCAACATGAACATGGTATATAGTATTTTATTTGTTGGATTTAATTTGTTAGTATTTGTCTGAGTAGTTTGGGATCATAAGGGATATTGATATGATGATTTTTTCCTTGTAATACCTTTGTGTGGTTTTGGTAGTAGGGTGTTGTTGGCCTCATTGAATGATTTGGGAAATCTTTATTCCTCTATTTTTTTAGAATTTCTGAAGATTTTATGTTAATTCTTTGAACATTTGTTAGAATGTACCACTGAAGTGTTCTGGACATGGGCTTTCTTTCTTTCAGATTTTACGTATGTATTTGATAGACAGCGAGAGAGGGAACACAAGCAGGGGGAGTGTGAAAAGGAGAAGCAGGCTCCCTGCAAAGAAAGCAGGGAGCCAGATGTAGGGCTCGATTCCAGGACTCTGGGATCATGACCTGAGTCAAAGTCAGATGCATAATTACTGAGTCACCCAGGCACCCAACTTTCTTTGTTTTTTGATTACTAATTGAATCTCTCTACTTTTATAAGTCTATTCATATTACTTCTTCTTGAGTTTGTTTCAGTAGTTTGTATCTCCCTGAGAACCTGTCCATTTCATCTAAATTATCACATATTTTGTCACACTGCAGTACTTCATTTTACCTAATAGTATTAACTTATAATGAGCTTTATTTTTTTCCTGTAAAGAGGTTAGTGATGTCCCTCTTTTCTTTCTAATTTTATTTTATTTTTTAAAAAGATTTTATTTATTTGACAGAGGGAGAGAGAGAGATCACAAGTAGGCAGAGAGGCAGGCAGAGAGAGGTAGGAGTTGGGGAAGCAGGCTCCCTGTTGAGCAGAGAGCCCGATGTGGGGCTCCATCCCAGGACCCCGGATCATGACCTGAGCCGAAGGCAGAGGCCTAACCCACTGAGTCACCCAGGTGCCCCTCTTTCTAATTTTAGTAATTCAAATCTTGTATCTTCTTCTTGGTTATTCTTGCTAACATTATATCAGTTTTGTTTAAATATTCTTAAAGAAACAACTTTTGATTTTGTCAGTTTTCTCTATTTGTAGTTTTGTTTCTATATCAATTATTTCTGCTCTATTACTCTTCTCTATTTGGTTTCTTCAGGTGGAAAGTTAAGGTGCTCATTTGAGATCCTTCACTTTTAATACATGTGATTATAGCTTGATGCTTAGAGCGACTTGATTTTTGGTATTGATGCCTTCTATTTCTATACTCATCTTCAGACTAGTTTTTCTATCCATTATATAAAGTGGGATATTGAAGTCTCAAGTGATTATTAAATTAATAATTTCCCCTTCAATTCTGTCAGTTTCTGCATCATGTATTTTTAGGCATTGTTTTGAGCACATACATGTTTCTAATTATTATAGCTTCATGACAGACTGTGCCTTTTATCCTTACAATTTTTATCTTAAGTCAGTTTGTCTGATAATATATCAGCTGCAGCTCTTTTATGATAAAAGGTATATATATTCACTTCCTTTCACCTTTAGCCTCTTTGTGTCTTTGATAAGCTGTATTAATTGAAGATAATAGTTTATGCATGTTTTTTAAATCCCTTTGTCAATTGGACTTTTTTTTTTTGAGTGTTAAATGCACTTGGGTTTAATGTAAATACTGATAAGAAGAAGTTTAAATCTGATACTCTAATTTTTTTTTATCTACATGTTAAGTCTTGTATGGGCATTATTATTATTATTATTATTTTTACTCCCTTTTGCTAAATAGGTATTTTCAAATATATTACTTTAATTCTCATGTTTCTTTTATCATATTTTAAATTATTTTCTTGGCAGATCCCCTAAAGATTGTAATTAGCATCCTAACTAAAATAATCTAGTTTATATTAAGGCAAACTTAATTTATATAAAATACAAAAACATTGTCCCAATATGTATTCAAAATCCCATTCTTTGTCATATTTTTATATAAATACACACTTTATATAAATATATACTTTTATATAAATACACACTTATATATAGGTTCATCAACATAGTTTTATAATTATTTATACAGAAGTGAATCACTACAAAGGAAAATACATTTGTAATTTCTTTTATATTTACCTCTGCAAGTATTTTACTAGTGCTCTTTATTTCTTCCCAAGGATATCAGTTGGTGTCCAGTCTCTGTTCCTGAAGGACTCATTTTAATATTTCTTAGAGTATAGGTTTGCTAGTGATCAAATCTCCCAGTTTTTGTTCATTCGGGTGTGTTTAAATTTTCTTTCAATTTTAAAAGATAGTTTTGATGAATACAGAATTCTTGGTTGACATTCATTTTCTTTCAGCACTTTGAATATGTCATGCCACTGCCTTCTGGCATCTATTATTTCATGAAGTGTCAGCTGCTAATATTATTGAGCTCTTCTCATATGTGATGAGTTGCTTTTCTCTTGCTGCTTATAGCATCCTTTTTGTTTTTGGCTTTTGACAGTAACACAATGATGTATCTATATGTGTATCTCTCTAGCTTAGCCTTCTTGCAGTTATTCTTAGATGGGCAGATAAATACTTTTTATCAAATCTGGAGAGGTTTTTTCTTTTTTTACTATTGTTTATTAAATATTATTTCTGCTTCTTTTTTACTTCTGTGTTGAGACTCCAATTATGAAAGTGTTGGTATGCTTGATGATAAGTCACAGAATTCTAAGGCTCTATTCATTTTTCTTTTTTTTTTTTCTTTCTGTTGCTTGGATTGGATAACCTTAATTGACCTATCTCCTAGTTCAGTATTTTTGTTTTCACTTATTCTAATCTGTTATGTATATCCTCGAGTGAATTTTTCATTCCAGTTACTATACCTTTCACCTACAGAGTTTTTTTAGTAGTTTCCTTCTCTTGATTAATATTTGTTTGGTGAGATGTTGTTCACACAGTCTCCTCAATTCCTCAGACATAATTTCCTTTGGCACTTTGAACATAATATATCAGCTGGCCTAAAGCTGAATATTAAGTCCTATGTCTGGATTTTCTGAAGGAGAGCTTCTTAATTTTTTTTTTTTTTCTACTGACTGCTTTTTAGATCCCTTTGTGAGCCTCATAATATTTTATTGAAACTTACACATTTAAAATAGTATAATGTGGGATCTGGCAACTCAGAATCCTCCCTCCCCCAGAAAGGGACGGTTGCTGTTTTTGTTGTTCTTGTTGCTATTTGTTTTGCATCTTTACTTGGTTAATTCTAGAAGGTCTATATTCTTTATCTTCTGTGGCCACTGAGTCTGCTTGGTTAGCTTCATTGTCAGCTAATGGCTAAAAAGATTATCTCCTTAAATGCATTAACCAATAAGTCTCCCAGTCTTAACAGAAGAGCTCTGTGTTTGTGTTGGTGTTTGCTTTCAGTACTCTGGAAGGCAGTTTACAACGCAGCCTCAACTTTCAATTCCTCTTTGTCAAGCTTCGAGGTCAGAGAGAGCTGAGAGACAAGGTCTTCTTTTGTCTCTCTTTGGCGAGCACATAAACTTTCTATATGGGTATTCTCTTTTTTGATTTCCAGAAATAGGCTAGAGCTTTCAAAGTTTTGTGTTAATCTCATTCTCCATCTTTCACTTTTAAGTTTTTGGTTACCCTCTTCTTTTGTCCCAGTTGTTATTGTCACTTCAGGAAGGTGAGATTTTAAACAATTGCCAATGATTGTTTTAGATTAAAAACCCATGGTAAGGGCTGTTTGCCATAAAGAAGCTCTGAGTCAAGTGAAATAAAGACAGATCCTGAGAATTAGGTTTTCTGGGATCCATTCAGACAGGTAAATAGTGACACTTCTCTGGGATGGAACTATATGAGGAGTTCTTAATCTATTCTGCCTTCTCCAATGACTGCTAGGTTGCTGATTTTCAGAGGTATTTCTAGCCAAACTACTAGCTTTCAAAAGTACTGTGCAGTGGGGATAAAGTAATGGATATAGGACCTGTTTTTAGCACTTTCTTATTCATAGATATTTATTTATTTATTTAGGAATAATGTCTCTGGTTGTTTTAAAACTTTGGTCAACTTCTAGAGTTTTGAAGAAGTTGATTTTACCAATCTTTACCAGCGTTCGTTTTTGCTTTTATGGAGTTGCAGCTTTTCAGAGGTCTTGCTCTGCCATTCCTGAAGTACTTCTTTAAATATCTTTTCAGTCTACATGTCTACTGTTGACCTAAATATTCTTAGCACTTGTATTCTTAAATAAAGAAATATCTGAAAAGGGAGACATCCAAAGCAAATATATTCTGCCATCCAGGCTTACTAAATTCAGGAGTAAATTTATTGTGGCTATGAAGCTACCAGAAAGCCCTAAATTTTTTCTTTCATTCTGGAAAAAAATACATCACATAACATGAAAACAAAATGGGCAGCATGTTTTCTAGTCTAAATTTTACTTTAAATTGCTTTCTAGGTCTGGAATTTGCTCACAATATTTCTTACAGGTTAATTTCCACTTTCTTTAATAAAAGAATAATGGGTTCTATATGGTGAACAAGTGTTGTAGCTGAGTTCTATACATAAACTGATGTTCAACATTGTGGATTATGTATTTCCTTTATATTACTACCAAATTACAGAACTTTCAGATGCCCCCTTTTTTTTAAAGCTTTTATTTATTTATTAGAGAGATAGAGAGCACAAGTGGGAGAAGTGGGGGAGGAATGCTTTGGAAGGAACGTGATGCCCTTAGTACTAGGACTTTGTACCAGGACCCTGGGATCATGACTTGAGCCTAAGGCACACACTTAATCAACTCAGTCACCAGGCACCTCCAGATGCTCCCTCTTATAAACAAGTCTGCATCTAAACATTATCTGCTTATATCTGGGAAAAAAAGAGTCTATATGTTCCCCAGTAAAAGAAGACTGTTACAATGCCTATGAAGCAAGACGTACTACTATATATATCTTTGCCATTTTTTAATAAATCTTTTTCTTGTACAAAATTAAGGGGGAAAAAAAAGACCCACATGGTTTGCCAAGAAAGATATAAAATTTACTTTCTGAATTTAAGTGATCCTAATTGTAAGGTGGGGAATAATATACTGAAGGTTCATTATTATCATTACACATAAAGTATTTACTTAGTGATTTCCAGGTGATAAAAGACTACTTTACCCACTTCCTATTATTCTCATATTCAATTTTTTGGTGTTTTATTTACTTCTCGATCTGCAGAGTATCAGCCACTTTCTGATTCTGTATATATTCACTGACCCATAATATCATTTATTTATTTTATACCTACTTGGTATTAGCTGTAAGCTTTAAACAAAGGAACTAGATTTTGCTAATTTTTGTCTGATTAATTTCTATCACATTGTCTATATAGGGGAATAGATATAAATATAGAAAAATATACAATAATACAATGTAGTATTATAGTATAGTAAATATATCTTTAAGATTAGAAAATTCCATATAAAACTTAATATTTGATCATTTTTGATTTTCAAAAACAGAATTTCATGGGATCTAATCCAATATAATTGTGTCTGGTATGAGTAAAAGATTAGATATCAATTTATTGGACAGATGGGACTCGATTCCACTTCAGGATTTAATTTGGAAACAGTAAATTTTATGACCATCATTTAAAAGTATCTTTACCCCCATGTTCAATGCAGTATTATTCACAATAGTTAAGACATGGATATAACCAAGAGAGTCCATCAATGAGTGAGTGGATAAAGACAATGTCTCACAAACACACACACACATGCACACACACAGGAATATTCAGCCACGAGAAAGAAGGAAATCATGCCTTTTGTGATAATAGGAATAGAACTTGAGGACATTATACTAAGTGAAATAAATTCAGAGGAAAAACAAATACTTCATGATCTCAGTTATATGTGGAATCTAAGGAAGCCAAACTCCTAGAAACAGAGTAGAATGCTGGTTGTTGCGGGCAGGCAGTGGAGGAACTGGGGAGGTGTTTGTCAAAGAGTATAAACTTTCAGTTATAAATTGAATAACTTTTGTCAATCTAATATAAAGCCCATTATGTATAGTTAAAATTTACTCTCTCAGACACTTTCAAATATACAGTATTATTAAGTGATCTCATTACATATCAAAAGTAGGGTGGTTATACGAAGTGATGGAAGTGTTAACTAACCCTATTTTGGTAATCTTTTTACAATATGTACATGTGTCAAATCACCATGTTTTATGTTTTATAGAATATTATATATCTTATCTAAGTTAAGCTGAAAAAATATGTAAAAAGTAATAATTACTATCTAATCTTAAATGAAATTCTATTTTTCCCCTTAAATTTACTTAATGATAGATAAAATTTGTATTTGGACAGATAGCATTCAGTTATACCACATATATCAGTTAATATGACTTTTGCTGGAAAAATTTTAAAAAGTGACTTAAATTGGTCTAATGAATGAGGCTGTTATAGTTTACAACTAAGCAACTAGGAATATATGTGTCCGGATTAGTATAGTTAGGTGGCTTCATTTTCTTGTGATTCCCTCATATACATTTTTTGTTTGTTTATTTATTTACCATGATGTTCGGGAATAGTGGACTCCATCATCTGGATTTGCTTTCTCTTAAGTGTGGGCCTTTTCCAGAAATCTCGGACTATTCATGTATCTATTTCCATGGCTAGGCTCTTTTCTAATTGCCTTAGGCCTCATTTCTAAACAAGTCTATTCTAAAGGATTGAGATTACTCTTAGACTTTTCAGACTACTACAGGAAACATTGGTTTATGCCATTGTATGAGAGATATGATAGCATTGGCAATTAAAATGAATGTACATTTGGATATTTTCTATTCAGTGCAGTAAAAGAAGAAATGCAATGGAGTACAATGAAAGAAGAAAATGACAGTTATATTTTAGCTAACTTCTGCTCATGGTAAATTGTGAAATGTAGAAGGGTTCTGTGGGAGAATTATAGAGACTGCTATCTCTTATGGCTAGAGGGAAGAGTGCTAAAAGTCGTGCCTAAGATCTGAATGGGAAAACACTGTAATGACTAGTTAATGCTTACTTTAATGCACAAAATTGGATATGACATTTTGTGAAATCAGACCAGTATATTTCAAGATAAAAAATATAATTTGAACCAATGGCCATTTTGTGGCATTATATTCCTGATAACTTAAATGTAGTAGTCTGGGAGTTATTGCATAGAAATAAGATTTGCTCCTCTAATCACAACTTCCTATGACCCACTTGGGAATTTATTTTTATCTGCACAACTTTAGGCACTGCTGCAATAGAGACTGATTCCTAAAGTGTGGGGAGTGGTAGCTTTGAGGTAAGGAGAAGGATGATTCTATTAGGGAACACAGTAAAGATTTTCTATTCCTCTAGGATTATGGCTGCTGCTTCATCATTCTGGGCTTCTTTTGACAGTTGACAAAAAGGCAGGAAAAGGGAGTTGAAGTCTTTAATGTCTATATTCATTTATACGATCTTGAAGGCTAACATAAATATATTAGAACATGGTAGATTATTATTACTTACATACAGTAATAACTGCTGAGACTTTTCTTGTCCCAATTCTTATCTTTGGGATGATGTAAGAAGACATATATATCATCTTGTATGTAACAGATTGTACCGTAGGTGAGGATCACAAAAAATAAATTCAGCACTTATAGAAAAGAAAGAGGCAGCTGTCCCTCCTCTTCTTCTAAGTATCTCTTTGGAAATAAAAAAGAGAAGGATTCTGGGGTCTTTACACTTTGGAATTAAATGTTTCCAGGGGAAGATGAGACTCATGTCTATAGCTTTATAACTCAAGTGATATCTCCATGCTTTAGGGAGGTAAGTTAGGGGGTGCAGGGTAGCAGACACTAGTGCCACATGTATATTCTGTCAGTGAGCGATAGACCATTTCTAATTGATAGTACTTGCGTCTCCTTGCCTAAAAGTTTTTGTTTGCTTTTACAGAAGATTTGGAAGTTACTTTGCACAGATAACAGTTTGAAATATCAGTATAGTTAATACTCCTTGAGAGTATACCTATGACATGACTAAAGGACCCTGAATAAAAAATTCAGCTCTTCTGCTCTTGCTGAGAGGCATGTTTGTCCTCATTTCTCAAAGTTTTTCTATGGAATTATGTTTTTTAAAAGAAGTAATTATCCTAATTGCCAGAGTGACCTCTAGGTAATTTATCCCACAAGGATCTGTGTTGATGGTTAATAGATAACACCCTTCTTTGATAGTAGGGCTGCTGAATAAAGTGTTGACATAAGCAACCTAAAAAAAAAAAAAAAAATTGATAGCTGGTGAGCAAGAGACTAATGTTAGCTTCCCAAAAGGAAAATTATTAACCACTTGCCCAATTTTAAGATCTGAGCTACTTTTCAAACACTGGACATATGGATGGAAGTATAGGTTAGATCACTTTGGTGGAAGACCTTTATTTTACACCACTTAGAAAGATGAACTGCCCATGGGTGCTTCTTCTAATTTGTGAGGCATCATGTAACATACCTGAAATACCGCTACCATTCATTAATTGGGTGGGTCAGAATACTTAGTTTAGAGTGGGACTTAGAGCAAGAGAATAGTCTTGCAGAATATGGAAAGATTTCCAGTGTGTGCTTAAGATGAGATGCTGACAGCGTATTTGACCCAAGTAGCAGGACAATGCGGGCTGGACCGCTGGAAATCTTTCCATATTCTGCTCCAGTACCTAACCTAATGCTCTGGGAACTCCATTTCCACATAAGTACACTTCAAAGGCAGAGGTTAGTTAGGGCACCAGGAGCATCCCTTAGCAAATGGATGTTAAGAGTTGTTTTATAAATATTCTGGGCTTCTGTATTTTAAGCACATAATTTTTTATCCATGTTTTGTAAGTTTCATGGGCGTTAGCAGCAAAGAAAATCCTCCATTGTTATAAAACAACCTCAACCCTAACGATACATCCTTACTTTGACTTCATTCCTTCTCTGTCTCACCCTCTCAACTTCCTCACTTGTATTTCCTGAGATAACCAACCAAATAAAACACAAGAGATTCATGAAGAATTGTCTTCCAGCATGAATTTATTGATTTTTAAAATAGTTTGTTTTCTAATTAGTTAATTTATAATGTTATCATTTTCATCTTCCTACTTTCTTTAGGTTTAATTGCATTTATTTTTCTAACTTATAAGATGGTTAAAGAGCTCATTGATTTCTAGATTTTCTTCTTCCAAATATACACACTCAAGGCTATTGATTTCCTTCTAATCACACCTACATGACATTTTGATATGTTGAATTTTCACTATTATTTTTTTATTTCCATTTTGACTTACAAAGCTTAATTTCTAAATATGTCACAATTTCCTAATTAATTTTTTATTGTTATTCTTGATTTCTGGATTGTTAACTGTGGCTATATTATACTTTTCATATAATTTCATTCCCTGGAAATTTTTTGAGGTATGACTTAGAGCCTAACTTTTAGTCTATTTGGATAACTGCTCCATAGGCACTTGAAGATGGTATTTATTCTATTCTTATTAGTTACCTTGTTCTATATAGGTCAGTTAAATCAGGGCTGTTACTTTTGAGCAGAATTTCTATACTCTACATTTGGTCTGCTTATTCTGTCAGTCACTGAAAGGAATTTGCAAATTATACCATTCTGGTTATGAATCTGTTCATTTTTCCTTTTAGTTCTGTTGACCCATATATTGTTTGAAGCCATTTCATTCAGGTGCACACTCACTAAGTGTTGTAATTTTCTGGTGGATTAAACCCTTTAAGATCTTGAAATATTCCTCTTCTTTTTCAGTAATATTTTTTGTCTTAATGCCTACTTTTCCTGATATTAATATAGAAAAGCCATATTTTTAAGCTGTGTGTACATTGTATATCTTCTTGTCACTCTTACTTTAAAGCTTCTGTGTATTAAACTGAAAAGGTGTTCCTGTAAACAGCATATGATTAGCTATTTTGCTGTTGTCTTTTGTGTTTTTCAAGAGTTCAAATCGACAATCTTCAATATTTAATTCATTGGCACTCAACATAATTATTATTAGAGTTGGGTTTTATCTATTATGATACTGATTGGTTTCTATTATCCCACTGAATGTATGTTAATTTACTCATTTTTGCTTTTTTGTACAAGTAAATTTAAAATTCTTTTTATTTTTCTCAATTAGCTTGTTAGACATAAATCCTTTTAGTTTTACTTTCTTAGATGCAGTAGGTATCATTGCATGCATTGTTGACTTATTAGTACTTTGAACTATGCTTACCAGTTAGATTTTTAAAGACTCTCCATACAGTTTTAGGACTTTGTAATAATAACTCATTTAGTTTCATTTTCTTTGTTATGTTATTGCTATAATACATTTTAATTTTACTTGTATTTTATGACCACTAGCACTTAATACTTGTTTTACACAATTATTTAATTTTTACATATTGATACATCTCTTTTTCATAGTTCTTCATTCTTTCCAACATTTCTGTTTTCTGTCTGAGGCAGTTTTCTTTCTGAGAATACATTCTAGTATTACATTTATTTATTTATCTATCATCTATCTATCATTTTAAGAATGAGACAGAAGAAGCTGGTGGAGGTGGGGAGAAGAGAAAGAGAGAAAATCTTAAGCAGGCTCCACATGAGCACAGAGATGACATAGAGCCTGATCTCATGACCAGAGTCAAAATCAAGAGTTGATGCTTAACTGAGTTACTCAGGTGCCTCTAGTATTATTTTTAATGGAGATCTACTGGTGACACATTTTCTTACCTTTTGTTTGTCTAGAAGGTCTTTATGTCACATTACTTTTGAAGTTAACTAGTATACATTTCTAGGCTATATCGGATCAACCCTCTCAGAGATGTTAATTTTAAACTCTGGACCAAAAACTAAAAGCATTTGGAAGTACTAAAGAGTCCCCAAAATCATTTAAAAAAATAAATAGCTTATTATTTAAAGGAAAAGCTGTATGAGGTTTGTTTGCATAACAATTTTATATGTATATCTCATATATAGCCTGAGACACACCCTATTCTTGGCAGGTCTTTCTGGTTCAGAAGTTAGAGGAGAGAGCTTGAAAAACGAGAATATATTTCTTTTTTTTTTTAAATGAAGTAAGTAATGACAAAAATTTTCTAAATATTGTGACAAATATGAACTCACAGTGTGAAAAAGGATAAATGCAAATAAAATTAAACCTAAGCACATTGCAAACCAACTACTGGAAGCCAAAGATATGAAGAAAATATTTAGAGCTGCTTAGAAAAGTATGTCATATATATATAGTGAAAGAAGATAAATTACTAAATATTTGGAAAGTGACATATTTGCAAATCATGGTCAAAGGAGAAATCAATAATGAAACTATAAAATATTTAGAGTAGATGATAATGAAAATAAAACATAAAAATTTATGGGATGCAAATAAATCAGTGTTACATTAAAATTTTTTTAGTTTAAAAATGTTTATATTAGAAAATAAGTATTTATTCTTATAAAGATATGTATGTCTTGCTTTGCTTTCTATAGTTTTAAAAAGATGTTTAGGATATGGAAATAACATTATGTAACACCTAATATCTAATATTATCACAAAATAAAATGTTTAAAGAAAAATAAAAAAAAAGAAAATAAGTAATTAAAGTGAATAATGCAAATTTCTAGCTTCACAAGCTATAAAAAGATAAGCAAACTTAAATGAAATGAATATTAGTGGTAGGAAAGAAGCAGAATAATAAACATTGATAGAAGAACTTGAAGAAGGCACACATAAATGAAAGGATATTCTGTGGTCATAGATTGGAAGAATTACTATTAGTGAAATGTTCATATTATTCTGAGCAATCTACAAACTCAATGTAGTTCCTTTTAAAATTCCAATGCAATCTTTCACAGAAACAAACAACAAAAAGTAATCTATGTGGAACCATAACAACCCCAAGTAGACAAAGCAATCTTGAGAAAAAGCAAAGATGTAGGTAACACATTTCTGATTTCAAACTGTATTTCTAAACTGTAGTAGTTAAAACAGTATGGTACTGGCATTAAAACAGGCACAGAACAATGGAACAGAATAAAGTTTCCAGGAAAATCCACATATGATTCATTAATTTATGACAAAGGAACCAAGATGTATAATGGGGAAAGGACAAGATCGTCAGTAGATGGTTTTGGCAAAATTGGATGACTATTTTAGATCATATACAGAAATAAACTCAAAATACACTCTAAGGCTTAAATGTAAGACCTTAAACTATAAAAATCATAAAAGAAAACACAAGGCATAAGTTTGACTTTGGTCATGGCAATGATTTTTTGGATTTAACACCAAAAGCACAAGGAAAAAAAAAACAAAAATAAACAAGTGGGACTACATCAAACTAAAAAGTTCTACACAGACAAGGAAATCATGAACAAAATGAAAAACCAATCTACATAATGGGAGGAAACATTTGCAAACCATATATCTGGTAAAGGGTTACCATCCAAAATATACAAGGAACTCACACAACTCAATAGCAAAACAACAAAATTTTTTAAAAAATGGGTGCAGGAACTGAATAACATTTTTCCAATGTAGTCATACAAATGACCAACTGGTATATTAAAAGGTGAATATTGCTAATCATCAAGAAAATGCAAATCAAAACCATAATGAGATATCTCACCAGCTATTAGAGTGGCTATCATCAAAAAGACAAGGGATTGTAAGTGTTGGTAAGGCTGTGGAGAAAAGGGACACTTGTACAATGTTGCTGGGAATGTAAAATGGTGCAGCTACTATGGAAAACAATATAGAGGTTCCTCAAAAACTTAAAAATAGAACTACCATACAATCTAGTAATCCCACTTCTGAGTATATATCCAGAGGAAATGAAAACAGTATGTCAAAGTGATACCTGCCTTACCAAGTTTAGTGCAGCATTAATTCATAATAGTCATGATATGGAAACAAGTTAAGTGTTCATTAATAGATAAATGGGATAAAAAAAGATATAGTATATATACACAATGGAATATTATTCTGCCAAGAAAAAGAAGAAATCCTGCCATTTGCAACAAATGGATGGACCTTGAGGGCATTATATTAAGTAAAAAGTGAAATAAATCAGAGAAATATACAAATGTTGCATGATATCACTTACATGTGGAATCCCTCTCCTGCACCAAAACAAATGAAATTCATAGAAACAGAATAGAAAATGGGTTGCTGGGGGGAAATATGGAGAGGTTAGTAAAAAGTACAATCTTAAACAAAAATAAAAAATAATAGAAGAAAGTGATAATTTGGAAAAACCAAAATAGAGAAGATAAGTAAAGCTAATAGTCAATTCTTTAAATTGATTAATAAAATTGCTAAACACTTAGGCGGATTGACCACATAGTAGAGAAATCAAGATTACAAAATTCAGAAAGAGAGAAGAGGTTGAGCACCATTTCTTACATTTTTGGCAGTTTGGGTTATCATTTTGTTTAATGCCTATTCAGTGTGTCCATCTACTTGTCTCTTGGTTATCAATTCACACAATTTTCTAAAAGCATTTTGTATGCTGCAGCAGGTGAGTGCAAGAACAGCTGTAGTGAGACAAATTAAGCAATCCTGGGAATCCCTGGGAAAACCTAATGATGATAACACGTGAGAAAGATTGGATTTTTATTGTTTGGATCAGGAGGAGCTGGTAGGTATTACATGTAAAACACAGAATAAAAAATGTAATCTATCTGAATGACTAAGTTTGTATATTTGGAAATATATGCTTTATCAAGTAGGAATGGATGCATCCAAATAATAACACACAACCAAAAAATAATGGCTTAAAGAAATAGGCCCTGCACTATTCACATAGCAAGAAGACTAGAAGATGGCATTGAGTGCTTTTAAGCTGATTCAAATATATCATCAGGACCTCAGATTCTTTCTAAATTTCTGTTCCACATATGTTTAGGATTTTGACTTTGCTGCCTCAGACTTGTAGGATGCCTGTAACACTTTCCAGCATTTTATCTATGTTTCAGGCAGAATTGGGAGAAGACAAAAGCACTCTTTATAATGCTTTGTTTTTATTTGGCATGAGTAATCATCTCTAGAAAACTTTTCCAATAATCTCGTTAATCAAAATTGGGTTATTAGCCCATCTATGAAAAAAATCATGGGTAAATGGAAATGAGATTACATTTCTAGTGAAGGTAGGTCATGGCTAATTTACCACAAGTATATTCTATTATCAGGGAAAAAAGGGTAAGAGTAAACAAGTTTTGGGTAAACAATGGGCCATTTCTGTTAAATAGATATAGTACAAAATAATCATTTTCAAATTGTTCTCTGCAGAAATTCAGAGTTTCTTATTGAGTAATTTTAGTGACCAGAGGGGGTTCAGCATGTACAGGTCCATGTTCTACAACCCTATTTCAACTGTAGAGCCTAGGATTATTTTGCCTACATCATGTACTGTGTTTTTACACATTTCATTTGGAAATAAACTGAGAAAAAGAAAACCATTTATTTATAGAAACAAATAGATTTATTGTTTTTCAGACCAGAGTCTATGTGTCGCTTGCAGTTTGAGCTAAAATTTGGGCTTAGATATTACTTCCTTCTCTTGTTATGTTAGAACCTGAAAAAAGATTTTTAAAACTTTTATAACCTTCAGTTCCTCCATCTATAAAAGGAACATTGTAACAGTGCTTTTATTTAATAGAGTTATTTGAGTATTAAGTGAAATAGTATGTGTACAGAAGTATGACAAACTCCTGTTGAATGGGTATTTTAAGTTGTTGGTCAATGTCTAATACTTTAGAAAGCAACTTAAAAAGAAAAACAAACTGACGATAGAGTTTCTGTGTAAGGAGTGATGGAAACTTTTCCCTGAATAATTTCTGTTTATTGTTAATTCATGAATAGCTTGATTTTGACTGAGTTATCTAGAAGCAGACCTGAGACCTGTTTCATTGTACACAATTCATTGAAAGAGTGAGAAAATTATGGGGGAATGGGAATAGTACAGAGAACACGGCTGGTAAGGAAGTGGTCTCAGATGAATTTTTGCTTCAGCTGGATCTCGTGGGAAACTGGAGCATAAATTGTGCCGTAGAATTGGTTCATTTGAAACAACAAAGGCAGCCTTTTGTACTGCCTTATCATTCAATTACTGTGGCTTGCCCCTGGTATGTGGGGATAATATTTTATATGAAAGAACTCTCATTTGGCCGGTGGCGATTATTCAGGAAAAGGGTCAGCTACAAGTTTTAGCATCCAATATACATTGTAGCCAGATTATGTGTACACAGATTAATAAAGGAGATCTTCATGCAGTATCAACAATGTCCATAAGTTTGCATCCATGAGCTCTGCTTATGAAATTAGATTCACTCCATTCAGGTATACTTCCCAAGAATTTAGGTTGATGACAATTTCTGGAAAAAAATATAAGATGAAGTTAGTAGTGTGAATTATAGTTCTTGCTGCTATACTTGGTCCCCCCTTAAATCACCCTCATTATGTCCCATTTTTACCTTCTCTTTTAAATTTCTACTCCCACTTGGCTAGCAGTTTGCTTGTCTAAATGACTTTCTCAGGGTGTGATTCAGACCTCTTCTCTGAAAAATCTAAGGCCCATATACCATCTCCGTATAACACTGTGTTGTCAGTACTTGCCCATTTTAATTTAAAACTGGGGATGGAAAACAATAACTCTGAATAACATGGAATATAACCTAAGTACCAGACCTATCCTCCTCTGTCTCTATTATGTCCCTATTATGTAGCAGACTATTTCTTCATAATGATCAAAATCAGTTATAACCTGCCAAAAAAGTCACTTTTTTTTTTGCCTGCTGGTCAGCTGGCACATGAAATCTAAATTGTCTAGTCAGTAGTTATAGCTTTAAGTTTACTGAAACACTAATTGTGTCCTCTAGAGGAAGCATTTCTTTCTTTGGGAATAAGGACTTCTAAACACTTAGAATCTAAAATTGTGTTCATAAGAAGCCCAAATTTCCAAAATGGGTGAGCAGGAATGATGGTGAAGAGGACCATTCCTACTTTTATCCCTACAATTTTTATCCCATGTAGTAATGTCTACTCTTTAATGACAGAGTATCATACAATAGTCACTGCTTAAGTTATATATTGTTTTGAAGTGTAATGTTTTATGCTCACTGGCTTGTTACCACCAAACCAGTACATATGTAATACTTCTGAAACACTTCCTCTGCTGCATCATGCTGGCAACTTAGGAATACTGTCCAGTAATATGAGGTAGGACCAGTGGATTTCATGGTCATGTCCTGAATCCTCTGTGCAGTAGGTAAGTCCCTTGGTCTGAGGCAATGGTACATGTAATCACATGGCAGTAGGTCAAATATCTTTTGAGACCTCTGATAGTAGTGTCAGGTGAGGTACCGTAAATAAGAAAGGAAAATCCATACCTAAAATAGATGCCAGTCCTAGTTGGGATAATTTCCTTTTCCGTGGTAAAAGAGATTCAAGGAAATCAATCTGCCATGAAACAGATGATGGTTTCCTCAAGGAAGTTTCTGTAGTGAGGATGTTGATTTTAGGAGTGGTTCTGATATTTAGTAATAGCAGTAGCTGTTAGAAATGTATAGATAGCCTCCATCTCTGCATCCAAGGTTCTCAGTTTATGAGTACATTTTACCAGGGTAGATGGGGACAGAGGATGAACACAGCTACCAACCAAAGTAATTCTGTCCACTGTAGGGTTTTTTTTTTTTGTTTGTTTGTTTTATTTTGTTTTATTTTGCAGCGAATGTTCTTTGATGGGTATTCGTATGCGTTACAGATTTCCTCTTACTTTCTGCCAACTGACCAATCAGCTAAGCCATTTTATTCTGTCTGTGAGTTTGTGTATATCTTTAAATAAAGCTACATCTCTTCTCAGACTAGGTGTATCATAGGATGCACTGCCCTAAACTATGCCCATGGGCTGCATTTCTTCTTACTATTGTCTTTAAGGGTCACTACTTACTTAAGTAGGAAAACCACAACCCATATTTATGCCTGCCAAACCCAATCAGCACTTGCTCCATAAGCAGGTCATAGAAAACCCATGTTGGATGTTCGTGCAAGATTGAGACAGAGGTCTGGGCTCCTTGTTTAGGCAGCTTACACAAGCCCTCTGCAGTTGTATGTGTGCATTGCAAATGTTCTACTTCAATTTTATGGTAGTTTGCTGCTGAGACCACCTGATCTTATGCCTTGTTGGGTCCAGCAGTACATGAAGCTTGATAGATAATTTTGTTTATATGCCTGTTTAGTGTGCTGTAGTCAGGTGCTCACTCTCAACTTGGGCTCAGTAGCATTCAAGTAGTATTCAAGAAATTTTATTTTAAAAAATAAACTTTACTTTAGAAAAGTTTTACATTTACAGAAAAATTGAGAAGATAACTCAGGAAGTTTTCATAAACCATTTATCCAGATTCCTTATTATTAAAATCTTATGTTAATATAGTAGTTTTGTTATAATTGATAAAACAGTATTGATATATTATTATTAACTAAAATACATAATATATTCATATTTCCTCATTTTTTAACCTAGTATTTTTTTTCTGTTCCAAGATACAATATTACATTTAATTGTCAAGTTTCCTAAAACTTGTATCCACCACAGTGGTTTCTTAGATTTTCCTTGTTTTTGATGGTCTTGACAGTTTTGAGGATTGCTGGTCAGATATCTTATGAAACATCTCTCAATAGGGAATTTTCTATTTTTCTCATGATTAGATTGAACATATATTTTAGGGAAGAATCAGAGAGAGAGTGCTGTTTTCAATACATCACATCAAAGAAATATGTTATTAATGTGATTTATTGCTTTTGATGTTAACCTTCATAACTTGGCTAAGGTAGTATTCATTGGGTTGCTCTACTATAAACCCACTCTTTATCCCTCCTTCATATTTTATTCTTTGGAAGGAAAACATTATGCACATTCCTTGTGTAAAGAGTAGAGAGATATACTTCATCTCTTAGAGGCAGAATATCTACATAAATTATTTGAATTTTTTTTTTGTATAGGAGATTTTCCTTTTCTCCCTCATTTATTTATTGAATCCTGTATAAGTGTAAGTCCATAATAAGTATGGATATATATATATAATACTTTTATAATATATATAATATTTTTATAATATATATAATACTTTTAATTGTAATTATTTTATTGCAAATTCATCATGGCATGTTTGGCCTTCAGTAGATCTTTCTATTGCCCCTGTATCCCTTTACATACGACCATCCTCACCATTCCTACCCCAACGTCTGCACCCCCAGGATTTACTTTATTCAGGAACAATAAGATACTCCAATATATTGTGTATTTAATTCTTGTTCCAGCCCAAGGATTAACCATTTCTCCAAGGAGCCCTAGGTTCTTTTGTTGGAAAACTGTGTTAAAAAACAAGATATGTACAATAGATATGCCGATTGCTACTAACATGTTGTTGTTTCTATATCCTCTTGGTTGATTGAACAAGTGCATATATGTGTATATCCCAACCAGAGTATAAACACATGTCTGTAGATATTTCTATATGTATCTGTCCATATTAAGCTAAACAGGAGTTTCTTCTGATGTCTCTGATTCTAATGGATTACAACATAAATCATTCCAGCTTTCTCCCCTCAGGATTGTTTTTTTTGAAAGGTTTATAGTCCTTTCTGTCAGACAGCATAAATCCTCTCTCCAGAACCACAGGGGTCTGTGCTCTGCCTTGCAACATTCACATTAAATCTTTCCAGATGTTTTACCTGCATTGTGATGTGTTTTTTCTCCAGCGAACACATCACACCCTAGTATCATGTGACCCTCCATGTCCTGTTGTTCTTGTGTCAAATGCTGAATATTCCTAGCCTGGACTTGCTATAGAATGCCTTTGTTCCTCCCACACTTTGGGACTCAATTAAAACTATTATATTAGAATCATCTGATAAATGGTTTGGAACAGTATTTCAAAAGATGGAACGTGCTAATTCCAAAATCTGAAGGTAATTATCAGATGTCTGGCTTCTTTTATGAGTTAGGTGGTACAAGGTATAAGATCTTGTTGTTTGCATTGGATAGCTTGCACTGGATAGCATGGCCTAATAAGTGCCAGAATACTAGATCCCCTAAAATTTCCCTTTTTTTTTGACAGGCCTCTCTTTTTAGAGTTTATTTCCTATTCTTTAATGCCCATGTGAGCTTAACAAGTAAGAGTAATGTGATACTCTGTGCAATGTTCAGAAAGAACAAAGCAGGAGAATTAGTGCACTCCTAGTTCATAACAATGGATGTAATCTTGCCTGTCTTGTGAAGATTATCTGTTTCTGTTCCTCCTTTAAGCCAGTTATGTGAGCAGGGAAGGGGAGTATTTGGCAAATCAGTTGTTGGCTGTGCTCTGAGGTTAGGTGAAAGAGTTGCTACTCGCTGGGTACTACGTTTGGGTGGGCCTGTTGTCTAGGCTGTGCATTTGAGCAGGGCTACTGTGTGGTTTCCCTGATCAGGCTAGACCATTGGCTGTCCTTTTTGGTCAGGTGGGACCACTAGCTAGGCTCCTATGCAGGGTGGTGCTTCTTATGATTTCACTATTAGGCAGAGCTATGACGAGTTCTAAGACTGCTCCTGGTTAGGTAGGGTCTCAGGGTATTCTTTCTAACCAGATGGTACTCTGTGTTCAGGTGAGGGTACAGGCCCTGCTTCATGGTTGGACAAGTCCTCAGGCTGTGCTTTGTGATTAGGTGGAGATTCAGACTATGCCCCAGTTTGGGGCAGGGGTGCAGGAGGAGCTTCATGATCAAGTAGGCCTCTGATGTTTTACTTTTAGTAAACTTGCTGGCTGGGAATTTTGATTGAGAGGAACCTCCTGCTGTATCCTGTAGTTGGGTGGTGCTAGAGACTGTGCTCTGAGGTCTGGTGGTTTTAGCTGGGCTTCCTTTTTAGGTGGGACTGAAAGCTATGTTCCATGATTAAATGGAGTCATTGTCTGGTTTTCCTGCCATAGGATGGGTTCAGCAATGAGGCAAAGCTGTAGGTTGGATTTCAGAGCTGGACAATATATAAAAATCTGGTTACTGAGGTTGTTCAGGGCCACTGTTCAGGCTCCCTCATTATTTGGGGACCACAGTACAGCTGGTTTGGCTCTTGCCCATAATCAGCTGTAGAATGGACTTTGCAGCTACCTGGATTTTCTGGTCAGGCTTCTTCCTAGTTAGGCAAAGATTCAAATTTGCCTCTTGCCTGGGTAGGGCCTTAGAATCGGTTTCATTGCCAGAATGGGTGATTGGGTGGGAACCTAAATCAGGCAGAAATACCTATGGAACTCCCTGACTGGACAGGATTACAGGGTTGGTTCCCCAATGGGCAGAATTGCTGGGGATATCTGTCCAGGTGCCACTGTAAGTGCTGCTGTAGAAGGGTCAGTGTAACTGCCCAGGTTCTTTGGTCAATCCTCCTGGGTATATGGGACTGTAAGCTATACTCAGTAGTTGGGCAGGGCTTCAAATTTGCTTCTGTGCAATTCTGTGGAGAGGTAAAATTCTGTGGAGAGGTAAAACAGTCTCCAGATCCATCCACTTGTTGAATGGTACCTAGAATCAAGTAGAACTGGCAACCATACTCCCTAGCTTGACTCTGGCACCAGCTCTGCTTTGCAGATGAGCAGAGATGCTTGCTTGCCGGGATCTCTGCTCAAGGAATACTCCAAGGAGGAATGCAGTCTTAGATCTGGGCACTGGTTGCGTAAGCCCTATCCCCCTTCTCTTCTCTTTCCAATTCCCAGTGGTCAAGCCCTACAGAGTCATTCCTGTGGGGTAAGACTTCAATTTGCCTCCAGGGAAGCATTCTGCAGTGTTAGGGGAAACTGGATGTCCCTTAAGCTTTCTGTTTTTCACTGAAGAAAACATATACTCAGAGAGGCCCTCTTGTGGTATTGTGTCTGTCTGGGCTAGGGAAAGGTGATCAGAGTCCAGTCACTCCTCTCACCCTTCTAATGTGGTCCTTCTTGGTCTCTGTGGTCCAGGGAGGTGCTTTAACCTCACCCCAGGGTTTTGGGATTTTCCCAGTGCTATCTTGTTTATGGATAGTTTCTAGTTGGTCTTCTTATGAGGGGGATTGAAGTCAAGAAAAACTCATGTCATTATCCTCATGATATCACCCAGAAAAATGACATCACCCAGAAACATATTATTTCATGATAATAAACTATATTACCATTGTGAAGGAAACTTTTTATTATTCATTTTATATGTCATGAAGATCCTAAATATGGAAATGAAAACTGTAGTTACCATCCATTAGAGAATCAGAGCTTAATTTGCTTATAGCATCTGGATCAGCAAGATTAGATTATTATCCTAATTAAATGACTATGGACCAAGTAATGTGTTGTTTAGTTAGAATATTCATTCTGACCCTACCAACATTTCTACTGAGAGATTTTCATTGTCTAACTTAATATATAAAAATATACTAAATGTAAAGCAATCTACACATTTAATGCAATTCCTATCAAAGTACCATCCATCTTTTTCAAAGAAATGGAACAAATAATTCTAAAATTTATATGGAACCAGAAAAGACCTCGAATAGCCAAAGGGATATTGAAAAAGAAAGCCAACGTTGGTGGCATCACAATTCCGGACTTCAAGCTCTATTACAAAGCTGTCATCATCAAGACAGCATGGTACTGGCACAAAAACAGACACATAGATCAATGGAACAGAATAGAGAGCCCAGAAATAGACCCTCAAATCTATGGTCAACTCATCTTCGACAAAGCAGGAAAGAATGTCCAATGGAAAAAAGACAGCCTCTTCAATAAATGGTGCTGGGAAAATTGGACAGCCACATGCAGAAAAATGAAATTGGACCATTTCCTTACACCACAGACGAAAATAGACTCAAAATGGATGAAGGACCTCAATGTGTGAAAGGAATCCATCAAAATCCTTGAGGAGAACAAAGGCAGCAACCTCTTCGACCTCAGCTGCAGCAACATCTTCCTAGGAACATCACCAAAGGCAAGGGAAGCAAGGGCAAAAATGAACTATTGGGATTTCATCAAAATCAAAAGCTTTTGCACAGCAAAGGAAAAAGTTAATAAAATCAAAAGACAACTGACAGAATGGGAGAAGATATTTGCAAATGACATATCAGATAAAGGACTAGTGTCCAAAATCTATAAAGAACTTAGCAAACTCAGCACCCAAAGAACAAATAATCCAATCAAGAAATGGGCAGAGGACATGAACAGACATTTCTGCAAAGAAGACATGCAGAGGTGCCAACAGACACATGAAAAAGTGCTCCATATCATTCGGCATCAGGGAAATACAAATCAAAACCATAATGAGGTATCACCTCACACCAGTCAGAATGGCTAAAATCAACAAGTCAGGAAATGACAGATGCTGGCGAGGATGCGGAGAAAGGGAACCCTCCTACACTGTTGGTGGGAATGCAAGCTGGTGCACCCACTCTGGAAAACAGCATGGAGGTTCCTCAAAATGTTGAAAATAGAACTGCCCTATGACCCAGCAATTGCACTACTGGGTATTTACCCTAAAGATACAAACGTAGTGATCCAAAGGGGCACATGCACCCGAATGTTTATAGCAGCAATGTCCACAATAGCCAAACTATGGAAAGAACCTAGATGTCCATCAACAGATAAATAGATCAAGATGATGTGGTATATATACACAATGGAATACTATGCAGCCATCAAAAGAAATGAAATCTTGCCATTTGCGACAACATGGATGGAACTAGACCGTATCATGCTTAGTGAAATAAGTCAAGTGAAGAAAGACAACTATCATATGGTCTCCCTGATATGAGTAAGTGGTGATGCAACATGGGGGCTTAAGTGGGTAGGAGAAGAATCAATGAAACAAGATGGGATTGGGAGGGAGACAAACCATAAGTGACTCTTAATCTCACAAAACAAACTGAGGGTTGCTGGGGGGAGGGTGGTTAGGAGAAGGGGGTGGGATATGGACATTGGGGAGGGTATGTGCTTTGGTGAGTGCTGTGAAGTGTGTAAACCTGGTGATTCACAGACCTGTACCCCTGGGGATAAAAATATATGTTTATAAAAAAATAAAAAATTAAAAATATATATATATACTAAATGTGAGTGAAATTTGGGAATTTACCTATGTGACCCCATTCAATCTGCCATATAAGAGCATTGAGAAGATCATATAAAATTACGTTAGTATGCATATGTCTTTGAAACTTATTTCTATTTATTCTTATTGTAGTGTAAGTTAATCATGAGATTGGCTACCTTTCTAGATTTGCATTCATTTTAAGATCTATGCCATACACATGTTAATATGTCTAAATGATCTTTTTCCCCAATTTTCCTGATTTTTGATTCATGTGCAAAGTTGTGAATCAGATTGAATCGCCTAAACGAATTCTCACACTCCCCCAAACTTCCTGTGTGTTTGCACCCTGTCTGTTTGAACGTTTATATTTAGAATTCTCAAACATGCCCAGGGAGTAAGAAATATACAACAGAAACATCTGTTCCTCTTGGCAAACTATTTCATGCTTTTTTACTTTTGCAGGGTCAAGAAAAATACCCAGGGATTGTTTTCATATTGGAGGGGTTTAACATTTTTTTTTTTGTAATCTTAACTTTAATGCCATGATTTAAACATACACACACACATGTGCAAGCTCAGAGGGAAAGAAAGTATACACAATGGTTACATTGATAGAAACAACTGATCTTCTTTTCTCTATATGTGATTTTTGCATTATGGTTTCATCAGCTTATTGAGAGAACATAAACCACCCTTCACTTACCCAGCCAGCCTTTCTGCTGCCCCATCCCTTCTCTCACTCATTCTACCATTAGATTTTATAAGCATGAAAGAAATGTTTTAAAAATAAAAGCAAATTTTCTTGGATGTCAGCTTATCTTGTTGCTCCTCAGTTAGCTAAGGTCAAAACTGTAAAGCTTATTTATACCTTTTGGCAAGTCTGGAGGCTGAATTCACTTTTTAGAAATATACTGTAAAGGTCACAGCTAAATGTGGTCTGGTTCCTGCTAATTCTTCCTGGGCAAGGCCTCAAGCACACATTTCCCATTCTCAGTAGCTTTTGAGGGGGTGCCTTAGGAAAAGAAGGAATGATAATTTTAACACCCATCCTCCCTTATCTAATTCCCTCTTCAAAAATTCATCTAAGCCTCTGGGGCCAATTAATTCTTTTGAAGGCTAAGAATAGCCCCAAGACAAGATAAAGCCTTTCATATTGGTATTATTTTACAGTGAATACCTCTAATTGTCTTTTGTTTGATAGAAATAAAATTGTTGCCAACAGTGTTGGGAAATCATAAAGATCTTGTTAATGGGAAGTGGCTTTAAAAGATAGCGAACACTACTATTAAGATAATTATGGTTTGAATGTTTACTTCAAATTGCTAGATCTAAAACTACCAAGTATAACAACAATTCAATATTTATCTAAGGTGTATAGTGTTAAGCACCTATATGAGGCTATACCAATACCAACTTTTATCATCAGAGTGAAATAAGTCTGTCATTAAAGTAATTTGTTCAAGAGGAACATTTGTAGAGTATGCCTTACTTTTAGTAAAATTGAGGTAATCTATGTAAAGCTTCTAATATAATACTTGCCACATTGTAAGCATTCAGTAAATAGTAATGATCTTTGTTTGTTTAAAGGCTACAATTCTTAGCCTATAGCTCTTGTATGAGGATTGTGATTTTTTTCTATGATTAAACTTCATTTTAATTTTTGAGCCTCCATTCTACCAGGCACCAAGTATTAAACTTAACAAACTGGTGTTCAATTCATAGGGTTGTTTATCTTATGGACTTAATTAAGGCCAACACTGGACTTGAGAGGCAAGATATACCTAAAAGGGTCATGGGCATGCATTTATGATGGTTTGTACTATGAAGTCCTCATTCACTTCTGCTTATGGGCAGTAGGTCCACAAACACTTTTGGTTCATTTTGACATATTGCTTCATCTTGACTTAATAGCCTTCCAGGTTTATTAGATTGAGCTGCTCCTGGCTACAGAAGCAAACATTTTGTGGCTGCCTGATCCATGATAGGTACAAACAGGAATTTTATCGAGTTATCTCAGAACTTGTTGCATAGAGAACCCATGCAGATATTTCTTATTCTTTCACATCAGGCTAGAAAGGGGAAGACTTTGATTCTTGTTTTTTTTTTCTGAGCCCTAACTACAAAAAGTGGCTTAGGCTCTCATCTACTCTTAAGTTCCCCAAACTAAAATCTATCAGCAGTTCCCATCCTCACCTCAGGATTTATACATGGGAGACAAGGTTCCTTCTAGGGAATCATCAGCATTTAAACTTTTTTTTTTATTTCTTATTCTTTAACTTTCTTGAAGGTACACCCTAAAATTAATTCTGACCTGTTTAGTTTCCTAAATTACTTATAACATAAATTTTAATTTCTAAATAATTTAAGATTAAGGATTTTGAAATTAAAAACCTTAGCTTGTGAAATAAAAGGATGTTTTTTGTCCTTTTGCTGTGAAGAGAGAAAGAAATAAAGCCTCCAGCAGAATGGGAAAAGGTAAAGTCCATATCAACACCTTGGAATATTGCCCTGCTACATTTGTATAATTCTTAATGATGACTACTTTTTATCATGTGCTTATCATTTAATAGCCAATGAACCAGTATTTAAAATATATTCTCAAATTCAAACAAATTTAAAGATAGACATTTTTATCTTTAAATTTGCTGATAAATGGGCGCCTGGGTGGCTCAGTGGTTAAGCCGCTGCCTTCGGCTCAGGTCATGATCTCAGGGTCCTGGGATCGAGTCCCGCATCGGGCTCTCTGCTCCGCAGGGAGCCTGCTTCCTCCTCTCTCTCTCTCTGCCTGCCTCTCTGCCTACTTGTGATTTCTCTCTGTCAAATAAATAAATAAATAAATCTTTAAAAAAAAAAAATTTGCTGATAAATAAATGTCAAAGAGGTTAAAGATAAAAATAAAAATTGATAATTGACTTTCCAAGTTTCAATGCTACCTTAACCCTTATGCTTTAGATGTTCAAATAAATTGAGAAAAGTACATGGAGTTTTGAGTAGGTTAGATGTCTTCCTGTGAACTAGGAATGTATATATCATGGAAATGTTAAGAGTTTTAAGTAGTAGGTATATAAGAAAATACTTTGTTCTCATTTTAATACATCAAGACCAAAGTCAGTTATAGATAGTTTAAAAAAATGGAAATTTTCTTATAGTTTTCTTCCTGAGAGTTATATATAACTTCTTGTTAAAACTACTCAGTGTGAGGGACTTTTGCAAAATGGCGGGTTAGGAAGATTCTGAAATCATTTCCTCCCACAGACACACCAAATTTACATTTACAAATTGATTGTTTTCTTCTAAAAAAAATACCTGAAAATTAGATGAAATACTTCTCCACAACAAAGGATAAAAAGACCATACTGAGATAGGTAGGAGAGGTGGAAACACAGTCTCGTAAAAACAAACAAACAAACAAACAAACACATTCTCCATGTGAACACAAAATAAGGATGGAGTTTACTATTCTGGCACTTCTCCTGTAGAAGTAAGAGAGTGTTGCCCTATGTCAGGCATCTCAAACCCTAAAACCTATACCAGAGAGATAAGTCCCGAAAATGCCCATCTTAGAAATTCAATGCGACTGATGTCCAAGGAAAGAAAAATTCTGTAAGAAACAGGGATTCCTCTTTAAAGGGCTCCCATGTAGTCTCATTCACCCCAAGACCCAGCATAAAAACAGCAATTGGAAAAGTGCCTAGACTAAATGTCAAGGGGATTCACTTACTAATCTAAATGATTCACTTATTAATCTTCTGGAGGGGCAGAAGCCAGTTAAAAAACCCTGGAATTGGAGGTACTGGCAGATGCCATTTTTGCACTCTCACCCCACTAGACAGGTATGTGATCTTCCATATATCACCCTCCTGTCATCTTGCTAAAGCAGTAAGGAGAAAGCACGAGTGGCTCTAATCCTCTGTCTTACTACAGCTGAAGACTTCATACTAAAGCTGAAGACCACAAGTGATTGCAAAACTCCCCCATTCCCTGGCTGGGAAAGGTAAGCATGAACAATTGTGACATTCTCTTGCTTCTCACTAAAGTCAATGACTGCAGGTGTTTGAGAAACCCCTGTGCTCCTTGGCTGGGGCTGGCAAGCATCAGTGGTCATGGCACTCTCATGCTCCTAGTCTAAGGCTGGGTCATGTAAACAGATAAAACACTTATAGTGCATTTTTGATCCTGTGGGAGTGAGCAGTCAAGATATTTTCCTGCTGCCTTTTTGAAACCAGAAAGATTGAAATCTTATTGAGCCTCTCTGCAGTGAGAAACTAGAAATAAATTACAGAAAGAAAGCTGGGAAAACTACATATACGTGGAGAGTAGGAACATGTTACTGAACAAAATACTGGGTCATCAAAGAAATTAAGGCAGAAATTAAAAAAAATACCTAGAGAGAGATGAAAACAGAAATACAACATACAAAATTATGTGATGCAACAAGTGCTTAGTTCTTATTTCTTAGAAGGAAGTTTATAGCAATACAGGCCCACCTCAAGAAAAAAGAAAAATCTCAAATTAACATTTTAACTTTACAACTAAAGAACTGGAAAAGGAAGAACAAAGCCCAAAGTTACCAGAAGGAAAGGAATAATAAAAATCAAAACAGAAATAAATGAAATAGAGACCAAAAAGACAATAGAAAAGATCAATGAGACTAAGAACTATTTTTTTTAAAAAGATAATTGAGCTTGAGAAAACTTTGGTTAATGTCACCAAGAAAGAGGTCTCAAGTACATAAAATCAGAAATGAAATAGAAGTTACAACTGATAGTAAGAATCTTGAGACTATTATGAACAATTATATGCCAACAAATTGGACAACCTAGGAAAAAGAGATAAATTCCTAGAAATACACAACCTCCCAAGACTGAATCATGAAGAAACAGAAAATTTTAATAGACCAATTTCTAGTTAGAAGATTGATAAGCAATTAAAAACTTCCTTGCAAAAAAGAGCCCAGGACCAGATTGGTGAATTCTACTAAAATTCAAAGAAGATTTAGAGCCCATCCTTCTGATACTCTTCTAAAAATCTGAAAGGAAGGAACACTTAAAAACTCATTTCAAGAGGCCAGCAATACCCTGATGCCAAAATCAGGCAAACACAAGAGCAGCAACAAAAATTATAGGCCAATATCCCTGAAGAACATGAATACAAAAATCCTCAACAAAATATTATCAAACTAAATTGAGCAATACATTAAAAAGATCATACACTATGATCAAGTGGGATTTATTCCAGAGATGCAAGGATGGCTCAACATTTGCAAGTCAATAGGTTTAATACACCATATTAACAAAATGAAAGGTAAAAATCATATGATTATCTCACAAAATATAGAAAAACCATTTGACAAAGTTTAACATCCACTTAACTTTCAACAAAAAACTTTCAACAAACTACATGTATAGGGAATGTGCCTCAACATAATGAAGGTTATACGTGACCAACCCACAGCTAATAGTCAACTCAATGGTAAAAAGATAAAAGCTTTTCCTCTAAGATCAGGAACAAGATAAGGATGCCCACTCTCCCTACTTTTATTCAACCAAGTCCTAAAAGTACTAGTCAGAGCCATTAGGAAAGAAAAGTAAGTAAAAAAGCATACAAATTAGAAAGGAAGCAGTAAAACTGTCATTATTGGCAAATGACATCATACTATATAGAAAAGTCTCCTAAAATTTTGTTAGAACTAATGAATTCAGTGAAGTTTCAGGATACAAACTTAACATACAGAAATCTGTTGCATTTCTGTGCACTAATAATGAGCTACTACAAAGAGAAATCAAGAAAAAAATTTCATTTATAATCTCATCAAAAAGAATAAAATTTCCAAGAATAAACTTAACCCAGGAGATGAAAGACCAGCACACTGAAAATTATGATTTTTCATATATGTATATAAAATATATCTCATATATTTATTTAATATATATTTCATATATATTAAATATACTAAAAATATGAAAGTACAAAACATAAAAAAAGCAACTGAAGAAGATAGAAATAAATGAAAAGACATTTTGTGTTCATGGATTGGGAGAATTAATTTTGTTAAAATGTCCATGCTACCCATAAAATAAATAACCCAGGTTAAAAAAAAAAATGGGCAGAAGACATAAATAGATATTTTTTCAAAGAAGACCAACAGATGGCTAACAGACACATGAAAAATGCCCAACGTCACTTATCATCTGGGAAATACAAATCAAAATTACAATGAGATATCACTTTACACCTGCTAGAGTCAACAACATAAATAACAGGTGTTGGCAAGGATGTGAAGAAAATGGAAGCCTCTTACACTCTTGGTGGGAATGCAAATAGAACCACTCTATGACCCAGAAATTGGACTACTAGGTATTTACCCAAAGAATATAAAAAATACTTATTAAAAGGAATTTATGCACCCTAATTTTTATAGCAGCATATCTATAATAGTCAAATTATAGAAATAGCCCAAGTGTCTATTGACTGATGAATGGACAAAGATGTGGTATGTATGATGAAATATTACTCAGCCATAAAAAAAATGAAAGAAATGTTGCTACTTGCAATGACATGGATGGTTCTAGAGAGTATTATGCTAAGCAAAGTAAATCAGTCAGAGAAAGACAAATACCATTCACTCATATGTGGAATTTAAGAAGCAAAAGGGGAAAAAAGAGAGAGAGACAAACCAAGAAAGAGACTCTTAACTATAGGGAACAAACAATGATTACCATGAGAGTGGGTGGGAGGAAGGGTCAAACAGGTGATGGGTATCAAGGAGTGTGCTTGCTGTGATGAGTACCAGGTGATCTATGAAGTATTGATCATACATTGTATGCATAAAACTAATACTACACTCATTGTTAACTAACTGGAATTTAAATGAAAACTTTAAAAAGTTGCCCTCTTTAGTAAGTGATTGTTTATAATTTACTTAGAAATTATATTATTGAATGAAATGTTCAACATTAAAAAACAAAAAGATTAATCCTACCCAAAATAATGTAAAGATTCAAAGCAATCCCTATAAAAATTCTAATGGTGATTTTAAAAGAACTAGAACAATTTATTCTAAAATTTATATAGAACCAGAGAAGACCCTGAGTAGTCAAAACAATTATGAGAAGGAACAAAGTAGAGATATCACATGGCCTAATTTCAAATAATATGACAAAGACATAATCTTTAAACCAGTGTTTAATTAGCGTTATTGGAAAAAAACAAAAAACTATAAACAAAAGAAAACACCCAAAAACAAAAACAGAAAAACAGACATATAGATCAATGGAACAGAACAGAGCACCCAGAAATAAATCCATGCATGTATGGTGAATTAATTTAAAACAAAAGGCAAAAATATGCCATGAGGAAAGGGAAATCTCTTCAGTAAATGTTGGGAAAACTGGACAGCTACATGTAAAAGAATGAAACCATACCACCTCTTTTACCTTACACAAAAATTTATGCAAATGGATTAAAGATTTGAAAATAAGTCCTGAAACCATAGACCATAAACTTCTTGTCATTGGTCTTAACAATGTTTTTTTATTTTTATTTTTTATCTGACTCCAAAGGCAAAGGAAACAAAATAAAAAATAAGCAAATGGGATACATCAAACTAAAAAGCTTATGAAAAGTGAAGAAAACTACCAAGAAAATGATGAAGCAACCTATGGTATGAGAGAAGTTAGTTTCAAATAATATATCTGATAAGGTGCTATTATCCAAAATATACAAAGAACTCCTACAAGTCAATAACAACAGCAACAACAACAAAAACCTAAAAAAGAACCAAAACAAAACCAAACAATCTAGTTAAAAAATGAGCATAGGATCTGAAGAGATTTTTTTTTTCCCCAAAGAATACATGTAGATGGCCAACAGGCACATGAAAAGATGTTCAGTATCACTAATCTTCAGGGAAATGCAAATCAAAACCAAGAAATATCAGCTTACGTCTACCAGAATGGGTATTTTCAGGAAAACAAGAAATAAGTGATGGCAAGGATGTGGAGAAAGGGAACTCTTATGAACTGTGGTGGGAATATGAGTTGGTTTAATCATCATGGAAAATGGTATGGAGGTTCCTCAAATAATTTGAAATAGAACTACCATATGATCTAGCAATTTCACTACTGGGCGTCTTTCCAATGGAAATGAGAATAATAATTCAAAAAGATATGTGTATTGCTATGCTAATTGCAGCATTATTTACAATAGCCAGGATAGGGAAGCAACTTAAATGTCCATAGATGGATAAATGCATGGTGATGTGGGGTATGTATGTGCATGTGAAAACATATACATAGACACATGATAGAATACTACTCAGACATGAAAAAGAATAAAGTTTTGGTATTTGTGACATTATGGATGAAAGTTGAGGGTATTATGCTAAATGAAATCGGTCAGAGATAGAAATACAAATTTAATCTGTTTTCATTTATATGTAGAATCTAAAAAAGCAAACTAAAAAATTGACTTATTGATACAAAGAACAGATTAATAGTTGCCCAAAATGAAAGATAGGGAATAGGGGCAAAATAGGTAAAGACAATCAAGAAGTACAAACTTCCAGTTATAAAATAAGTCATGAGGATGTAATGTACATCATTGGGAATATAGTCAATATTTTATTAATTTTGTATAGAAACAGATAGTAACTAGATTTATTGTGATCACTTTGTGGTGTACACAAATGTTGAATCACTGTATTGTACACCTGAAACTTGTATAATATTGTATGTCAGTTATTCCTCAATGGGAAAAAATGAAAAAAAAAAAAAAGCCAGTGTTAGATTAGATGTCAGATGCTTTAGGTCAAATGGTAAATTCCACAATTTGAGGAACTTCCTGGCTATTTTCCTGGATGTGCATTTTACATTCTCACCAACAGTGAATGTGTGATTAGATGTATTTGATAAGTTCAACTGTTAATAGAATTCTTAGTTATATCTCAATAAATCTGTGAAAAATTCAAATATCTTAATTGAAATTAGAAGGCTGCCCATGATCTTCTCCAGCTGCATTTGTCACTTTTCTTACTTTGACCCATCCCTCCCTAACATACAGATACTGGGTTTCATCAGTTTCCTTTATCTTACAAACTTATTACTCCTGAGTCCAAGAACCTGCTGTTTTCTCTTCCCAGAATATTTTTTCTCCTTTTTCTTGCCTTCCTTTCAAAAAACTAGCCATGTCCTATTTTCACCTTTCTATTCCAACCTAATTATCATTTTCGACTTAGTTATCTCTTCCTCTAGGGAGTCTTTTAATTTTCCAAATGCCTATGTATTACTACTTATTTCCCACGTTTTAGAATTCATTTCACTCTACAGCATTCACATAAAAATGATTTTTTTATTTTTTATTTTTTTTATAAAAATGATTTTTATAACAGTTTTAATAATAAAGATATAATTCCTGTTTTTTCATTTAAATCATAGAATTCATTGGCTTTTAGTCTATTCACAGTTGTGCAAACATCACCACAATCAATTTACCAATCATTATAAAAAGAACCCCCAACACTGGCTATCAACTTCCAATTCTTACTGGCTCTTAGCCAACTGCTAATTCACTTTCTGTAATTTGCCTATTTGAGAAATTTTGTATACTTTCAATTACATAAAATTTAATCTTCTGTGACTGGCTTCTTTTATAATAATGTATGTTTTCAAGGTTCATGTAACATAGCATGTTACAGCACTCCATTTTTTATGCCTGAATAATATTCTATAATATTAATGTACTACGTTTCATATATCCATTCATAAGTTGATAAACATTTAGGTTGTTCCCTATTTTTCCTATTATAAATAATTCTGTTGTTTGGGGAGGAATCAATTATTTTATTTTATTTTAATTTTTATTAACATATAATTCATTATTAGCTTCAGGGGTACAGGTCTATGAATCACCAGGTTACACTTCACAGCATTCAACATAGCACATACCTTCCCCAATGTCCAGAACCCAACCACCCTCTCCCTACTATCCTCCCCCAGCAAAGCTCAGTTTGTTTTGTGAGATTAAGAGTCTCTTATGGTTTGTCTCCCTCCGGAGCCCATCTTGTTGCATTTATTCTCTTCCTACCCACCAACCCTCCATATTGCCTCTCAACTTCCTCATATCAGGGAGATCCTGTGATAATTGTCTTTCTCTGGTTGACTTATTTTGCTAAGCATAACACCCTCTAGTTCCATCCACTTTGTCGCAAATGGCAAGATTTCATTTCTTTTAATGGCTGCATAGTATTTCATTGTGTATATATACTACATCTTCTTTATCCATTTATATGTTGAGGGACATTTAGGTTCTTTCCATAGTTTAGCCATTGTGGACATTGCTGCTATAAACATTCGGGAGCATGTACTCCTTTGGATCACTACATTTGTATCTTTAGGTTAAATACCCAGTAGTGCACTTGCTGGGTCATAGGGTAGCTCTATTTTCAAATTTTGGAGGAAACTCTATGTTGTTTTTCAGAGTGGTTGCACCAGCTTGCATTCCCACCAACAGGGTAGGAGGGTTCCCCTTTCTCCGCATCCTTGCCAGCATCTACATTCCTGGACTTGTTGATTTTAGCCATTCTGACTGGTGTGAGATGGTATCTCATTATGGTTTTGAGTTGTATTTCCCTGATGCCCAGTGATGTGGAGCACTTTTTCATGTGTCTGTTGGCCCCTCTGCATGTCTTCTTCACAGAAATGTCTGTTCATGTCCTCTGCCCATTTCTTGATTGGATTCTTTGTTCTTTGGATGTTAAGTTTACTAAGCTCTTTATAGATTTTGGATAATAGCCCTTTATCTGATATGTCATTTGCAAATATCTTCTCCAATTCTGTTAGTTGTCTTTTGGTTTTGTTAACCGTTTCCTTTGCTGTGCAAAAGCTCTTGATCTTGATGAAGTCCAAATAGTTCATTTTTGTCCTTGCTTCCCTTGCCTTTGTAAAAGTTCCTAGATAGAATTTGCTATGGCTGAGGTGGAAGAGGTTGCCGCCTGTGTTCTCCTCAAGGATTTTGATGGATTCCTATCTCACATTGAGGTCCTTCAGTAATTTTGAGTCTATTTTTGTATGTGGTATAAGGAAATGGTCCAGTTTCATTCTTCTGCATGTGGCTGTCCAATTTTCCCAACATCATTTGTTGAAGAGACTGTCTTTTTTCCATTGGACATTTTTTCCTGCTTTGTCAAATATTAGTTGATGATAAAGTTGAGGGTCTATTTCTGGGCTCTCTGTTCTGTTCCACTAATCTATGTGTCTGTTTTTCTGTCAGTACCATACTGTCCTGATGATGACAGCTTTGTAGTAGAGCGTGAAGTCTGGAATTGTGATGCCACAAACTTTGGCTTTCTTTTTCAACATTCCTCTGGCTATTTGAAGTCTTTTATGGTTCCATATAAATTTTAGGATTATTCCATTTCTTTAAAAAAGGATGGTATTTTAATAGGGATGGGATTAAACATGTAGATTGCTTTAAGTCGCATACACATTTTCACAATATTTGTGCTTCCAATCCATGAGCATGGAACATTTTTGCATTTCTTTGTGTCTTCCTCAGTTTCTTTCATGAGTACTTTATAGTTTTCTGATTACAGATTCTTTGCCTCTTTGGTTAGATTTATTTCTAGGTATCTTATGGTTTTGGGTGCAATTGTAAATGGGATTGACTCCTTATTTTCTCCTTCTTCTGTCTTGTTGTTGGTGTATAGAAATGCAACTGACTTCTGTGCATTGATTTTTATATACTGATGCTTTACTGAATTCCTGTACAAGTTCTAGCAGATTTGGAGTGGATTATTTTGGGTTTTCCACATAAAGTATCATATCATCCGCAAAGAGTGATAGTTTGACTTCTTCTTTGCCGATTTCAGTGTCTTTAATTTCTTTTTGTTGTCTGATTGGTGAGGCTAGGACTGCTAGTACTACCTTGAATTGCAGTGGTGATAATGGACATCCCTGCCATGTTCCTGACCTTAGCAGAAAAGCCTTAAGTTTTTCTCCATTGAGAATGATATTTTCAGTGGGTTTTTCATAGATGGCTTCGATGATATTGAGGTATGTGCCCTCTATCCCTACACTTTGCAGAGTGTTGATCAGGAAGGCATGTTGTACTTTGTCAAATGCTTTTTCAGCATCTATTGAGAGTATCATATGTTCCTTGTTCTTTCTTTTCTTGATGTATTGTATCACATTGATTGATTTGTAAATATTGAACCAACCTTGCAGCCCTGGAATAAATCCCACTTGGTCATGGTGAATAATCCTTTTAATGTACTGTTGGATCCTATTGCCTAGTATTGCAACTGCGTTCATCAAGGATATTGGTCTGTAATTCTCTTTTTTTGATGGGATCCTTGTCTGGTTTTGGGATCAAGGTGATGCTGGCTTCATAAAATGAGTTTGGAAGTTTTCTTTCCATTTCTATTTTTTGGAACAGTTTCAGGAGAGTAGGAATTATTTCTTCTTTAAATGTTTGGTAGGATTCCCCTGGGAAGCCATCTGGCCCTGGGCTTTTGTTTGTTTGGAGATTTTTAAGGACTATTTCAATCTCCTTACTGGTTATGGGTCTGCTCAAGTTATCTATTTCTTCCTGGTTCAGTTGTGGTAGTTTATATGTATCAGGAATGCATCCATTTCTTTCAGAATGTCAAATTTGTTGGCATATAGTTGCTCATAGTATGTTCTTATAATTGTTTGTATTCCTTTGGTATTGGTTGTAATCTCTCCTCTTTCATTCATGATTTTATTTATTTGGGTCCTTTCTCTTTTCTTTTTGATAAGTCTGGCCAGGGGTTTATCGATCTTATTAATTCTTTCAAAGAACCAGCTCCTAGCTTCATTGATTTGCTCTATTGTCTTTTTGGTTTCTGTTTCATTGATTCCTGCTCTGATCTTTATGATTTCTCTTCGCCTACTGGGTTTAGGCTCTCTTTGTTGTTATTTCTCCATCTCCTTTAAGTGTAGGGTTATGTTGTATATTTGAGACCTTTCTTGTTTCTTGAGAAAGGCTTGTACTGCTATATATTTTCCTCTCAGGACTGCCTTTGCTGTGTCCCACAGATTTTGAACCATTGTATTTTCATTATCATTTGTTTCCATGAGTTTTTTCAATTCTTCTTTAATTTCCTGGTTGACCCATTCATTCTTTAGAAGGGTGCTCTTTAGTTTCCATGTAGTTGGATTCTTTCCAAATTTCCTCTTGTGATTGAGTTCTAGCTTCAGAGCATTGTGGTCTGAAAATATGCAGGGAATTATCCCAATCTTTTGATACAAGTTGAGACCTGATTTAGGACCCAGGATGTGATCTATTCTGGAGAATGTTCCATGTGCACTAGACAAGAATGTGTATTCTGTTGCTTTGGGATGAAATGTTCTCTATGTATCTGTCATGTTCATCTGGTCCAGTGTATCATTTAAGGCCTTTATTTCCTTGTTGATCTTTTTCTTGGACAATCTGTCCATTTCAGTGAGGGGGCTGTTAAATCCCCTACTATTATTGTATTATTGTTGATGTGTTTCTTTGATTTTTGTTATTAATTGGTTTATATTTTTGGCTGCTCCCACGTTAGGGGCATAGATTTTTGAAATTGTTAGAGCTTCTTGTTGGACAGACCCTTTGAGTATGATATAGTGTCCTTCCTCATCTCTTATTATCGTCTTTGGTTTAAATCTGACTTATCTGATATAAGAATTGCCACCCCAGCTTTCTTTTGATGTCCATTAGCATGCTAAATTATTTTCTGTCATCTCGCTTTAAATCTGGAGCTGTCTTTGGGTCTCAAATGTGTTTCTTGTAGAAAGCATATCAGTGGGTTTTGGTTTTTTTTTATCCATTCTGATACCCTGTGTCTTTTGATTGGGACATTTAGCCCATTTACATTCAGGGTAACTATTGTGAGATATGAATTTAGTGTCATTGTATTGTCTGTAAGGTGACTGTTACTGTATATTGTGTGTCTTCCTTTCTGGTCTACTACTTTTAGACTCTCTCTCTGCTTAGACATCACCTTTCAATATTTCCTATAGAACTAATTTAGTGTTTACAATTTTTTTTAGTTTTTGTTTGTCACAGAAGTTCTTTATCTCTATTTCTATTTTTAGTGATAGCCTAGCTGGGTATAGTATTCTTGGCTGCACGTTTTTCTCATTTATTGCTCTGAATATATTATGCCAGCTCTTTCTGGCCTGCCTGGTCTCTGTGGAAAAGTCTGCTGCCAGTCTAATATTTTTACCCTTGTATGTTACAGATTTTTTGTCCCAGGCTGCTTTCAGGATTTTTTCATTGTCACTAAGGCTTGTAAGTTTTACTATTAGATGACGGGTGTGGACCTATTCTTATTGATTTTGAGGGGGGTTCTCTGTACCTCCTGGATTTTGGTGCTTGTTTCCTGTGCCATATTAGGGAAATTCTCTCCAATAATTCTCTCCAATATACTTTCTCCTCCCCTCTTTCTTCTTCTTCTGGAATCCAATTATTCCAATGTTGTTTCATCCTATGGTATCACTTATCTCTCGAATTCTCATCTTGTGGTCCAGTAGTTGTTTGTCTCTCTTTCGCTCAGCTTCTTTATTCTCTGTCATTTGGTCTTCTATATCACTAATTCACTCTTCTGCCTCATTTATTCTAGCAGTAAGAGCCTTCATTTTTTATTGCACCTCATTAATAGCTTTTTTGATTTCAGCTTGGTTAGATTTTAGTTATTTTATTTCTCAAGAAAGGGCTTTTATTTCTCTAGACAGGGTTTCTTAATATCTTCCATGCCTTTCTCAAGCCCAGCTAACACCTTGAGAATTATCATTTTGAGTTCTATATCTGACATATTACCAATGTCTGTATTGGTTAGGTCCCTAGCCTTTGGCACTGTCTCTTGTGTGGTGTGTGTGTGTGTGTGTGTGTGTTTTGAGTTTTTCCACCTTGTCATTTTATCCAGATTTGAATATATGAAGGAGAGAATAAAATACTAAATGGGTGGCAAAGACCCCAGAAAAATGTGAGTTAACCAAATCAGAAAAGACCCCAAATTGTGGGGGAAGAAGTTTGGTAAAAAGAAGTTAAAAAAATGTTTTTAAAAATAAAAGAATCAATGAAACAAAATGGGATTGGGAGGGAGACAAACCATAAGTGACTCTTAATCTCACAAAACAAACTGAGGGTTGCTGGGGGAGGAGGGTTGGGAGAAGGGGGTGGGGTTATGGACATTGGGGAGGGTATGTGCTTTGGTGAGTGCTGTGAAGTGTGTAAACCTGGTGATTCACAGACCTGTACCCCTGGGGATAAAAATATATGTTTATAAAAAATAAAAAATTAAAAAAAAAAGAAAAAAGAACATACAGATAATTAGATTCATGAATAGAACAGAGCCATCCACTCAATTTTGGGAGTACTTTGGTCTCTTAGAAGAAACTGCCTCCCAAAATTTTCAAGAAAGAAAAACATAACTTTAACTATATATATGTATATATATACATATATATATGTATATATACACACACAAAAATAAGGGTAAACATCATGAAGAGATAGCATATGACTGTAAAGATGAAAATTTTAAAAACATTCTAAAAAAGGAATTGGTAAGATAGGTTGGTTGGGAAAAGGAAGAAAAAGAAAGTGGAGAGAATTTGTTCAGGCTGGAGACTAGAACAAAGCCCTCTGCTAGATTTAGGGTATATTTTGATCTATTAGAAGTTGTATCCCAAAATTTTTAGAAGAAAAAGCTCTTTGAATATACAAAAAATCCAGTTAGATACAATGAAGGATACAATATGAGTATAATAATGATGATTCAAAAAGATTTTTTAAATGAAAGGTATTGTTAAGATAAACTAGTTAAAAACATTAAAAGAGGAACAAGTAAAGTTTAAAAAAATTAGAATAAGAAAAAAAGAAAAAAGAAAATTAAAAAAAATTAATTAACTTTGCAAGACTAAAAGTCATGGAGAGAAAGCCATGAATTCCAGGCTTTGCTTTCTCCTCCTCCTAATTCCACTGTTCTTGATAAGTGAGCTTGGTCTTGTTGGGATTTCTTGCTGATCTTCTTGGGGAGGGGCCTGTTATAGTGATTCTGAAGTGTCTTTATCCGAGGTGGAATTGAAGCACCATTGCCAGGGGCCAGGCTAAGTAATCTGCTTGGGTTTGCTCTTGGGAGATTTTGTTCCCTGAAAGCTTTCTGTAGACTTCCAGAGGACAGGAAGGAAAATGGCAACCTCAAAATCTGGCCTGGAGGGAGCTCAGAGCCTCACTCCTCAGTGTGCCCTCGGAGAAAATGGGCCAATCACTCCCATCTCCCTGGCCTCCAGTTATTCACCAAGTTCACCCAGCCTGTGACTGACTGTAGTCTTCAAACCTAGCAGATCACTGCCATTCTTTTAGGGAGGTCTCTCTGGATCTGCCACTTGTGGGGTCCCTGCTCAAAGAACAGAGGTCTGACTGTGCCACTGATGACAGTTTATGGTAACCCCAAGCTGAGAGCTCACTGCTTGGCTCTGTCTCTGTAGCTGATTTCCCTGCTCTAATAACTATGAGCTCTGTAATACTCAGACACCCTCGATACTTCAGTGACCATGGGACCCAAGACCATGCTGTCCCCGGGAGGGCTCCAGGCCCACTAAGCCTCTGGAGCAATGTCCCTCAGTGGACCAGACTTTTAAAAATTCAGATTTTGTGCTTCATTGTTCTGCCACTTGCCGGGAGCCAGGCCCTCCCCCTGTAGTCTATCTTCCCATCACTTTGGATTCAGTTCTCCACAGATCCTGCCTTTCAGATAGTGGTCAATTTTCTGTTTCTAGAATTGCTGCTCCTCTCTTTGATCTCCTGTTGGATTTGTAGGTGTTTGAGATGGTTTGATAAACTATCTAGCTGATCTCCTGCTACCTGATGTCATCTCAACCTGCTACTCCTCCATCATCTTGACTCTGCTCAATAACGCTGTTTTGAACATTCATATATAAGAGGGGTTTTTTGAACATATATTTTCATTTCTTTCTCTTGGACATATACCTAGAAGTGGAGTTGTTAAATTCTGTGTTAAGTCAATATTAAATACTTTGAGGATTTGCCAAACTGTTTTTCAAACTGGCCGCCTCATTTTACAGTCCTACCAGCAGTGTGTGAGGATTCCAATTATTCCATATCCTCATTAACACTTGTTATTATCTTTTTAGTTTAGGCATCCAAGCAGATGTGGAGAGATATCTCATTGTAGTCTTGACTTGCTTTGCCTGATAATTAATTATGTTGAGCATATTTTTGTGTGATTATTGGCAATTGGTACACCTTTGTTGGAGATGTATATATTCAAATCATTTGCCCACATTTTAACTGGATTTTCTATCTTTTAATTTTTGAGTTATAAGTGTTCTTTTACATATTCTGTATATTTGACCCTTATCACATGTGTGATTTGCATGGACTTAACTATATTATGTTTATTCATTCATCAGATGATAAACATTTGGGTTATTTAGATCTTTTGGCCATTGTGAATAATGCTGCTATGAACATTCACATACAAGTTTTTATGTGGAGTATATTTTATCTTGGGTAGCTGAGAGTAGAATTACTGGGTAAAATGGTAAATTTCATAATTTGGGAACCTCCTGGCTACTTTCCTGGCTGTCGCATTTTACATTCTCACCAACAGTGAACAAGGGTTCTTATTTTTCCACATCACTGCAATTGTTTTTTTTTTTTTTTGATCATAGCTACCCATTAAAATATATATGTGTGTATATAAAAGTTATAATTTTATATATTTATATATATATATAAATTATATATATATAATTTATTATTTTGAGAGAAAGAGAGAGAGATTGAGAGAATGGGTGGGAAAGGAAGAAGGAGAGGGAGAGACAATCCCAAGCAGACTCTGAGCTGAGCATGAAGCCTGGCCTGGGGCTTGATCTCAAGACCCTGAGATCATGACCTGAGCCAAAACTAAGAGTTGGCCACTAAACAGACTGTGCCACCCAAGCACCCCTATAGCTATCCTCTATCCTCTTGAGTATAAAGTGATATTTTATTGTAAGTTTGATTAGCATTTCTCTTATGGCAAGTTCAACAAAAGATGTTGAACATCTTTTCATGTAATATTTTATATATATATTTATATATATTCTTCCTCTAAAAAAGAGATATCTGTATATATCTATATATCTCTTCTTTAGAGAAAGAAGATATCCTATTCAAATAGCATTCACTTTCTAATAGTCTTCCTATCCCCAAAAAATGAATCCCTTCCTTATTGGTATTATTTTAGACTTATCATCTCAGACCAAAAGTGTACACTCAATTTTGATTCATAAATTCAACAAAATTATAATCAAATTACTGTAAGTTTTTCTATTAGAAGTTGATAATTCTAAAATTCATGTGAAAATATAAAGGACCCCAAATAACCAAACCAATTTTGAAAAAGGACAATAAATTTGGTGGACTAAAAATACCCGATTTCAACACATCATAATGCCATAGTTATTACAAAACTATGATATTCGCTAAAATAGATACAAATATTATACAAATATATAAATGGAATAGAATATAGTGCATAGAAATGGATCTACACACATGTACAATTGATTTTTAGCAAAAGTGCAAATATTATTTAGTGAGGAAAGGATAGATTTTTCAATAAATAGTGTGAGAGACATTGGGTATCAACTCCTCCCCCAAATCTTTAAGCTTTGCAACAAATACAAACATTATAAATGGAGACAAAGTACTTACAAGTAGTTTAGTAGAAAAAATATTTGTATTCTATATGAATATTTAAGGAACTTTTAAAACAACAACAAAAAAAAAAACCACAAGGCATGTAAATTCTTACAATTTTAAAATAATTTGAATAGACTATAGGTACTCTACCTACATCATTAATCATTAGGGAAATGCAAATTCAAATCACACAGATATATCACTACAAACCTATTAGAATGGCTAAATTTTAAAAGACTGATTTTACCAAATATTGGTGAAAACATAGAGCATTTAGAAATTTCATAAACTGCTCATGGAAATGTAAAATGATATAACTACTTTGGAAAACAGATGGCAGATAACTTTTTAAAAAAGTTAAAAAAGCAGTTAACTTTTTTCTAAAGTTAAACATTCCTACCACATTAATCAGTCATTCTACTTTTAAATATTTACTTAAGATACAAGAAAACACATGTTCATACAAAGCTATGTATATACATGTTCACTACAACTTTATTGTAATGGCTCAAAACTGGAAAAAGCCTACATGTCCATCAATAAGTGAATATATACACAAATTGTGATATATTTATGCAATTGATTTCTATTTATTAATAAAGACAAACTATTCAGACACAAAATGGATGAATAACCTCAAAATAATTATGTTTAGTTATAGAAGGTAGGTCAGAAAATCATATATTTATATGATTCCATTTATATAAACTTTATTCAATGCAAAGTAATATTTAGAGAAGACTGACATAATATTTGCTTAAAAGTGGGTAAGTATTTAGTGTTTTTCTTCCCTCCAAAGTTTTAGATCTATAACCACATGCATTTGAATAACTGTGGATACAATTAAGACTTATGAATTTATTTAGCCCATATAATCAAACTCTAAAAGTCTAAGTTATCTGGCAAAATGTTTTTTTTTTTTTTTTTAAATAACTTCTTTCAACTCAATACTTCCTGGATGGTGTTATCCAAGAGCATTTAAGAGCTTTTACAACTCTGACACCTCTCCTAAAGTTTTTGGCAAATTCTTCTGAGCAATAGATAAATGAAAGGACAATAAAGGAGACCATATTGAAGCACTAAAATTATGGAGCAGGAGTTTGAGCTCTTTGAAGATTTAAAACAGGTGGGATAAAGAATGAAAATAAAGTCATAAATAAATTCCCCAGTCAAAAGCAGTCTAAAAAATACGCATGAAAGCCTGTGTGATTTCTAGTACTCTCAACATCTGCTGATACTACTGGTTGAAATAGACAAGCATTGTTATTTCCATAATGATGATTAGTGAATGTGGGCATGACCATAAGGCAAGGTATTGGATCAATGTACAGGTACACACAGGAGATATATATTAAAGATTACATCTCTGTAACATACAACCAATTTAATAGTCTTTAAACTGCAAAGGACTTGTTCAGTGTCCAGTAATACTAAGCACATTAAACATCAAAAACAACATATGGTTGCCAAAAGAAGCCATTTAAAGTAACAAAAAGTGAATGAGTGGGAGATGTATTAGCTTTTTGTGAACATATTAATGCTTATATATTTGTCATATTTTTTCACCGAACTTAATGCTGTCCTATTTAGACCTTAGTCTTTTTGTATTTTGTGCCATGAATGTTAGAAGTACATCTCAGTATTGATTCCTGAGAGAAACAGGAAAATAAAAAGAACAAAAATTGAGTAACTCACAAAGAGAACATGACATGAAAAGGTTCCTACAATAGGAAAAAAAAAACATACAAAAGCAAAAACATACCAAAAATGAAGTAATAAACAGTAAACATCAAAGAATTTTTAGAGTTTACATTGATTCTTTCAGTCATTAAAATTCAATGATTCTTCTAGCTGAGAATTCTATGCAAAGGAAATAAAGAAAAGTATCTTTACTGCATTAAATGTGTTATCAGGAAATTACATAAGCAATTTTTAAGACCAGACAAGCTATTTTCACCTAACCATTTAAACATTATCTGTTCTAGCCACAAATTCACATTGTACTTTTTATGAAGCTGATTATGTACTGGCACTCTCTATTGTGTCTACTTCTTTCCCTGTTCCTTTAACCCTTTCCCTCCATGATTTAATAGGACATTTCTTTCATAATCAGACTGGTTGCCTTGCTCTTTGTTTTCTCTCCAGAGTCTTTGTCTTCTCCTGCTTTGTGCTGAATTTCTATTTCATTTACCTGTATAAAATATTTTAAAATATATTTTATCATTTGATTCCTCCCTTCCCCAACTTTACATGTTAGTCTTGACTTCTCTGAACCGTGATCATTATAAGACCATAGGCTATGGATATAGTAATCCTTGTTTTTCCCAGTAGTAACATTTTTAACAACTGAATCAAATAGTCATTTGGTGTGGATACAAGAGAGTATATAGTATATAAAGAACAGAAGTCTATTCTTGGGCAACTAGGTGGAAGAGATACCCAGAGCTTCCAAATTAATCATTTAAAAAATAACTTAGGAGACACCTGGGTAGCACAGATGGTTAAGAATCCAACTCTTGATCTCAAACCCTGCGTTGGGCTCTGTGCTGGGAGTAGGGCCTATTTAGAAAAAAAAAAAAATCTTACAACCTATTTCTTGAACATATCCTTGGAAATGATCCTCTTCTGGAGGAGGGCAAAAACCGGCATTTAAAGCTTGAGATATAACAAAAATATGTCCCTATGATTTAGAAATGTTTATGGAAAATAGTGAAGATAAAAATACTTCACAGGAGAAATTTCTTAACAGTGCACTAAGCTACTCAAATATATTTAAGATGTTGGTAATATGGGGGTGCCTGGGTGGCTCAGTGGGTTAAGCCACTGCCTTCAGCTCAGGTCATGATCCCAGAGTCCTGGGATCGAGTCCCACATCGGGCTCTCTGCTCAGTAGGGAGCCTGCCTCCTCCTCTTTCTCTCTGCCTGCCTCTCTGCCTACATGTAATCTCTCTCTGACAAATAAATAAATAAAATCTTAAAAAAAAATAAGATGTTGGTAATATGAAATATCATAAAATGCCTTTTTCAAATAAAACATAATGAGGTCTCTACCTTTAGAAGTTTGTCCACTTTAAATAATATTTGCTTATAAAAATTTAAAAGAATTTTCAAATATTTCCCTTATATATTTATATATAATAACTATAAATGAAGCCTGGTATACTTGTGTTATATTGGCCACATGAATTCCATGAATTGTGTTGCCTTTGATGATGCACTTTTCTGAGGGATAAAAAAACAAATTCTAAGCAAAATTCAATCTTTGCTTGATTTACTTGATATTTACAATCTTGAAAATTACAGTTTTTTTTTTAAGATTTTATTTATTTATTTGACAGAGGGAAATCACAAGTAGGCAGAGAGGCAGGCAGAGAGAGAGGAAGGGAAGCAGGCCCCCTGCTGAGCAGAGAGCCTGATGTGGGACTCGATCCCAGGACCCTGGAATCATGACCTGAGCCGAACGCAGCAGCTTAACCCACTGAGCCACCCAGGCGTCCCTGAAAATTACAGTTTTTAAATCCATCAAAAATGTGTCAGAGTTAGCATTAGACTAATTTCCAACTAGATGAATATCTTCTAGGATGTTAAGGTGTTATTCAGACCAGGGCAAAAATTCTTTGTGGTTAGGGATTATCCTACCTGTTGTTTAAGCTCTAGCATTTCTGTCCTCTGGCAACAAAATTACAGTAACTTCCCTCATGATCATGAAATTAAAAAAAAAAAAAACCTGTAAATTTATGAAATGTCCCTTGTGAATGTGTGCCCAAAAAGAACCACAGTTCTTGGGCAATATTCATCATCCCTACAAAACCTAGTTAGGCCCTGCTGGTAACTTTAAAAGTCACAAATATTATAAGAGAAGAATATTAAGAAGTTGTATAGATTAAAAGTTCTTCATTGGATTAGTCAAGAAAAATAACTGTAGATATGGTGAAGTATGAGAAAAGGCACAAATATGAAAATGATGTGATCAAAACCAGACATATTAAATCCTAAACATATTAAATAAAAATAAGGTTTAAGAATGGTGAGGACCTGATTATATACGGCCTTAAATTAATATTAGACAAAGAATTTCTGGTCACAAAATGGAAGTTTAAGTAAATGTGTTTGTTTACTCTTACTGATAAACCTACAATAAAACAGCAATAAATAATTATGTGTGTGTGTCTTTGTGTATACACACATGCATACATACCCCTGTACCAAAGAGAGAACAATGAACAACTGGTAAGGGATTTCAATACAATTTAAAAAGATATCAAATTATTGTAAGTGCTATTACTGAAATAACAATAAATAATTACTGAAAATACAATTTAGGTATGTACAGAATGTATAACCAGAAATAGGAATTAAGTTCATAAGTATTACATTTCCCTCAGTGAAATACACTGAAAATAATACAAAAAAAATATCTAGACCCCCCCAAATATAAGTATAAAATTCCCTAAATAAATTCCTCTGTATAAATCCTGGTTAAAAAAAAAATAAAATTGACATTAGAAATTGTTTTGAATCAAATGAAAATACAATATATCAATATTTATAAAATCCTGATAAAGTGGTATTTAGAATGACATTTTAAAACTAGAAACCATTACATATCTGAAGAAAAGATATCTTTTAGGAGAATAAAAGACAATTCATATATGATAATACTTTTTTTCAAATTTTTTACCTGATAGAAACTTTTTTTTTTATAGAAACTTTTATCTAGAATATATAAAGAACTGTCAAGACTCAATAAGAAAATAACTTAATTCTGGGAATATAGTTTAACAGATATTTCACAAAAGAATGTATATGAATAGCATACAGCATATAAAAAGATATTTAACATCATTAGTTATTGGGGAAATGTAAATTAAAAACAGTTTGGAACAAATACATTAAATAAATAAAATATATTAGGTAAATAAAATTAGAAGGCTGACCACAGCAAGTATGGACAAGCATATGAGTTGGAATTTCACTGAGCATAACAAAATTAAATGTTATGGAAATAGAAGATAAATGTTAAGAAAACCACAGTATTAGTGCAAGAACTGATACCTAATACTAAGGATATGAGAAATTAAGAACAAATTGAGAGGGAAAATTATCAAATAAATAATGCTGGAAAAAATTAGAATTTAGAAACACGTGTCTCTAGCCTTGATTCTCTAGCAAGAATAAATGGAGATTACTAGCAAGTAACAATATTATAAAATTTCACAACATAAAAATACAAGAAGAATAAAAGTCATATTCAAAGTATCAAGATTTAGAATGGCATTGTTAGCAATATTATAATATAGAAAACAGTAGCACAGGGCCTTCCAAATTCTTTATTAAAGTGTTTCTCTAGGTATTCATGTTCTATACTAATTTCTGTACTCATTTTTTATTGCCTTACTCCCTTCTGTTTGCTTTTGAGTTCTATGCTGGTTATCCCTTACTATTCCATTTCCATATCAATTCCCTCCAGCACCCTCCTACTTAGCTTTGCTTTCCTCATAATACTTATCACTTTTTCACATTAGGTTACATCTTGGGGTTTGTATTTTGTTTATCACTTCCCTTTTACTCAGTTCAAAATGTAAGATTATTGGGGTGGAGGCTTTAGCTTTCTATTGTGTCCTTAGTGTTAACAGCACAGTGTAGACTTTTAGTAACTATTTGCTGAAGAAATCATCTTGTCATCTTTCATGTTCATGTAATGTGAATATGACTTACTCCTTTGCTATTTGCAGTGAGGAGATAGTTAGAAGTTAGTCTGTAAGTTTTGCTCTATGAAATTAGTTAGTCTGTAAGTTTTGCTCTATGAAATTAAAAGACAGTAACTGTAGAATTGTTTCAAGATATCCATGTCGTCTATTATATTTGGTAAGAATCTTTCACTGTTCATGTAACTAGAGGGAAAAATTTTATCTGTCACTTATGTAAGGAAATTATGTAGGATATCACAGAAGCAAACCAATATTCATCTAACCTACTAACACACTCAACTAAAGGAATTTTTGTTCTTGCTTTTGAGGATATACAGGCTTAAGAATTTTCTCATACTCTGTAACTCAAACTGGGTACAAAAAAGCCTAAGTATTAGGGAGAATCAGTGACAGCACATACGTAAAATAAGAACAGAGCCTTTCCAATAAATAATTTGATTTCTAAATTATTCAGGTGCCTGTATCACCTCTCAAACCTTTAGGTAGATATTAAAGATACAAACAATAAGCAACAACTGATTTCTGTTTGGTGACATACAGCAAATTTTTAGATGAGTTTCACATAGATCTCATTTATTTTCAACCTAATTGTTTTTAATTTATGAAGAATAAGTCATTTGGAAATATTATAGCATTAAAACAAGTTAGAAATATTTTAAACCTAGAATCCAAAATATTAGAAAATTTTTTCTTTTAATTATACTAAAAATACTGTTGGTGATTTTCTTTGTTGTAAATTAAAACAAGGGTGAAGAGAAATAAATATACATTATTGTTATTTAGGAATAGTAAAAATAAATTCAGTTATACGAATGGACAAATATCATTTGGTTTGATTTTCCCCTCCTTTTGATGTATATGTCACGATAGGAAAGAAAATTATCCCATAAGTTATATTGCTTCCTAGTGCTAAAACTGTTTCTTGATCTAATATTCTTGTTACCTTGTTTTCAAATGCATAGTAAGTTCCTTCAAACATTTTAAAAATGTTAACATGCAAATAGTTTTCTCCTGAAGCAGGAACAAATGTGTCTGGTCTTGGTGAAATTTCTACACTTTTGCAAATGTTAAAACTCTGAAGAAACTCAATTTCTATTGCATTGTTAGAGAAACAAAAGTAACTATTTCTCCCCATTTTGGCTATTACAACAGCAGTTTTGTTCTGTCTCTTTTTTTAAACTTAAAATGATCACTACAAATTTCTGATTGCTTGGTTATTTTATATAATTACTTATTATATAATTACATAAGCAAAAAATTACATTAAGTTATGCCTTATTACTTAGAAACATTAGACACACTCTAAGTCTGATGCTGATAGGAAATGACTTGCAAAAGTTGATGAAAACAGTTTGATTGATTTGTCAAATAATGGTGAAATATATCTGAGTGAAAGGTAGGGAGAATGGAATTTTTTTTCTCTCCTTTTGAGGGAAGTTTGAGGCACAAAAAGAGTGTTCAAAAAGTGCTCTTTGGGGACGCCTGGGTGGCTCAGTTGGTTGGACAACTGCCTTCGGCTCAGGTCATGATCCCGGAGTCCTGGGATCGAGTCCCGCATCAGGCTCCCAGCTCCATGGGGAGTCTGCTTCTTCCTCTGACCTTCTCCTCGCTCATGCTCTCTCTCTCACTGTCTCTCTCTCAAATGAATAAATAAAATCTTTAAAAAAAAAAAGTGCTCTTTGTTCTTCTCTGGAGTTCAGGTCTGAGGAGATACCAAGAACATTTAAATGTACTCACTTTCTATGTTTGTTTTAAAAACTACATCATGGATTATAGATGCTGTTAAATAAATTTCTCAATGTGGCCATTTATACCTTCTGAGGTCTTCCCAATAATGACCTAGGTAAGTTAGGAAATGGTACATAATACAGAGGGTTGGGTTTTTTTGGAAAGACAGAAAAAACAGATATTTGTCCATCCCAAAAGACAATATAAAATGGAGTGAAAGCGGAACACACTTTTCTATGTGGAACAGTCCAGTAAATTGGGAAATTAGATTCAATTGTGTGGTTTGACTTGCATCTCAGAACAATGTTACCTACTATTTTTGTGTTGTAATAATTTCTGCCAATTGGAGGTATAGAAGAACCTGCTAATATGTTTGACACATGTTTGTATACCCAAATTCCTTGTTAAATCTATTGATGAATCTATTAAGGAAAAAAAGGTTATCTCATCTTGTTCTTATAGAGGATTCAATCACTTCCAACAACTGTGCAATACAAAATTCTTAACAATTGCTGTCTGGGGAATTTTGATCAATTCCATATAGGAACTTCTCAATATAACAGAATACACAAAAGACAAATTAAGATTCTAAATTCAGAATTGTTATCACAATTAAAATATATAATTTAATTGTTCTGGTTCATTTCTCCAAGTGGAAGGTATAAAATAATGTTCCAATATGATGAAAGTTATACTATTTCATGCACTCAAAGAAATTAAAAAAAAAATAGGCAATAATATCTTCCAATGTATATTCCACAGACTTACCAACAGAAGAATATAAAAACACTATATGGTCAAATAAATTTGGACAATGCTTTTAAGTAAATTTCAAAAGTTGGTTTTGCAATATGATTTCTCAATATATATTAATATATATTTGAGTTATATATTTGAATTAATACATATTTGAGTTTATATTTGATTTTAATATATATTTGAGTTTACTTATTTGAATAATATATATTTGAGTTTACAAGAGAATATTATAAATAGTAAGCAGAACTTTCAAGATACATCTGATCAAAATTTAGTTTTTAGATGTAAATCTATAATGCTAATGTATTAAATTTAAAAAAATCTTTCATCTTCTTTTGAAACTTCTACCTGTATCACTAATTAGACAAAGTGTTCCCTGTAACATTATGCTATCTAGTTGATGATAGGATATGGCTATGTGTCCATACCAGAGATTTAGCATGATATATCAGTCATATCTGAGACTTTGGGCTAGATTTTACTGACTGTGAAGAGTAGCTTGAGAGTGTTATTGTATGACTCTCCATTTACTCATAAGTGAGCCACTCTACAAGTGATATCTTGAAATTAAAAAATTCAAGTCTCTCTCTAATTATATGAAAAACATTTTAATTTTTAAAAACTTTTTTGAGATTTTACTTGTTTATTTGACAGATAGAGAGATCACAAGTAGGCAGAGAGGCAGGCAGAGAGAGAGGGAGAAGCAGGCTCCCTCCTGAGCAGAAAGCTCAATGCGGGGCTCAATCCCAGGACCCTGAAATCATGACCTGATCTAAAGGCAGAGATTTAACCCAATGAACCACCCAGGCACCCCCATATTTTTATTTTTAATTCATATCTATAAACTGTTAAAAATATTCCAATCATCTTGATAATTTTCGATGAATGTGTTCTGTATTCCATAAATTGCATCATTTACTGAAAATCTTAAATAGGAAAAAGATTGTCTCTAAAGAACTTTACCCTATGATATCTACTTTAGTTGAACTAAATAACTTATCTATTTTTGGAACATGTTCAGGTAGTCTTATTAAATGTTCAGGAGATAAATCTATACTGTTTCTTTATGAATTTGTACATATATGTAATAAGAGTTTGGAATCTTATAGAAGGCAGGTATATATGCCTATGAATCTCAAAAATTATCCTTTTCTAATAAAAAGAAAAAATTTCTTATGAGAAAGTCCATTCCTCAAAAAGCTATGTTACTATAGTTTCTCCAGTTTTGATTTCCGAGGTCCTGTTAAATTTCTTTGTGGTAAAATGGAGCTAATAGGAATTGAACATGATTTTCTACTTTATAAACTATACTATAGGACAGCTCCAATTTCTGGTTCAACATATAAAAAATTAGAAGTCATCTCTCCTAGTCTCATAACAAGAAAAAACAGAACAAACTGAAAGTCAACAACTCTTCCTAGATCCATATGGAAATTGAAGACACAGGGCAGAGCACAACTCTGAATACTGAAGAGAAAGACAAACATGGAGAATCACAGCTCAGTGAGGGCAGAAGATACTGCTGGAGCTTAGTAGGAACACATTACAGGTAATTGACCAATTACTGGACAATGAGCAGGGACCAGTGTGAGAGATTAAAATTTCTGGGTGTCCTTCTCTTTCCTGAGTTTTACCTTTCGGAGACCCATCTAGTTCTCAGGGTGAAGATAGAAGAAAAATTCCCTCATTCTTCTGACAAAGGAAGAGAAAAATAACCATTTCAAAAGATCACAAGTACTGTTTATTTAGCAAATGCTTGCCCTGATGTAAATATATTTTATTTATTTATTTATTTATTTATTTATTTATTTTCTATTTTAAAAGAGCCTAGCCAAACTGGGAAAAGGAAAATACCTAACTCTAGTTCATACCCCCTTAGGTTCCAGTCTCACCTAAGGGGAAAAGAAAGCTGAGAAGCACTTGTGAAGGTCACAGAACAGGGACAGGACACAGCACAGGATAAGCTCACTAAAAGTTTGAGATCCGATCATAAGATTATATAATGCTTCCCCTTTCCTCAAACATTATCTCCACATTAACAGGGCTCTTATGCATTTATAGGAGAGACTATCTTAAAGAACTGCAAACCTTAAACCCATTTGAAGGGCTATAGAAGAATCTCAAAGACACAGAGGAGACAAAAAAAGGACACTAGTGGAAATTTTAGCTTTTGAGACCACAGTAAGAGCATAGAGTAAATACAGCCTAATACCAACCAAATAAACATAAAACCTCACACTAAAGACTTATTCAGTTCCTTTTATCCAATACATTATGTCTGGCTTTGAACAACAAGCAAGGCATACCAAAAGACAAAAACACAGTCTGAAAAATTAAGTAAGCATCAGAACCAGTCTGATATAATAGGAAATATGAAAATTTCAGATGAGGTATTTAAAATAACAATGACTGTAAAAAATTAAAAAAAATAAAATAACTATTACTATTTTTCTAAGGACTTTAATGGAAAACAGTAGACAGTATGGTAGAACAGATGGGTAATATAGGCAAAGAGCTAGAAATGCTAAGAATATCAAAAGGAAATGTTAGAATAAAAACCAATGTAACAAACATAAAAAATGTTTTTGATAGCTTCAATAATAGAGTGGGCATGGCTAAGAAAAAAATCAGTGAATTTGAACATAGTTCAATAGAGACTTCATAATCTGAAACACAAACTGGAAAATAAAAACTTTAAAAGAGTGACTGAGAACCATGAGCCAATTACAATAGGTATAAAATAAGTGTGATAGGAATGCCACAAGACTAAAGAAGAGAAAGGAGCAGAAGAAATATATATTGGCTGAGACTTTTAATGATAGACATCAAACCAAAGATCTAGGATCCTTAGAAAAGAAGCAAGATAAATCCCAAAAATAAAAATCTAGGCATATCATATTCCAACTTTAGAAAACCAAAGACTAAGAAAACCTTAAAAGATGCTCAAATATGGAGGAAACCTTACCTGTAGAGGAACAAGGATAAGAATTTTATTCAATTTCTCTTTAGAAACCATGCATGCAAGATGAGAGTGGAACGAAATAGTTGAAGTGTTAAAAGGAAAACCACTAACCTAGAATTCTGTATAAAGTAAAATTATACATTAAAAGTGAAGAAGAAAAAATGGCTTTCAGAAAGTAAGAATGAGGGCGCCTGGGTGGCTCAGTGGGTTAAAGCCTCTGTCTTTGGCTCAGGTCATGATCCCAGGGTCCTGCAATGGACCCCTGCATCGGGCTCTCTGCTTAGCAGGGAGCCTGCTTCCTCCTCTCTCTCTCTGCCTGCCTCTCTGCCCACTTGTCATCTCTCTCTGTCAAAAAAATAAATAAAATCCTAAAAAAAAAAAAAAAAAAAGAAAACAAGAATGGAGGGAATTTGTTGTTGCCAGTAAGCATGCCTTGAATGAATGTTAAAAGTTCTTCAAAAAGAAAGAAAAAGACGTAGATCAGAATCTCAAATTGAAGTAAAGAAAGGAAAGGAACAAATGAAGGTAAAACAAAAATACTGTGACAAATTCTAAAATAGAATCATTATATACATTTATGTCTTCCATATTTCAAGTCCTCACATAAAAAGTAGGAAAAGAAAGAGAAGAAGCAGCTAGATATAGAACAAAGGCAAACTTGTGAACTACCAGTAACAAAGGAGATTTTAATAGATATTCGGAGAACAGATAGCAGATCCAACATTCTCTGTTCTTGGGTAGGTTCTGTAGTCAGATGAGCAACTTCTTTGGCTACAGAACGTTAGAGAAGGCTAGAATCTGTGGTTTGCATGGAATAAGCTGTACCTGAGAGGTTACAATTTTCCTTCATTAGATCCTCAGAGAAGTTAGGCTCTCGGAACCCCTAAGGTAATGGAGGGTAGGATGAGCTGATGGCTTTATTCAGTCTGTAGGAGAAGAAATGATTCCTTCATCCCAGTTTTTACATCTTCCTGAGCAATACCTCTGAGCGGTAGCCTGTAAAGCCCAGACTAAAAAATGTTTCTAAAAAAACTGCATAAACAACCTTGAAGTAATAGGCCACTTTGTGTAATTTTTAACCCCTGAGAGCAAATACCTCCACATTTTCACATGAGAGGTCTTCTGACACAATGAGCACCCAGCCCTATCATCCCTCACCCACCATAGTTGTGAGGATTACTAACTGATAAAGCTCTTTTCCACATATATGCAGACCCCAATCAGAATTGTCTTAATATAATTTAAAACATAAGTGAAAAATTAAGGATTGCCAGACTGACTGTATGGAGTTCTCAGGATAGAGCAACATTTTCAGAGGCCCAGAGAGAAGCAGCAAGGCTTTTTATGGCTTATACTGAGAGATCCTATAAATTATGTATACGCATATTATTGGTGAAGTAATCAGTAAGGCCAGCCCAGAAGGGAAGTTGGACTTTACCACACAGTGAAAGGAGTGTCACAGCCATCTTTAATCCAATATACCCTGTTTACCCCATGTCATCTTCTTTTTGTTATTCTCATCTTATTCCCTCTGCATACATAATTCAAAATTAAAATTTCAGTGAATAAAATTGATATTGTTAATCAAGATTGATACTTAACTGGCACATAACATTGTTGATAAAATCTGAAATATTTTATAATTATTGGTAAAATAGATGCCATTATGACACCTAGATTGTTCTCCTGTTCCCTCAGTCATCAAGATCCATTTCCTGACATTATCCTGAATAATTCCAAGATCAAGCAACTAAAGTATTAATGTTTGGCTCATTACAGAATACTAGAATATAACCAGTTATGGTTAACTGGTGTTATCATTCATTTCCCATACCAGTATTCCCAAAAGGCATATTCGAAGGGCACTGTGATTGTCTTTCTACAGGGACCTCAGAAGTTTACCCATGTACCACTTAGATGTCAATCTGGCCCTAAATCCCAGGAAAGCACCAAGAGTTTGGCCTGGTGAAACTCAGGCCCCTGGTTTTCCAGCTAGTTCATGTCCAGGACATGACATATGTAGGCCAATAAAACTTGGGCCTTAACAGGATAGTTTAAATCTGCATAAAAGTTCTGACATCTAGGAAACCAATGGTTGGTACCTCTCTAGCCATCATAGAGTATGACTGCCACTGATAACCAATGCTCCCCTGAAGTTAATCCCACATCACTCCTTGAAGAAATGGAGAGATCCTAGGAGAGGTAGGGAAAAGAGGTGAAAAGGCAATAGCAAGGGCCACTGCAGGTACTGGTTGTCTATGGATCTGCAGCAGAGTGGCACACTTCTGTGAAGAGAGGACTGTTCTCATGCATGCATCTGAAGTTCAGAGGAGTCTTAGATTATGCTTTCTCCTTTTTATTATTCCCATAGAATTTTGTTCCTGTTCAATGTGCTTGGTAAAACCATCACAATTCCTATCCTTAGTGGACATTACCAAACTTTAATTTTACCAACAAAGAAATAACCAATTTTTCCAGAGCATTTATTCTATGCAGGATACCGTTTTATATCTACATTAAATCGTCAGAACACTATAATTTTATCATATGCAGGTGAGGTAATTGAGGCACAAAGATATGACTTAAAAGATAAATAGCAGAGCTAGGATTCAATATAAGCAGACTGATAACAAGTTTGGTCTCTTAAATGCCATGTTACACTGCTTCTGCAGGATTAGGTTTTATCAAATTCAATATGGCACTGTAATAAACCACATTCATGACTTTTTCAATAATAGAGATATTGAACACTGAAAAAAAAATCACAAACTGGGTTAAACATTTTGAACGTAATTGCTGTGAAATTAAGCAGAAGGGAAAGATGATTCAGCACCATGGACATAATCATTGATGTTAAGAAAAATTCTCTACTATTTGAGACCACAAACAATCTAATAACTTTCAATTTAATGAGGAAATTATTGGAAGAGTTTCATATGGTCCTTTATGTCAAATAATTGCATAGACAAGGCACCATTATTAACTATTAGCTCTGTCTCATACACACATACACAAAATCCAAATAAACTTACATCAACTAAAATATCAATTTTAGTGACAATCTGTTCATATTTTTTGCTACTTAGGAAATACCCACAATTTATTACTTAAAAGAACTTGATTATATAAAATACATATTTATCACAGAGTTTATTTCAAATTTAAAAGGCTAATTTGTAAATTTTGATTCATATGTATATTAATATTTCTATAGTGATTATTACATTTTTACCAAGAAAAAATATTAAGTTGATTGGGAGTTTATGTCTGGTATTGTACATTTTATTTCCTCATGTGAAAATGTGGAGACAGAATGGAAAATGATGAAACATTTAAGAAAAAAAAATAAAAAGGAATCACCAATCTTATAAAACAGGACACTATTAAACTCCAAGAAATTCAGGAAATAGAATAGAGGTATTACAGGAACAATTTATGAATGTATTAGATTCATAAAGAAACAACAGATTGCAATTTAGCTATGAAAAAGAAACAGCTCTCTGTGATTATAAAAAACAGCTACAATAATAATTCACTAAATAAAATTTTAGTATTATTAATAATAAATTACTGAGATAGAAGATCTAAGATCTTCACAATGTGTAAAACAAATAAAAAAGCTAAAAGTTAATGCGTAAACATTTGGTGTGTTGAGGATAGAATGTGGTGACAACATTCCTGTTATAGAATTTCTAAAAACCAGTAGCAGAAAACAGAAGGGAGGAAATAATAGAAGCAGTAAGAGGAAAAAAATTCTATTCAAATATTGTCCAAGAAAAATAAATGTTTAAAAACTATATCTAGAAAATATGTATAGAAAGATAGAACTTCTGGAACAAATGAAAAAAGAAAAGTTTCAGAGGAAAACAAAAAAACAACTGACAAAGAGAAAAGTATTAGTTTCTCTTCAAATATTGGGTCAGGAATACCCTAAATGTTCTCAAAAATGTTCTTTTTGTACCTGTAATTCTATGTCTTTTAAAATAATCATTAAATTGGGTGCCTGGGTGGCTCAGTGGGTTAAGCCGCTGCCTTCGGCTCAGGTCATGATCTCAGGGTCCTGGGATCGAGTCCTGCACCGGGCTCTCTGCTCAGCAGGGAGCCTGCTTCCTCCTCTCTCTCTGCCTGCCTCTCTGCCTACTTGTGATCTCTCTCTGTCAAATAAATAAATAAAATATTTTAAAAAAATAATAATCATTAAACTATAAAGGAAAAATAAAAACTATTTGAGACATTCAAGAACTGAGAATGTTTAGCCCTCAAGAACATATTCTATATTTGGAAAGAATCATTTGTAAATATAATCACACACACAGCCAATATGAAAAAAGACATCAGTAAAGCATAGAATTAGTCCTGAAATAGTAAAGAAGGTATAATAGAAAATAAAATGAGTGAAAACTAAGAATTTTAATTCTAGATAAAAGGAGCAAAATATTCCGACCTGCTGTAAGTCGTGTCTCATTTGGGATGTAGACCCTGTTGATAATGCATTCTTATTATAATAAAAAATCAGTTTTAATATAGCTACTGCACATTTAAGGTTCTCTACTAAATGAAAGAAATAGGAATAGCTTCTAAAATTCTAAAATTTAAAAAAAAGGAAAAAACAAGCAAAGATGAGAGAATAAAGAGACAATAAAAGATAATAAAGAGGAAACAAAAAACACAACATGATAGTGTTATTAAAAAACATAGTATTTACTAAATTGAAGTGGGATAAATTTCCAATACAAAGTGGTTATTTTAGGTAAACAAAGTAAAATGTAAAATATACCAAATGGGGAGTGTTGTCCACAAGGTAGTCAGATAAGACATGTCTCTCATGTATCTCCTCAACAATAATTTCAACAATAATTTGACATCCATTCTTAGACAAAGTGTCTCTGTGGGATTCTTTGGGTTTTAAGTAAGAGCTTGTAAAACTCCAGCATAGTCCAAAACCAAGGAAAGTAATTTTGAGAAAGTAGTTTCACAGCCTGGTAGCTGACTCACCTACCCTGGACCTAGCAACATACCTAGAAACAGCTCCATATCTTAAGAACTTGGCTATAGCCCTATTTGCCTTTGGGTCCTTCACAAGCACCATACACCAAGGGACTTGGGAGAAATCAACGAGTAATAGGCATATGCAACTTGGTCCTAGCTGTGGACCCTGAAGTGCCTTGTGAACTGGCTCCAGCCCACTTTGCTGAGGAGACCTTGAGGTAAGCCTCCCAAACATGGTTAGACTACAGATTCTGAAAGGACTCTATAACCAGGCTCCAGCCCATGTTACCCACAGTCAGTGAAGAGTCCTATTGGAAGAGATACCCAGCAAGAGACAATTCTGTCTCCCCCTCCCTGAGATCCTGAAAGGGATACTTATTTGGCTCCAGCTCCTCCAGCCACGGTTAGGGAGCAGTATGGCCCACCCAGAGACCAGGTGGGAGACACACCCATTTATGTTTTCAGAGCCAGGTCTGCAGGCCTCATTCTTGGCTGTGGATCCTGAAACAGCCTTGGTATTCAGTTCTGCTCCCTACCAGCCACAATCCAAGATCAGTCTTGCCTACCCATAGATCCAGTGACCAGGCAGGAAAACTCTCGGGGCCCTGGTGGGAGTTAAACCTGTCCATGCATGTGATACTAGGCAGGTGGACTAACAACCCAACTATGGACTTTGAAGTGGACCCCTCTCCCAATGTTTCCCTACTGAACAAAATACTTGAGATAGTCCTATCCACCCAGAGACAAGACAGGATTCATGTTTACTAGTGCTCATGTTAACAAGATACAAACTGTGAACCCCACTACAGATCCAGTAAAAGCCTTAATGAATGGATAAGGAAGATATGGTATATATGTACAATGGAATATTACCCAGGCATAAAAAAGAAACATTGTTATGCTAAGCAAAATAAGTCACACATACGATTTCGTATGAAACCACATCAACCATAGATTAAAGAAACTGAAAGAGAAATCAGCAACAATCTTGAGACAAAATGAGAACAAAAATAAAATATACTAAAATTTATGGGATGCAGTAAACAGTTCTAAGAGGGTAATTTATAGGATTAAATGCCGACATTGAGAGAAAAGATCTCAAATAACTAATTTAACACCTCAAGGGATTAGAAAAAGAACAATTAAAAACCAAAGTTAGCATAAGGAAAGTGATAAGAAAATGTATAACAGAAGTAAATGAAACAGAAACTAGAAAGGCAATAGAAAATAATAAATAAAAATAGTTGTTTTTTTTGAAAAAATAAACAAAATTGACAAATTTTTAGCTGGATTAAAAAAAGAAAGATACACAATCAACATTACTAAAGAAAGGGTCTCCCCTTTCATTAAAACTGACAACACAGAAAACAAAGGATCCTAAGAGGCTACAATGAACAACTATACACCAACAAATTGGATAACCTAGAAGAAACGGATAAATTCCGAGAAACATACAAGATTGAGTCATGACAAGTTAGAAAATTTCAAAGACCAATAGTGAGTAAGGAGATTGAATCAGTAATCAAAAACCTCCCAATGAAGAAATTCTTAGGCAAAGATGGTTTCATTAGTGAATTCTATCAAATAGTTAAAGAAGAATTAATACCAACTTTTCAAACTTTGCTATAAAATTAAAGAGGAAGGAGCACATCCTAACTCCTTTCATGAAGCCAACATTACCCTGACACCAAGACCAGGAAAGGAGACTATAAGAAAAGAAAATTATGGGACAGTATCTCTGATGGAGATGGACCAAAAATCCTCAACAAAATACTAGAAAACTAAATATAAAAGAAACATACACCACAATCAAGTGGGATTTACTTCAGGGATGTAAAGATGATTCAAAATTTTCAGTATGATAAACCACACTAACAAAATTAAGGATAAAACTCATATAATCATCTCAATAGATATAGAAAAAGCATATGACAAAATTCAACATCTATTCATGACAAAAACTCTCAACAAAGTATATATAGAGGACATATACTTCAACATAATAAAACCCTCAGTTAACATTATACTCAATGATTAAAAAGCTCAACTCTTGCCCTCTTAAAATCAGGAAAAAGACAAGGATGCCCACTCTACCACTCATATTCAACACAGTACTAGAAAGGGCAATTAGGCAAGAAAAAAAAAACCAAAAAGCATTCCGGTAGGGAAGGATGAAGTAAAATCATCTATGTTTGTAGATGACATGATCTTATATATAGAAAATCCTAAAGACTCCAGCAAAAAACATCTGAACTAACACATGACTTTAGTAAAATTCAAAATACAAAATCAATTCTCAAAAATCTGTTGTGTATCTAAACATTAATAAAAAACCCAGAAAAGGAAATTAAGAAAACAATCCCATTTACAATTATATTAAAAAATATCTAGGAATAAATCCAGCCTAGGAAGGAAGGCCTTATCACTGAAAACTAGAGGACACTGTTGGAAGAAATTGAAGACAACACAAATTAATGAAAAGATCTTTCATGCTCATGGACTGAAAGAGTTAATATTATTGAAATATCCATACCACCCAAAGCAATCTACAGATCCAATGCAAGTGCTATTTAAATTCCCATGTCGTTTTTCACAGAAAAAGAATAACCCTAAAATTTGTATTAAATCACAATAGACCTGTAGCAGCCAAAGAAATCTTGAGAAAGAACAATGCTGGAGGGATTATACTTCTTAATTTTAAATTATATTGTGAAACTATAGTAATCAAAATAGTGTGGTATTGGCATAAAAACAGACACACAGATCAATAGAACAGAATAGAGTCCCAAACTAAGCCCACACATATATCAGTTAATTTACAATAAAGGTACAGTAAAGTACAATAAAGAAAATACAATGCGGAAAAGACAGTTTCATCACTAAATAGTATTGGGAAAACTGACAGTCACATAATATAAAAATATTATATATTTTCTGTATATAAGATGTACATGACAATCACATACAAAAGCATGAAACTGGGCCATATGTTATACCATATACAGAAATCAACTCAAAATGGATGAAATACTCAAATATAAGACTAAAAATATAAAATTCTTAAAATGGATAAAAATTTCCTTATCATTGGTCTTGGCAACAACTTTTTGCACATGACACCAAAAGCAAGTATAAACAAATGGGACTACATCAAATTAAAAAACAAACAAACCTGCACAACAAAAGAAACAAACAACAAAATGAAAAGACAACTTACGGAATGAGAGAAAATATTTATAATCCATATATAAGATAATTAGCTAATATTCAAAATATATAAGGAACTCATACAACTCAATTCCAAAAACACTAATAATGTGATTTTCAAAGAGAGAAACTGAATAGACATTTTTCCAAGAAAGACATACAGATAACCAATAGGTACACGAAAAGATGTTCAACATCACTAATCATCAGGGAAATGCAATTCAAAAATGCAAGTAGATATTACCTTCTATCTGTTAGAGAACTGTTCTTAAAAAGACAAGAGATAACAAGCCCTGGTAGGCATGTGGAGAAAAGGGAATCTTTAGTACTGCTAGAAGGAATGTAAACCGGTGCAGCTACTATGGAAAGCAGTATAGAAGTTCCTCAAAAAAATTAAAAATAGCAATACCATGTGATCCAGCATTACCGTTTCTGGGTAGATGTCCAAAGGAAATAAAATAACTTTCTCAAAGATATGTGTGCATTCCCATGTCTGTCGCAGCATTTTTCGCAATAGTCAAGACATGGAAACAATCTAAGTATACATGAATAAAGACTATGTGGTGCATATGTACAGTGGAATATAATTTAGCCATAAAGAAGAAGAAAACCCCTTTGTTTGCAACAACAAGGATAGATCTTGAGAGGATTATGCTTTATAGAATAACTTGGAGTAATACAAATACTGTATAATTTCATTTATATGTGGAATATAAAAGAAGCCAAAATTTAAAAAACAGAGAGTAGAATGGAATAGTAAAATATAAGTCACAGTTTTGTATTATATGTGAAAGGTGCTCAGAAAGTAGATCTTAAATATTCTCACTCTAAAAAAAAAAATAGTAATTATGTGAGGTGATGGATGTGTTCAGCAACCTTATTATGGTAAATATTTTGCAATAGATGCTTATCAAATCAATATGTTGTACCTTAAGCTTAATTAATACTATACATATCTCACAATAATATATTTATATTTGACCACAGACCTAAATGGAAAATGAAAAACTATAAAACTTCTAGAATAAAATATAAGAGAAAATCTATGTGACTTTGGGTTTGGTGATGAGTTTTCAGACACAACACTGAAAGCACAATTTGTGAAAGAAAATATTTGGTAAGGTGATGTTGTTAAAATTAAAAATTTCCACAGTGCAAAAGACACTGTTAAAAAAAATTAAAAGTCGGGGCGCCTGGGTGGCTCAGTGGGTTAAGCCGCTGCCTTCGGCTCAGGTCATGATCTCAGAGTCTTGGGATCGAGTCCCGCATCGGGCTCTCTGCTCAGTGGAGAGCCTGCTTCCCTCTCTCTCTCTCTGCCTGCCTCTCCATCTACTTGTGATTTCTCTCTGTCAAATAAATAAATAAAATATTAAAAAAAAATTAAAAGTCATAGACTGGAAGAAAGTATTTATGAAACAGATATCTTGTAAAAGACATTTATCCAGGAAATACAAATAACCCTCAAAACAACAATAGAATAAAATTTAAGATGGCAAAAAATCTGAATACACAGCTCATCAAAGAAAATATACAAATGATGAGTAAGTATATGAAAAGATCCTACTCTATTAGGGAAATCTATTAAATAGTAAAATACTACTAGACAACTAATAATCTCAAATTCTGAAGAGGATGTGGAGAAATAGGAACTCTCATCATTGCTGGTAGTATTTCAAATGGACCTTGAGTGTTTTTTTGGAGGTTCTAGCAGAGAAGCACAGCTACATATATACCCTTGACTGAAGATGGTTCTCCTCTAATGGGGGAGGCTGTCCTCTTTGAGCATGAAGCTTTGAGAAGGATATACATGAAGTAGTGAAGGTGGAAGGGTAAACCTGCCTAGCCAGCCCGATCTGCTGAATCAACCCTGATGATCAATGGGGTGGTCACCATCACATCCAAAGGTATAGCCACTTTTGAAGATAATCTGGAAATTTCATAATAAGCTAACATAATCTGAACATACAAACAAGCAACAACACTCCCAAGTAATTACTGCCATCAATTTGAGAACTTATGTATATACATTTAAAAATAAAACTGCACTCAAATTTTTTAGAAACTTTGTTCACCATTGTCATAAACTGTGTGTAACCAGGTTATACTTTAACAGATGAATGGATAAATAATTGGTAGTATATTCATACAATGGAATATTTTATTCAATAATAAAAAAATGAGGTATTGAGCCACAAAAATGTGTGAGTGAATTATAAATGTACATTGTTAAATTAAAAAGGCAGTCTGAAAGGTCCACACATTATAATTTCAATTATATGACAATCTGGTAAAGATAAAATTATAAAAGTTATATAAACATCAGTGTGTACAGAAAGTGGTGAAAGCACAAGGAAAATTATATAGTAGGAAAATTAATGTGTATGATATTGTAATGGTGAATATATGGCATTATGTATTTGTCAAAATCCATAGAACTTGAGAGCATAAAAGTGAACCTAAATGTATATAAATTGAAAGAAAATGTTTGTGTTTAGGAGATTGAGGGATTCCAAAATAGAGTGCAGTATATTAAAAAATGACTTAGCTGTACTATAAATGTATGAAAAACCTCACTCAAAGGAGAATGAGAAGAAATGGTGCTGACCTAAGTAATTTTGGAGGTGAATGGAATTTGTAGAGAGTAAAGGCAAAAGAAACTGTATATAAGAAATGTAATCTTGTTGATAGTTCCTATAGGGAGTGATTTAACAATTCTGATACTACTATTTTTATGTAGTGGACTCTAACAACTCAGGAAATGGAATGATAGATGGTAGAAGCCAGATTTCTCATTGTTGACGGAGAGGATAACTGATAAAGCTAGCAGAAGAGGCTAGAATAATTCATGTGGTAATAATGGATAGGAGTTAGACATATCACTATGAATTCTACATTAGCTTAATACAGTCACAGAGTGTTATATATACAAATATTTTTAGATATGCATATAGGCATGGCTTACTATATGTACATATATTTCTTTCCTCTATCAACCGAGAGGTTATAGAAAGATAGAGGTTATAGAGGTTATAGAGGTTATAGAAACAATGAAATCTCAGTAGCAACAAGCATTCCTAACACTCAGATTCTCAGTTTCTTAAAACTCTTCTCCAATAAAAAGAGCCAAGGCTCCAGGGAAAAAAGAGGTGATTCTAGTACTCAGAAGATAGAAGATATGCCTGGAGTCATTTACAGTTCCATAAATATAAGGAGATTCTCCCTCCCTCATCCTAAGAAAACCACAATGATGGTGCTGAGATGAAGATATATGTAAGCCAATTCAAAGAGCCCCAGTTATCAAAACTGGAATATTTGAGTAACAATATTAATAAAATAATATTATATTTTAACCCAAAGTGTGAAATAAGTATCCATAAGTTTGTACTAATAAAAATAAATAAATGGGGAAGAAGAGACAAATCTTCCATGCAGATTTCCAAATAATTTATGTTGATAATTCTGTCCTCAAGGTGATGGTAGGTAACTACCCACTCCCTAAGTCTGGACTATACATACAGCATTCCTCCAAAGGAAAGGGGAAAAATCAGTATTTTTACATTGGAGAAATTTAAATACTACATCAGTACATTGAGACACCTAATATGTAAGGATGAAAATAGTACTTTATTTCTGTGGTCATCCACTTAATAACATATAGCCACATTCTAATCATGAAAAAAATCAGAAAAACCCCAATTCAGGGAACTTCTACAAATTATCTGATCAATATTCCTTAAAATTGTCTAAGTCATTAAAACTAAGGAAAGTCTAAAAAAATGGGCACAGTTATATAAAGCTAAAGAAAACATGACTACTAAATGTCAAGTGGTATCCTAAGGATACCACTTGGGATCCTGAGGTAAACAAAAATACATTAAACTAAGGCTTTTAATAAAGTTTGATCTTTAGGGGAGCCTGGGTGGTTCAGTGGGTTAAAGCTCAGGTCATGATCCCAGGGTCCTGGGATGGAGCCCCGCATTGGGCTCTCTGCTCAGCAGGGAGCCCCTCTCTCTGTGCCTGCCTCTTTGCCCACTTGTCATCTCTCTCTGTCAAAAAAATCAATAAAATCTTTAAAAAAAAAGTTTGGACTTTAATAATAATATATCAATATTTTCATTAATTGATTAATTCATTAATCAAATTCATTAATTTCATAATGGGGGGAGTTAGTGTGTTATATATGGAGCACTGTGCTATCTTTGTAATTTTTCTATTAACCTAAAATTGTTTTATACTAAAAAGTGTATTTTAAAAAATGAAAGCACCTCTTTCAATATACCTATGGGGGCAATCATTAAAACAGTCATTATATAGAAGAAAATATACAGCCTTAAATAAGATTATATGAAAATGAAAATATTAGATACATATAGTAAAAATATTTAACTGGAGAAACTAGTGTAACAGCAAAGTAAACTAGGACAGTAGGAAGAGGAAAATAATAAAAAGTGAAGCTTTTTAATTTACAATGAAAATAAGAAAAATAGATTTGATCAGTAAGCCTAAGAGCTATGTTTTTGAAATGAATAGTGAAATAAGTAGGAAAAATGGCAATTCTTCATAGAGGAAAAATGAACATAATTAAAAGCATATATGAGAATAAGAATGCAACAATATATGAAAAGAATTCTACAAGTTTTTTTTTTTTTTTTAAAGATTTTATTTATTTGACAGAGAGAGATCACAAGCAGGCAGAGAAGCAGGCAGAGAGAGAGGAGGAAGCAGGCTCCCTGCTGAGCAGAGAGCCTGATGCGGGGCTCGATTCCAGGACCCTGGGATCATGACCTGAGCCGAAGGCAGCGGCTTAACCCACTGCGCCACCCAGGCGCCCCAAGAATTCTACAAGTTTTAAGAAAGCTTGATATTACATAGACAATTTGTACAACTTATAACAAAATCATAAAAACATAAATATGGGAAAGATTATCCTCCCAAAAAATACCAACTATAATTTTTCCTGTATTAATTCCATACACTATTTAATTACCCAACTTAATATTCTATTTAAAATATGATTGATCAATTAATAAATATGACAAAACAGCATCATAAACTGTATAAGCTAATTTTATACATCAATGTCGATATTCTTTACTTCCCTGTGGCTACTGTAACCAATTAAACAAATTTGTCAGTGGGACCATTTTCCCTTCTGGAAGAGAATTTCTTTACTTGGCTTTTTCAGTTCCTGGAGGCTGCAGGTATTCCTTGGTGCACGAACCTGACCCCTTTCATCCTCAAAGCCAACAATGACCAGTCATGTCTCACATTCATCATTCTGACTCTGACTCTTTTTGTCTTCCTCTTGCATATTTAAAGGATTACATTGCCACATTGACCATCAGAGGTAACCCCTTTTATATTAACATCAACTGATAAGCATCCTTAACTTCATCTGCAACCTTCATTCCCTCTTGCTGTGTAACCTAATCTACTCACAGTGTCTGGGAATAGAACGTAGACATTTTGTTGGGGAGGGGTTTTATTCTGTCTACACTATAGTAATAACAATTAAGCACATATTATATTTAGAGACTAGTCTAAATCCTCTACACAGTGCATTGGATGAGTGGAATTCTGAAGCCAGAGTATATGGCTTCTAGTCATATTCTATTCATATTCTAGTCATTAGCCCTGCAACCTCAGGAGAAGCTGGGATTTGTGACTCAATTTGTTTGTAAAATAATAGCAACAGTGTTTAATGCATATAGATGTTGAGGAGATTAAATGACTAACTCACAGAAGTAACTTAAAGCCTGTCCCATAATAAATGCTCATATTCAATGTATATTTTCTTTTTATTTAGCTTCTCACAAAGTAATGGAGAAAAAATATTGTTCATTTTCCAGGTAAAGAAACTGAGACTTTAAAAATAATTACAAAATTTCATAAACATTGCACAATTATGTCAGGGTGGAAATGCATTTTAGAGCCTAAGCAGTTTGATACTTTGGCCTAGGCTCTTACACTGGAAGTTACAGCATTGCTTTAAGTGGATCAGTTTTTACAAACACTATATTAAAATATATATCCACTTACTTAGACTTTAGAAAAAAATGTATTAAAACTGATCATTGATGCTCAGATACGATCCAATGTCTATTATGTGTCTTTAAAATAATGTAACTTTAGAATTTTACCTGAAATCATCTATAAAAAATACACACTTTCAGATGCATTTGATTGCCCTGAAGACTTATGATTGACTTCACGCCAGTGGAATGTAAAGCGAAATGCAACTTTCAAATTGTGCTCCTAAAGTATTCCTCACAAATCTCAGATCCTTAATTTTTATCAGTGCTGTCTCCTTCACAGATATCCAGATAGCTCACGTCATTGTTATATATCTTTTCCTAATCACCATATTAAAATTATAAATTCTATCTTCCCAACATTCCAGTAATATGCTGGACTGAACTTAAGCAGTTTATGATAGTTGATCATTAATATTTTAGAAATTTTCCAGTGATGTTGATATCATATTGGTAGCTTAAAGTTGGTGGGAATATTTACTCTACAGAAATTGGAAAACACTACAAAGTAGGATTTTTTTTTTTTTTCAGAGCTGGCTTTTAACAATTTGCCAGCACACTACTACTAATTAATTTTATTTTTCAATCTTTTCATAGTATTTATGAGCTTCTAAAATACATCTCAATATACTTATCTGTGTGTTTATTATATATTGTCTGTCTTACCTACTATAATCTAAACACAAGGGTAGATTTTTTTATTTTTTTCACTAGTGTTAACTCTCTGATGTATCTAAACTTATAAAAGTGTAGATTCCCAGAAGGCACTCAATAATAGAGGTGGAATAAATGAGTCTTTAACAATATGAACCGTTTTAATGTAGTGAGGAACAGTATTGCCAAAAGAAATACTATATTTTCCAGATTCCTTTGAAGTTAATCACAGTGCTTATTTTCACCATTGGACTATTTTCTGGCTACTAGGAGGTGACAAAAAGTAATATGTTCAACCCTTGCACCGTGATCTTTATGAGGAAGGGATGAACTTTGAACAATGTAGAATACAGCTATGGTCATGTGCCATCTTAGAAAATTTCTTTGAGGCAGCATTGTACAGATGTTAGTATAAAAACATACAATGGTTCTGGATCCTGGAGTAGAGACACTTCAATAATAGTCCTAGACTCATCATGTGTAGATTATAAGTAAAGGAAGCTCTATCTTGTTTAAGCCAGTGCTTCCCACGATTTTTCACATGATGACAGAGTTAGAATATCCTATTTGTACAGCATGCTGGGCATATAGGTGAAGTAATAATCCCATTGGTTCCTACTACCAGTGGCATAAAAGTGCCCCATGGCACAACTATTCGCTGCTTTCTGCCAGTGTTATGCAGACTTTGTTACAGTAGCCAGAACACTTACCTTAATTAATATAGAAAATCATCTACATTGTTTATTATTTATTTGCTCAGAAAAAAATGAATTACGACTACTCCCTTTATTATACTGCAGTACTATTGGATTATAAATGAGAAGAGTTAGATTCTAGTATTAGCTTTCTTCTATGTTAGGCTCTTTGTACTTACTGATTCTTCTTTCTGTAATGCATAATTATTGCACTCTCTTTGCCAGTAAATTTATTCAGGTTTAGGTTGAGATCTTATTTCCTTAAGAAAGGCTACTCCAAACTCTCAGGTGAGCTCAGTTTCTCCCATTTTATAGATACACATATATACATATATACATATATATACTTCAGTGTTATATTTTGTTATATTATTTAAAACAACTTTGAGTCATTGGTTTTTCCTATCATAAAGGGTAAAAAGAATCACGTGTGTTTTTCTAATAGCCTGGCACTTGATAAGCATTCAATTAACATTTTTCAAAAAATGAATTAGCAAAATTACTTAATAGGTCTGAAACTGATTTTTTTTTTATTGCAACAAAATGGGACAGGAGGATAATATCTGCCATGTTAAGCTTAAAGTGTTCATGTGAATATTAATTGAATTAATAGATGCTATGACATATTAATAATATAACATTATATAAATATAATATAAATATACGGAATTGAAATATGAATTTTGTTTTGTATAATACATTACTAGGTAACATGGGTCTTGTATGTTTTAATTTCATTAAATGATTTAATTTTGGTTGCTTGTGTATTCATTTGAAGTGTTTAACAATAAACTAGATGAGTTTGCTTTCTTTTATTTCATTCTAATTTTAAAAAATTATATGTTTTATTTTTCATTTATACATAATTTGGTTATTTATACTCAAAGTAAGCTTTTGGATTTGACACAATCTTAGATAAGATGAAGCTAATGACCTTTTATAAGTCTCCAATGACAACTTTTAATTTTTGGTAAATGAGATAAACAATTTTGAGAATTAGTGAAAAGCTTTGGAATGAAATAATTCCCCCTCAACTAGCATTTTGGAAGTAAGTATGTGTGGATATCATTCCAGATGGTGACCTTTAATATAAAACTTTCTGAGTTTATGCAATTTGAGCTCCTGAGAATTGCTGTCTACCAGCTGGTAGCAAGGAACCATTACAGAGTTAAAGGCAATCTAACTTCATTTATCACAGTTCCTAGGACTCATTTACACACTCTTTTATTCATCTTGCCAATCACCTAGTATTTCTTTAATGTTTACTTTGTTCTAAACACTAGATATACAACAGCGAATTATACACAGCTTTTGCGTTGTCAGGTTGCTTAAAATCTAAAGCAGAGGACACACAATAAACACATAAAATGAAACAAATACATAACATAAGTGTAATAACTCCAGAAGGAGTTCTATGAACAAAATTAAATGGGGAAGAGAGTGATATTAGAGTAATATTTCTGCAAATCTGAGGCAAATAAGGCAGCTTTATGAAGTTTTAGGTAAAATGCATTTAGCATATATTAAATAGTCATTAAATAATTGATAAAGTGGTGTTTGCATATGAACAGCATAAGGCAATGATTGTGCGAAGATATGGATAGATAAGAATGAGCATGTTATGTTCATTAGGATATTGTGATTTTTTTTGGAGTACAACAGAAAGTGATTCAAATAACATTGTAAGCTCAGCTTCTTCTGTAAAATAGAAATAATAGCTACATTCATAGTATTATTGTGAGTCTTTAAAGGTTTTATGTACATAACAGAATAACTCACATATGCTGGGAACTGCTTGTGAATATACTCTCTCTTTCCTTTCTCTGGGTTTGCTGTAGTGGAATGTCTCAAAATGGAACAAACGTTGAGTATTTTCCTAAGGGAAGAATATGAAGAATACAAATTAAATTTCTGACTCCCGCTTTTTAATACCTTAAACATTATAAATAAATTAGAAGTAAGAAATTGTTTCTAAAACTTTGTAAAAAGATTATTGATTGGGGAGGTGCTTGTTTTTTGTTTACCTCAATCTTCCTATGTTTTCCCTCTGGGTTCCAAATTTTTGAATAGCACACTTAAACAATGTTACATTGCCTTATTCGATCCATGAGAACGGGGTTGTATAGTTTTAAATTGGTCCCAGTGGAACTAATAATACAGTCATAGGGGAATGTGCTACCAAAGACAAGAAAAGTTATTCTTTGGTCATAGCTATAATTTTTTTTTTGTCATAGCTATAATTTTTAAGCAACTTGTTTATGTCTAGCATGTTTAATTAAGGATATTAAATATATGTAATTATATACTTAATATAAATATGTATATATTTACATACATAAAATAATGGTTCTTAAATAAGGATTAATAATATCTATGGATAGCTTTACAGTATAATTGAATGTCTTCTTGCTTATATTTAATAGTTTTATTATATATATAGAAAGGAATACTAGAAGTATATATGTATACATAAAAAATATAGATATAGATAGAGAGGTGTAGGCTAAAAAATATATAGAAGACCATCCATTTGCTCACAAATGTAACATAAACATACCAACACTATGAATTTAGATGCATGAATATGCATTTCTTATTTTGGTAGAACATTAGTCAATCTGTTGATTATTTCAGTGTGGGTAAAATATGAGAATTTTAGCCTTGTAGAATGGCTGTCTGGGTGGCATAATCTTCAAATAAAGTGGTAAGTGCAATGATATTTTAGCAAAAGCTGGAGAAGCAAAACCAAATATAATTATTCTAACAATGTAAGCATCTACGTGCATGTTGAGATTTGTAGTCAATACTTTAAAAATTCACAATGTGTAATCATGCTTTTCTAATAGTAATAGCTTTTTCTTCCTCTTAGAGAAAATAATGATTTTTCAAAATTAGAATGGAAGGAAACTTAAAAAACAAAACTTCCATATTTAGCACTGCAACAAGGGCTTACTTTGCCAGATGTCTTCTGGTTACGGGCTAAAGCTATCAAATAAGCAGTTCAGAAGACTGAGGCCTGTTACACTGAAAAGAAATAAAAAATTAAAAAAAAAAAAAGAAGACTGATGCCTCCCTGTGGAAATACCATTGTATTCCAAACAGAAAAAAGTCCTGTTTCTGTGATCAAAGCTAGTGTTCATGATTGATATCTGATTAAAGAGAGAGAAATGTATCATGCAAACTATAATGAAAATTAAAATTGTAAAGAAATTGACATATTATATATAAAGGAAGGTTATCCATGATGAATGTGAAAGCAGTACTTTTTCAACTGTAAAATTACATATGTTTATCAGAGCTCAGGGGAAAAAGCAGATTTTATTAGAAATTGATAAGCCTAAAAGCATGTACTATTAGTACACCAGAGTCATGCAGAGTTGATGATTTTATTAGGCAGAAATCATATCCATCAAAGATTTGATATCTCTAATATTTTCAGTGAGTTAAGGATAAATTTAATTTTTCAAAATTATTGTTACTTAAAATTTAAAATGGAAAAATCTATAAATTGAAACAATTATTTTAGGTCTAATTTTTCCACATGTGAATTCATAAAAGAACAACAGTTTTAATGCCCCAAAACAGAGATACAGAAACTTAATTTTTGTCTTTTCTTAAGAAGCAAAACTGAAATCCTTATTAGATGCAAAAAAGAATTTTTATAAAATCCAAGAGAGGCATTTCATCTATCTTAATATTGTATACTTGTGTTGAATTTAATTCAGTTCAAATATAAATGGAAAGATTTAATAAAAATCATTAAAAATATGAAATAAAAATTAATTATAGGAAAAATGAAAGGAAATGTCTTAATAATGACAAAATTTCCATATTCATATTATGTTATTAATGTCGGTATGCTTGCCTTCATTATTCTTTTTATATTCACTCTTTATTGTTCTCCTTCATATCATAGTCTCAACACCATATATTATAGCTTTTAACCAAAGTAACTAACTTGTCTTTCAAAATAGCCCCGTAGGCTGGTTATTTGAGAATAACTATCATACATAAACATTTTAGCAGTCCTGCAAAGATCGTAAGCTCACAAAATGAAGCCCCACACAGCTACACACTTCCTTTTACACTTTCTTAAATAGTAAAAGTAGATAATGATAATATTACTAAATGTTTTTAACATAACTCAAAGGTATAATTATAATTTTATTTCTTTTATTATTTAACAAAACAGATTTTTAGTAGCATCTCATGTGGCAGTGAATAGGTCCGAGCTTTTACACCACAGAAATGACTAAATATACAGAAAATAAAATCCAGTTCCCAAAACTACTGCCACCAATGGGGAAGCCATGTTTAAACTAAAACCAAAACTACACTTGGCCAAAACTAATAAAAAAATAAAAACAGAATTAGAATCAAAAAACAGAATCAGAGAGGTAGCAGAAGTAAAATTATTATTGCTATTGCAATTTACTCTGGGAACCAAGAAAATACATGGCTGGACTTAAATAGTCCATGAGGTATATGTTTTGGGGCTACACAGCTTAATTAGCTCTACAGGATGAGTCCACTTGGACATCTTACTCCAAAAGCATAAATTTTTTAAAGTTAAAGGCTCTTATACAGATAGAATGAGTATATGTCAAAGATTTATTTAATTCATAAATGAGGAAAACATTAAAATGGCAAGACTGGTTTTATTCATTATAGAAATGAAGACACTATCTTAGGGAAGTTATTTGCTGAAACTCACATGGGCAATAAGTGTTAGATGTGGGAATAAGATCTAGGATGAAGTCTCATTTCACTGCAAAGTCTTCCAAGTGAGATAATTCCATTCTTTAAAAATATTAAATAGACTTTGTAGTATTTAGCTGAGCTCATCAGGCCTATAACTTCTAATTCCTGATCCTGAATAGCTTGGTGATCTTTCTTGTGTATCATGGTTTATTAATATACCTTATGTGTTCACTAAACTTTATGTAAGACAATCATACTTTTTACTTGCACTAATTCTTGTATCAGTTAAAGTCATTAGATCTGATTGTATGTAAGCTACTTTGTTACAGTTTTATAGGCTTTTTTATAGTGGTAAAGTTTATGTATGAAAATGCTTTTGTTATTTTTCAAATTGTGTGTATCAGTCAGAATTTTTTGGTTGCAAACAAATATTGGCTCTGGATAATTCAAGAAGAGAATTATTGAAAGATAATCTGATAATTCAAAGAATTCATGAAAAGCTAGATGTGAGCAGGAGTAGAAACAAAAATCAGGACACAAGAATACCTTGGTTAGAATTGAAACTTGCTGTTGTTAGTAGTGAATATTCTCGTGCTATATATACTACTGCTAGGGAATATATTAAAAATTTAAATGAATAGCCATTAGTTCTTATATGATTACATAATTCTTTCAAGATTCATAATACTGAGTTGAAGCAGCTATTGTCAAACTAGATCAGATGTCTATACCATATGTACCAGGAGATATATAACCCATTTCATCCTTCACACTGGAAGGCAGAAGTCTCAGTAGGTTTTTCCCCCCTATATAGGAAGTGAGGGTAAATGAGTTTAAGACAAAAAAAAAAAAAATCACCTTTCTGGGGGTAGGGAAAGAGCTAACATTTATTCATCTACATTTTCTTTCACAATTATGTATTAAAATAACAACAAGACACAAGTTTCCTGCAAAACATAATGCAAACATCCCCTCCAAAGAGAACTAAAGGAATGAATTTCTCTGTCTAGCTACAAGTCTAGGTATAGTTGGACATCTCTAGTTAAAGTTAAAATCACTTCTATATATGTTATAATTCATGGACTAATTGTAAAGAAAGCCACCATTAAATATTGTTTTTGTACATTATTGACAGAAAAATTATTTAAAACATAGACATTGTTATGACAGAGTGAGATGGAAGATTGATGAAAAAGTTTTCTTATTTTTGGTACTCGTCATAAGGCAATAGCCCTGATGTAGAATTCCCTTCTACATTGCCCATTGGATATCCTCTTTACTGGTTAGTACTATCTTTTTGGTCAGCATTCTTTCCCTGGTAACACAAACCATGCCTTAATTCTGAGGTATGAGAACCACGTAAGTTTATAGTAAATTATGTAAGTTTACAGTACACTTCCAGTAAAACTTACCACTCTATATAGTAATAGAACATTGTCTCCTAGGTGCATATAAATATATATTTACCAGATAGGATATCATATAATTTGCTATCCAAACCACTATTTTTATGAGTCAGAAGATACTATTGATGGTTATACTCAAACAACAGCTGTGTACAGAGATTATCGTGAGCAACACTAGAATGCATTTTTGTCTAATAAACATCATTCCATTATTTTATACTGTCCATATAATAACAGTACTTTGGCATCAAAATACACTAAATACACAAAATACACTAAGGCATCAAGTCACTGACCTACTGTTTTCTGGAAAATGAGAACTGTTTTGTCAAAGAAGATGTATTATTACGCATTCAATATGCCTAAGGATAGTGCTGTTAACAGAGGGATGAAAATCACGAGCAAAACTCAATCAGAACATACAGTCTGGTCCTTGTTTCTAAAACCTCCTTGTCACTAAATGTCAAATTTTGTTCCATCTACATCCTTGATTATTTGGGTCATCTTGTCAAAACCTTAGCCACCAAGCATAAACCAGAATGTATCTTTATGTTAATCCATCTGTTCTCCTGGGATAAGGGGACAAGTTGGCTTGATGGAAGATTGACTCTCTCCATTGTTCTTAAAAGACATTCATAAAGGGGAAAGACTTGCTTCCTATAGGATGATGGAGAACTGTTGGGCAAACCTAACATTAGGGCAGGCAAGATGTATTATATATATCTTATTCAAAGGGCGACAGCTTAAGACACATGGTCATCTGGCATGCCATTCTCTACTGGGACCCCTGTAGCCAGCAAAAAATTATTTCTCAAACATTAGGCTCCTAGAACTATCCTTTTCATCCTTATCAGGCAATCTTGCAAAAAACAATATTTTGCTATAAGAATAACCATTTCTTTATCTTTCCATAATTTTATATTGATAGTAATCTTAAATTTTCCTATGATTATGGTATTCCTTTTAGCTTACTCTTTTTGTGCAAAGAGTGCTCTAAGTACTTTATGTGACTTTTTATTTCATAATTCATGACTTAATTAACTAAATATATATTGAATGTCCACTAGGTGACAGGCATTAATTTGATACTGGGTAAGTAGCATAGAAAACAAACAAACAAAAAGCCCCTCTTCTTATAGATATTCCTTCTATAGGGAGAATAACATGTAATAAATTCACACACACACACACACACACACACACAATTTTCAAATAACTTTCAGTAAACTGATTAAAAATAACTTTGGCTTGATAAAATCAGCAGAGCAGGGAGTGAAAAGTTGGCATCAGGAAAGACCTCTTTGATGGTTTGGCTTTTATTTCCCAAACCTACAACTTTGCTTTTTTGCTGAAGTCTTGGCAGAATCTCCCTGTGGGAAAATTAACTAATTGTGCTGGGTCTGTTTGCATTCTAGTTACCAAGAGGCCCCTGAAGTTTCCATAGTGGCAGGTAGGACTCAACTGAGGTCAGCAGATTGGAGGAGTTCCAGAAAATGAAAGGAATGTAGACTCTTGCTTTGAAGAAAATAACAATGTAAGGAATTTAATTTACTTCTTTGTACCTCAACTTTCCTCATTTGTAAATTTTGGATAACAGTTTGAAATGAAGGCTAAGTGAGGTGACACATTTACACAATTTTTGGACTTACTTGGCACAGTTCAAAGCAAATGGTAACATGAAATGTTGATTGTCAATAATATAAGAATGATGGGTGACTGTCCTGAGAAGTTAAATGCTCTATTACTAGTCATCACAGATAAATTTTAATTCTTTTATTCATATTTATTTTCATTTATATTGAACATTATCCTACTCAGAGGGAACCCTATATTTTCTCTACCATATAGTTTGTGCACAATAAAAAATAAGATATATAAATTAATAGAACAAATGATCATTCATAAAATAGCAGAAAAATATGAGTGGCCTAATTCTCCCTGTGTCCTCCTAAACACTGCACCATTAACCTCAAATAAGCAGACTAACTAGTTCTTTACGCTTTGCCTGTTAAGCATTTCCTATCTTTCTGTATTCATATTTTGTTTTAGCTTTGGTCTTCTGACATCATTACTAGACATTGTTAAGTTTTTTAAAATTCACCTTTTATTTTCCTTCATTACTCCTACATTTTGTCCAAGTCATTTTTATATCTGAGCTCTGTGTGTCATCACATTCATTTTTTTAGATGACTGACTCTTTCTTTTGGCTCTCTCACGATATTTTGTGACAATACTATCAAAATTTTGTGTGACATTTCCTCTGGGTTAACTTCTTTTCTCATGTTTCTGCCCAAGGTTTTATATTTGTTTTTCTATGGATTTAACTAAACGTAATTTCTAAAATTCAAAGGGGATTTTCCTGACAAATCTTGATAATTCCTTTCTTTGTTAAGAAAGACATCACTCTGATTTGGGTGAAGTATTCTTCCATTTCACCACTGTAGCAAACTACCCAGGTCACACATCTTTTTCAGAGTAATTAGTTTTTAGTGGAGAGATTAAAACACTCCTGTAAATACAAATATTTTAATATCCTTCAGTGAATTTCAGATTCATTATTTCATTCCAAGTTCTTTCTGGTAGAGTTGGAAACTGCATTTATTGTCCATCAATAAATTTTGTATAAAAAGTATTTCAGAGCTTTACATAACTATAGCACATACTGAATCACCTCAAATGTGAAGTACCAAGGAGTTGAGCATGTGTATTTTCTACTCAAGAGACCACAGGAGGATTAATGACAAAAAGAATAAAATAGAATTATTCAAAAGGATGCATAGTTCAATATTACCTATTTTTTAAAAGGTTTTATTTATTTATTTGAAAAGGAGTGAGGGAGAGAACACAAGCAGGGCTGAGGGGCAGAGGGAGAAACAGGCTCCCCAGTGAGCAGAGAGCTTGATGTGGGACTTGATTCCTGGACCCTGGGATCATGACTGGAGCTGAAGGCAGGTACTTAATGATTGAGCCACTCAGGTGTCCAATATTGCCTATTTTCAACGTTCATATTTTGCCACAAAACTGCTGGTCCCTACATGAAATTATAAACAAAATCTGTTTACAATTTGCTTGCTTTCACTTGTGCTGTAGAGTTTTTAAAAGTATGTATTATTGAAAGGAGGAATTTGGAAACTTGGTAAGGTCTGTAGCATCTCTTCTGCTAAAAAGAGGTTGCCCCATTGATGTTCAATATGGTGAAATATTTTGAACCCCTTGGAGACTCATTGATGTTCCTGGAGTCTGAGGCATCTGCAGTAACCACGAATGTCTCTGTTCATTTGTAAAGTGCTCTAGCCAGAAAATTAAGCTGCAAGATGAAGATCTTGCTTCAGTGATCCATACTCTTGATATATTCAGCCTTTCAACCTGGTATATTTCAAACCTCTTTATTTGAATCTCTCCAGGGAAGCCAGTCAAAGAATAAAAATGGCCCATAAAGTAGCAGACTGCTTTTTGAATTGAACAAACAGCATTCTGCAGTGATTTTCTTTTGCCTTTGCTCATTGCCGGGACACTTCCAAATATAAGAAAGCCTTTTCTTCTCATTTTCAAAGCATTACACAAGATGAACCCCAGCTTCTTCAAACAACATCAAACTTCACACCATTCTATCTGAATCCAGAATAGCACTGAACCAAAAAGACACAAAATTCCTAGAATGCCAGGTATTGGGACTTTCTATTAAAAGTTAAGAGAATCAAAAAAAGAGCTTATAATTCCTCAGACACTAAAACAAGTATCACAGAAAAATAGTTAGGTTAGACTGCTGATGTTCTAAATATAAATTACATATATTAGAAAAAATTTCAAGTTTAGAAATTTAGAAATTTTAGAAATATTTATAAATTTTTTTTAAAATTTTTATTTTTTATAAACATATATTTTTATCCCCAGGGGTACTGGTCTGTGAATCAATATTTATAAATTTTAATAACAGTAAATATTTAAGTGTTATAAATGTTATGTCAGGGTACATAAAATCACTCAGTTTTAAGATAGTGCTGTAAATTATATCCCAAATATATAAAATATTTTATTATTTACTTTTATGTTATAGGTTAAATAGTCTCTATCTGTACATATATGATGTCTATTATGCATGAAATGATGAAAAGTATATGCTCTTTTATTTCTCAGACTCTAAGCAATCAATATTGGAAGATTTTTTAATATATTCTATACATCAAAACTATTCTAGCTATAGTGAAGTTGTAGTAACACAAAGAGTTGAGTTGTCACATTGATTTATCTAACTTATGCATTTTACTCAACATCTAACTTTACTAACGATTTCAAGGATAGAAGGTAGAACCAATTATAGTATACCATTTTTTTCTTCTTCTTCAAATGCAATTCCCAAAAATGTACATTTTCCCTGTATTACATGTTGTTTTTGGGTTCATGTGGACAAGTTCTGAACAGTGTATATAGGATCATTGTTTACAAAGGAAGCCATTTTGTTTTGGTGACTCCTGTGTCTCTAATTTATTAGTTACACATATAGAAGAATACATTTCCTATTTTCCAGCCATCCATGTGACATAAATCCATAAATATAGTTTTCTTTATAATAAATGTTCTAGACATACCAAAAGTATCTTACTATAAAGCATTTTTAGATAGAGGCTTCTGGATCCTTCTGTTCATAAATGATATTAGCATGTTTTCTGCTCAAGATCATCCAGATGTGGATAGTGGGTCACAAGATGAAGTTAACCTTTTATTTCTGGAGGTAGAAATTCTGCATGAGGTAACAGATAAAGGTCTTGAAAGTTACCATGCACATATTTTAAAATTATGTGCATCTAAGTATGTAGACATTAGATATATGTAAAAATTCCAATTAAATGGCTAACACAGGTTTTGTATATCATTTTTATACTGTAAAAAATAAAATACTCAATGTTATATATGCATAGTTAGAGAACAGAATAGTAAATATAAAATGCTTCATGTAAGAAAGAAAAATTTAAATATTGAAATAAGGAAATTTTATTTCTCCAGGAATAATTTATTGTTGATTGAACAAGCAGCATGACCAAGCAACATCAGTTAATGGATTTATTCACACAAGCTTGAAGTAGAAGATTGAATAGGATGTAGATTTTGAAAGACATATGTGACTCAGGCAGAGAGTAAACAAATGTATGCAAAATAAACATATCTACACTATCTATGAACATATAGTAATAATGTATGGTAGGGAGAATATAAAGAGGATCTAAATTTATGAAATGGGGTAGATGGCATTAGAAGTAGAATACAATTGTGTAGAGGTGCCTGGGTGGCTCAGTAGGTTAAGCCTCTGCCTTCAGCTCAGGTCATGATCTCAGGGTCCTGGGATCCAGCCCCGCATTGGGCTCTCTGCTCAGAAGGAAGCCTGCTTCCCCCTTTATCTCTGCCTGTTGCTCTGCCTACTTGTGATCTCTCTCCCTCTATCAAATAAATAAATAAAATATTTTTAAAAAATACAATTATGTAAATAACTTGGCATTAGATCATGAAGAACCTTGATTAGAAAACTGAAGAATTTACATTCTTTTGTTGTCATTTCAGATTTTATTTATTTACTTATCTGAGAGAGAGAGGGAGCATGAGAGAGAGAGAAACAACTGGGGTGAGGGGTGAGCAGCAGAGGGAGAAGCAGGTTAGTTCTCCATCAAGCAGGGAGCCAGAGGTGGGGCTTGAACATGAGACTCTGGGATCATGAACTGAGCGGAAAAGGAGATACTTAACCGACTGAACCACCCAGGCACCCAAAGAATTTAGACTTGATACAATCAAAGTTGGAGAACACTACAGTAGTATATTCTTCAGCAGAACTTAGCATAACAAGGTAGTGTTTTATCAATGTTAATAAGGCAATTTTTTTTTGTAATAAAGATGAGATGGCCTACTGGACAGAATAAAGGCTGATTATAAATGTATTAAGTAAGAACAACGTTTTAGGGAATAATTCTAGAGATATTGAGAAGAAATATTCGATTTTAGGTTTCACTTAACACAGAGGAGAAGGAAAGCTAGAAACAATGATGGCTTCAAATTTTTATACTATAGTGTTGTAAAACAAACAAAAGTAGAGATTAAGCAAAACATCTGGATTGATTAGTGAAGCCAAGGTGTATAAATTCAGGAAATGCCCATTGGGGCAATATATGGAAAACAGGATACTAGATAAACCAGGAGAGATGCTCTTCAAAGCTGTCCATGTCGATATTGAGCCAAAATTACATTATGAGATAACAGAAAACTGGTGGAGTTCTCAAATCAAAGGAAAATTTAAGATTAGAATGAACAGTGAGTACAGTAAACAAAAAGAATTGAAAGGATGGTGCAAGACAGGAGATATAAAAGGTATGGTGATTTGGGAAATTAAATTTAAATAGAAATGCTAAATTGGGAGCAATCCTTTAATGAAGGAGCCTAGAATGAACCAGTGAAGTGGAGATGACTCCTGGGAGAGCCATCATGAGCCAAGTATTTAGGATTTCAGATTTGATGGCTAATGACAAAGAAGTGACAGCTGAAATGATATTAGAAGATATATTTTTCAAAGCAACAAGAATGAAGTTTAAAGAATGTAGAATCGGGGTGCCTGGGCAGATCAGTGGGTTAAGCTTCTGCCTTCAGCTCAGGTCATGATCCCAGGGTCCTGGCATCCACCCCACATCCAGCTCCTTGCTGAGCCGGCTTCCCCCTCTCTCTCTGCCTGCCTCTCTGCCTACTTGTGATTTCTCTCTATGTTAAATAAATAAATAAAATCTTAAAAAAAAAAAAAAAGAAGAAGAGTGTAGAATAGAACCTATATCTGAGAAATTTCCATGATTGCATATTCAAAAAGGAGGAGCCAGGAAAATATAAAAGAAACTGTAAAGCCCTGTTGTCTACACAATGTGAATATCTTTTGGTTAACATTTATCATAGAACTGCATTTTATAAGAAATACTTATTCCCTGATAATGTACTTGGGGAGGGACACAGGAGGTATAAGACAAGCCATCACAGCTGCTTTATTTTTACATTTAGTTACTGCATGAGAGTAACCAAAGTACTTTTGAATTTAGGCAATTATTCAATGATCCATTTTTTTTTCTTTGAAGATCTTTTTTTTTTTTTTTTTTTTTTTTTTTAATGGATCATTTTCCTTTTACCCAAAGAACTTCTTGTATTGTGTTTTTGGTGATGTTTTTTCAGCTTTTGTAAGTCTTTAAAAAAAAATCTCTATTTTGACATTATTTTGAAAGACTTTTGCTGGGCATAGAATTCTAGAGTGATAGCTTCTATTAATACATTAAAGATATTCCATTACTCTCTTTTCATGTGTATTGTTTCCAATGATAAATGTGCAGCCATCCTTAACTTTATCCTTTTGATCATAATGTCTTTCTTGTTCTACACAATCATTATAAGATTTTTCTTTAGTACTGGTTTTGAGGAATTTGAATACAATGTGCCTTATCATAATTTTCCTTGTGATTTTTGTGCTTGGAGTATCTTGAGCTTCTTGTATCTGTAGACATAGTCTTCTTCATATATATAACATGTTTGATAATAATTGCTTCAAGTATATTTTCTGATTCTTTTGTCTCTCCTTTGGGAATTCTAATTCCAATAATATTATAATGCTTGAAGTTTTTCCACTAATTCCAACTGAATGATTCTCTCGTCATTATTTTTTATTTTTATTTTCCCCTCCCCTTATTTTCAGATAGTTTGTATTGTTACATTCAAGTCAACTATTTTTTTTCAATATCTTATTTACTCTTAATCCCATCTAATATATTTTATCTCTCAAACAATATAGATTTCATTGCTAACTTTTTCAAGGAACATGGTTGTAATTACTATTTTAAAGTATCACCTTTCCTTTCCTTTTTTAAAAATTTTATTTTTAAGTAATCTCTCTGCAGCCAACATGGTGCTCAAATTTACAACCCTGAGATTAAGAATTATATGCTATACCAATGAGCCAGCAAGGTTGCCCTACGGTTTTTCTTTCTTTCCTTTTTTTTTTTTTTCTTACACTTGTATGACTTCTGAGTTGGTTTCAATTGATTGACTTTTCTGCTAATTGTGTATCATATTTCTTGTATTTTTACATGGCTGATATTTATCATTAGATGTCAGACATTCTGTATTTTATCTTGTTTGGTGTTGGGCATATTTATATTCCCATAAATACTCTTGAGTTTTGTTTTGAGATGCAGTTAAGTTAGAAACAATTTGATCATTTTTTATTTTGTTTTTAAAATATTTTAAGTGGCAGAGAAGCAGTGTTCGATGTAGGACTGATTATCTCCCTTGTAGAGGTAGGAAACAGAAGTTACGAAGCTCTTCAGCCCTGTGTGAGCACCAGACACTACTCATTTTACTTGTTTGTTTTTATTCCTGGTTTTGATTACTTTCCTCAAATGCAAATGCTGATCACCATTCAGCAAAATATGTAATGGGGAGGATCCGCAAAAATCTCCTCTCCAGTTATGTCTTCTGAACTCGAGTTGCTTTGTTTACTCAGAGAAATCATTTCTGCCTCCAGAACTCATGGAGTTTGTTGGTCTCCACCTGCTTCTCCTTTTCTGAGAGGTGGCCTAGAAACTCTCTCATGGCAGTAATCTGGGGTAATGATAAGATTTATCTCATTTATTCTACAACTGGAATGCCATTCAAGGCACTTGCTGAAACTGTTGTCCCATTATTTCTTTTCCTTTTTCTTTTGTCTATTTTCTTTCTATTTTTTTAAATGTCTATTTCATGTAGGAAGATCAGGCTGGTTCCTATTACTTCAGTAGGCTGACAAGTGGGTATCCACTTGGGAAAAGAAAGTTTGTTTTAATATTCTCATATATTTTGGTCTTATTTAAAAATTCAGAGCTTAGAATGAAAACATTTACAAATCACATATCCAACAAAGGACTTATATCCAAAACATATTTTTAAAAACCTTCTACATGCAAAAGTAGGAAAATAATCATCCAATAAAAAAATGGACAAAAGGCTTAAATAGGTAATTCTTTGGAGAAGATATACTGATGGTGAATAAGTAGATGCAAAGATACTCAACAACCTTAACAATTAGGAAAATGCAAAGTAATTCCATGAGATCCCACTACCCACCTAGGAGAATATCTAAAATTAAGTTTGAACATATCAAATATTGGAAAGGATATGGAAGGACTGAACTGCTCATACATTGTTGGTGGAAATACAAAGTGGTACAGCTGCTTTGGAAAGTGACAGTTTCTTAAAAAGTTAAACTATATGCCTACAAATAACTGATATTTCTCTCTTTAGTTATCTATGAGAAAGAAATATGTGTTTATACTAGTATGTAAATGTTCAGAGAAGCTGTGTTTGTAATAAATAAAGCAAGAAACAACCTAAATCCATCAATGGAGGGACTGTCTTTTTTCCACTGTATATTTTTTCCTGTTTTGTCAAAGATTATTTGACCATAGAGTTGACGGTCCATATCTGGACTCTCTACTCTGTTCCACTGGTCTATGTGTCTGTTTTTATGCCAGTACGATGCTGTCTTGGTGATCACAGCTTTGTAGTAAAGCTTGAAATCAGGTAACGTGATGCCCCCTGTTTTATTTTTGTTTTTCAACATTTCCTTAGTGAATCGGGTTCTCTTCTGATTCCATACAAATTTTAGGATTATTTGCTCCAGCTCTTTGAAGAATACCGGTGGAATTTTGATCAGAATAGCATTAAAAGTATATATTTCTCTAGGCAGTATAGACATTTTAACAATGTTTATTCTTCCGATTCAAGAGCATGGAATGGTCTTCCATCTTTTTGTGTCTTCTTCAATTTCTTTCATGAGTGTTCTGTAGTTCCTTGAGTACAGATCCTTTACCTCTTTGATTAGGTTTATTCCCAGGTATCTTATGGTTCTATAGCAAATGGAATTGATTCTCTAATTTCCCTTTCTGTATTTTCATTGTTAGTGTATAAGAAAGCCACTCATTTCTGTACATTGACTTTGTATCCTGCCACGTTGATGAATTGCTGTATGAGTTCTCGTAGTTCGGGGGTGGAGTCTTTTGGGTTTTCCATATAAAGAATCATGTCATCTGCAAAGAGAGAGAGTTTGACTTCTTCATTACCAATTTGGATACAGACTCTTCAATAAATGGTGCTGGGAAAACTGGGCAGCTATATGTAGAAGAATGAAACTCGACCATTCTCTTACACTGTACACAAAGATAAACTCAAAATGGATAAAAGACCTCAATGTGAGACAGGAATCCATCAGAATCCTAGAGGAGAACATGGGCAGTAATCTCTTCGATATCAGCCACAGCAACTTCTTTCAAGATATGTCTCCAAAGGCAAAGGAAACAAAAGCGAAGATGAACTTTTGGGACTTCATCAAAATCAAAAGCTTCTGCACAGCAAAGGAAACAGTCAAGAAAACAAAGAGGCAACCCACGGAATGGGAGAAGGTATTTGCAAATGACAGTACAGACAAAAGGTTGATATCCAGGATATATAATGAACTCCTCAAACTCAATGCACACAAAACAGACAATCATATCAAAAAATGGGCAGAAGATATGGACATACACTTCTCCAATAAAGACATACAAATGGCTGTCAGACACATGAAAAAATGTTCATCATCACTAGCCATCAGGGAGATTCAAATAAAAACCACATTGAGATATCACCTTACACCAGTTAGAATGGCCAAAATTAGCAAGACAGGAAACAACATGTGTTGGAGAGGATGTGGAGAAAGGGGAACCCTCTTACACTGTTGGTGGGAATGCAAGTTGGTGCAGCCTCTTTGGATAACAGTGTGGAGATTCCTCAAGAAATTAAAAATAGAACTTCCCTATGACCCTGCTATTGCACTCCTGGGTATTTACCCCAAAGATACAGATGTCGTGAAAAGAAGGGCCACCTGTACCCCAATGTTTATAGCAGCAATGGCCACAGTCACCAAACTGTGGAAAGAACCAAGATGCCCTTCAACAGATGAATGGATAAGAAAGATGTGGTCCATATACACTATGGAGTATTATGCCTCCATCAGAAAGGACCCAACTTTTGTAGCAACATGGACAGGACTGGAAGAGATTATGCTGAGTGAAATAAGTCAAGTAGAGAGAGTCAATTATCATATGGTTTCACTTATTTGTGGAGCATAACAAATAACATGGAGGACATGGGGAGTTAGAGAGAAGGAGGTTGGGGTAAATTGGAAGGGGAGGTGAATCATGAGAGACTATGGACTCTGAAAAACAATCTGAGGGGTTTTAAGTGGCTGGGGGGTGGGAGGTCGGGGTACCAGGTGGTGGGTATTATAGAGGGCACGGATTGCATGGAGCACTGTGTGTGGTGAAAAAATAATGATACTGTTATGCTGAAAATAAATAAATGAAAAAAAAAATAAATCCATCAATGGGAGAATGGATAAACATTTGTGGTAAATTTAGAAATAGAATCTTATCCTATTATAAAAAGGAATGAGCTGTTTTAAAAGAATTATGCTGAGTGTAATAAAGTAGACATAAATACCCATGTTACATGAATGTATTTATTAAAATTCTAGAAAATACAAGTTAATTTACACTGGAAGAACATAGACCTGTGGTTGCTAGGAATTGAGATGGTCTAGTGGGGCTGGGAAGAAAGGATTACAAAATGGCATAAGAAAACTTTTGGGATGTTATATGTTTTCATTATCTTAATTGCAATGATGATATCTTGGATTTATACACATATCAAAACTTGTCAAATGGTACATTTTAAAAATACACAGATTATTTTATGCCAATTATATCTCAATAAAGCTGTTTAATTATTATTATTATTATTTATAAACGTATAATGTATTTATATCCCCAGGGGTACAGGTCTGTAAATTGCCAGGTTTACACACTTCACAGCACTCACCATAACACATACCCTCCCGAATTACATAACCCCACCCTCCCTCCCAAACCACCTCCCTCCAGCAACCCTCAGTTTGCTTTGTGAGATTAAGAGTCACTTATGGTTTGTCTCCCTTTCAATCCCATCTTGTTTCATTTATTCTTCTCTTACCCCCTTAACCCCCATGTTACATCTCCACTTCCTCATATCAGGGAGATCATATGATAATTGTCTTTCTCCGATTGACTTATTTTGCTAAGCATGATACACTCTAGTTCCATCCATGTCATCACAAATGGCAAGATTTCATTTCTTTTGATGGCTGCATAGTATTCCATTGTGTATATATACAACATCTTCTTTATCCATTCATCTGTTGATGGACATCTAGGTTCTTTCCATAGTTTGGCTATTGTAGACATTGCTGCTATAAACATTCGGGTGCATGTGCCCCTTCAGATCACTATGTTTGTATCTTTAGGGTAAATACCCAGTAGTGCAATTGCTGGGTCGTAGGGTAGTTCTATTTTCAACATTTTGAGGAACCTCCAAGCTGTTTTCCAGAGTGGTTGCACTAGCTTACATTCCCACCAACAGGGTAGGAGGGTTCCCCTTTCTCCACATCCTCGCCAGCATCTGTCATTTCCTGACTTGTTAATTTTAGCCATTCTGACTGGTGTGAGGTGATATCTCATTGTGTGTGTGTGTGTGTGTGTGTGTGTGTGTGTGTGTGTGTTTGAAAGATTTTATTTATTTATTTGACAGAGAGAAAGATCACAAGCAGGCAGAGGCAGGCAGAGAGAGGATGGGAAGCTGAGAAGAGTGCCCGTTATAGGGCTCGATCCCAGGACTCTGAGATCATGACCTGAGCTGAAGACAGATGCCTAACCCACTGAGCCACCCAGGCGCCCCTCTCATTGGGGTTTTGATTTGTATTTCCTTATGTCGAGTGATGTAGAGCATTTTTTCATGTTTCTGTTGGCCATCTGGATGTCTCCTTTGCAGAAATATCTGTTCATGTCTTATGTCCATTTCTTGATTGGATTATTTGTTCTTTGGTTGTTGAGTTTGCTAAGTTTTTTATAGATTTTGGATACTAGCCCTTTATCTGATATGTCATTTGCAAATATCTTCTCCCATTCTATCAGTTGTCTTTTGGTTTTGCTAACTGTTTTCTTTGCTGGGCAAAAGCGTTTGATCTTGATGAAATCCCAATAGTTCATTTTTGTCCTTGCTTCCCTTGCCTTTGTTGATGTTCCTAGGAAGATGTTGCTGTGGCTGAGGTCAAAGAGATTGCTGCCTGTGTTCTCCTCAAGGTTTTTGATGTATTCCTTTCTCATATTGAGGTCCTTTATCCATTTTGAATATATTTATATGTGTGGTGTAAGGAAATGGTGCAGTTTCATTTTTCTGCATGTGGCTGTCCAATTTTCCGAACACCATTTATTGAAGAGGCTGTCTTTTTTTCCATTGGACATTCGTTCCTGCTTTGTCGAAGATTAGTTGACCATAGAGTTGAGGGTCTATTTCTGGACTTTCTTTTCTGTTCCATTGATCTATTTGTCTGTTTTTGTGTCAGTGCCATGCTGTCTTGATGATGACAGCTCTGTAATAGAGCTTGAAGTCTGGAATTGTGATGCCACCAACTTTGGCTTTCTTTTTCAACATTCCTCTGGCTATTTGAGGTCTTTCCTGGTTCCATATAAATTTTAGTGTTATTTGTTCCATTTCTTTGAAAAAAATGGATGGTATTTTGATAGGAATTGCATTAAGTATGTAGATTGCTTTAGGTAGCATAGTCATTTTCACAATATTTGTTCTTCTAATCCAGGAAAATGGAACACTTTTCCATTTCTTTGTGTCTTCCTCAATTTCTTTCATGAGTACTTTTTAGTTTTCTGAGTATAGATTCTGTGCCTCTTTGGTTAGGTTTATTCCTAGGTATCTTATGGTTTTGGATGCAATTGTAAATGGGATTGACTCCTTAATATCTCTTTCTTCTGTCTTGCTGTTGGTGTAGAGAAATGCAACTGATTTCTGTGCATTGATTTTATATCCTGACACTTTACTGAATTCCTGGATAAGTTCTAGCAGTTTTGGAGTGGAGTCTTTTGGTTTTCCACATATAGTATCATATCATCTGCGAAGAGTGATAGTTTGACTTCTTCTTTGCCTATTTGGATGCCTTATATTTCCTTTTGTTATCTGATTGCTGCAGCTAAGACTTCTAGTACTATGTTGAATAGCAGTGGTGATAATGGACATCCCTGCCATGTTCCTGACCTTAGCAGAAAAGCTCTCAGTTTTTCTCCATTGAGAAAATTTGCAGTGGGTTTTTCATAGATGGCTTTGATAATATTGAGGTATGTGCCCTTGATCCCTACACTTTGAAGAGTTTTGATCAGGAAGGGATGCTTTACTTTCTCAAATGCTTTTTCAGCATCTTTTGAGAGTATCATATGGTTCTTGTTCTTTCTTTTATTAATGTAATGTATCACATTAACTGATTTGCAGATCTTGAACCAACCTTGCAGCCCTGAAATAAATCCCACCTGGTCAGGGTGAATAATTCTTTTAATGTATTATCCTATTGGATAATATTTTGGTGAGAATTTTCACATCTGTGTTCATCAAGGATATTGGTCTGTAGTTCTCTTTTTTTATGGGATCCTTGTCTGGTTTGGGGATTAAGGTGTCACTGGCCTCATAAAATGAGTTTGGAAGTTTTCCTTCCATTTCTATTTTTTTTTTTTTTTTTGGAACAGTTTCAAGAGAATAGGAATTAATTCTTCTTTAAACGCTTAGTAGAATTCCCCTGGGAAGCCATCTGGCCCTGGGCTTTTGTTTGTTTGGAGATTTTTGATAACTGTTTCAATCTCCTTATTGGTTATGGATCTGTTCAGGTTTTCTATTTCTTCCTGTTTCAGTTTTGGTAGTTTATATGTCTCTAGAAAAGCATCCATTTCTTCCAGATTGTCAAATTTTTGGTGTAGAGTTGCTCATAGTACGTTCTTATAATTTTCTGTATTTCTTTGGTGTTAGTTGTGATCTATCCTCTTTCATTCATGATTTTATTTATTTGGGTCCTTTCTCTTTTCATTTTGATAAGTCTGGCCAGGAGTTTATCAATCTTATTATTTCTTTCAAAGAACCAGCTCCAAGTTTCATTGTCTTGTTCTATTGTTTTTTTTTTGGTATGGTTTTGTTTTTATTTCATTGATTTCTGCTCTGATATTTATGATTTCTCTTCTCCTTCTGGGTATAGGGTTTCTCTCTTGTTCTTTCTCCAGCTATTTTAGGTGTAGGGTTAGGTTGTGTACTTGAGACCTTTCTTGTTTCTTGAGAAAGGCTTGTACCACTATATATTTTCCTCTCAGGACTGCCTTTGCTGTGTCCCACAGATTTTGAACTGTTGTGTTTTCATTATCATTTGTTTCCATGATTTTTTTCAATTCTTCTTTAATTTCCTGGTTGACCCATTCATTCTTTAGAAGGATGCTGTTTAGTCTCCATGTATTTGGGTTCTTTCCAAATTTCCTCATGTGATTGAGTTCTAGCTTCAGAGCATGGTGGTCTGAAAATATGCAGGGAATGATCCCAATCTTTTGATACCGGTTGAGTCCTGATTTAGGACCCAGGATGTGATCTATTCTGGAGAATGTTCCATGTGCACTAGAGAAGAATGTGTATTCTGTTGCTTTGGGATGAAATGTTCTGAATGTATCTGTGATGTCCATCTGGTCTAGTTTGTTATTTAAGGTCTTTATTTCCTTGTTGATCTTTTGCTTGAATGATCTGTCCATTTCAGTGAGGAGAGTGTTAAAGTCCCCTACTGTTATTGTATTATTGTTAATATGTTTCTTTGATTTTGTTATTAATTTGTTTATATAGTTGGCTGCTCCCACGTGGGGGCATAGATATTGAAAATTGTTAGATCTTCTTGTTGGACAGATCCTTTGAGTATGGTATAGTATCCTTCTTCATCTCTTATTATAGTCTTTGTCTTAAAATCTAATTGATTTGATATAAGGATTGCCACCCCTGCTTTCTTCGGATGTCCATTAACATGGTAAATTGTTTTCCACCCCCTCACTTTAAATCTGGAGGTCTCTTCAGATCTGAAATGAGTTTCTTGTAGGCAACATATAGGTGGGTTTTGTTTTTTTATCCATTCTGATACCCTGTGTCTTTTGATTAGCGCATTTATCCCATTAACATTCAGGGTCACTATTGAGAGATATGAGTTTAGTGCCATTGTATTGCCCGTAAGGTGACGGTTACTGTATATTGTCTGGTCCTCTCTGATCTACTACTTTTAGGGTCTCTCTTTGCTTAGAGGACCCCTTTCAATATTTCCTGTCGAGCAGTTTGGTGTTTGCAAATTCTTTCATTTTTTGTTTGTCCTGGAAGTTTTTTATCTCTCCTCCTATTTTTTTTTTTTTTTAGGATTTTATTTATTTATCTGACAAACAGAGATCACAAGTAGGCAGAGAGGCAGGCAGAGGGAGAGGAGGAATCAGGATCCCTGTTAAGCAGAGAGCCCAACGTGGGGCTCAATCACAGGACCCTGGGATCATGACCTGAGCCAAAGGCAGTTGCTTTAACCCACTGAGCCACCCAAGTGCTGCTCTCCTTCTATTTTCAATGATAGCCTAGCTGGATATAGTATTCTTGGATGCATGTTTTTCTCGTTTAGTGCTCTGAATATATCATGCTAGTTCTTTCTGGCCTTCCAGGTCTCTGTGGATATGTCTGCTGCCAATCTAATATTTTTACCTTTGTATGTTACAGACTTCTTTCCCCGGGCTGCTTTCAGGGTTTTCTCTTTGTCACTAAGACTTGTAAATTTTAATATTAGGTGACTGGGTGTGGACCTATTCTTTTTGATTTCGAAGGGGGTTCCCTGTGCCTCCTGGATTTTGATGCTTGTTCCCTTTGCCATATTAGGGAAATCCTCTATTATAATTCTCTCCAATATGCCTTCTGCTCCCCTCTTTCTTCTTCTTCTGGAATCCCAATTATTCTAATGTTGTTTCATCTTATAGTATCACTTATCTCTCGAATTCTCCCCTCATTGTCCAGTAGGTATTTGTCCCTCTTTTGCTCAGCTTCTTTATTCTCTGTCATTTTGTCTTCTATATCTGAATTCTTTCTTCTGCCTCATTTATCCTAGCAGTGAGAGCCTCCATTTTTGATTGCACCTCATTAATAGTTTTTTTTTTATTTCAACTTGGTTAGATTTTAGTTCTATTTCTCCAGAAAAGGCTTTTATATCTCCCAAGAGGGTTTCTCTAATATCTTCCATGCCTTTTTCGAGCCTGGCTAGAACCTTGAGAATCATCATTCTGAACTCTATATCTGACATATTACCAATGTCTGTATTGATTAGATCCCTAGCCTTCAGTCCTGCCTCTTGTTCTTTTTTTTGTGGTGAATTTTTCTGCCTTGTCATTTTGTCCAGATAAGAGTATATGAAGGAGCAAGCAAAATACCAAAAGGGTGGCAAAGACCCCAGGAAAATATGCTTTAACCAAATCAGAAGAGACCCTAAATCATGGAGGGGAGAGAGGGGATAAAAAGAGGTTCAGAATAAAAAAGAAACAATTTAAAAAAGAAAACAAATAAAGAAAAAATATAAAAAAGAAAAAATGTATATATTAGATAAACTAGTTTAAAAACCTTAAAAATGAAAAGGGTAAAAGTTAAAAAAAATTAGCAGCAGAAGAAAAAAAAATTGAAAAAAAAACCAAATTAAATTAACTGCAAGACTAATGAATCATGAGGAGAAAGCCATGAGTTCAGTGCTTTGCTTTCTCCTCCTCTGAAATTCCGTTGCTCTCCTTGGTATTGAAACTGCACTCTTTGGTAGGTGAACTTGGTCCTGGCTGGATGTCTTGTTGATCCCTGCGGTAGAGGCCTGTTGTAGTGATTCTCAAGTGTCTTTGCCCCAGGCGGAATTGCACTGCCCTTACCAGGGGCCCGGCTGAGTAATCAGCTGGGGTTCGCTTTCAGGAGCTTTTGTTCCCTGAATGCTTTCCATAGAGTTCCAGAGGACAGGAATGAAAATGGCGGCCTCCCAGTCTCTGGCCCAGAGGAGCTGAGAGCTTGGGGCTCTACTCCTCAGTGCGCCCTCAGAGAATAGCACCCAATAACTCCCATCTCCCTGGCCTCTGGCTGTGCTCCGAGCTCACCCAGGCTGCGACCAGTTCAAGGTAATCCCAAGCTGAGAGCTCACTCCTTGGCTCTGGCTCTGTAGCTGGCTTCCCTGTTCTAATACCTGCAAGCTCTGTAATACTCAGACTTCTCTGATTCTTCTGTGACCCTGTAGGACCCGGGGCCACGCTGACCCCACGTGGGCTTCACTCCGGTTTAGCCTCTGGAGCAATGTCCCTCAACAGAACAGACTTTTAAAAGTCCCGATTTTGTGCTCCATTGCTCCGCCTCTTGCTGGGAGCCAGCCCCTCCCCTCGTGGTCTATCTTCCCGTTGCTTTGGATTCACTTCTCCGCCAGTCGTACCTTTCAGAAAGTGGTTGATTTTCTGTTTCTAGAATTGCTGTTCTTCTTCTCCTTGATCTCACATTGGATTTGTAGGTGTTTGCAATGTTTAGATAAGCTATCTAGCTGATCTCCTGCTACCTGATGTAGCCTCAGCCTGCTACTTCTCCGCCATCTTGACTCCTCTGTTTAATTTTTTTTAAAAACCAGAGGTTACTATAGACTAGGCATTATGTGGACAATGAGTATACAATGTTGAGCAAAGGAGATATATTCTTTGTTACTAGTAATTTCAGTCTGTTGGAGGTAATAAATATATAATTACAAGTTTTGATTAGTACTGTGACTAGAAGAAAGTGCCTGTATTCAATTCCATAATGTAATGTTTAAGTCATTGCCAACGGGAGCCACAGATTACATTTTACATCTTCGCATCTCATACATCATAGGTTACACAGTAGCCACTCAACAGATGCTTTTTAATTTAATTCATTAGTGTTTCACGAATGAGAAAGGGTACTGTTCTAGTTACCAAAAAGGTTACTCAATGATATTGAACATATAAAATATAAACATATAAGAATTACAAAGGAATATGATAAATTATGACTTACATATACCTAAGGTGGCAAAACATGATTCTTAATTTATATTTGTAGATCAGGAAATAATTCTTAACGAAGCACTGAGCTGAGCCTTAAAATACAAGTCACATTATGAAAGAAAGATAGTGGGGAAAAGAGGTTTTATGAGTGATTAATATGTTCAGAATCATTCAGGTGAAAAACATAGGTGACATAAAATCTTAGATGGTTGGAGCTTGAATTACACTCAGTGAAATGGCAAGTTAAGAAGGCTTAGACGTAGCAAGAGCAAGATAAAGGACCGTGTGCTAACTTATTGGTCTATACTTCATGCTAAAAGCTATCAGGAGACAGTAACAACTTAAAGTAGGGGAATAATATAATGAAATTTGTATTCCATAAAATCATTCTGGCACTGAAAAGAATTAATATCCCGATGTGGGAACTGAACAGACTTTTGTAATAATGTAGTAATGAGGTTCAAACCTATAGCAGAGGAACTAAAAAATAAAAAGAAGGGAATAGATTTCAGATGTATTAAGAATTGAAATACGTAGAACTTGGTGACCAACTGAATTTGGGAGTTTAGTGGAAGAAGAAATGACTTAGTAGACTAAATAGAGGACAATATAACAGTTTCTAAAAGAAAAGGGTAGGTGTGGCATGGAAGAAAGTTAATTAACTCTGACCTGGCTGGTGGTTTGGACATACTTGCATAGAATCCCCAAGTCCTCACTTTCTTTCCTGTAAAAATGAAGTTGATTTCCAAGTGTTTCCTGAGTGCCCTTGCATCTCACTCCACTATAGCAAATGGGAGTTTCTGGGTTTCCCAGGAAGACCTTTCCCCCCTATATAAAGAATCACTTGAAAAGAAGCTGACTCCAACTTCTGCCTTTGCAACAAGCTCAATCAACATGCATATTAGATCTTTAGGTTATGAGAAGCAAGTCTGAAACTCAACCTTAGATCTTTAGGTTATGAGAAGCAAGTCTGAAACTCAATTTGAGATGGCAGAACATAAAGAAGGAAAAACTCGGGTTTTGATAACATGTTTAAACTACTGCTTCAATATTGAAATTTCTCAGTCTCTGAGCTTTTTCTGTGAAGTAATACTTACCTACATTTATTTAAGTCACTTTTAATATGATATTTTGTTTCTTTGCAATATTCTAGTGTACTTTAATACAGAGAAACACTCTGCAGAGGCAAAGGCAAGGACCTTTGGAAAACAAAGTAGATGACAAATACAATTTTAAGAGATATCAGTACCTCAGTGATACAGTCATTATTACATATAATTCATTTTTAGTAACACAGATTGTATGTCCTATGTTGTTCATTCAACAACCATTACACTCTTCTCTAGTTTGCCTCCCTGTAATACAGAGGCTGGGAAGAATAAAAAGTCCATTTTTCAAACTTATTTGGTTTCTAGATGTGATTTAGATTTGGCCGATCACATGCATACATAAGATATTGGAAGACAGTAGTGAGATGGAGGCCATGTGGCAGCTTCTTCTGCTGTTTCACCTGGCAGACACGGATATTAAGGCAATTGCTGTTTTATGCAATACATCAACAGTTGTGCCATAGTTCAGTAACTGGCACCATGAAAGCAGAAAGACAGGGTACAAACATCAGTTTTGCTGGTGCAGATTGTAGTACATACAATGTATATATATATATATATTTTTTTTTCATCATGGTGCTGTCCTGAATATCATAGGTATGTGAGTCTATGATTTCCTAATCATGGTGGATTTAAATTTTGGTAGTTCCTGGTTGTGACAATGTAAAAGTCCTGGGGTTTGTAAGTTTATGATCTTAAAAGAAATTTCCTTGGCATGCCGGTTCCCTGGAGTTATTTGAATAGTTATTCTTGAAAATCAACCTAGCATTTCCTTCTTCAGCCCTCCACTGATTTCTTAAGCTTTTGATATCCTATAATAATACTAATTAATATATTTTAATATCCTTAAACAGATTCCCTCTTTCTTAAACTACCAAGAGTAGAGTTTTGTTCTACTTAACACTGACAAATACCAAACCATAATTAATTTATCATTATTACACACATTTATGCATTAATTGTATATTTTTTGACAGTGTTTTTTTCTTCTGGTATTTAATGAAGTGCTAGTCATAGGACAAGGTTTATAATCTTATATAGATTTTTAAATAAAGATAAATATCTATAAATCTAGTATCATATTCATGTCAATAGTTTTAGTTCAAAAAATTCCCTTCTAGAATATAAAAATAGCAACAAAAAAGTATGTTAAACATTCATTGTGAAAGTTTTATGGGGAAATATGAAAGCTGAACTCCTGGCATTTAAAGTGTCAAATGTATTCAGACATTCCTTTGAAGAAGTTAAACACTTCAAATACAGTGTATGTGTTGTTTAATGAGAGGTTTACATGATGTCAAAATAACCTGGCTGTGAATAAATTGGTGAATACTGGCACAAGTGCCCTAGCTGATTTCACTCTTTGTTTATCTACTGTTTCTAAATAAAATATTCTAGCAACTTGCAAAGAGTTTCTAGTCCCAAGCTTTTTGTTGGCCATTTCTGGTTTAGTTTGAAAGATATTCTTTAATTTAATTGTTGACAATCACTGGAAAGAAGAACCCAAAGACAAAAGAAGACAAAATTTGAAATGCTATCCACAGATAGTCATATATTTACCATTATTATACTTCTGTTTCACATCTATCAGTTTATTAGCCACCCAGAAGCAGGGCTGTCCTCTTATACTTAAGCAGAAGTGGCATTCAGTCAAGTTTTGAGTAATTATGCATAGTGGTTAAGCCCTTTATCGTTGTGCTCTGACTATACTGGTTCAAATCCCAAATCTATCACTTACTAGCCAAGTGACCCTGAGTGGCTTAATTAACTTCTTGGAGGCCGAATTTCTATACCTATTAATTATCTATCAATTCTTTTGCATCTACTCATGTTTCTAAATAATTATAGGAAGATAAGCCTCATAGGAGTTATATAAAGATTAAATAATTTTCTTTCCTCCTAAAGCACTTGGCTTAGTGCTTTCACATAGGAATAGATTTAATAAAGTCTAGTTACTTAAATTATTGAGGAGCTCCCTTATTTGAAACATCTTTCTCACAGTTCTGTTAGTTATTCCAATCAATAATTTTAGCATTAATCTATAAATGTTGTCTGAAGAAGATGTGTATTTAAATTTCATTTAGGCATTAAGTTACAACAAATGCTTTCACTCTACTTGTTTAAGTGCTTGTGTCAGAGGATATAATTTCCACCTACAGAAAACTGTGACCATAAGATGCAGGCATATATTTTGAATTGAACAAAGAAGGGTGAGAATATATTATAACTATGGGGATATGAGAGGGAGAATTACAGAGAAAGGAGAAATATTAGGTCACTGTAAAAGAATTCCACTTATTTCAAACTTTTTAACAATGGCAATGATAATAATAGAATATTTGAGTGTCTAAGCAAGTTAACAGAAATGTATCAAGAAATATGATTTTAAGTATTCAGAAAACTAGATTTAAGGCATAATAACTAGCAGTGATGTCTTATTTGATATTTCAGATATAAATGTAAGGATCATTGATCTGATAATTAAGCAATTTACAAGATGTTCTTCTTAAAGTATATTTACATTAAAAAGTTACAGTGATTTCAATTAGTCTTCTAGTTGACTTTTTTGCATTTCTATGGCAAGACTTAATTAATTTTTAGTGAACTTCCCAAGAGCACTTGTTAAGATATTATAGGTATTACAGAGGCACTGAATATATTAATTTCTTCTGACTTGAGCGTTAATATATTATTCTAGCAAGGATTTTAGACAATTAATTAAAAATGCTTAACAAGGCAGCACATTGCAAAGTACTTAAGGTAATCACTAAAGTAAGACACATTAGCAAAAAACACAAAAGGAAAAAGAACATATACCTTGATCACAGCAACAAAACAAATATCTTTCTTACACCAAATCAATGTGCATTAAAAAATCTTTCAGTTTCTGAAATTGTTGGACACTATCAGTCACAGTTTGGATTTCATCATAAAAGGTGCACTGGTATTGCTGTAAATGTGTTAGGTTCTGATAATACAGTCAGTAACTAATGTTGCCCCATGAACAGAATGTGTTAGAGATATGACTTAATTGCTTTGCACCTCCATTTACACTTTCTCAATATGTTTAATCATAATTTTCAAACATCAATCACAGTATCACATTAATTTCTTTCTTGGAACAAAATATTTGTAATTTTTCTGTCATCATGGGGCCCCTGTTCTTAATATCTTTGAAAGCTGGAAATAAGTTGTGAAGAGAGAAATTGTTATAAATAAATGCTTACAGAAATTTATGTTGTTTAGATTTATTTTGAACACGTTTATTATGGCTAATATCAAAGAGTGTGATTTAGTTCTTCATAGAAAGTTACAATTTAGAGTTAGAAAACATTTTGAATATTTGTACTCATAAATATTTATTGTGTGAACAAAAAGGCACTCATTTTATGGAGGGGATGTTAGTGGTTTTACTGTTTTGAAGGTTTTTTTTTTTTAAAATACCAATTTACCTCAATAAAGCTTTTATTTTTTAATATTTATTATTCTTTTTAGTTAGTCCAAGGTAAAAAAGAGTTTACAGATATAGCTAACACTGGCACAGATGTTTTCTTATTCATTCCACTTCTCTTTTCAATATAATTTGAAGGGTTTTTAAAGTTTTTACTTTAATCCCATTTAGTGAACATCAAGTGTAGTATTAGTTTCAGGTGTGCAATGTAGTGATTCAACACTTCCATACAGCACCCAGGGCTTATCACACCTTAAACCCCATCACCTTTTTAACCCATCCCCCACGTCTGGTAACCATAAGTTTGTTCTCTGTAGTTAAGAGTTTATTTCATAATTTGCTTCTTTCTCTCTCTCTCTCTTTTCACCCCTTTGTTTGTTGTGTTTCTTAAATCCACATATGAGTGATTAAAAGTTACTACACTATAGCTCCATTCATGTCATAGCAAATGGCAAGATTTCATTCTTTTCTATGGCTGAATAATATTCCGTGTGTGTGTGTGTGTGTGTGTGTGTGTGTGTGTGTGTGTATCACATCTTCCCTATCTATCCATTGGTCGATGGACACACTTATGCTGTTTCTATAATCTGGCTTTTTATAGATAATGCTGCTGTAAACATCAGGGAGCATGTATCCCTCTGGATTAATATTTTTGTATTCTTTGGGTAAATACTTGGTAGTACCATTGCTAAATCATAGGGTAGTTCTATTTTTTACTTTCTGAAGAACCTCCATACAGAACAGCTGCACCAGTTTACCTTCCCACCAGCAGTGAAAGAGAGTTCATCTTTCTCCACATCCTCACCAACACTTGTTTCTTGCATTTTTATTTTAGCCATTCTGACAGGTGTAGTTAATATCTTATTGTGGCTTTGATTTGCATGTCCCTGATAATGAGTGATGTTGAGCATCTTTTCATGTGTTTGTCGGCCATCTGCATGTCTTATTTTTTTTTTTAAGATTTTATTCATTATTTTTGTGAGAAAGAGAGAACAAGCTCACAGAAGCAGAGAATGGGCAAAGGGAGAAGCACACTCTCTGCCAGGCAGTGAGCCAGATGTGGGACTTGATCCCAGGACCCAGGATCATGACCTGAGCTAAGGCAAACACTTAAACAACTGAGCCACCCAAGCACCCTATCTTGTTTGGAAAGATATGTGTTCATGTGTTCTGCCCATATTTTAACTGGATTATTCACTTTTCTGGGTGTTGAGTTTTACAAATTTTTTATGTATTTTACATACTCACACTTTATTGGATATGTCATTTTAGTATTATTACTAAAGCATTAAATTATTACTAAATTTAAAGTGTTAAATTATTACTACAATATTAAAGTATTAGTATTAAAATATGTCATTTTAGTATTATTGATTGTTTCCTTGGCTGTGCAGAAGCTTTTTATTTTGATAAATTCCCAATAGGTTATTTCTGCTTTAGTTTCCCTTCCCCCAAAAAACATATCTGGAAGGAAGTTGCTACAGGCAATGTCAAATAGGTCACTGCCTGTGTTCTCTAGAATTTTTATGGTTTCAGGTCTCATATTTATGTCTTTAATCCATTTTGAATTTATTTTTATGAAGCAGCAGAAAGAAGAGTGAGGAATCAATCCCATTTACAATTGCACCAAAAACAAGAATATACCTACAAATAAACCTAACCAAAGAAGTGAAAGACCTGTACTCTGAAAACTATAGAAGACTTATGAAAAAAAATTGAAGATGGTTCAAAGAAATAGAAATACATTCCATACTCAAGGATTACAAGAACAAATATTGTTAAAATGTCTATACTACCCAAAGCAACCTACACATTTAATGCAATACCTATCAAAATACCACCAGCATTTTTGAAAGAGCTAGAAAAAACAATCTTAAATTTGTATGGAATCACAAAAGACCCAAAATAACCAAAGCAACTTTGAAGAAGAAAAGTAAAGCTGGAGATATCATAATTCCAGACTTTAAGACATATTACAAAGCTGTAGTGACCAAGAAAGTATGGTATGGGCACAAAAATAGACACATAGATCAATGGAACACATAGATCAATGAAACAGAATAGAAAACCCAGAAATGAACCCATAACTATATGGGGTCAATTAGTCTTTGACAAATCTGGAAGGAATATCCAACAGGACACCTGGGATACATAATGGGAGATTGTTCACTCTTTGGGGAGGGCTTTCTAGATAGCAGTGGGCTGAAATTCCCCTCTCCAGGGAAGAGGGAGGGGGCTGGTACTGTTTCTCTCCCCTACCCCTCAGCATAAACTAACTTCACTTAGCAACAGAGCACTAACAGTAGTAACCTAAACTGCTTACACAGCCCTGCTCCCCTGTGCTCTGCAGGTGTTGCTTTTCTTGGGCAAGTGTGCCTGAAAACCAGAGTGGTGGGCCCATTCCCCAGAAAACCAGCACAAACACCCAGCACACACTGTGTCTACTAACCATAGAGTTCTGCCAATCTTCAGCTCTAGTGCAAACAGCATCAGGTTTCTTTTAGCAAGCAGACGAGAACACACTTAGTTAAAATGCACCACACTCTGGCTGAGGTTTAAACACTCCCCACTACAGGCAAGGGGAAACTCTGTAGAGAAGTGACTTGAGGGAAAAAGCAGGCAAAACAGCAGTGGAGCATACACAACATATACCAGCAACACTTCCTTAAGCACTAGAGTCTGGACAATATATGACCTCTTCCTTATAAAACCATCACTCTGGGGCACCCAGGTGGCTCAGTTGGTTAAGCGGCTGCCTTCGGCTCAGGTCATGATTCCGGGGTCCTGGGATCGAGCCCCGCATCAGGCTCTCAGCAGAGAGTCTGCTTCTCTCTCTCTCCCCCTCTCCCTGCCACTCTGCTTACTTGTGCTCTCTCTCTAGCTGTCAAATAAACAAATAAAATATTAAAAAATAAATAAAACCATCACTCTAAGGAGCAGCAAACATAACAGATTTTCCTAACATTCAGAAGACAGAAACACAGACAAAATGCCAAAGGGAGGAATTCAACCCAAAACAAAGAATAAGAAAAGGTCATAACCAGGGACCTTATCAAAACAGATATAAGTAATATGCTCAAACCAGAATTTAAGGCAACAATCATAAGGATACTAGCTGGGCTTGAGAAAAGCATAGAAGAGACCAGGGAGTTTCTTCCTGCAAAGATTAAAGACCTTAAAACCAGTCAGACTGAAATAAAACATGCAATAACTGAGGTTCAAAACTAACTACATGTAATAACAACAAGGATGAAAGAAGAATAAATAATATGAATAAATGATATAGAAGATAAAATTATGGAAAATAATGAAGCTGAAAAGAAGAGGGAAAGAAAAATATTAGATCATGAATGTAGATTTAGGGAACTTAGTGACTCCGTAAAATGTAATAACATTTATATCATAGAAGTCCCAGAAGAAGAAGAAGAGAGAGAAGGGGGCAGAAGGTTTATTTGACTAAATTATAGCTGAAAAATGCCTAATCTGGAGAAGGAAACAGACATCCAAATCCAGAAGCACAGAGAACTTCCATCAATATCAATAAAATCAGGACAACACCAAGACATATAGTTCAATTTGCAAAATACAGAGATAAAGAAAAAGATCTTAAAAGCAGTAAGAAAAAAGAAGTTCCTAACTTACAAGGAAAGACAAAAAAAAAAAAAAAAGAAAACAAAAAACAAGGAAAGACAAATAAGGTTAGCAACAGATCTCTCCACAGAAACTGGACAGGTAAGAAGAGAGTGGTATGATATATTTAGTGTGTTGAAGGGGAAAAATATGCAGTCAAGAATACTCTATCCAACAAGGCTGTCACTTAGAATAGAAAGAAAGATAAAGAGTTTCCCAGACAAAAACTAAAGGAGTTTGTAACCACTAAAGCAATCTTCAAGAAATATTAAAGGGACTGCTTAAGGGGGAAAGAAGACAAAAAGCAAAAAAGCAACAAAGATTTAGATGGAACAGAGAAAATCTCCAGAAACAATGACAAAACAAGTAATAAAATGACACTGAATTAATATATGTCAATAATCATTCTGAATATAAATGAACTAAATGTTCCAATCAAAGACATAGGGTGTCATAATAGATTAAAAAACAAGACCCATCTATATTCTACCTGTAAGAGACTCATTTAAAACCCAAACTTACTCAAGATTGAAAGTGAAGAGATAGAGAATAATTTGTCATGCAAAGAATGTCAAAAGAAAGGCAGAGTATCCATATGTATATCAGACAAACTAGATTTTGAAACAAAGATTGTAATAAGAGATAAAGAAGGGCACTATCTTATAATAAAGAGGTCTAACCAACAAGAAAATTAAATAATTATTACTATTTATGCTAACTTGAGGACACCCAATTATGTGAAAAAATTAGTAACAAACATAAAAGAACACATTGATAATAATACAATAATAGGGGAATTTAACACCCCACTTATAGTAGTGGACAGATCATTTAAGCAGAAAATCAAAAAGGAAACAATGGCTTTGAATGACACACTGAACCAGATGGACTTAACAGATATATTCAGAACATTTCATCCTAAAACAACAGAACACACACTCTTTTGAGGTGCACATGAGACTTTTCCCAGAATAGATTACATACTGGTCACAGATCAGGCCTCAACAAGTACAAAAAGATTAATATCATACCATGCATATTTTCTGGCCACAATGCTATCAAACTTGAAGTGAACCACAGGAAAAAAATTTGGAAAGACCATGAATACATGCATGTTAAAGTACATCCTACTAAAGAATGATTGGATAACCAAGAAATTAAAGAAGAAATAAAAAATACATTGAAACAAATGATGATGAAAACATGATGATCCAAAACCTTTAGGATGCAGCAAAGGAGGTCTTAAGAGGAAAATGTATAGTAATACAGGCTTACGGCAAAAGCAAGAAAAATCTCAAACAACCTAACCTTACACCTAAAGGACCTATAAGAAGGAACAACAAATGAAAGCTAAGGCCCTCAGAAGAAGGGAAATGATAGATTAGAGCAGAAATAAATGATACAGAAATAAATAGAAACAATAGAACACATCAATGGAACCAGGAGCTTGTTCTCTGAAATAATTAATAAAATTTATAAACCCCAGCCATACTTATTAAAAATAAGAGAAAAAGGACTCAAATAAATAAAATCATGAATGAGAAAGGAGCAATTACAACCAATACCATAGAAACACAAATAATTCTAAAAGGATATTATGAAATAATATGGGAAATTATATTCCAAATAATTAGGTAATAGGAAGAAGTGGATAAATTCCTAGAAACATATAAACTACCAAACTGAAACAGGAAGAAACAGAAAATTTGAATGGATAACCAGCTAAGAAATTGTATTACTCAAAAATCTCCCAACAAACAAAAGTCCAAGTCCAGACAACTTCCCAGGGAAATTCTATTAAAAACATTTAAAGAAGAGTTAATATCTGTCCTCTCAAATGGTTCCCAAAAATAGAAATGGGAAGAAAATTTCCAGATCATTCTATAAGACCATCATTACCTTGATTCCAAAACAAAAGATCCCACTAGAAAAAAGAATGACAGGCCAATATCCCTGATGAATGTAATCACAAAAGGTCTCAACAAGATACTAGCAAATGAAATCCAATGGTACATTGTAAGAATCATTCACCATGATCAAGTGGGGGTAATTCCTGAGCTACAAAGGTGGTTCAATATTTTCAAATTAATCAATGTGATACACCACATTAATAAAAGAACGGATAAGAACCATTTATTTCTCAGGCACCTGGGTGGCTCAGTCAGTTAAGTGCCTGCCTTTAGCTCAGGTCATGATCCCAGAGTCCCAGGATCAAGCCCCACATTGGTCTCCCTGTTCAGTGGGGAGTCTGCTTCTCCCTCTGCTCCTCACCCTGCTTGTGCTCTCTCTTGCTCTCCTTCAAATAAATAAATAAATAAAATCTTTTTTTAAAAGAACCATATGATCTTCTCAATAGATTCATAGAAAACATTTGACAAAACACAGCATCCATTATTGATAAAAACTCTCAACAAAGTAGCGATAGAGGGAACATAACTCAACATCTTGAAGGACATATATGAAAGAACCACAACTAATATAATCTTCAGTGAGGAAAAACTGAGAGCTTTTCCTCAATGGTCAGGAACAAGATAGGGATATCCACTCTTAGCACTGTTATTTAACATAGTATTGGAAATCCTTGCCTCAGCAATTGGGCAAAAAAAAAGAAATAAAAGACATTCAAATTGGCAAGGAAAAAGTAAAACTTTGAGTGTTTGCAGATGACATGATAATCTATGTAGAAAACCTCAAAGACTCCACCAAAAGATTGCTAGAACTGATACACAAATTCAGTAAAGTCATGAATACAAAATCAACACACAGAAATCTGATGCATTTCTATACAACAATAATGAAGCAGCAGAAAAAGAAATCAAGGAATCAATCCATTTATAATTGCACCCAAAACAATAATATATCTAGGAATAAGCCTAATTAATGACGTCTGTACTCTGAAAACTACAGAACACTTATGAATAAATGGAAGATAACACAAGGAAATGGGAAGACATTCAATGCTCATATATTGGAAAAGCAAATATTGTTTTATGGTAAAATGTCAATGTAATTTCTATCAAAATACCATTTTGATACCAATTTTTCACAGAGCTAACACCAACAATCCTAAAGTTTGTATGAAACCACAAGAAAACACCAAACAGCCAAAGCAATATGAAAAAGAAAAGAAAAGCTGGAGACTTCACAATTCTGGACATCAAGCAATAGTATCAGGATAGTCCTGGCACAAAAATAGACACATAGATCAATGGAACTGAATAGAAAACTCAGAAGGGGACCCATCCAACAATATGGCAATTATCTTTGACAAAGCAGGAAGGAATATACAATGGAAAAATGTCAACAAATGGTATTGGGAAAACTGGAGAGCAACACGCAAAAGAATGAAACTGGACCACTTTCTTATACCATACACACAAATAAATTCAAAATGGATGAAAGAGTTAAATCTGAGACTTCAAACCACCAAAATCTTAGAGGAGAACACAGCCATCAACCTTTCTGACATTGACCACTGCAACTCTTACGAGATATGTCTCCAGAAATAAGGGAAACAAAAACAAAACTAAATTATCGGGACTTCATCAAGATAAAAAGCCTCTACACAGTAAAGGAAACAATCCACAAAACTAAATGGCAACCTTTGGAATGGGAGAAGATATTTTCAACGACATACATGATAAAGGGTTGCTATCCAAAATCTATAAAGAACTTACCAAACTCAACACCCAAAAAACCAAATAATCAAGTTAAGAAATGGGCAGATGTTATGGGCATACATTTCTTTTTTTTCCAAAGAAGACATACAGATGGCTAACAGACACGTGAAGAGATGGTCAATATCCCTCATCATCAGAGAAATGCAAATTAAAGCTACAGTGAGATACCACCACACACCTGTCAGAATACCTGAAATTAACAACAAAAGAAACAACAGATGTTTGATGAGGATGTGGAGAAAGAGGAACCTTCTTCCACTGCTGGTGGGAAGGCAAACTGCTGTAGTCACTCTGGGAAACAGTATGGAGTTTCCTCAAAAAGTTAGAAAATAGAACTACCTTATGATCCAGCGATTACATTACTAGATATTTACCCAAAGGAAACAAAAGCACTGATTTAAATGGATACACTCAATGTTTATAACAGCATTATTAACAATAGCCAAATTATGGAAAGAGGCCAGATGTCCGTCAACTGATAAATACATAAAGAAGAAGTAGTACATATACACAATGGAATATTACTTAGCCAAGAAAGAAAATGAAATCTTGTCATTTGCAATGATGTGGATGGTGCTAGAGTGTATTATGCTAAGTGAAATAAATCAGAGAAAGATGATACCATATGATTTCACTCATATATGGAATTTAAGAAATGAAACAGATGAACATAGGGGGAACGTAGGGGGAAACAGATGAACATAGGGGGATAAAACAGACTCTTGACTATAAGGAACAAACTTAGGGTTGCTGGAAGGGAGGTGGATGGGGAAAGGGAAATGTTAAATGAGTGGTGGGTATTAAGGAGGGCACTTGTGATGAGCACTGAGTGTTCTATGTAGGTGATGAATCATCGAATTGTACTCCTGAAACTAATATTACACCATGTGTAAACTAACTGGAATTTAAGTAAAAACTTGAAAAAAAAAATAAAATAGAGATAACTATTTTTAAAAATACCTATACACACAAATACCTATTGAAACTTATAGTATTTCTAGAAAGATGTATGAAAAACTGGTAACAGTGACTGTGGGAGGGCAAGAGGTAGAGTTGTGGGCAAGGCACAGGGGATATTTATAGATCCATGGCCTGTCCTGAAGTTCCTGAAACTCTTTGTTGGAGTATGACTATTATGGGCCAATGACCTGATTGTTTTGTACTGGTGTCCATGGATCTACATGTTATTTTAGGATAATAGTTGCACCAGCTACTGACATTTGTAGGCCCTGCTTAGTCTCTTGCATTTCAGCCTCTCGTTTCATTTACCCAGGTCTCTTTCAGACTTATTCTTCTTATGGGGCAAGCATGTTCATCTCCCTACCAGACATTGCTAATCTATTTCCTAACACCATGTTAGACAGGCCTCTGTGTATACAGTTTCTTCTATGCCCTAGGAAGCAGGTTTTCGCAAGTACAACAGGTAACTCCACAACTCTTATTTCCTGGAGTTTGACACCAACTGTGGGGGAATCCATGGTATCTGATTCTCATCTCTTCTTTTCTCTTTTTTCCTGTGATAGATATCTTCCCAGTATGAACTACACAGGTCTTGGAAGGGTTTTGTTCATACAGGCTGGGAACATCCCTTACTCAGTGTATTAGGCAGTGTTCTCCAGAGAAATAGAACTAATAGAACTAACAGGCGAGATTATATATATATATAGTTGCATACACATTGGATCTCTGAACTTTCTAATGTGATTGATTAATTATTCCCCAACTGTATCTTCTTTGAGTAGAAAGAAAAATATGTCCCTGACATATAATGCCATTAATGCTACTAGTTTCTTTTCCACACTTCTACCTGTGCCCTTTAATGAAATATGAATTTTGTTTGGGGTTTTGCAATGAGCAAATATAGTTCACAGAATAAAAAATGGTTATGCTTTCAATGTTTTTGAATTAAAGTGTTTTTTTTTCCCCCAAATAGAGCCCCCAAACTAAGTGATGTCTGTCAGATATTGCAAGTTGAATATGGAAGAGGCATTTATTTTGTGATCCTTATAGGCAGAACTGTCTAGGAACTGATAGCCCAAAGTCAAGCTTTAGTCTTTTCTGGAAAGTAAACAATGAATCTTTTTGAAGTATTTGACAAGAAAACAATTGTTTCCAGCAGAAAGAACATAAATGTAGGATGTGTACATTATAGTGTACATGTCAAAACCCAGAAACTATAGTGGTTTTTGCCTCTAACCTGGGTGGTCCTGAACTGATAGTTTGAGGGCCTTTTAACTGAAGTTGATGTCAGAGTATGTTATTCTTTACTCTTGAGAAAAGACTGACAAGTATTTTTTGCTCGATATCTTCTGAAAGAAGAAACACTCTTCAGCAGATTTAATAAGACACAACTCATTATATAAAATTTAGGTTTTCAACTTCATATTTCCCACTAAATGCAAATTATTTTTCCACTAAGCAATTGACTTCCAAAAACATCAGAGAATGTTTGTCTAATCAGAACCTGATATAATGCTTTACCCAGTGTAGTTCCTCTATAAATGCGTGTTGAATTGAACTGAATTTACCCATTTTATTTAAGAGTAAATTAGATTAATCTGCTTATAAATTTCAAAAAGGACATTACATTTATGTGATGAAATTTAAACTGGGAACAAAGAGTAAGAATGTGATATTTTGTGTGATCTTTATTTCTGCTAGTATATGAAACTGGGAAAGGAAATGTAAAAAAAGTTCTAAATGCTTTTCTTAGTTCAGGAAAAAAGCACAAAGTGAAGAGAAGGACTACTGTATAGAATAGTGGAAGTAATCACAAATTAAGAGTCATCACTAGCTACATAAATAAAAAAGAAATATTAAACAACAAATAAACCTGGGACAAAATTTTTGTGGCCTAAATAAGTCTTATTTCTTTTTCTTTAATTTTTTTACTATAAAAGATGTCCCTCCTGTTAAGACTCTTAAGTATATTAGCTTAGTGCATGTAAACTGAGTAATTCCTTAGAATGCCATTGATTTACATGCCATTTTTTTCATCAAATTGCATATAATTTGATACAAATAAGTATCATCCAAATTATTTGCAAAGATTCAGGAACTTAACAAAGTAAGAATGTGTTTATTTTGGATGCTAAGACATTAAAGTTAATAAAATTCACTATTCAAATAGGATACATGAACCTAGATGAACATAAAATGTGACCTTTTATTTTTCCACATTTAATAGATTGTCCATAAGCACACATTTGTGAATTTAATGAATGCTTATAAACTCAGGTCAATGAATAATTCATGAAAATTCACTAATGATTTATGAGAATTTTACCATGGGTAAGTATCAACTTTGAAGAGATTTGTATTGGAAATATTTTAGAATCAATGTAGTAATATCACAGTTATTTAGATAAAGTCTCCATTCTAATTGTATATTATTAGCCTATCTAAAAATATTACTTTCTTTCTTCAAGTATTTTATAACTTTAGTTAACAAAGTCAGACACTATGAAAGCCTGCTTATTTTACTGTATACACCAAGCAATCAATAGATTAATAAAATCCAAAACTTAGATTTTCTTCCCATACATATTTATATGGAGACATCCTGGTACTATTACTTAATTCGATCTTTGGGCTGACTTTCTTTTATTGTCATCTACTTCCTTGTTTGTGAATCTGTACCTAGTCCCTCTGATGGATTCCCTACCTTCTGCCTTAAACAGTCATTTAGACTAAATGGAGGCTCTGAGATGGAGATGGGAAATGTGTATGGCACTAAGATGGAAATATACTGGAATAGTTCTTAAAATATGAGAAAATTGACAGAGGAATGTTAGTTCGCTTAGCAATCATTATTATTATTATTCTTATCTCATTATTTTAGTCACACCATGATTTATTCATTGAACATTGCAGGGTTTTTTTTTTTATTGTTTGTTTGTTATTTCTTTCAGTTCTTTATTTTTTTAATTATTTATTTCTTTTCAGCATAACAGTATTCATTGTTTGTGCACCACACCTAGTGCTCTATGCAATCTATGCCTTCCCTAATACCCATCACCTGGTTCCCCCAACCTCCCACCTCCTGCCCCTTCAAAATCCTCAGATTGTTTTTCGGAGTCCATAGTCTCTCATGGTTTAGCAATTTTTTTTAAAACATCAACTGATCATGAGTTCCTGGATTAGGTACTAGGGATAAGAAGATGAACCAAAACCAAGTATGATCCTCAAAGAGGTCACAGTCAGAGAAAAGATAAATATTTACTAAGTTATTAGATTATAACACCAAAGTGTATAATAGATGTGCCTACCAGACACTGCGAGAAGATAAAAGGGGGGATGAATCATAAGAAATTTTAAGACAAGTAGTAAAATATTTGATTACATGGATTATAAACATTTCTAAATATTACTTTTTCTATGTACATTAAATACGTCACTCTTATATACTTGTGACAAATTGAAATGTTAACATTTCATTTTTTTATCCCAACACTTATGTAAATGATATATATTTCTGGCGTTAGTATCCTACAACTTAAAACTAACCTTAATTTTATTATAAATTATTGCATGAATGATTATTAGGTGATTCTGTTGAAAAATAAATTATTTACCTTCCACAGGCTAACAAAATTGTTTTGTAGGTATATATACTCAATTTAGAAGACTTTCTGTTTATAAATTCATTAATTTATTTTTTTCCCTAGAGTCACTGTTCAGACCACAGCAAGTGAGTGTGTTTTAAGAAGAGACTCTCAAGGATATATGAAAGAAAAGTTGGGAAAATGTGCAAGTTAGTCTATAGAGTTTTTCTTTAAAAAATAGCTTTGTTGAGGTATGTTTGATTCACAAAACCTACACATATTTAATATATACAATTTGATGAGTTTGGACATATGTACATACCCATGGAACCATCCCTCAAACCAAGGAATTAGACATAGCCATTTCAACCAAAAGTTTCTGTGTGTCCAATTTTTTTTGTTATTTTATGTATGTCTACCTACATAAGATCTAGTCTCTTATCAAATATTTAAGTATATACTAGAGTATTATTTACTGTAGGCTCTATGCTACAGCAGATCTCCAGAACTAATCATCTTGCATAACTGAAAAGACACCAAGTGAACAACCTCATTTGCTACCAGCAACCCTTGCTAACCAGCATTCTGTCCTCTCTTCTCTATTCTATGAGTTTGATTATTTTAGGTACCTCATAAAGTAGAATCATGAAAGATTTGTCTTTCCTCAACTGCCTTATTTCACTTAGCATAATGTCCTCGAGTTTCATTCATGTCACAAATGGCACGGTTTTCTTTATTTTAAAGTCTGGATAATGTTCCATTGTATGTAGTTATATTTTTTTAATCCATTCTTATGTTGATTAACAGTTAGGTTGTTTTATGACTTGGCTATTCTGAACAGTGCCCCCATTGAACATGGGAGCATAGATATCTCCTTGAGATCCTAATTTCAGTTCTTTGGGGCATTTACACCGAAATGTTATTCATTGGTAGATTGTATGATAACTCTATTTTTATGTTTTTGAGGAAATTCTAAATGGTTTTCAGTATGTTTTCATACTGCACCATTTTACACTCCTACCAAGAGTATAGATGGGTTCCTATTTCTCCACATCTTTAGAAACATTTTGTTTTATTTTGGTTTATTTTTGCTATTGAACTGTAAGAGTTCCTTATCATTTTGGATATTAGCCCTTTGCCCCCTATCAAATATATGATGTGCAAATACTTTCATTCTGAGGGTTGTCTTCTTCTTTTTTGTTTCAGATTTTATTTATTTATTTGAGAGAGAGAGAGAAAGAGTGAGAAAGAAAGAGTGTGTGAGAGGGGAGAAGGTCAGAGGGAGAAGGAGATTCCGCACGTTGCTGGGAGCTAGATACAGGACTTGATAGTCTGTGGGGGGTTTTCCTTTTAAAATATCTGAAAAGTGGAGCAAAATGGAGAGGGTAATTAATGGAAAAATATTCTATGATTGTAGTTTCATCTTTAAAATAATTCAGATTAAAATTATTTTAGCTAAATTAGTTTATTGCTTTTTTGATCTTCTGGCATAAATTCCTAGATTTACTGCCCAATTGGCCACAAAGTGAAGACAAGTAGAAATTTGCAAGTGAAAACATTATAATAATTGTATTAAAATGTTACCTTTGAGCCCTTAGAAAGAGGACTTATATTTGATACATTGTTTTGATACATTTGATACATTGATTTGATACACTGATACATTGTTCTCAAAATGTATACTTGGCATAGAAACTTATTTACATTAGAACTTTCATCCCTTCCCTTAGCATATTTGACTCTTTTTTTTTAAAGATTTTTATTTATTTATTTGACAGAAAGAGAGATCACAAGTAGGCAGAGAAGCAGAGGAAGGAGGGAAGCAGGTCCCCTGCTGAGCAGAGAGCCCCACGTAGGGCTCGATCCCAGGACCCTGGGATCATGACCTGAGCTGAAAGCAGAGGCTTAAACCACTGAGCCACCCAGGTGACCCAGCATATTTGACTTCTTCTTCTTCTTTTTTTTTTTTTTGTTCATTTTTTTTTAATTTTATTTATTTTTATTTTTTATAAGCATATAATATATTTTTATCCCCGGGGTACAGACAGGTCTGTGAATCACCAGGTTTACACACTTCACAGCACTCACCGAAGCACATACCCTCCCCAATGTCCATAATCCCACCCCCTTCTCCCAACCTCCCTCCTCCCAGCAACCCTCAGTTTGTTTTGTGAGATTAAGAGTCACTTATGGTTTGTTTTCCTCCCAATCCCATCTTGTGACATCTTAAATTCTACCAGAACTCTTTTATTTTTTATATTTGGGAAATTTGCTATTTCTATATAAATACAGTGTGTTTGCTTGTAGAGTTTTATATTTATAAGCTATCTGATATCTTAACATAATACCTATACTTCTCATAAAATATCACTGAAACCTACAAATGTTCAGTAATGCTGGAATGGCCAGCAATCTCTGTACTGATGGATAAAAGATTACTATAAACTTTGTTGTGAAAAAGTAGAGAAGATAAGGGGATCAATGCTCCGAGATGAAGACCCTTTGCTATTCTTCTTTCTGAGTTATATTGGTCCTGCAGAACATCACAAATCCTTATCACTGTTCTCAAAGCACGTGACCTGGGACAAGGGGCCTTACCTAAACTGGAAGGACCTCTTTACAGATCCTTATTTTTATAAGATATGCTAATATGCACAGTCTACTCTACATAGCCTAAAAGACAATGCATACATCTCTTAGATCACAGGGTGGATGTTTGGGTTAAAAAAGCTTCTCAGAAGGTAAGTCCCCTGTCATTCCAATGGCAGGGTGGTCACACAGGCCTCTGCATTCCAAAGGCCCACAACCTTCTCTAAAATCTTCCATGCCCCCAGTGGCCTCTGTGTTACATTTTAGCAAGCTAAGTATTATGGTGATTTCATGCTCTACATTAACCCCAACTCAGTAAAATCTTCAAATGCGGTGTATGCTCATCATCAAGTATAGCTTTCATCCTTTCCTTGCTATTAGAAAATAAACAGGTAGACATCACATGAAGTAAATAAAAAAGTAAATTAAATTTCCACAAATAAACCACATTACACTTTTTCTGTCAGTAAGCTTCCCTTCTCCCCTCAGACCCAGGAAAAATTAAGGAAAATTCTAATGGAAAATTTACTAATACCTATCTATGATCTGCCTAATAAAGGAAAACCTGCTTTCTTTTTCTACCTAATGTTATTTTTTTGATAGCACTGAATATGAAATGAAATGGCCAGATGTAGAAGTGGAAGAAAGATTTTAAATTACTTAAAAATCTCAACAACAATTAAATTCACTTACTATCTAAAGAAAAACAAAAATGCATCAATACAACCACATTTGATGTAAATATAAGCAACATTAGTCTATTGCAAGTATTTAATTATACTGGCCAATGATATTCATTCAAAGCAAGATTTCAGAATGGTCTTCTGGCTTCCATAATTCTGAGCAAAAGACCACATGGAGTTCCAGCATATTTCCTTAGGGGAAAAAAAAAAAAAAAAAAAAAAAAAACCCTGAACATCATCCTTAAAATATTTATTAATGAATGAATACTTGCTTTCGGACACTGGAAAAAGGCACACTGAGTGAAATTTTTTCATGGCTTACTATAGAAACTATGTTTTATCAATAGCTTTAGCGGCATAACAAATCACTCTCCAAAATCTAGTTTCTTAAACGACATTCATTCATTGTTTCCTATGAATCTGTGTGTTGATTGGACTGGTCTGTTGATGTAGATCATCTGTACATCTTTGGTCAGCTGGTAGGTCATCTAGGCTGGTTGATCAGGATAGCCTCATACTTCTATCTGTCAATGGAAGCTACATATTAGTGGAGGTTATGGCAATGTTATGATTATTTTTTCTCCTCAGGTAATAGGCTACCCCAGACTTTTTCACAAATGGAAGGGAGAGCGTTATTTCAATAGCACCAAGAAGGGGCAAATTCCAACACTGAAACAGTTTTCAAGTTTCTATCTGTGTTCTATACGCTACTTTTTTATTAGCCAAAGCAATTTGCCTGGCAATACTCAGAATCGTTATGGGAGACAACTGAGGGCATAGATACTGGGACAGGTGAATACATGTAACAATCTTTGAGCACTTTTATACCTTTAGATAGTTTGGATTTTTCCCACAAAAAATACATTATATTTTGCAAAAGTCTAGAATGGTGTGGAAAGGAGTCTGTATGAGGACTTAGCTTCAACAACAGAGTGAAATTAATAATGAAAATTGAAGCCAACATTACTGGGTATTGTCCATGACCAGTATACAAACTGATGTTTTCCCTCAAAAATTGTTTTCTTCTCTATTTTGATCCCAGTGTAAACAGTTATAAGCTATTAAGTGCCTGAGTGGTTTGAAATATGAACCAATCCAAATAATCAGTGCCAACAGGCTAGGAAATAATAGCCAGCTGACCAAATATGGTATGCAGATAGAAATAAATTATGATTTCTGAAACTCCTGGGAAACTTTTGAAAATTAGTTTCCGAATGAAATGCGGCATCTGTCCAGATGGCATTTAGACAATTAATAATGTTGTAAGTCATTACATTTTTTTTTTTTTTTTGGATGGGAAAATGTTTACTCCAGTCTACCATCATTACCCAGTAAACAGTGAAACTTTAGAATGGTAAACCATCCACCAAACTCCACAATCATTTGTTTTTATTATTCATATATTTTTTTTTAACTTTTTATTTTTTATAAACATATATTTTTATCCCCAGGGGTACAGGTCTGTGAATCACCAGGTTTACACACTTCACAGCACTCACCAAAGCACATACCCTCCCCAATGTCCATAATCCCACCCCCTTCTCCCAAACCCCCTCCCCCCAGCAACCCTCAGTTTGTTTTGTGAGATTAAGAGTCACTTATGGTTTGTCTCCCTCCCAATCCCATCTTGTTTCATTTATTCTTCTCCTACCCACTTAAGCCTCCATGTTGCATCACCACTTCCTCATATCAGGGAGATCATATGATAGTTGTCTTTCTCTGCTTGACTTATTTCGCTAAGCATGATACGCTCTAGTTCCATCCACGTTGTCGCAAATGGCAAGATTTCATTTCTTTTGATGGCTGCATAGTATTCCATTGTGTATATATACCACATCTTCTTGATCCATTCATCTGTGGATGGACATCTAGGTTCTTTCCATAGTTTGGCTATTGTGGACATTGCTGCTATAAACATTCGGGTGCATGTGCCCCTTTGGATCACTACATTTGTATCTTTAGGGTAAATACCCAATAGTGCAATTGCTGGGTCATAGGGCAGTTCTATTTTCAACATTCTGAGGAACCTCCATGCTGTTTTCCAGAGTGGCTGCACCAGCTTGCATTCCCACCAACAGTGTAGGAGGGTTCCCCTTTCTCCACATCCTCGCCAGCATCTGTCATTTCCTGACTTGTTGATTTTAGCCATTCTGACTGGTGTGAGGTGATATCTCATTGTGGTTTTGATTTGTATTTCCCTGATGCCGAGTGATATGGAGCACTTTTTCATGTGTCTGTTGGCCATCTGGATGTCTTCTTTGCAGAAATGTCTGTTCATGTCCTCTGCCCATTTCTTGATTGGATTATTTGTTCTTTGGGTGTTGAGTTTGCTAAGTTCTTTATAGATTCTGGACACTAGTCCTTTATCTGATATGTCGTTTGCAAATATCTTCTCCCATTCTGTCAGTTGTCTTTTGATTTTGTTAACTGTTTCCTTTGCTGTGCAAAAGCTTTTGATCTTGATGAAATCCCAATAGTTCATTTTTTCCCTTGCTTCCCTTGCCTTTTGCGTTGTTCCTAGGAAGATGTTGCTGCGGCAGAGGTCGAAGAGGTTGCTGCCTGTGTTCTCCTCAAGGATTTTGATGGATTCCTTTCGCACATTGAGGTCCTTCATCCATTTTGAGTCTATTTTTGTGTGTGGTGTAAGGAAATGGTCCAATTTCATTTTTCTACATGTGGCTGTCCAATTTTCCCAGCACCATTTATTGAAGAGGCTATCTTTTTTCCATTGGACATTCTTTCCTGCTTTGTCGAAGATGAGTTGACCATAGATTTGAGGGTCTATTTCTGGGCTCTCTATTCTGTTCCATTGATCTATGTGTCTGTTTTTGTGCCAGTACCATGCTGTCTTGATGATGACAGCTTTGTAATAGAGCTTGAAGTCCGGAATTGTGATGCCACCAACGTTGGCTTTCTTTTTCAATATCCCTTTGGCTATTCGAGGTCTTTTATGGTTCCATATAAATTTTAGCATTATTTGTTCCATTTCTTTGAAAAAGATGGATGGTACTTTGATAGGAATTGCATTAAATGTGTAGATTGCTTTAGGTAGCATAGACATTTTCACAATATTTATTCTTCCAATCCAGGAGCATGGAACATTTTTCCATTTCTTTGTGTCTTCCTCAATTTCTTTCATGAGTACTTTATAGTTTTCTGAGTATAGATTCTGTGTCTCTTTGGTTAGGTTTATTCCTAGGTATCTTATGGTTTTGGATGCAATTGTAAATGGGATTGACTCCTTAATATCTCTTTCTTCTGTCTTGCTGTTGGTGTAGAGAAATGCAACTGATTTCATATTTTTAAAAATTGATTTATATGATTTAATTTCTATGATTCAATGTATCTTTGCATAATGGAAATATTAATGCTGATATAATAGGATAATTGAGGAAATTCTTAATATTTTTGACATTTTAAAACTGAAAAATGCTGTATACCTTCTGTTCCATTGCAAATAGGTGCATTCTTAAGAAACCAGTCATTAACAAATCAATATCATTGGGGTGCCTGGGTAGCTCAGTGGGTTAAGCCTCTGCCTTTGACTCAGGTCATGATCTTAGGGTTCTGGGATTAAGCCCCACATCAGGCTCTCTGTTCAGCAGGGAGCTGCTTCCCCCTCTCTCTCTGCTTGCCTCTCTGCTTCCTTGTGATCTCTCTCTCTGTCAAATAAATAAGATCTTTAAAAGAAAAACACAAATTAATATTGTAATATAAATTGATTGAGTAGAAAAAGGCATTAAACATTATACGGTTTTTAACCCATTGCTTTGGTAAACAATATGGAAAGCCACTTCAAAATAATATGTTTATGTGGCAAAACACAGCATTTTTTCCAAAATAGAGCAAGATATCCAGAAGATTCTAATCCTAAATTGAGTAACAACAGTGTTTAGTATAATCAAGAAATATCCCATAATTAATAGATCACATTATAGTTAAATTTGCTTTACAAAGACCTGTATATTTAAATATACAAATTAATCAACAACCACTTGAAATGTAATTTATTTGTGAGATTATATCCCCATTGTTGTTCCATTTTTCCTTTCTGAAATGCTTCTACTATAGAAATACTGATAAATTTGGGCTTATCTCATTTTTTGTTTCTCTCTATATCTGGTACTAAAGTCCTTGATATTTTGGTAGTTTTCTGATTTCTTCCATTTCTTTCTTCAAATTTGGCCCACTTTTTCTAGATGTTCCATTTACTTAAGCTGGACTGCAAAATGTTTCTTTACCATTCTTAGAAGCAGAAATCCTTATACTTTAATCACAGACTAGGAAAGGAATTTAATATTTTAGTCAGAAATATTTCTCAATTACTGCTAGTTCCTACCAGTGTGAGCTTATCTCTACTATCCATGAAGTTTTAGCCACTGAATCATCTGAGGTCCTTCATGTAGCAGACATCAGCACAGGATTGGGTTTACAAAGGAATTACTTGAGGCAATTCCTGTATAGGACAAACTGGAGGAAGAGCAGGGAGTAGAGAATAGATAGGGAGAGCTAGAAGACTGCAATGCTGATTTGACACTTGTTAAAGAAGAAAATAAAGGAACATTGGGTAGAAAGAGCCTCAGACCACAGTGCAGCTCTGAGAAAGTCTCAACCATCACAAATAGAAGTGCTAGGACAAAGATTACATTAGAATAGTCCCTTGTTGAACAGGGATGACTTAACTCTAGGATCCTAGTGGGCTCAGTCACTGGCTGGGAACACTCAGACAGAATGGCCTTGGCCTCAGCCAACAAGGTAGAGCAAATCCAGAAGGTAGAGCAGGTGGCGGCTGTCAGCTCACTTTATGCTCTTGCAGCAGGCCTCTCCTGAAGCAAGTTCTGAACAGTGCACTTTTGTGACTGCCACAGTTGCGATTTTACCAATGATTTTCTGTTTTAATTTGCCCTTCTATTATTTCAGTTTTCTCCTCTAAATAATGACATAAAATTAAGTCCAGATTTTTAAGGTTAATGAAAATACCAAATGAGAAAATATAAATGTAATTGTTCTGAAACAGAGATGCTTAACAAATTTTAATTATTATGTCACTCCTTAGAGATTTTTCCTTAAAACAAAAATATTTTCATAAATTTAACAAGCTTCACAAAGTAAATAATAAATTTGAGTTTTAGAAATCTACTAATCATCTTAATGCATTAATGACATATGCCTTAAGACATTTTAATATATTTATATTTGTTTTCTTTTTATTTAAGACATTTCTAACAGAAGTAGAGTATTAAAAGCATATTGTACCTGAGTCCATGATTAGCATTTGGCATTGCTTTCTGTATGCTCAGTTATAAAATAGCATGTGATTTTCAATGTCTAGCATGTAATCAAGCAATTTTAAGGTATTTCAAAATAATAATCAGCTTTGAATTTCCAAGAGCAAATTCATAGATAATACCAATACCAATAACAATTCCTGTGAAAGTAAATGCTACCATCAAGAGAACTTATGGAATACCAAATTTCATGTGGGCATGTACTAAATTATTTACAATAAAAAAATAGGGGCACCTGGGTGTCTCAGTGGGTTAATCCTCTGCCTTTGGCTCAGGTCATGATCTCAGGGTCCTGGGATCAAGCCCCTGCATTGGGCTCTCTGCTCAGCGGGGAGCCTTCTTCTCCCTCTTTCTCTCCCTACCTGACTACTTGTGATCTCTCTTTCTCTTAAATAAATAAAATCTTAAAAAAATAAATAGACAAAATATGTAGGCAAAGCCTCTATTTTCATAGCCAAATGTAATTCTTCTAGCTGGGTAAAACTTTAATTTTAAAATCATTTACATTTAGGGAACTTAAGACATGATCTTTAATATTAGCAAATGGTAGACGTGATGTGAAGGTTTTCCCATTATTATAAATTTATGTCCCTGTAAAAAAACTAATATCGAAATTAATTTCTTCCTACTTTACTAGTTTGTGACATCATATTCTTTACTTATTAGTACATGTGTATAGATATCTGAGGTATCAAGAAAGATAGACTTATATGAAGTTGGAGAATAATTATTTCTTTACTAAAATTGATTTGGTTGTAACTGACACAGGGTGAATTTGAGAGTGGGGTAGAAGAGTAAAGATGACAAAATTATGGTGAATATGTAAATAGAAGAGTAAAGATGACAAAATTATGGTGAATATGTAAATAGAAGAGTAAAGATGACAAAATTATGGTGAATATGTAAAATTAATTAAAAGATAAATTATTTCAAACTATTGATTGTTATTAAAAATATAAATAACAAGAACAAATTTGGTACATGTATTTGAAATGTTTTTGTCTTATTTCATAGCATAGGAATAAGGAAGCAAAACTAATCCAAAGCCACTATATAATGTTCTTACACTAAATGATTACTACTGCCCAACCTTCAAATTATACTTAGAGATATACATTTATTATTATTTCTAATGTTTTGGAGAAGTCAATAAAACATAAGTGAAATATTATTCTCACTTGTAGCTATAGGATAATAATCTTCAAGTTTTTGTCTGTTTCTGTTATACTTCTGATTACCCAAATTTTGATAATATACTTGAAAAGTTAAATATTTTTACACTAAACAAAGGATGAATAATGAAAATATAGCAATAATATAATAATTTAATGCTGTGGATTATTTATAAAAGCATCTGTATTAATTGCCTTCTTTTTGTCTACCCATTTGAATAGAATTCTTGCTCTAGATGCTTATGTATACCTGTAACCACAAGATCTTTTTTTGAGTGCCAGTTTGATACAGAGCCAAATTCCCATGGAGATCCACAAGAAGTATAATATTTACCTTATGTTCTAGAGGACAAGTATCAGTATAATAGTATATGTATCCATTGTAGCAAAATTTTTTAAAAATTTAACTTGATGACATACTGATTAAGAACTAATGCCTAGATTATGAATACTCAGTTGTACTTCACTCATTTTGAACATTATATTCTGACATCGGAAAATCTTTATAGAAACAATTTTTCAAGAATTATGTCCAGAATTACACAATAAAAAAATCTTCACTTATTCATTATCATTCTTTTAAAGAGTGTTCTCATGACTTCATTCAAAATAGATGAAAGCTGGGGCACCTGGATGGCTCAGGGGTTAAGCCTCTGCCTTCGACTCAGGTCATGATCTCAGGGTCCTGGGATTGAGCCCTGCATCGGGCTCTCTGCTCAGTGGGGAGCCTCCTTTCCCCTCTCTCTTTGCCTGCCTCTCTGTCTACTTGTGATCTCTCTCTGTCAAATAAATAAATAAATATTATTTTAAAATAAATAGATGAAAGTTTTCAAGAAATGAGTAATAAATTTAGAACTTTAGATGCTACTGTACTCTTGAAAGTTTATTACAAAAAAAAAAAAAAAAGCAAACAAACTGGTCTAGGGATACCTGGGTGGCTCAGTTGGTTAAGCATCTGTCTTCAACTCAGGTCCTCATCCCAGAGTTCTGGGATTGAATCCTGCATTGGGCTCCTTGCTTGATGGGGAGTCTCCTTCTCTCTCTCACTATGCCCCTCCCCCCACACATTCTCTCTCTCTCTCTAATAAATAAATAATGTAAAAAACAAACAAACAAACAAACAAACTTAAACTGGCCAACCACCAAAAATCCAGGGAGCTATACTAACAAATTGATTAGTAAGAAAAATGCTCTTCTTTTGAAAGTTTTCTACAGGGTGAAATATTTGTAAGTAAGCTAGAATACAGATATTTATCCTGTTTCTACAAGTTTAACAGGATATGCGGTGGTATAAAATTTATGTTAAATGAAAAATTTTAACCCATTAGTAATTTATGAATTAAAATATAAGTCTACATTAATGAAATAAATGCATTTTTTTAAGTATATGTTTAAAACTAATGGGCTGCTTCTTTTTTTTTCCCCATTCTGCAAGGGTTGTTACTAATAGTAATGAAAGAGAAAAGAGGCAAAGACAACATAAAATGGATACATGCTAAGGATTGGGCATGTCCAGTGTTCAGAAACAGAGGCTTTTGCATAACAATGATATTAGAACAAGAGTAAATTAAAATTACCAGAGAGGAAGAAATTGAATTTGCCATATGTAATGTGGTATCTATCTACAACCTGGCCCTAATTAGTAATATAAATTCTATTTGAAATTCTCAAATAATTTGCTTATAATCAGTTCCAAATCTACAAAAAGGTTTTCTCCTACTGGTAAAATACCTAGCTAGGCTTCTTGTCTCTGCAGTGAGTTTAACAGAGGAAAGAAGTCTTCTAAGTTCTCAGCACATCCAATAGTAGATGCTCTGTATATAACCATGTGATCTTAGACAATATAGAAGTTTGTATTAGAACTGGGAACATACAGTGTTCCTGTTCAAGATCATGAGCTAACATCTTCCCATAGACATAACAAATCCAAAGCTATATATGGAACAATTTCCTCTGACAAAACCTGAAAACAGACAGAATGACCTTTTCACATTCTGCAAGAGAGGGAAAGGACCTCGAGGTAGGTAAGAAAGGCTAAGTTACAGTCTTGCCATAAACCTCACTGCCAGCACAGCAACCCACAGTATGGAGGGAGCTCAAAATCTAGGACTTCTTCCTGAGGGGTAGAAGGTTCATAACTTATATTAAGCACCCAGCTTAAAAAAAATACTTGAATTTGATTTAAATATAGTTAATGTACAGTGTTTTATTAGTTTCAGTGGTAGAATTTACTGATTCATCAGTTGCATATAACACCCAGTGTTCATTACATCAAATGTCCTCCTTAATGCCCATCACCTAGTTACCCCTCCACTAATCTCTTCCCTAGTAACCCCAGTTTGTTTCCTATAGTTAAGACTCTCTTATGACTTGCTTCCATATCTGTTTTCATCTTATATTTTTTCTTTCCTTCCTCTATATTCATATGTTTTTTTTTAACTCTACATGTGAGTGAAATCATATGCTATTTGTCTTTCTCTGACTGACTTATTTAGCTTAGCATAATACAATCTAGTTCCATCCACATCATTGCAAATGGCAAGATTTCAATCTTTTTTTTAAATTAACATATAATATACTATTTGCCTCAAGGGTACAGATCTGTGAACCATCAGTCTTACACAATTCACAGCACTCACCATAGCACATACCCTCCCCAATATCCATCACCCAGCTACCTTATCCCTCCCCCCAACCCCCACCTGGCCTCAGTTTATTTCCTGAGATTAAGAGTCTCTGGTTTTTCTCCCTTTCTGGTCCCATCTTGTTTCATTTTTTCCCTCCCTACTTCCCACAACCCCCTGCCCTGACTCCTAAATTCCTCATATCAGAAAGATCATATAATAATTGTCTCTCTGACTGACTTATTTCACTTAGCATAATACCCTCTAGTTCCATCCACATCATTGCAAATGGCAGGATTTCAGTTTTTGAGGGCTGCATAATATTCCATTGTATGTATATACCACATCTTCTTTATCCATTCATCTGTTGATGGACAGCTAGATTCTTTCCATAGTTTGGCTATTGTGGACATTACTGCTATAACCACTTGGGTGCATGTGCCCCTTCAGATCACTACATTTGTATCTTTAGGGTAAATACCCAGTAGTGTGATTGCTGGGTCATAGGGTAGCTGTATATTCAACTTTTTGAGGAACCTCCATGCTGTTTTACAGAGTGGGTGCACCAGCTTGCATTCCCACCAACAATGCAGGAGGGCTCCCCTTTCTTCACATCCTTGCCAGCATCTGTCATTTTCTGACTTGTTAATTTTAGCCATTCTGACTGGTGTGAGGTGGCATCTCATTGTGGTTTTGAGTTGTATTTCCCTGATGCCGAGTGATGTAGAGCACTTTTTCATGTGTCTGTTAGCCATCTGGATGTCTTCTTTGCAGAAATGTCTGTTCATATTCTCTGCCCATTTCTTTTTTTTTTTTTAATTTTTTTATAAACATATAATGTATTATTAGCCCCAGGGTTACAGGTCTGTGAATCACCAGGTATACACTTTTCACAGCATTCACCATGGCACATAGACTCCCCAATGTCCATAACTCAACCACCCTCTCCCTAACCCCCTCCCCCTAGCCACCCTCAGTTTGTTTTGTGATATTAAGAGTCTCTTATGATTTGTCTCCCTCCTGATCCCACCTTGTTTCATTTATTCTTTTCCTACCACCCAAAACTCCCCATGTTTCATCTCTACTTCCTTATATCAGGGAGATCATATGATAGTTGTCTTTCTCTGATTGACTTATTTTGCTAAGCATAATACCCTCTAGTTCCATTCATATCTTTGCAAATGGCAAGATTTCATTTCTTTTGATGGCTGCATAGTATTCCATTTTATACATATACCACCTCTTCTTTATCCATTTATGTGTTGATGGACAGTTAGGTTCTTTCCATAGTTTGGCTATTGTGGACATTGCTGCTATAAACATTCTCAGGTGCACGTGCCCCTTCGGATCACTATGTTAGTATCTTTGGGGTAAATACCCTGTAGTGCAATTTCTGGGTTGTAGGGTAGCTCTATTTTCAACTTTTTTGAGGAACCTCCATGTTGTTTTCCAGAGTGGTTGCACCAGCTTGCATTCCCACCAACAGGGTAGGAGGGTTCCCCTTTCTCTGCCTCCTCACCAGCATCTGTTATTTCCTGACTTGTTTATTTTAGCCATTCTGACTGGTGTGAGGTGGTATCTCATTGTGGTTTTGAGTAGTATTTCCCTGATGCCGAGTGATGTGGAGCACTTTTTCATGTGTCTGTTGGCCATCTGGATGTCTTCTTTGCAGAAATGTCTGTTCATGTCCTCTGCCCATTTCTTGATTGCATTATTTGGGTGTTGAGTTTGTGAAGTTCTTTATAGATTTTGGATACTAGCCCTTTATCTGATATGTCATTTGCAAATATCTTCTCCCATTCTGTCAGTTGTCTTTTGATTTTGTTAACTGTTTCCTTTGCTGTGCAAAAGCTTTTGATCTTGATGAAGTCCCAATAGTTAATTTTTACCCTTGCTTCCTTTGCCTTTGGTGATGTCCTAGGAAGAAGCTGCTGAGGCTGAGGTCAAAGAGGTTGCTGCTTGTGTTCTCCTCAAGGATTTGGATGGATTCCTTTCTCACACTGAGGTCTTTCATCCATTTTGAGTCTATTTTCATGTGTGGTATAAGAAAATTGGTCCAATTTCATTCTTCTGCATGTGGCTATCCAATTTTCCCAACACCACTTGTTGAAGATGCTGTCTTTTTTCCGTTGCACATTCTTTCCTGTTTAGTTGAAGATTAGTTGACCATAGAGTTGAGGGTCTATTTCTGGACTCTCTCTTCTGTTCCATTGATCTATGTGTCTGTTTTTGTGCCAGTACTATACTGTCTTGATGATGACAGCTTTGTAATAGAGCTTGAAGTCTGGAATTGTGATGCCACCAACTTTTGCTTTCCTTTTCAATATTCCTTTCCTCTGCCCATTTCTTGATTGGATTGTTTGTTCTTTGGGTGTTGAGTTTGATAAGTTCTTTATAGATGTTGGATACTAGCCCTTTCTCTGATATGTTGTTTGCAAGTATCTTCTCCCATTCTGTCAGTTGTCTTTTGGTTTTGTTAACTGTTTCCTTTGCTGTGCAAAAGCTTTTGATCTTGATGAAGTCCCAATAGTTCATTTTTGTCCTTGCTTCCCTTGCCTTTGGCGATGTTCCTAGGAAGAAGCTGGTGAGGCTGAGGTCGAAAAGGTTGCTGCCTGTGGTCTCCTCAAGGATTTGGATTGATTCCTTTTTCACATTGAGGTCCTTCATCCATTTTTAGTATATTTTTGTGTGTTTTGTAAGGAAATGGTCCAGTTTCATTTTTCTGCATGTGGCTGTCCAATTTGCCCAACACCATTTGTTGAAGAGACTGTCTTTTTTCCATTGGAAAATATTTAAATCTTTTTTGATGTTTGAGTAGTATTCCATTATGTGTATATACAACATCTACTTTATCCATTCATTTGTTGATTGACATCTGGGCTCTTTCCATATTTTGGCGATTATGGACATTGTTGTTATAAACATTGGTGTGGTTGTGACCCTTCAAATCACTATTTTTGTAACCTTTGGATAGACACCTAGTACTGCATTTGCTGGATCATAGGGTACTGCTATTTTTAACTTTCTGAGGAAACTATACTGTTTTCCAAAGTGGCTGCACCAGTTTGCATTCCCACCAACAGTGTAAGCATCCAACTTATAAGACGGGCACCTAAGAGAACTAGGAACATCCACAACACCAAACCAAATCAAAACAAACCTAATAATAAAAAATAAATCCTACATTAGTTCAATGAAAACATGTTATATCGCCGTCCAGCAGCGATAATAACGACCCTCCGTCTGGTTGGGTTTCAAAAAAGCCCTTTATTTTAATATGGCCATCGCTTATATAGGGGAGCTAAGCCAATCAGCATAGACAGCGATATGCATCCACCAATCTTAAGCTTGTTACCAAGTACCCACAGCATAGCAATAGTTCAACAGCCAATAGGTAGTACTTCCTGTTTACGATCAGTCACTCTAGACACACCTTCTGGCAAATCGCCAGGCGCCATTTTGCAAAGCTCTGCTGTTGACGGATCTCCGGGCCCCTGGAGCATCTGCCCTTGCCAGTTCCCCCTTTTTGTTTTATGGTAGAAGGAAAGACTCAGCAGGGGTTGTGCCTGTCTTAGGTTGTCGCAAGGCCAAGAATATCCTTACCCGTCATTGGATGCTTATAGGATCATGTCCTGTCTTAGGTCGGTAAGTAGTCTTTGACTACCGATCCAGCATACTGAGCCATACCTGGGGCGACTGTCCGGACTCGATGGATAACAGAGCTTGTTTGATGGCAATGGTGTCTCTTTTATGAATCCTCATCATGGGGCAAATGCACCATAAGCAACACACCACAGCGAATATCAGCAATCCACCCATGGATATGAACACAAACCATTGCTTCCCCCATCCTACAACATTTTTCATAAAGGCAACTAATTGAGATACTGAAGCTACTTCTACCTTACTGGCATTAACGTTAACAATATTAGCACGAAGCTGTATTGTCAGATTCTCAAATCTGGCACTCCAGTTGCCTGTAAGCATCTTGGATAGTTCCCTCGAATAATTAGCTGCTCGAGTGAGGTTATCATATGCAACTGGAGTAATGCAGAGTCCAGTATCTGCATGAAGGCATCCTACAGTCAGTAGTTGTATTACAATGTCCATTTGTTCTTGTAGCAAGTCAATCCACTGATTAGCAAAAAGAATACCTGCAGTGAGATGATTATTAATTTTATTCTGGGTTTGTAGAGCTTCTGTGGTATTCGTAGACAGTTGATTAATCTCCTTGGCTGTAGGAATAGCAATGGCAAGTGCAGTAGCAGCGGCAGCAGCGGCAGCAGTGGAGGCGGCAACAGCTGTCACCATGGCAGTGGTGATACCAAAGTCTCTTTTATGTCTCAGCAAAACTGGAAGGTCTTCCTCTGGGACAGAGATGGGCATAGGCAAAAACACTGGAATACGCATTATCATAGTAAGTGAAAAGCCTGTAGCATTCCAACATTGTGTAAGGAAGCAAGTGTTCAACGTACAGTTCAACTTACTAGAAATGGTTGTACTGTTACTGACAAGAAACATAAAAGGGGGCGAATACAAACAGGAGTAGGCAAAAACGTGGTATTTTTAGAACAAGTTTGCACTTCAACACTCGTTTCAAATGTTTGGGAGAAGTTGTGCTTTTAAGAGGAGTTACATAATAAATTAGTAGTTAAGAGTGTGGGGTAAGTAGCAGAGGAAGACGTTAAAGGGAGTGGATAGGGCCAGGCTTTAACAATGGCCCAAAGGGTCTGTCCTGATGTCATGGTCAGGAGTGCATAGATCATCATCATCCAGATTATCGTCACCATGGCTGTCGTCCTTTTGGGCTTCTGCCTCTTTTGGTGCCGAGTGTAAGACTGGCTTGACTAGCCGTTCAGGGACCCAAATAGGGGATGGAGCATTCTCTGGAAAGACACAAACAGAGCCTCGGCTCCAGATTAGCACTCGGTCTGGGCCCTTCCATTGACCCAACAGAAGGTCCCTCCAAAGAACCTTAGGTTGAGAATTGCCTAGTGTGCACCAATGTCTTTCGGGGGGCAGTACGCTGGTTTTTATCCACATTCAAGAAATTTAAAATGTAGAGGATAGTGGATAGTTTGTCTCTTGGGGATCGGAATATATCTCCTATTCCCCCTTTTTATTTAAATAAGGTATTTTTAATAGTTAGGTGGGCACGTTCCACTATGCTTTGACCCTGGGGATTGTAGGGGATACTAGTGACATGAGTGATTCCAAATGTAGCACAAAATTGTTTAAATGTAGTAGAGGTATATCCAGGGCCATTGTCTGTTTTGGTATCCCTAGAACAGAGAACGAATGCAAACAATGTGTGATAACATCTTTAGTTTTTTCTCCAGAATGTAAGGAGGCCGTAATAAATCCAGAGAAAGTGTCAATGGAAACATGAACGTATTTTAAGAGTCCAAATTCGGGCATATGTGTTACGTCCATTTGCCATATGTGATTAGGGAGTAACCCCTTTGGATTGACTCCCAAAGAAGGTTGAGGGAGTAAGGAGACACAGCGTTCACAGGATTTAACTATATCACAAGCTACAGCTTTAGTAAGTTTGAATTTTAATTTTAAGGTAGAAATGTTCACATGGAATTTCTCATGAAAGGTTTTTGCTGCTTCTATAGAGTTAAATATATGTGGATCTTTAGTAGCAGAATCGACCAGGGCATTTCCCAATGAGAGGGGCCCAGGTAAGTTAGAATGTGCTCTTAAATGCCCTATAAAAAAAGGATTCTTTCTGTTCCAAATAAGAACTTGTAATGCTCTTAAGTAGGTATGTACAGAAGAACTCGTAGATATAGTTCCTGCTGTTTCTAACAGAGATAGTGCATATACTACATATTTACTATCAGAAAATAAATTGAAGGGGCAAAAGGAGAATGCCTTGAAGACCTCAGTGACTGCTAATAATTCCACATGTTGAGCAGAGGTAGTGGGAAACAAAAATGTATTAATTTTCCCATCTTCCATAAAGGTGCCAGTCTTGAAAGACTGGTAGGGCTAAGCCTAACTGTTGTCCTATTGAATTCCAATCAGTGACATCATGTCTATCGTGTGAGCAGGCTCCTGGGCAGCTACAATTTATTTCAGGATTATAAGGTGGGGGAGCTGAAGGCCGCAACGATGCACAAGATAAGTTGCTTAATTTTTTTGCTAATTCATCCCCTGAAAGCTCTTCTTCCTCTTCTGAAGAGGCCCCTATAGTTGAGGCCTTCGATCGTTCCTCTTTTACTTCCTCCAAGACCTGTTCCCCTGCTTGTAGGCTTTCTTTTATAATCTCAGGGGGTTTGGGGCTAAGCAACCAGGATCATATGAAAGCCCATATAGTGAGTGTGCCAGATGGAAGGGGTTTCTTTTTATCAACCTTCCTAAGATCCTCCCCTAAATGTTCCCATTGTGGAATGTTTAATAATCCTTCATCTAGGAACCAAGGGCTGACTCCTTCTACGGTGCGCAAGAACGCCCGAGCAGTTTTCATTTTCAAAGGAGTTCCATTTGCTTTTAGCAACTCCTGCAGAAGCCCTTCCATACATATTCTTGAGACCTCTGAACCCATAGTATATCAGAAATAGTCAAGAAGCAAAGAAAAGACTAGTCTGCTATTGTCACTAAAACAGTGAGCTTTCTCAAGGTCGTCACTAACACCAGTGAGCTTACGTTGCAATCCTCACTATAATCAGTGAACTTTCCTAAAACTTCTCTGGCCAGAATTTTCTTCTAAATAAATTCGTCACTTACCTCAGTGCACTGTTAGAAACGGAGAAAGGGGGCTCCCCGTTCGGGCCACCATTTATCGCCATCCAGCAGTGATAATAACGACCCTCCCTCCGGTTGGGTTTCAAAAAGGCCCTTTATTTTAATATGGCTATCGTTTATATAAGGGAGATAAGCCAATCAGCATAGACAGCGGTATGCATCCATCAATCTTAAGCTTGTTACCAAGTACCCACAGCATAGCAATAGTTCAACAGCCAATAGGTAGTACTTCCTGTTTATGATCAGTCACTCTAGACACACCTTCTGGCAAATCGCCAGGCGCCATTTTGCAAAGCTCTGCTGTTGACGGATCTCCGGGCCCCTGGAGTATCCACCCTCGACAATGTTAAAATTTCATAACACTAAATTATAGTTAGTCTGAATTGCTTTCTTCGCAAATATAATTTGTCTTTAGATTTATGGTCCTGTTTGATCTAAATAAAATAATTTTATAACCTATTCTTGATAGTGCTTTTCTTTATCCAGATTTGAAAAAGCCAAAGCTAAAAATGTTCTTGTGAATTTGAGTGGGTTAAACAAACAAAAAAACTGACATTGAACTACATAGTTTTTTGCCGTACAACTCAGGCTATTCATGGTTAAAAATATAAGTGATGACAATTGCCTTTCAGTGTAATAAGAATTAAGCTTTTATTACCACAGCTTTTAGTACTTGACCCAGAACCTTAAAGAGAATGTTGCAACTAACATGGAAAAGTCTTATTTAGGTGCTTACACCAAATATATATATTGCTGAGGAAATATTTTTGAGTGAGAAGTTTATATAGTATCCCTTTATAACCCATACAAAAATTCATGATTTTGGTTGTCATACTTCTGGGGAACTAAAATATTGTGCACTAGAATCTAATCAATAGTATTCTTCAGGTAGAACAAAGTGTGTTATATCTGTATTTTTACAACCATTATTTTATCAGAACACATTATATAGCATGTGTGGTAGTCATAGAAAAAATACAACAATATAGAGGTTACAAAATGGTATATAAATGATATATTACATATAATATAATGATGCTAAGGTATTTCAAATCAAATTTTTGTTTTTCTCTAGATTTTGATTCTATGACATTAACCACAAAATTACAATCTGGAAGTAAAGCACACAACACAAATAGTCAAAATTATCTCTTGTTTTCCTCAGATACCTTCTTTCATTCTGATTTCCACTGCCTAAAATGAAAATATAAAGAGGAATTATAAGGAATGGGAGATTCACTTTCCTTAGATTGCTTTTGCTGTATAAACAGCTAGGAGGTTTTTATTTACTCTAAGCATCCTTTACTAGCAGGGGCGGAAGTTCATATTTTAGATAGGACTTGTCTTCTTTTGTTAGTTATAAGCAATTTCTGTTAAAAGGAATTTCTTTTTGTGGAGTACTGCTGAATTGGAGAAACACTTTGTAACTTTGGCATGTAACTCATGTAACCCTTTTTTTTTTTAAATTTTATTTATTTATTTGAGAGAGAGAGAGAGAAAAAAAACGCACACACAGCAGGAGATTGAGAGGGAAAAGCAGGCTACCCACTGAGCAGAGAGCATGAAAAAGGGTTCAATCCCAGGACCCTGAGATCATGACGTGAGCCAAAGACAGATGTTTGACTGTGCCAACCAGGCACCCCTCATGTAACTTTTCTTAGAAAGTTACTGGGAAAGACCAGGTTAGCTCACAAGGGATTAGTCAAAGTCAAAGATGCAAGTATATGATTTCTACATTATAAAAGGACCACCATAATAATGATGATGAAAATAAATACATTTTATATTAGATATTATGGATATAAAACTCATATATTATATTTTATAAAGCATATTATACAATTAACATTTTGAGTACATCCTTTGTGGCAGGATGTCTACTAAGAATTTAACAAGCATTTTTATTTCATAATGCCAAACACTTCTCAGGAGTTTTATTGTTGATATCCCATTTTATAAGTAGATATGATAAAACCTAGAGGCACTAAGTAATTTATCCAAGGTTACATAAAATGGCAGAGCTGAAGTTTCTTCTATATAATCAAATTTAGAAGCAGCTGTATTTCTATACAGCTACAACATCAAAAATATGTTCTCTTGGGAAGGAAAAATGTGTGAATTTAAAAGGTCTAGAATAATGAATGATATCATAAAGCTATTAACAAGGTACAGGAAATAGCAAAAACCACAGGAACAGTTATAACATTTTCATTATAGTATTCAGCACAAACAGAATAATCACAAATTAAAATTTTCCTTAATAACCACAAACAGGACTTTCCCCAAATTTACTTCAGGGCAAACTGATTTGGTGGTTAAAGTTTTAGAGGGAGTGTTTATTCTTTACTGTCATGTCATAGTTTGCATTATTTCAAGTGAACTGAAAATGACTAAAAATACAGCTACAAAGAATAAATAATACAAACTATTCTAGCCCACTGCTTTTTTTTCTCCTTTTTACACAACCTCTCAGTTAAGTTTCCTTTTTTTTGGAAATGTGATAAAAATGTATTCAGTCAAAATCAAGAAGAAGCAAAGTGTCCAGGACAAAAAACAGTAAAAGTATATAATATGAAGGTATGTTACTTTCCATATTAATAAGAATATATGTGTGAGATATAGAAAGTAGTAGAGATCTGATAAAAATGACTCCTACAAATTTTCAAAAATGGAACAATTAACAAAAACTCCACATACTTACTGGTGAATTTTAAAAGAGCTAAATCTTCAGAAAGTATAAACACCAAAAATCATTAGGGATTTTCTTTTTTTAAGCCATGTAATTGTATCCTCCCATTAAATGCAATTTAGTGTTTGTATAAATTTCAGCATAAAATCACTCTGTAGGACATAAAATGTTAATTTAAGAAAGTTTTAAAGTTTGCCAGAAAATACGTTCAAAGTCAAATTAAACTCACTAAAGCTTCCCTTATATTTTAATTTTTCTTCAAATAGTTATTTTTTTCATCTTCAGAAATTTCTTTGAGCTTATTTCCTTAGTCTTTTTTGGTCTCAAAGTATTCAAGGATCACACAAGATTTTAAACATAATTAAGCACACATTAATTGAAATGATTTACTAACCATAATTCTCAACTAAATTGTTATTGGCATCAACCATTTCATCATGAAGTTCCACTTTCCACAATAAGTGTTATGATCTTTTACATTAGTTCAAATGCAATTATTTGTAATGCAGCAACTACACTAGCATTGGAAATCATGGTCAAGATACAAAAAGTTAATATAATGCTTGTAGAACAATCTTTTTGTGAATCCTGCATGTTCATACATAATACGCAGTGTTTAATAACAAAAAACAACATCTGCTATTGAGGAATTTCTTTCTCAGAAGATACTGTTATTAAAAAGTAAACACCACTACAAAGTTTATTCTTTTAGTTATTGGAAAATGTTACAACTGTTTATATTAAATAGAGTTAATAAAACTTTCAATAGGATGCTAGAGTAAAATATAATCTTTTCCAAAATTCTAAAATGATAGGAAACATTTTTCCTGTATCCATCTATCTAATCTATTCATCTACCTACCTACTTATATATCTACCTAATTACCTGTATTGTTCAGAAATGCTGAAGTTGGAGAAATCCTCCACTGACTTCTGTAGTCAATTATTGAAACACAGATGCACACATCAGTGTGGGCTATGAATGTATAAAGATATAAATAGTGTTAAGATACATGATATCTTCTGTAAATAACACAAAGTTAGATGTAAATAACATAAAATTAGAATTAACAGAAGGAAGGGAAACAATATTGAGGACATACTCTGTTTCATGTCTTCAGTATAAATTAGCAAATAAACATTAAATTTATGAGAAAATAGTACCACTAACAGAACCTCCAACAGCTAACATTTCTATGTATCAGGGAAGGGATTAATTTATTTAATCCTAAAGAGAATTTTATACTATTAATATCCCAGTTACAATGATGATAATATTGAGTCTAGACATGCATGACCATGTAACTAATAAATTAAATTTTTAAAAAAGTTAGTTACAAAACAAATCATTCTTATTCTAGACCCTGGACCTAGCTATTGTGTTGCCTCTTCCTTGCCTGCAGTTACTGTTGTCAAGTGATCATTAACAGAGTCCATTCTTCTAGGGAACAAGGCTTTAGCACAATTCAGAACTTCTTAAAATTATATTGGTGGTTTCCCGTTAAAATGAGATATAGACCTTTAGGATAATATAAACATTCTAAACCTGTGAGTGTAATTTCAGTGTGCTGATTCTAGTTGTTGAAGGAGGTGTTTGAGAAGATGTGGACTCTAGTCTGGAGCCTGGAAATAAGAGGCTTCTCATCACTTCCTCTGTCCTTGGAATGCACTTTCCACCCACCATTCCCACAGTGAAAGCCATTTTCAAGAACACTACTTGAAGACAGCTATGTGTTGCTCAGACCATCTGGATGGTATTCCAGTACTAAACTCAGTTAAGGCTTTTGTATAAACTTTTAAGATTCTGTTGGGCAGGTGAGGAGATCTCCTTCTCTTGTGCCTGCCCAAGACAAGCCTTATATGCAAGTTCCCTTGCTTGCTCAAGCTACCATTTAGCAATCTGGAGTGTTTTGCCTTACTGTTCAGTCTCTTCTTGCCCTCCATGTATGGAGACCAGTTTCAGGTTTCACTCAAGAGTCTCCCAAAGTTTTGAATCAACATTGGTGCAGTGAAGGATTCCAATTTTCTGTGTTAGTCCCCAAACAGGAAATTCCAACCTCTCTGTGAAGAATTAAGAAGTACTCTATTCCTTCAACATCTTATTTGCTCCTTCCATTCTAGAATAAGATACAGCAGTAGACGTAGATACTCTGTGTGGCACAAGCATATACATCTCTGTCTGCAACTGGGTGTATAAATTCAATGCAGGCAGAAGTAGAAGAAATTCCAATTTCTGTGTACATCCCAAGATACAATTCAAATACTATTTTACCAGTTGAATTTGATATCTGATCCCTTATTTATAATGAACACACCATAACATGAACCATTCAATTATTTCATCCATTTTTAATTCATTTCTTTTGCTTATTAGAATTATGCATGTATTGGATAATCAAGAAGGATTAAAAGAGTAAACGTGCTGGGTTTTAAGAAAGACCTTATGGTGAGTTACAACATTAATACAGTTACATACTTATACCTACATAAATATATAAATACATACTAATTGTAGAACTAATCAGATATATAGATCATCTAAAGCTTAGCATGCAGCTGTGGTAATCCTCTCTCACTTCATATCCATTTGTCATTATCTATCTATCTATCTATCTATCTATCATCTATCTATCTATCTATTCAGAAAAGTTAATATACTATGTAGCTCCAAGAAAAAGCTTTTTGGAGGCAGTGGTATTAAACTTAAGGAAAACATGCTAGCCCTGCAGAGTAATGAATTATTAAGTAATACCTAAAACTTCTCTTCAGATTTTTACTTAAGTGATTAAATTAAAACATAAATTCCCATTTTATCATTTTCTACTTACTCCTTTCTATATGTTCTATAATAAATATGTACTGTCTGAATTATTTTTAAAGTTTGGGATAGTTAAGATAATTTAAAGAAATTACAACTCTCAGCAAGTCTGGACTGGAAAATTTATTGTGTTCCATTTTCCAACTTAGTATAGCTTAAAATTGCACAAGAAAATCAACCTCAGTTTCCATAGCTATAAATTGGTTATCAGGATTGGTTTTTTAAAAATCACTTTTTAAATATATAATATTTATTAAGTGTATTGAAAAATTTGAAAGCAAGTTTATAGTGATGAAATGAATGCTGACAATGTAAACTCACTGAACAAATATGTCTCATTATCTAAGATGTGAGACTTTCAAAGGACTAAAGATATACATATTTGCAATTCATTCAAAATAATTTTATTTAATTATCTGTTTATGGTCCATATATCATTTAAAATTAGACAAGATTAACAAGATATTGGATCTTATATTTCATGAAACAATTTACTAATTTCTAGGCAAGCCCTTCTATTTTTAAGCAATGTCTTTGTAAAGACAAGGTTGGGCTCCTTTCTTTTCTTCTTCTTCTTCTTTTTTTCTTTTAAGATTTTATTCATTTATTTGACAGATAGTGAGAGAGGGAATACAATCAGGGGGAGTGGGAGATGGAGAAGCAGGCTTCCTGCTGAGCAGGGAGTCCACAGCAGGACTCAATCTCAGGAGCCTGGGATCATGACCTGAGACAAAGGCAGATGTTTAACAACTGAGCCACCCAGGTGCCCTTCCTCTCTTTTCTTCATCCAATTGATAGAAATGTTGCCTGCCACAATCCTTGTTTATTTCTGAGTACAAATTAACCGAACCTCAAATTTTCATATAGTTCAAGTGTTAGAATTTATTGTTATTTCATTTCAATAAAAGAGAATTTAAAAAGTGAGCCACTTAATTTTTTTCCTCTATTAAAGGAATTCTCTTTATCACTGTATTCATTATGCCAAAATCCAAATGTTCTATAAATAGATTTTTTTTCCTTAACTGTTTTAGCATTTCAACCTGTACTGAGCTGACTTGAACTCAGGTGATGGTAAAACAAAACCAGAACTGGAATAAATCCATTTATAATCTTTAAATAGCTGAACAATGTGGTTATGCTTATATTTTGCTGGAGTATTATGAGTGTGTTGCACTGAGAGATACTGCTGAACTCTGCTGAAAGTGTTAGTATATATAAAATGTGTATTTTAAAGATTTTATTTATTTATTTGTCATAGAGAGAGAAGCGAGAGCAAGCACAGGCAGACAAAGTGGCAGGCAGAGGCAGAGGGAGAAGCAGGTTCCCTGCCAAGCAAGGAGCCCGATGTCGGACTTGATCCCAGGACTCTGGGACCATGACCAGAGCCGAAGGCAGCCGCTTAACCAACTGAGCCACCCAGGTGTCCCTAAAATGTGTATTTTAAAAAACCTGAAAAGTTTTGAAATTTAGATAACATCTGGCCCCATGAGTTTCTGATAAGGGATACTAGATCTGTAATATCACCTTCTGGTTCTAGCTCTTGAAAAAGAAACCATGAAAACAATAAAACAAACATTTTACTCCTTATTTAAAAAGTGTACCTTCCAAATCAGTGCACAGGCTCTGTCATCATCTGTGTGTTCTCTATCTTGATTTCTTCTTTCCTCTCTACTTTCTATTTTCATCACACTTTTTACACCTCCTCACTAACAAACTTTGGTAATGATGCAGGTCTCTTGTAGTGTGTATTATATTCGACCAGTTTTTGTTTTTTTTTTTTCTCCCAGACGAGATTTTCACCCAGACTTTCAGACGGGATTATCCTTATGGATTAGTCATGCTTCTGTAATCTGAAATCCTCCTCCTATGTAATATTAAAAAAATTGCAAAAAGTTTGAGTTAGTAAATCATGTATGCTGGGAGTTAAAGAAAGTAAAATTTCTATGGAAGTTGACTGAAATAAAATAAAGTTTAAGGAGAGAAAAATTTCAAAACTCTCCTGTGGTGAGTTATCTCTGGTTGACTGTTCAAGATCTGCCATTCTGCCTTCTCTTGGAAAACAGACCCTGCTATTTTTCATCCTTGCAAGAATCCATATACTTTTTGAAGACGTCATAAAGGTTGAATAGTTCATAGTGACCTCATTCTTTATTATTATGTTTGCTTTATGGGAACTACAGGACCCATGAAAAGAGACTTTCAGTGGACTTTCAGAAAAGATTTACATATCATTAAGCAGGGTTGGTAGATAAAGCCCAGATGGCTTCTAAGGGGGCAATTCTCCCAAGTCTATAAATCTCAGATACCTACAATATTACCTTAACTATTCTAAAGCATAGAGAAAGGACAACTTCTAAATCATTTGTATCAAGTGAATAACTACTGTTCTGACCTGTCACCAAAACAAGGTAAGAATTCAAACAAATAAACCCTACTACAAACAAACATATATTATCAATGTTGATGCAAATATCTTAAATAAAACTGCTAGAAAATATTAAAACATAAAAAAATATAGTATGTCCTCCACTTGGGTTAATTCAAAGATTATTCAATTTTAGAAAAACTATTATGAAGTTTATCATATTGATAGTTTTAAGAAAGAAAGCTTATGATCATCTTTACAGATTCTGATAAATGATTTGACAAAATTTATCATCCATTCCTATTTATTGATACTTGGGCTTTTTATTTTTTTTAATAGGTTCTAGTAAATAATTCAGGAAAGCTAAACAAAATACTTGTTAGGTTTCTTGTGATAGTCTCAATAATTTCTCTAATATTTGCTACCTCTGGTTTTCCTGACTCTATTTTTAATTTTACCACTTTTTTTTTCCATTTTCCTTTTTATTCTTGATCAGGTTCTCAAAAGGATTGTCTGCTTGGTTAACACTCATAAAACACAAACTTTTGACTTTGTTCATCTTATTTATCCTTATTTTATTGACTTTCATGTTAATTTTCATTATCCCATTTTTCTACTATCTGTTCTTCAACTGACTTCTTATATTGGCCACTGATTTCATTAATATTTTAGCTTCTCTTAGTTTTATTCTTTTGTATACCAGTGTTTTAATATTTTTAAAGCTTCATCTTTTTATTAAAATATAATTAATATACATGGTTATATTAGTTCAGGTGCACAATATAATGATTCAATAATTCTACACATTAGTCAGAGTCATTATAATAAGTATACTCTTAATTCCCTTTATCTATTTCACCTCCCAAACACACACATCCTCTGGCAACAACCAGTTTGTTCTCTGTGTTGAAGAGTCTTTTTTGTTTGCCTCTTTTTATTTCTTTATTTCTTAAATTTCACAAATGAGAGCAATTATTTGTCTTTCTCTTTCTGACTTATTTCATTTAGCATTATGCCTGCTAGGTCCATCCATCCAGTAATTCATAACTGGGTATTTACCCAAAGAAAACAAAACACTAATTTGAAAAGATATACATACTCCTATGTTTATTGCAACATTTACAATAGCTAAGATACAGAATCAACCAAAGTACCCTTTATAGATGGAGGATAAAGAAAATGGGATATATATATACATATATATTCTGTGAAATATTTCTCAACCATTAAAAAGAATAAAATCTTGCCATCTATAAACACTTTGCTTTTAGAGCAGTTTTAGGCTTCCAAATAGTTGAGAGAAAAGTTTACTGATTTCCCATATGTTCCCTGTCCCCACACATGCATGGTCTCACTTAATTTCAAAATCATTCATTAGGATGGCACATTTTTAAAAAATCATAGAACAACCTACATTAATAGATCATAATTACCCAAAGTCCATAGTTTAGGGCTCAATCTTAGAGTTGTATATTCTATAGGTTTAGAATTTTGCATACTGAGGTAGATCCATCATTATAGTAACTACTATTTTCACTGCCCTAAAAGTCTTCTACCTCCCTCCATTCCTGGCAACCACCAATCTTTTTATTGTTTCCATAGTTTTGCCTTTTACGCAATGTCAAGTAGTTGAAATCATAGAGCATACAGCATTTTCAGATTGACTTCTTTCTCTCAGAAATATGCATTAAGCTTCTATAGTTTTTCTCGCTTGCTGGATTACTTCTTTTTAGTATTGAATGATATTCTCTTGTCTAGATGTACCAGTTTATTTGTCCATTCACCTACTAAAGAACATTTTTGTTGTTTCCAAGTTTTGGCAATCATGAGTAAAGATGCTATACATGTCTGTGTTCAAGTTTTATGTGGATTTAAGTTTTGTGTTCCTTTAGGTAAATACCAAGGAGCATGGTTACTACATCAGATGGTAAGAGTATGTTTAGTTTTGTAAGAAACTGCCAGACTATCTTCCAAATTGGCTGTACATTTTTCCATTTCCAGCAGCAATGTATAAGAATTCCTGTTTTTCCGTATTCCCACCAGCATTTGGTGATGCCAATGTTCCAGATTTTGACCATTCTGATAGCTGTGTAGTGGTATCTCATTGTTGTTTTAATTTATATTTCCCAATAATATGTGGTGTGGAGCATCTTTTTATATACTTATTTTCTAACTATATAACTTTTTTGATGAGGTGTCTGATAACATCTTTGGCCCATATTTTAATATGGTTATTTTTTTTCTTATTGAATTTTAAGAGTTCTTAGTATATTTTGGGTAACAGGGCTTTACGAAATATGTCTTTAGCAAATATTTTCTTCCAATCTGTGGATTGTCTTCTAATTCTCTTGACATGGTCTTTCACAGAGAAGATTTTAATTTAATGAAGTCAGGTTATCAGTGATTTGTTTCATGGACCATGTTTTTGGTGTTTTATCTAAAGAGGCATCACCATACCCCATACCTAGATTATCTATGTTTTCTGCTATGTCACCTTTTAAGGAGTTTATAGTTTTGCATTTTACAGTTAAGTATGTGAAGCACTGAGATGATGTTCATGGAGAGTATGAGGTCAGTGTCTAGATTCAATTTTTTTTTAATTTTTTATTTTTTATAAACATATATATATTTTTTGAATTATTAATTTTTTATTTTTTATGAACATATATTTTTATCCCCAGGGGTACAGGTCGGTGAATCGCCAGGTTTACACACTTCACAGCACTCACCAAAGCACATACCCTCCCCAATGTCCATAATCCCACCTCCCTTCTCCCAACCCCCCTCCCCCCAGCAACTCTCAGTTTGTTTTGTGAGATTAAGAGTCACTTATGGTTTGTCTCCCTCCCAATCCCATCTTGTTTCATTGATTCTTCTCCTACCCACTTAAGCCCCCATGTTGCATCACCACTTCCTCATATCAGGGAGATCATATGATAGTTGTCTTTCTCTGCTTGACTTATTTGGCTAAGCATGATATGCTCTAGTTCCATCCATGTTGTCGAAAATGGCAAGATTTCATTTCTTTTGGTGGCTGCATAGTATTCCATTGTGTATATATACCACCTCTTCTTTATCCATTTGTCTGTTGATGGACATCTAGGTTCTTTCCATAGTTTGGCTATTGTGGACATTGCTGCTATAAACATTCAGGTGCACGTGCCCCTTTGGATCATTACATTTGTATCTTTAGGGTAAAAACCCAATAGTGCAATTGCTGGGTCATAGGGCAGGTCTATTTCAACATTTTGAGGAACCACCATGCTGTTTTCCAGAGTGGTTGCACCAGCTTGCATTCCCACCAACAGTATAGGAAGGTTCCCCTTTCTCCACATCCTCACCAGCATCTGTCATTTCCTGACTTGTTGATTTTAGCCATTCTGACTAGTGTGAGGTGATATCTCATTGTGGTTTTGATTTGTATTTCCCTGATGCTGAGTGATATGGAGCACTTTTTCATGTGTCTGTTGGCCATCTGGATGTCTTCTTTGCAGAAATGTCTGTTCATGTCCTCTGCCCATTTCTTGATTGGATTATTTGTTCTTTGGGTGTTGAGTTTGCTAAGTTCTTTATAGGTTTTGGACACTAGTCCTTTATCTGATATGTCATTTGCAAATATCTTCTCCCATTCTGTCAGCTGCCTTTTGATTTTGTTAACTGTTTCCTTTGCTGTGCAAAAGCTTTTGATCTTGATGAAATCCCAATAGTTCATTTTTGCCCTTGCTTCCCTTGCCTTTGGCGATGTTCCTAGAAAGATGTTGCTGCAGCTGAGGTCGAAGAGGTTGCTGCCTGTGTTCTCCTCAAGGATTTTGATGGATTCCTTTCACACATTGAGGTCCTTCATCCATTTTGAGTCTATTTTAGTGTGTGGTGTAAGGAAATGGTCCAATTTCATTTTTCTGCATGTGGCTGTCCAATTTTCCCAACACAATTTATTGAAGAGGCTATCTTTTTTTCCATTGGACATTCATTCCTGCTTTGTCAAAGATTAGTTGACAACAGAGTTGAGGGTCTATTTCTGGGCTCTCTATTCTGTTCCATTGATCTATGTGTCTGTTTTTGTGCCAGTACCATGCTGTCTTGATGATGACAGCTTTGTAATAGAACTTGAAATCTGGAATTGTGATGCGACCAACTTTGGCTTTCTTTTTCAATATCCCTTTGGCTCTTCGAGGTCTTTTCTGGTTCCATATAAATTTTAGAATTATTTGTTCCATTTCTTTGAAAAAGATGGATGGTACTTTGATAGGAATTGCATTAAATGTGTAGATTACTTTAGGTAGCATAGACATTTTCACAACATTTATTCTTCCAATCCAGGAGCATGGAACATTTTTTCCATTTTTTTGTGTCTTCCTCAATTTCTTTCATGAGTACTTTATAGTTTTCTGAGTATAGATTCTGTGCCTTTTTGGTTAGGTTTATTCCTAGGTATCTTATGGTTTTGGGTGCAATTGTAAATGGGATTGACTCCTTAATTTATCTTTCTTCTGTCTTGCTGTTGGTGTAGAGAAATGCAACTGATTTCTGTGCATTGATTTTATATCCTGACACTTTACTGAATTCCTGTATAAGTTCTAGCAGTTTTGGAGTGGAGTCTCTTAGGTTTTCCACATATAGTATCATATCATCTGCGAAGAGTGATAATTTGATTTCTTCTTTGCTGATTTGGATGTCTTCAATTTCCTTTTGTTGTCTAATTGCTGAGACTAGGATTTCTAGTACTATGTTGAATAGCAGTGGTGATAATGGACATCCTGCCGTGTTCCCGACCTTAGTGGAAAAGCTTTTAGTTTTTCTACATTGAGAATGATATTTGTGGTGGGTTTTTCATAGATTGCTTTGACGATATTGAGGTATGTGCCCTCGATCCCTACAATTTGAAGAGTTTTGATCAGGAAGGGATGCTCTACTTTGTCAAATGCGTTTTCAGCATCTATTGAGAGTATCATATGGTTCTTGTTCTTTCTTTTATTGATGTGTTGTATCACATTGACTGATTTGTAGATGGTGAACCAACCTTACAGGCCTGGAATAAATCCCACTAGATCGTGGTGAAAAATCCTTTTAATGTACTGTTGAATCCTATTGGCTAGTATTTTGGTGAGAATTTTCGAATCTATGTTCATCAAGGATATTGGTCTATAGCTCTCTTTTTTGATGGGATCCTTGTCTGGTTTTGGGATCAAGGTGATGCTGGCCTCATAAAATGAGTTTGGAAGTTTTCCTTCCATTTCTATTTTTTGGAACAGTTTCAGGAGAATAGGAATTAGTTCTTTTTAAAATGTTTGGTAGAATTCCCCCAGGAAGCCGTCTGGCCCTGGGCTTTTGTTTGCTTGGAGATTTTTAATGACTGTTTCAATCTCCTTACTGGTTATGGGTCTGTTCAAGCTTTCTATTTCTTCCTGGTTCAACTATAGAGTTGCTCATAGTATGTTCTTATAATAGTTTGTATTTCTTTGGTGTTAGTTGTGATCTTTCCTCTTTCATTCATGATTTTAATTATTTGGGTCCTTTCTCTTTTCTTTTTGATAAGTCTGGCCAGGGGTTTATCAATTTTATTAATTCTTTCAAAGAACCAGCTCCTAGTTTCGTTGATTTGCTCTATTGTCTTTTTGGTTTCTATTTCATTGATTTCTGCTCTGATCTTTATGATTTCTCTTCTCCTGCTGGGCTTAGGGTTTCTTTCTTGTTCTTTCTCCAGCTCCTTTAGGTGTAGGGTTAGGTTGTGTACCTGAGACCTTTCTTGTTTCTTGAGAAAGGCTTGTACCGCTATATATTTTCCTCTCAGGACTGCCTTTGTTGTGTCCTACAGATTTTGAACCGTTGTATTTTCATTATCATTTGTTTCCATGATTTTTTTCAATTCTTCTTTAATTTCCCGGTTGACCCATTCATTCTTTAGAAGGATGCTGTTTAGTCTCCATGTATTTGGGTTCTTTCCAAACTTCCTCTTGTGGTTGAGTTCTAGCTTCAGAGCATTGTGGTCTGAAAATATGCAGAGAATTATCCTAATCTTTTGATACCGGTTGAGTCCTGATTTAGGACCCAGGATGTGATCTATTCTGGAGAATGTTCCATGTGCACTAGAGAAGAATATGTATTCTGTTGCTTTGGGATGAAATGTTCTGAATATATCTGTGATGTCCATCTGGTCCAGTGTGTCATTTAAGGCCTTTATTTCCTTGCTGATCTTTTGCTTGGATGGTCTGTCCATTTCAGAGAGGGGAGTGTTAAAGTCCCCTACTATTATTGTATTATTGTTGATGTGTTTCTTTGATTTTGTTATTAATTAGTTTATATAGTTAGCTGCTCCCACTTTGGGGACATAGATATTTAAATTTGTTAGATCTTCTTGTTGGACAGACCCTTTCAGTATGATATAGTGCCCTTCCTCATCTCTTATTATAGTCTTTGGCTTAAAATCTAATTGATCTGATATAAGGATTGCCACTCCTGCTTTCTTCTCATGTCCATTAGCATGGTAAATTCTTTTCCACCCCCTCACTTTAAATCTGGAGGTGTCTTCGGGCTTAAAATGAGTTTCTTGGAGGCAACATAGGGGTGGGTTTTGTTTTTTTATCCATTCTGATCCCCTGTGTCTTTTGGTTGGGGCATTTAGCCCATTAACATTCAGGGTAACTATTGAGAGATATGAGTTTAGTGCCATTTTATTGCCGGTAAGGTGACTGTTACTATATATTGTCTCTGTTCCTTACTGATCTACCACTTGTAGGCTCTCTCTTTACTTAGATCAAATTTCAATATTTCCTGTAGAGCTGTTTGGTTTTTGCAAATTCTTTCAGTTTTTGTTTATCCAGGAAGCTTTTAATCTCTCCTTCTATTTTCAGTGATAGCCTAGTGGATATAGTATTCTTGGCTGCATGTTTTTCTTGTTTAGCTCTGAAAATATCATGCCAGCTCTTTCTTGCCTGCCAGGTCTCTGTGGATAAGTCAGCTGTCAATCTAATATTTTTACCATTTTATGTTACAGACTTCTTTTCCCGGGCTGCTTTCAGGATTTTCTCTTTGTCACTGAGACTTGTATATTTTCCTATTAGGTGATAGGGTGTGGGCCTATTCTTAATGATTTTGAGGGGTGTTCTCTGAACCTCCTGAATTTTGATGCTCATTCCCTTTGTCATATTGGGGAAATTCTCCCCAATAATTCTCTCCAGTATACCTTCTGCTCCCCTCTCTCTTTCTTCTTCTTCTGGAATCCCAATTATTCTAATGTTGTTTCGTCTTATGGGGTCACTTAACTCTCGAATTCTCCCCTCGTGGTCCAGTAGCTATTTGTCCCTCTTTTGCTCAGCTTCTTTATACTCTGTCATTTGGTCTTCTATATCACTAATTCTTTCTTCTGCCTCATTTATCCTAGCAGTGAGAACCTCTATTTTTGATTACACCTCAGTAATAGCTTTTTTGATTTCAGCTTGGTTAGATTTTAGTTCTTTTATTTCTCCAGAAAGGGCTTTTATATCTCCAGAGAGGGTTTCTCTAATATCTTCCATGCCTTTTTCGAGCCCATCTAGAACCTTGAGAATTGTCATTCTGAACTCTAGATCTGACATATTACCAATGTCTTTATTGATTAGGTCCCTCGCCTTCGGTACTGCCTCTTGTTATTTTTTTTTTTTTTTTTGTGGTGAACTTTTCCGCCTTGTCATTTTGTCCAGATAAGAGTATATGAAGGGGCAAGTAAAATACTAAAAGGGTGGCAACCACCCCAGGAACATATGCTTTAACCAAATCAGAATAGATCCCACATCGTGAGGGGGGAGAAAGGGGTTAAAAAGAGGTTCAAAAAGAAAGAAAGAAAAAAAGAAAAAAAAAAGAAAAGAAAAGAATTTAAAAAAGAAAATGAATAAAGAAAAATATAAAAAAGAAAAAATATATATATTAGATAACCTAGTTAAAAAAACATCAAAAAAGAAAAGGGTAAAAGTAAAAAAAAAAATTTAGCAGAAGAAGAGAAAAAAAATGAAAAAGAAAAAATTAAATTAACTGCAAGAATAAAAACATCACAGGGAGAAAGCGATGAGTTCCGTACTTTGCTTTCTCCTCTTCTGGAATTCTGTTGCTCTCCTTGGTATTGAAACCGCACCCCTTGGTAGGTGAACTTGGTCTTGGCTGGATTTCTTGTTGATCTTCTGGGGGAGGGGCCTGGTGTAGTGATTCTCAACTGTCTTTGTCCTAGGCGGAATTGCACCGCCCTTACCAAGGGCTGAGTAATCTGCTGGGGTTTGCTTTCAGGAGCTTTTTTCCCTGAGCGCTTTCCGTAGAGTTCTGGAGGACAGGAATACAAATGGCGGCCTCCTGGTCTCCGGCCTGGAGGAGCCAAGTGCCTGGGGCCCCACTCCTCAGTGTGTCCTCAGAGAACAGCGCCCAGTTACTCCCCTCTGCCTGACCTCCAGCCGCACTCTGAGCTCACCAAGCCTGCGACCGGTTCAAGGTAACCTGGAGCTGTGATCTTACTGTTGGCTCTGTCTCTGTAGCCGATTTCCCATTCCAATACCTGCAAGCTCTGCGATACTCAGACACCCCCGATCCTTCTGTGACCCTGCTGGACCTGAGGCCACGCTGACCCCGTGTGGGCTTCGCCCCGGTTTAGCCTCTGGAGTGATGACCCTTAGCGGAACAGACTTCTAAAAGTCCTTATTTTGTGCTCCATTGCGCCGCCGCTTGCCGGGAGCCAGCCCCTCCCCCGCCATCTATCTTCCCTTCGCTTTGGATTCACGTCTCCACCAGTCCTACCTTTGAGAAAGTGGTTGTTTTTCTGTTTCCAGAATTGCTGTTCTTCTTCTCTTCAATCTGCTGATGGATTTGTAGGTGTTTGCAATCTTTAGATAAGCTATCTAGCTGATCTCCTGCTAGCTGAAGTAGTCTTAGCCTGCTACTTCTCCGCCATCTTGACTCCTCCAATTTTTAATTTCTTTTTTTTTATACAGTGGATGTCCTGTTGTTTCAGTAGCATTAGTTGAAGGAGTGTCTTTGCTCCATTGTATTGTCTTTGGTCCTTTGTCAAAGATCAGTTGACTACTTTTACTTGATTCTGTTTCTGGGCTCCCTATCTGTTTCATTGATCTATTTGTTCTTTCACCAATACTACACTGTCTTGATTACTGTAGTTTTATAGTAAGTTTTGAGATTGGGTAATATCAGTCCTTTAAATATCTTCTCCTTCAATATTGCATTGGCCTTTTTTTTTTTTTTTTGCACTTTAGCTTTTTTTTTTTTTTATAATACGAGTATTACTGTACTCTTGCATCCCACAAGTTTGGTGTGTTGATAATCTTTTAGTTATAGGTATTTTAAATCCCATTATATATTTTCTTCTCTTATTCTTGATTTATTTAGGTATACATTTAAATTTAAAATTAATATCCCAAAATATTTTTTGAATATTGGCAAGTTAATTCTAAATCTTATATAAAAGACATAGCCAACAATGGCTAAGATCCTTATGAAGAACAGGCTGTAATTGCTATGCATACTCTCCATCCATTATTATGCACTCTGGGCCTCACTCATCTTTGGTTAGCATTTGTGCTAATTTACATTGATTACCCAATGAAGAACCTATGGTCGAATTGTCTAAACCCCTTTAATACTGTGATCTTCTCTAGCTGTGATTGCTACAGTTGTCCATTGTGCTAGACATATAAAGAGCCCCACATGAATTTCTTTAGCTAGTATCATATTCTTCCCTGTTTCCATTATGTAGCAACAACCCTATCCTTTTATGATGATCAGGGTCAATTAATCACTCCAACATTGTAAATCCTTTCTTTGCTCATCAATCTATAGTCATGAAGAGCTCAAGTTGACCAGGCATGAGCCATAGATTTACGCTTATTCAAACTCTTATTATGTAATCTGGTAGGAGTATTATTACCCCTATTACTGAAAATGGGACTTCTAATCCTTAAATGCTTACAATTATAAAGGTGGAAAATATAAATTTCCCAAATGTTTCCCTGGTAATGATAAAAGTGACCACTTTTACCTACACAGACCAATGTATTCACAAACATAGCATCATATAATGGTTGATGATTTTATGTCTAAATTGTCATTCCCAAGCTTACACATTCACTGTGCCTTTTAATGAGCATTAAAAGTTCCAATCAGGCCAGCAGTTTCTGGTGATACAAGTTATGGTAGAGCCAATACATCTAGAATACTTGCTACCATTTGTACCAGATCCATTTAATAAAGCAGTATCAGTATAATTGCCAAAATATTTTTCTGCAGAATGTTAAAGCAAAGATCTCTGGGCTACACTGAGACAGAAACCAAAAGTTCATCATAGTCCTGGGGTAAGATAATGAATTCATACTACTGTTCTCAGGAAGATTGAAACAGCTTTTGATTCTTTTCTTGATAACAGATTGAAAAGAACTCACTAAATAAACTCATACCAAAAACAAGGGCTGCATTGTTGATTCTAGCAGAGAAAACACATCCATCATAACAGCTGTACTTGGGGTTACCATGGGGGTTAAGTCTATAGAAATGTACTATAAATTTGCATGATACATCTAATTTTTGCTTAGGCTAGTTAGTTGAATGAGGATATGATGATACAACTAGCTCTATATTATTTGAGTCTTTAAGAGAAGCATTAATCTCTGCCATTCTACCCAGCATGCCTCATTACTTGTTATTTATAATCTGGGTTGAGGTATGCAGGGATGCACAGTTTCATGAACCTCTACTTCGTTTTCCCTATCACATTATCAATGCACATGACAGAAATGATACAATAGTTATGATAGCTATTAAGTGTGTCCATCACAATTATGTAATTCAAGAAACTGAGGAATGACTATAGGATGTTTCCATGAACCCATATGAGACCCAATATGGGATGGCTTTGTGACAGAAATTCATTCTCACTCGTATATAAGACCATGATCCTGTTGTACCCTTATACTTTCAGTGTCAGCACACAACTCATATCTGATGGTTTTTGAATGATCCGAGATATCCTGTCTTCCCTCATCTGTCATTTAGGGAGTAGCTGCTGAATATACTTGCCGTAGATTTTATCCCCTCTTCTATTGCTGAGTTCTAGGTCTCATACCATTCTCATGACTAAAAACTCTCTTAGGGACAATGATTTATCTTTAGTGGTGACTGTCATTAGCTTTCTGCTCACCTGCTTTTGATTAATTTTAGTTATATAAATGAAACAATATCCTCAATGACTTCCCGCATGTTTTGTCCTTAGGAATATCATTATGTACTAACTCTCTACCTCAAATCCCTGGGAACAAAGGTCACCTGCTTTCCACTATATCATTAGTGCCATGCAGTCATTATCTAAACCACACTTATGATGTTTAAATATTGCCACCTGTACAGAATCCCTATTTCAGAATCCCATCATCAGCAATTGTCACTGGAGAGCCCAGTATGATAGCAGCAATAGCAGCAATTCTTTTTTTCTTTAAGCTTTTATTTATTTTTTTTGACAGAGAGAGAGAGAGAGAGAGAGAGCAAGAGAGAGAGAACACAAGCAGGGGGAGTGGGTGAGGGGGGTGGGCAAGGAGCCCAGTGGGGAGCTTGATAACAGGGCCCTGGGATCATGACCTGTGCTGAAGGCTGATGCTTAACCAACTTAGCCACCCAGGTGCCTCGATAGCAGCAATTCTTAATATCAACCTTGGCTTTTAAAGGACAGTCATCACTGAATATGTCAATGATAATAGAACCCTACACTAAAACATTTCTTATCACTTTAGTGAAGGGAATGTTTCTTTGATCCTCCCAGAGATTATTATCAGCTAGTAAATTCTTTGGTCTTACATAACAGATCCATTTTAGCATGACCCACCTTCAGAATTATTTGACCTCTTCCTCAATATGCTGCTTAGTTACAATGTATCCACTTAATTTAATGAGAATCAGTGTTTCCAGTTTGCAGGGATCATTTTTCCAGTGTATTAGGACAGCTCCAGGAACCTTGACCAGAATGTTAACACACTAAGTCACAAGTATAAATCCACATTATTAAACTTTTGCATATCCAGCCATATATTCGGCATTCTAGTCCCTTCAGTATCTAATGCCATGTATATTCTGTGGGTTCATATCAATTAGGTTCTGGATCTTCCTGGGGAATAACTTATTTCTTCCCTTAACAAGACTATGTTGATAATTGACCCTAAATAACTATAGGTCAAGAAGCAATGAGTGGAGTAGGTAGCAGATCTTAGGAACAATGAGCATCATTAGATGAAGAAATCATCTCTGATAAAACTGCTTATAGTTTTCAGGCAATGAGAATGAGTTGTTCAATTGCCTGGGTGAGGGAACCTCTTTTTCTGGCCCCAATTTTCTTATAAAGAATCTGTATGTTCAAGATTTCATTTGTTTGTGCCCTCTTCTTCCATTCTTAGTCTCAGGACACTCCTCCTTTCCTGCTAGGGCCCGGACTTTAGCATAGTAGACTTTCTGCGACTGAGTTTAGTTTCTTTTTAACTCTACCACTATTACAGGAAAATCTAGGGTCTGATTTTCAGCACAGTCTGCCCTTGCACTGCAGGAAAAGATTATTTTAAAATGTTGTAATGGAAGCCTTTTGGCTTTAACACTACACTCTGAGTAACTGAGCCTATTATTTTCTTCCTTTAGAGGAACAATAGTCACCCCATATTTGATCCTTCTAAATATTATTGCCTCCATATTTACTCAAGAGCTACAGCTATTTGCATAATCTAGTAAATTCCCTTCCATCACTATCTTTAGTCCAAAACACTTGAAAGTCTTAATAATGGTAAGGCTATAGCATATTAGAGGTTATTATTACTCCAGTCATCCTCAGTAAAGGTTTCCTTGTTGAATATGGTTGATAATTGATATAATTCTAGAATTTTAACCTAAGTATCTACTTCCTGGAACCTTATTTCCAATACCAACTGCCCTGGTGGTATGCCCTTATTGAAGCTAGGGAAAGCTATTATGCACAGAGTAAACTGATGTAGAGAGAGGTAATTAACAAGAACTGGAATGGAAGGTGTTGAGAGGACAAGGGTGAGGTGTCTGCAATGATTGTTGCACATAGATTCGGAATGAAATTATGAAATGAAATTAATAAAGGGCTCTGCAATCCAATTCTATAAAATAAAGTCCAAAGGAAAAATAATCTGAAAAATAATATTCAGATAATTTGTAACAACAATTTTCATGACCCTTAAATATATGATTAGGGACCAGGACTGCATAACTGATAAATTTTCTTCTAGTCACTTGAAAAAGATACCAGTATTTGTTCAAAAGGCTGCTCCTTCTGCAATGCAAATGGCAGGTTCTATTCAAATGAAATTAATATCCAGCCTGAAATTTCCATTTTTTGAAGTTTAATGGGTTCTTTCTAGACATTTAAAAAGATTAACAATAATAGCAAACATTCTTATAGGATGTCCCTTTCTTGGTGTATTTAGCCAACTTAAATGAATTTAAGGTTTCACTTTAAAAAATAACTCAAATACAAGTAATCTTTACTTTCCCAAGTTCTTGCATAATCAATGTTGCAATTCTTTCAGGATGTTAGGGCTTCTGATAGTTCCAGACTTTCTGCCATGGCCCCTCCCATAAGAATATATTCAGTCACAGAAAACAGGAAAACATTTCCCTGTGTCATCAAGGAACTTTTCAACAAGACTAATATTCTGTTAACAGTAATTTCACATTGTATTCAAGGCAACATTGTTTCCAAACTGTAAGGATGATCAGGTAGAAATTTAAATGATCATTTTCCATGTGCTTTTGGAAGGGAAAAGGAGGGAAAGATAGAACAGCCATTCAGTATAACTCATGCATTTAGACATTCTTCCAACCACTGATACTGCAGGTTAGTATCCTTCTGAGCTCAATTTTTATCTTTGTTTTTTACTTTTCCAGTTGTCTCAGTTATCACTATGGAATTATATAATGGTGTATTTTTCCCAAAAAGTAATCTAATTATTTTTATATAATATAGTATTTTAAAATTTATTTTATATTTTAAATTTCTTTTGTATAATATAATAATAATCTATTATTATGGCTACCAATATTTTTATGTAGGTAAGATCATAGTAGTATCAGTAACCCTGAGTTCTCATTGTTGTTGGCTTATACCCACCTTTTTCATTACCTACAGCATGTTGCTTACTGAAAGTATAATCATAGAGTAAAAAAAAATAATGTTCAATTCTTTAGATGTTTTTGGCATAAATTATCCATGAACAGAAATATAAATTATTAATTTAAAATTAATAATATCCATCTGGTAAACTTACTAAGTGCTACTTTTTTCTAAAACAAATTTCAAGGAAAACAGTTAAAACTATTTCAGTAGAAATAATTCTTAAAAAAGAAAGTTAGAGTCTTAGGCATTTAGAAGAGAATCTAAGACAGTATTGCTATTGATCAATCTAATAATCAAAAGAGGCTAGTAAAATATATTTAAAATTATTTGCTGAATGTAATTATCACTCTCTTGAGGAATTGCCATTTACAAATTCTGTTGTAACTCTTCTAGGAACAAAATATTATAATTAAATTTTGTTTTATTTACATCATAGATTTTTCATCTAGTAAATTTTACCTACTTAGTTTCTTTATTATGAGTAGGAAATTGGCTTTCTTTGTACTCTGTTAGCCTATAACAGTAAAGTAAAACCTTTGACCTTGCCTAGTTTCAAAATGCATTGTATTTTCCTTTACAACTATGTTGATAAATAATTTGGAGGCTTCTCTATTGATAAATATAAAAAACATAAAGGTCTACTGGTGAATTATTTTACCTAGAATTAATGTTTTTGCTTATTTTCATTTAACTAGAAATGCTAAAACTAATGTTGGTATAGTAGGTTCAATAAAGAGTTGGCTTAAGCATATCTTTCCTGAAGAAATTAAGCATCTTTTTAAACTACAATGTTAGCTAATAATAGAGGATTAGAATTCTAATTCCATTATGAGTCTGGGGTATAAGACTACATATGAAGTGCTATCTTTCATCTGTCAAAATAATTATTTGAAAAAAATATTTCTGGACAACTGAATTAGTTACTGATGATGTAGTATAATATAATTATTATAATATAATGTATAATACTAGGTGTGATATGTTGCCTGAGGCCATTTCCTTCATATAAAATGTTAAGTGTGTCTTGGAGATCTATCTGGCAACTAGACAATAGTTAAAGATACCATTTGTTGTTTTCTTTTTTCTTTGAAAAAAGAGAAAAATACAGCAAACTCGAGTTTTCTGTGTGGGATGGCAGTAATTACTGACCAAATTTTCAGTGAAAAAAAAAAAAATGGTATTTTGCATAACCAGGCTGCTAGCACTGAAAGTAAATCGTGCCACATATATATGTCTGTATGTACATGAATCCACAAACATGTCTATCTGCCATATTAACTGTGTTACTACAACCACCATTAGAGAAGGAAACCTGTGGAGCACTTGCCTTCCCTCTCTCACTCCCCAGAGCATATGGTCCTTGATAGCTTCTATCAGGTAGATCCTGTTTATATCTATCTAAGAAGACAAGTAGTGTTATTTGGAGGGTTTTGGAACTTTTATGAGGTCTTAGGTCATATACACTCTTAGACATAATCTTGGGCTACATTCTGGGTTTATTTATTTATTTATAAACACATAATGTATTTTAGCCCCAGGGATACATGTCGGTGAATTGCCAGATTTACACGCTTCACAGCACTCACCATAGCACATACCCTCCCCAGTGTCCATAACCCAACCACCCTCTCCCTACCCCCCTCTCCTGGGCAACCCTCAGTTTGTTTTGTGAGATTAAGAGTCTCTTATGGTTTCTTTCCCTCCCGATACCATCTTGTTTCATTTATTCTTTTCCTACCCCCCCAAACCCCCCATGTTGCATCTGCACTTTCTCATATCAGGGAGATTTTATGGTAGTTGTCTTTCTCCAATTGACTTATTTTGCTAAGCATAATACCCTCTAGTTCCATCCATGTCGTCGCAAATGGCAAGACTTCATTTCTTTTGATCACTGCATAGTATTCCATTATATATATATATATACCACCTCTTCTTTATCCATTCATCCGTTGATGGACAGTTAGGTTCTTTCCATAGTTTGGCTATTGTGGACATTGCTGCTATAAACATTCGGGTGCACGTGACCCTTCAGATCACTACGTTTGTATCTTTAGGGTAAATACCCAGAGTGTGATTGCTGGGTCACAGGGTACCTCTATTTTCAGCTTTTTGAGAAACCTCCAAGCTGTTTTCCAAAGTGGATGCACCAGCTTCCATTCCCACCAACAGGGTAGGAGGGTTCCCCTTTCTCTGCATCCTCACCAGCTTCTTTTATTTCCTGACTTGTTAATTTTAGCCATTCTGACTGGTGTGTGGTGGCATTTCATTGTGGTTTTGATTTGTATTTCCCTGATGTCGAGTGATGTGGAGCACTTTTTCATGTGTCTGTTGGCCATCTGGATGTCTTCTTTGCAGAAATGTATGTTCATGTCCTCTGCCATTTCTTGATTGGATTCTTTGTTCTTTGGGTGTTGAGTTTGATAAAAGCTTTATAGATTTTGGATACTAACCCTTTATCTGATATATCATTTGCAAATATCTTCTCCGATTCTGTCAGTTGTCTTTTGGTTTTGTTAACTGTTTCCTTCCTGTGCAGAAGCTTTTGATCTTGATGAAGTCCCAATAGTTCATTTTTGCCCTTGTTTCCCTTGCCTTTGACGATGTTCCTAGGAAGAAGCTACTGTGGCTGAGGTCAAAGAGGTTGCTGTCTGTATTATCCTCAAGGATTTGGATGAATTCTTTTCTCACATTGAGGTCCTTCATCCATTTTGAGTCTATTTTCATGTGTGGTGTAAGGAAATGGCCCAATTTCATTTTTCTGCATGTGGCTGTCCAATTTTCCCAACACCATTTGTTGAAGAGGCTGTCTTTTTCATTGGACATTCTTTCCTGTTTAGTTGAAGATTAGTTGGCCATAGAGTTGAGGGTCTATTTCTGGGCTCTCTCTTCTGTTCCATTGATCTATGTGTCTGTTTTTGTGCCAGTACCATACTGTCTTGATGATGATAGCTTTGTAATAGAGCTTGAAGTCTGGAATTGTGATGCCGCCAACTTTGGCTTTCTTTTTTAATATTCCCTTGGCTATTCGAGGTCTTTTCTGGTTCCATATAAATTTTAGAATTATTTTTTCCATTTCTTTGAAAAAATGGATGGGTTTTTTTTTTAAGATTTTATTTATTTATTTGACAGAGCGAGATCACAAGCAGGCAGAGAGGCAGGCAGAGAGAAAGAGGAAGAAGCAGGCTCCCTGATGAGCAGAGAGCCCAATGCAGGGTTCGATCCCAGGACCCTGAGATCATGACCTGAGCCGAGGGCACAGGCTTAACCCACTGAGCCACCCAGGCACCCCATGGATGGGATTTTGATAGTAATTGCATTAAACATGTAGATTGCTTTAGGTAGCATAGACATTTTCACAATATTTGTTCTTCCAATCCATGAGCATGAACATTTTTCCATTTCTTTGTGTCTTTTTCCATTTCTTTCATGAGTACTTTATAGTTTTCTGAGTACAAATTCTTTATCTCTTTGGTTAGGTTTATTCCTAGGTATCTTATGGTTTTGGGTGCAATTGTAAATGGGCCCATTTACAATTGCAAATTGCAAATTGCAATTACACTTGCAATTGTAAGTTAAGGATTGACTCCTTAATTTCTCTTTCTTCTACCTTGTTATTGGTGTAAAGGAATGCAACTGATTTCTGTGCATTGATTTTATATCATGACACTTTACCGAATTCCTGTACAAGTTTTAGCAGTTTTGGGTGGAGTCTTTTGTGTTTTCCATATATAGTATCATATCATTTTGACTTCTTCTTTGACGATTTGGATGCCTTTAATATCTTTATGTTGTCTGATTGCTGAAGCTAGGACTCTCATGTTCCTGACCTTAGCAGAAAAGCTTTCAGTTTTTCTCCATTGAAAATGATATTTGCGGTGGGTTTTTCATAGATGGCTTTGATGACATTGTGGTATGTGCCCTCTATTCCTACACTTTGAAGAGTTTTGATCAGGAAGGGATGCTGTAGTTTATCAAATACTTTTCCAGCATCTATTGAGAATATCATAAGGTTCCTGTTCTTTCATTTATTAATGTATTGTATCACATTGATTGATTTGTGGATGTTGAACCCTTGCAGCCCTGGAATAAATCCCACTTGGTTATGGTGAATAACCCTTTTAATGTACTGTTGAATCCTATTGGCTAGTATTTTAGTGAGAATTTTTGCATCTGTGTTCATCAAGGATATTGGTCTGTAGTTCTCTTTTTTGATTGGTTCCTTGTATGGTTTTGGGATCAAAGTGATGCTGGCCTCATGAAATGAGTTTGGAAGTTTTCCTTCCATTTGTATTTTTTGGAACAGTTTCAGGAGAATAGGAATTAGTTCTTCTTTAAATGTTTGGTAGAATTCCCCCAGGAAGCCGTCTGGCCCTGGGCTTTTGTTTGTTTGGAGATTTTTGATGACTGTTTCAGTCTCCTTTCTGGTTATGGGTCTGTTCAAGTTATCTATTTCTTCCTGGTTCAGTTGTGGTACTTTATATGTCTCTAGGAATGCATTCATTTCTTTCAGAATGTCAAATTTGTTGGTGTATAGTTACTCATAGTATGTTCTTATAATTGTTTGTATTTCTTTGGTGTTGGTTGTGATCTCTCCTCTTTCATTCATGATTTTATTTATTTGTGCCCTTTCTCTTTTCTTTTTGATAAGTCTGTCCAGGGGTTTATCAATTTTATTAATCTTTCAAAGAACCAGCTCCTAGTTTCGATGATTTGTTCTATTGTTTTTTGTTTGTTTGTTTCTGTTTCATTGATTTCTGCTCTGATCTTTATGATTTCTCTTCACCTACTGCATTTAGGTTTTCTTTGTTGTTCTTTCTCCAGTTCCTTTAGGTATAGGGTTAGGTTGTGTACTTGAAACCTTTCTTGTTTCTTGAGAAAGGCTTGTACCGCTATATATTTTCCTCTCAGCTGCCTTTGATGTGTCCCACAGATTTTGAACCATTGTGTTTTCATTATCATTTGCTTCCATGAGTTTTTTCAATTCTTCTTTAATTTCCTGGTTGATCCATTCATTCTTTAGAAGGATGCTCTTTAGTTTACATGTATTTGGGTTCTTTCCAAATTTCCTCTTTTGATTGAGTTCTAGCTTCAGAGCATTGTGGTCTGAATATATGCAGGGAATGATCCCAATCTTTTGATACTGACTGAGACCTGATTTATGACCCAGGATGTGATCTATTCTGGAGAATGTTCCATGTACACTAGAGAAGAATGTGTATTCTGTTGCTTGGGGATGGAATGTTCTGTATATATCTGTGATGTCCATCTGGTCCAGTGTGTCATTTAAGGCCTTTATTTCTTGTTGATATTTTGCTTGGATGATCTGTTTATTTCAGTGAGGGGAGTGTTAAAGTCCCCTACTATTATTGTATTATTGCTGATGTGTTTCTTTGATTTTGTTATTAATTAGTTTATATAGTTGGCTGCTCCCACGTGAAGGGCATAGATATTTAAAATTGTTAGATCTTCTTGTTGGATAGGTCCTTTGAGTATGATATAGTGTACTTCTTCATCTCTTATTATAGTCTTTGGCTTAAAATCTAATTGATCTGATATAAGGATTACCAGCCCAGCTTTCTTTCGGTGTCCATTAGCATGGTAAATTGCTTTCCAACCCCTCACTTTAAATATGGAGGTATTCCGGTCTAAAATGAGTTTTTTGTAGGCAGCATATTGATGGGTTTTGTTTTTGTTATCCATTCTGATACCCTTTGTCTTTTTATTGGGGCATTTAGCCCATTTACATTCAGGGTAACTATGAGAGATATGAATTTAGTGTCATTGTATTGTCTATAAGGTGACTGTTACTCTATATTGTCTGTGTTCCTTTCTGATCTAGTACTTTTAGAGTCTCTCTTTGCTTAGAGAACCCCTTTCAATATTTCCTGTAGAGCTGATTTGGTGTTTGCAAATTCTTTCAGTTTTTGTTTGTCCTGGAAGCTTTTTATCTCTCCTTTTATTTTCAATGATAGCCTAGCTGGATATAGTATTCTTGGCTGCATGTTTTTCTCATTTAGTGCTCTGAATACATCATGCCAATTCTTTCTAGCCTGCCAGGTCTCTGTGGATAAGTCTACTGCCAATCTAATATTTTTACCATTGTATGTTACAGACTTCTTGTCCCAGGCTGCTTTTGTCGCTAAGCCTTGTAAATTTTACTATTAGGTGACAGGGTGTGGATCTATTCTTATTGATTTTGAAGGGGTTTCTCTGCACCTCCTGGATTTTGATGCTTGTTCCCTTTGCCATATTAGGGAAATTCTCTCCAATAATTCTCTCCAATATACCTTCTGCTCCCCTCTCTCTTTCTTCTTCTTCTGGAATCCCAAATATTCTAATGTTGTTTTGTCTTATGGTGTCACTTACCTCTTGAATTCTCCCCTTATGGTCCAGTAGTTGTTTGTCTTTATTTTGCTCAGCTTCTTTATTCTCTGTCATTTGGTCTTCTATATCACGAATTCTTTCTTCTGCCTCATTTATCCTAGCAGTAAGAGTCTCCATTTTTGTTTGCACATCATTAATAGCTTTTTTGATTTCAACTTGGTTAGATTTTAGTTCTTTATTTCTACAGAAAGGGCTTTTATTTCTCCAGACAGCATTTCTCTAATATCTTCTATGCATTTTTGGAGCCTGGCTAGAACCTTGAGAATCATCATTCTGAACTCTAGATCTGACATATTACCAACATCCGTATTGATTAGGTCCCTATCCTTGGTACTGCCTCTTGTTCTTTTTTTTGTGTGTGTGGTGAGTTTTTCCACCTTGTCATTTTGTCCAGACAAGAATATATGAAAGAGTGAATAAAATACTAAAAGGGTGGCAAAGACCCCAGAAAAATGTGCTGTAACCAAATCAGAAGAGACCCCAAATTGTGTGGATGAGAAAGGAGATAAAAACTTCAGGAAAAAAATTAAAAAAAGAAAACAAATAAAGAAAGAATATAAAAAAGAAAAATAATATATACATATATATATTAGACTGGTGACTAGAACAGGGTCAACCACTTAATTTTGGGAGTATTTTGGTCTCTTAGAAGAAACTACCTCCCCAAATTTTAAAGAACGAATAACATATATAATGGTAAACACAATAAAGGGATTGTATATCCTATAAAGATGAAAAAAATTATTTTCTAAAAAAGAGTTGATAAAGTAATTTGGTTGGGAGAATAAAGAAAAATAAAGTGGGGAGAATTTGCTTGGGCTGGAGACAAGAACAAGCCTAGAGCTAGATTTAGGGTATAATTTGATCTAGTAGAAGAAGTTGTACCCCAAATTTTTTAGAAGAAAAAACCCTATTGTATACAAAAATAAAGTTAGATACAAAAGGATAAAATAAGACTATAATAATGAAGGTTCAAAAACGATTATTATTATTTTTTTAATGAAAGGTATTATTAAGATAAATTAGTTAAAAAACATTAAAAGAAGAAAGGGTAAATGTTAAAAAATTAGCAGAAGAAAAAAAAAATAATAATAATAATAATTAACTGCAAGACTAAAGAATCATGGTGAGAAAGCCATGAATTCCATGCTTTGCTTTCTCCTCCTCTAGAATTCCGCTGTTCTCCTTGGTAAGTGAACTTGGTCTTGGCTGGATTTCTTATTGATCTTCTGGGGGAGTGGTCTGGTTGTAGTGATTCTCAAGTGTCTTTGCCCGAGGCAGAATTGCACTGCCCTTACCAGGGGCTGGGCTAAGTAATCTGTTCAGGTTCACTTTTGAGAGCTTTTGTTCCCTGAATGCTTTCAGTAGAGTTCAGGAGGACAGGAATGAAAATGGTGGCCTCCCAATCTCTGGCCCAGAGTAGCTGAGAGCTCGGTGCCCCACTCCTCAATGTGTCTTCAGAGAAAAGTGTTCAATCACTCCCATCTCCCTGGCTTCCAGCCATGCTCCGAGCTTATCCAGCTTGTGATCCGTTCAATGTAATCCCACGCTGGGAGCTCACTCCTCAGCTCTGTCTCTGTAGCCGGCTTCCCTGCCCTAATACCTGCGAGCTCTGTGACCCTCAGACACCTCTGATACTTCTGTGAACCCTGCAGGACCTGAGACCACACTGACCCCGCATGAACTTCACCCCAGTTTAGCCTCTGGAGCAATGTCCCTAAGTGGACCAGACTTTTAAAGGTTCTGATTTTGAGCTCCATTGCTCTGCTGCTTGCCAGGAGCCAGCCCCTCCCACCATGGTCTATCTTCCTATTTCTTTGGATTCACTTCTCTGCTAGTCCTACCTTTCAGAAAGTGGCTGATTTTCTGTTTCTAGAATTGTTGCTCTTCTCTTCGATCTCCTGTTGGATTTGTAGGTTTTCGCAATGGTTTGATAGGCTATCTAGCTTATCTCCTGCTACCTGATGTAGTCTCAGCCTGCTACTTCTCCACCATCTTGACCAAAATCTCACATACTGGGTTTTGGTTATGTTCTAAATGTTAGCACCAGGTGGCAATCTTTAAACTGAGTAGTTTTCTTTTCTTTATCTTTCCTTTTCTCTTCTTTTCTTTCTTGTTTGTGGTTGTTGTTGTTGTTTTTAAGATTTTATTTATTTGACAGAGAGAGAGCACAAGCAGGGAGAGCATGAGGCAGAGGGAGAGGGAAAAACAGGTTGCCTGCTGAGCAGTAAGCCTGATGTAGGGCTAGATCCTATGATCTGAGCCCAAGGCAGATGCTTAACCAACTGAGCCTCCCAGATGCCCCTAAACTGAGTAGTTTTGGCAAGAATCTCTTTAGGAGATTGGAAGGGGATTGATATAATTTGCAAAACCTTAAAATGAATCTATTATTTAAAAATTAACAAAGCAATTGTCTATAGATTCTACAATAAGAGAACACTAAAAAAATACTGCTTTTAACTTGTTTTCATGCACGTAATTGATCACAAATGTGATTCTTCTAGTTAAAGTAATCATTCTTTTGGTTTTAACTCTAAGTTATTTAGATGAGGTTTCACACAATGTCTGGTAATAGTAACATAAAGTGCTTAATAAACATGTTGTTTCCTGAGACTTTTTTAACACATGGAATTGATATTACAGGAGATAATTTAACAATGTCTGTTTTAACACTTGATACCCTTCTCATAAGGTAAATTAGCAGGATACTGCATTAGACTTTAAGATTCAAGTGGTCTATAGTAAGTACTTCATATATGTTAGAATGAATGACATTAAGATACACAATCCCTTTGTCAGGCTAGTACTGCTTCTAATAAATATTACCTGCTTAAGTAGTGATTGGCATCTACAAGCTGCAGTAGATACAAGCCTGAGTTTTAGGGTACTTTTTATTATTCTGTTCTGTTTGTTGGATGGTACTTAGACTTTTTTCATCTGCATATAATTCAAGCTCACAGTTCCAAGCCTCTTTCAAGGTACTTCTCCCTGTATGATCCTCTAGTTCTGAATTCACAATGAAAACAAATAAGCCATACCAAAAACACATCTGGCATTTTTTCCTGGTTTTCTTTTCTTGGTCCAAAGCAAGATAGAAAAGGGGGTCACTTTCTGAATATTGAAGTCTTTAAATGGAGGTATTTAAGTGTACACCAATCTCTAGTTTTTATCATGACCCCGCCAGTGCATCTTTACTTTTCTGATGTCTATTTAATGTACAGTACTGCCGTGGTGATTTTTTTAAATCATTTTTTTTTCTTTTTTAACCTTGGTTTCCTCAGTTAGAGTGGGAATTATCTTCACTTACTTTAAATATTGAGATCAGGATTAAATAAGAGTACACATAGTATTGAGAAAAGCAATTGTGCAGTCTTTTGACACCTACTTGATCATGTATGAATGTATCTTGGGCCCAGATGACTTTCTTACCAAAGGATCAAGAGCCCACCAGTCTGCAAGGTTTCTTACCTTGTGTGCAAGCTCTTTTCCTGTTGCAAGCTCACTGAATATGTCTTTATTCTACATACACACGTAAATCACTGGCCCTCAGGCATATACTCAGTTTCCAGACTCCATGGGACCCACTAGTCAAGAGAGAATAGCTCACTACTGGAGAGGATCTTGCTCTCTTATGTGAGCAGAGCTTTGTTCCATCCAGTGCTTGACTACATTGTCACTTGGCAACTCTGATACCAATGCAGTGAACAGAAGTGTTTGTCATCCTTCTTGGGAATGACAACCAGTGCACAGTGTTCTGCTTGACACAGTGTCTGAATTTCAAAGAGTATTCACTCATAAACTTCTTTCTCAATGGAAATTGTTTACCAGTTCTGTAATCAATTAAGTGGCACAACCCTCACCAAATTGATCAGGTCTGAATCATTATTTCACACTATTATTCTTCAGGAAAGAGTACTATTTAAAACACATAAAGCATAACAAAACTACTGGGGACAGTTAAACTGTGTAATTTTCTCCAGAGGATGTTAACTTAGAAAAGTTCCAACCCATTCTAAAAGAATTTTCATGGCAGAATGATATTGTCAATACCTGGTTTGTTCTCAAGAAGTTGCATAGTCTGCCTCTTAAATCTTCTTTATAAACATAGATTACTACAACAAACCTAGACTTAGTACGGCATGGCATTTGCTTAGCCATCTGTTATATTTACATAAACAGTGTCCAGGCAGCTCCCTGGGGCTCTACAACTTAATCAAGTACTCTATTTATGCAGTCACATATTCCCTTAGAGCTGCCTCTAACGATGAAGTTTACACAACTAAAGCTATCAATTAGTTCTAGCTCCTAGCCAATCCGTTAATAAAAGCGGAAAGCTATGTGAAAGAGGAAAATCTTGTCAAAATTCCTTTGGCTTTCTTAGATTATTTAAAAGTGCTGAAATTGATGCATTCCTTAATTTATTTATTTACTTTTTTGGTCAGTCTCAGAACAATTTGCAGCTATTATAGAGATTAAACTCAAGTAGTGAAATACAAAGGGCAGGGGTTGGATTGTGTGCCAGTAGGGGGAGGGGCAGAAGGGGAGGAAGAGGGACAAGTAGACTATGCACTGAGCACAGAGCCTGATTTAGACCTGTCTCACCACCTGGAGATCATGACCTGAGCCAAAAGTAAAATGGTCTGAGCCACCCAGGCACGCCAGAATCTATTTCTTGATTTGTCTCTCTCTCTCTCTTATTTTCTCTTTGCTAATTTGTTTTATTAATTTCCACATATGAATGAAATCCTATGATACTTGTTTTTCTCTGTCTGAAAAAGTTCATTCTTTTTTTTTACTTATAATATTCCATTATGTATATATACTATTGAATATTAAATTATATTTATATAATTCCAATATATTCATATATATATAATTCATATCTATATATCTTTTTATCCAGTCATCAGTAGATGGACACTTGGATTACTTCCACATCTTGGCTGTTGTAAATAATGTTGCTATAAAACATAGGAGTGTATGTATCCCTTTAAATTAGTGTTTGTGCAGTTGCTGGATCATAGGATAGTTCTATTTTTAACTTTTTGAGGGACCTCCGTACTGTTTTCCAGAGTGACTGCATAAGTTTGTATTCCCACCAATGGTGCAAGAGGTTTCCTTTTTCTCCACATCCTTGCCAGAACCTGTTGTTTCTTGTTTTTTTTGTTCTGTTTTGTTTTGTTTTGTTTTTTAATTTTAATCATCCTGACAAGTGTGACGTGATAGCTCACTATAAATTTGATTTATATTTTACTGGTGATAACTGATAATGACCATCTTTATGTCTTTGCAAAAATGTCTATTCCTGTCTTCTGTCCATTTTTAAATCTATTATCTGTTTCTTGGGTGTTAAGTTTGATATGTTCTTTATCTTTATTGGATATTAACTGTTTTTGCAGATATGTTATTTCCAAATATCTTATCCCATTCCATATGTTGCATGTTAGATTTTTAAAAAATTATTTGACAGTGAAAGAGAGAGAGAGCACAAGCATGGGTAGTGTCAGGCAGAGGGAGAGGGAGAAGCCAACTCCCCGCTGAGCAGGGAGCTGGATGCAGGTCTTGATCCTAGGACCCTGGGATCATAACCCGAGCCTTAAGCAGGTGTTTAACTAACTGAGCCACCTAGGCAACACCCCAAAGTCTTTAAGATTTTATTTATTCATTACCTTGCCTTTTAGTTTTGTTGATTGTTTCCTTTGCTGTGCAGAAACTTTTTATTTTGATTAAATCCCAATTGTTTATTTTTGCTTCTGTTTCCCTTGCCTCAGAAGACATATGTACAAAGAAGTTGCTATAGCTGATGTCAAAGAAGATACTATCTGTGTTCTTTTCTAGGATATTTATGGTTTCAGTTCTCACATTTATGTCTTTAATCTATTTTGACTTTATTTTTGTGTATGTTTTAAGAAAGTGATCCAGTTTCATTTTTTGTATGTTCCTATTTAGTTGTCCAAACAATTTGTTGAAGAGATTTTTTTCCATTGGATATTCTTTCCTGTTTTGTCAAAGATTAACTGACCATATCATTGCGGGTTTATTTCTGCATTTTCCCTTCTGTTGCAGTGATCAATGTCTATTTTTCCCCCAGTACCACAGTGATTTGATTACTAAAACTTTGTAATGTAGCTGGAAGTCCAGAATTGTGATGTCTCCAACTTTGCTTTCCAAGATTGCTTTGGGTATTTCAGGTCTCTTGTGGTTCCATGTGAATTTTAGGATTATTTCTTCTAGTTCTGTGAAAAATGCTGGTGGTATTTGGATTAAAATTGCATGAAAATTGTAGACTACTTTGGGTAGTACAGACACTTTAATAATATTTGTTCTTGCAATCCATGAGCATGGAATGACTTTCCATTTCTTTGTATAGTCTTCAATTTCTTTTATCAGTGTTTTATAATTTTAAGACTTCAGGACTTTTACCTCTCTGATTAGGTTTATTCCAAGGTATCTTATTATTTTTTGTGCAGTTGTAAATGGGATTGTTTTCTTAATTTCTCTTTCTACTTATTTATTATTGGTGTATAGAAATGCAATGATTCTTTTGCAGATTGATTTTGTATCCAGTCACTTTCTTGAATTTATTTATCAATTCTAGCTATTTGGGTGGAGTCTTTCAGATTTGCTGTATATAATATGTCATCTGTAAATAGTGAAAGTTTTACTTCTTCCTTACTAATTTAGATGCCTTTTATTTCATTTTGTTGTCTGATTTTTGTGGCTAGAACTTCCAGTGCTATGTTGAATAAAAGCAGTTAGTGTGGACATTTCTTCCTATTTTCTGATTTAGGGGAAATGCTGTCAGTTTTTGCTCCCTAAGGATGATGTTAGTTGTGTTTTTTTAATATACTGACTTTATTATGTTGAGGTATATTCCTGCTAAGCCTACTTTGTTGAGGATTTTTATCATGAATGGATGTTGTAACTTTGTCAAATGATATTTCTGTGTCTATTGAAATGATTGTATCATTCTTATTCTTTCTTATATATATGATGTACCATGTTGATTGATTTTTGAATATTGAGCCACCCTTGAAACCTAGGAATAAATATCATCTGATCATGGTGTATGATTTTTTAAAATGTATTGCTGGATTTGGTTTGCTAGTATTTTGCTGAGAATTTTTGCATTTGTATTGACCAGGGATGTTGGCTTTTAGTTCTCTCTTTTAGTGGGGTCTTTATCTGGTTTGGTATCAGGGTAATGCTGGCCTCATAGAATGAATTTGGAATATTCTTCTTCGCTTTCTATTTTTAGTAACAGTTTGAAAAAAATAGGTACTAACTCTGTAAGTATTTGATACAATTTGCCTGTCAAGCCATCTTGTCCTGGACTTTTTTTTGTTGGGAGTTTTTTGATTACCAATTCAATTTCTGTGGTAGCTATCAGTCTGTTAATATTTTCTATGTATGTACAAATTTTGGTAATTTATATGTTTCCAAGAATTTCTCTATTTATTTCTGGGTTTGCAATTTATTAGTAGATAGCTTTTTATAATATTCTTCTATGATTTTTGTATATCTGTGAGGCTGGTTATTATTTCTCTTCTCTTGTTTGTGATTTTATTTATTTGAATTCGTTCTTTTTTTTCTTGTTAACTCTAACTAGAGGTTTATCAAGTTTATTGGTATTTTTCAAAGAATCAGCTCCTGGTTCTATTCTCTTTTTTATTTACTTTATCTTTTCTTTTTTTCTTAAAGATTTTGTTTATTTATTTATTTGACAGACAGAAATCACAAGCAGGCAGAGAGGCAGGCAGAGAGAGAGGATGAATCAGGCTCCCCGCTGAGCAGAGAGCCTGATGTGGGCTTGATCCCAAGACCCTGGGATCATGAACCGAGCCAAAGGCAGAGGCTTTAACCTACTGAGCCACCCAGCGCCCCTCTTTTATTTCTGCTTTAATCTTTATTATCTCCTTCCTTCTATTGTTTTGTTTATTATTTATTTATTTATTTAGTTAGTTAGTTAGTTTTTAGTATTTTTCTTGCTGTTCTTTTTCTAGCTCCTTCAGGTATAAGATTAGGTGGTTTATTTGAGATTTTTCTTTCTTCTTGAGTTAGGCCTATATGGGTATATACCTCCTGCTTAAAATTGCTTTTGCTGTATCCCAGAGGTTTTGGATTGCGATGTTTTCATTTTCATTTGTTTCTATGTACATTTTTTTCTTCTTTTATTTCCTGGTTTGTTGTTTAATTATTTAGTAGCTTGTTATTTAACCTCCATATATTTGTGGTCTTTCCCATTCTTCTTCTTCTTCTTCTTTTTCTTTTCTTATTGACTTCTAATTTCCAGATTTTATTTTATTATTTTATTTTATTTTATTTTGTTTGTGGCTGACTTCTAATTTTATAGCATTTTAGTCAGAAAATATGCATTGTAAGATTTCAGTCTTCTTGAATTTGTTGAGGCTTGTTTTGTGATCGAATATGTGATCTGTCCTGGAGAATGTTCTATGTGAACTTGAAAAGACTGTGTATTCTGGTGATTTAGGATAGAATGTTTTTTAATATATCTGTCAAATCCATCTCTTCCAGTATGTCATCCAATGCCATTGTTTCCTGTTGATTTTCTACTTAGATGATCTGTCCATTGATATGAGTGGGGTGTTGAAGTCCCCTACTGTAATTGAATTATTATCAATTAGTTCCTTTTTGTTTGTTATATATTTTATATACTTGGGTGCTCCCAAGTTGAGTGCATAAATATTAACAATTGTTATATCTTCTTATTGAATTGTTTCCTTTCTTACTCTATAGTGTCCTTCTTTGTCTCTTGTTACAGTCTTTGTTTTTAAGTCCATTTTGTCCCTTTGCTACTCTGGCTTTCTTTTGACAAATTTTGCATGATAAATGTTTTCCATCCTCTCATGTTCAATCTGCATGTGCGTTAGGACTAAAAACAGTCTTTTATATAGAACATATAGATGGGTTTTTTTTTTTAATCCATTCTGTCACCCTGTCTTTTGATTGGAGCATATAGTCCATTAACATTCAAAATAATTATTGATAGATATGTATTTATTGCCATTTTGTTACTTGTTTCTGAGGATTTTTTCTAATCTTTTCTTATCTTTCCCTCTTTTAAGTTTTGCTGTTTTCTTTAGTCATATATTTGGATTTATTTCTCCTTTATCTTTGCACATTTATTAGTGGTTTTAGATATATGGTTACATTAGGTTTGTATATAACTTCTTCTTCAAACAGCAGTCTATCATAGGTTAATGGTATTTTAAGTTTGAGCCCATTCTTTTCTCTTTTCCCCACCTTTTAAGTGTAAGTTATTATATTTTATATCTTTTTTGTGTGTGATTTCATTGACTAATTTTTTACAGGAATACTCATTTTGACTGCCTTTGTTTTTCCTACATCTATGCTGTCACTTTTGGTCTTTCTTTTCCACTCAAAGTATCCTCTTTTATATCGCTGCATGGCTGATCTGGTGGTGATGTACACCTTTAGTTTTTGTTTATATTGGAAACTCTATCTGACCTCTATTCTGACAGCTTGGCTGGATAGACTATTCTTGGTTGCAGAATTTTCCAGTTCAGCACTTTGAGTATTTCATGCCACTCTCTTTGTTACCAGTGTCCAGTGTTTCCCAGATTCATGTCTGAGAGAACTCAAAGAATGCGAGTCCCAGACAAGACAATGAGTGGGTGAGAAGCAAAAGCTTTATTGAGCAGAAAGAAGGACTCTTCATGTGCAGGCTTAGGAAAAAAATAAAGACCCGTGAACAGGAGGATATTAAAGGAACTAAGCCACAGAGGTGACATTGTTAAAGGGTTTTTATGAGTCTTATCTGGGCGGGGCGGGGGGCGGAATTCATGGACCCCTGGTGACATTTTGTCCATTGGTCAGTTTAAGGATTTTCTGTATAAGGCTGTGATACCAAGGACCTGGTGGTCATAGTGCTATGTCCTAGCTTCCTGTTATTCAGGCCCATTGTTTAACCTTACACAATCTACTTTAAATTTTTTTTTTTTTTAAATCCTTAGGCCCTTTAGCAGATTGTTTGTCTAGTGGCTGTTTGTCTGGTTTTAGGCATGTCAAGCTTGATCTGCATATGTTTCCTGCAGATGTTTGTGCAACCTTGCTCAAGCCCAGTTCCCTGACTAGCTATTCATTTTTTAACTCCTATCACCTTCTGGCTTGCAAAGTTTCTCTTGAAAAATCTTCTGCTAGCCTTGTGGTTTTTCCCTTGTAAGTTATTGACTATTTCTATCTTGCTACTTTTAAGATGTTTTTCTTTATCACTATATTTTTGTCAATTAAATTATAATATGGCTTAGTGTGTGTCTGCTTTTATTTTGTTTAGTTTAGTTTAGTTATTTTTTAAAGATTTTATTTATTTATTTGACAGAGAGAAATCACAAGTAGACTGAGTGGCAGACAGAGAGAGAGAGGGGGAAGCAGGCTCCCTGCTGAGCAGAGAGCCCAATGCGGGACTCGATCCCAGGACCCTGAGATCATGACCTGAGCCGAAGGCAGCAGCTTAACCCACTGAGCCACCCAGGTGCCCCTGCTTTTGATTTTGATGGGAATAATCTGCATCTCCTGGAACTTATATCTGTTTGTTTTCCTATATTTTGGAAGTTTACAGCTATCATTTCATCAAAAGAATTTTCTGCCTTCTTTTCTCTCTCTCCTTCTTCTGGGAATCCTATAATACGAACGTTATTACATTTGATGGAGTCACTAAATTCCCTAAGTATACTCTCATTTTGTAAAATTCTTGTCTCTCTTTTATTCAGCTTTATTACTTTCTGTTTCTCTGTCTTCTATGTCACTGATTCATTCCTCTATTTCTTCCATCCTGCTGTTCATTCTACCAAGTGTGTTTCTCATTTCATTTATTGCACCTTTTACCTCTGCTGTTGTTCCTTATATTTGTGTTAAGGTTCTCACTCATTCTTCCACTCCTTTCTCAAGTTCAGTGAGTTTTCTAATAATCATTGCTTTGAATTCTCTATTAAGCAAGTTACTTATATCTGCTTCATTAGAACTCTGGCCATGGTCTTGTCCTGTTCTTTCATTTGGGACAAATTTGTCTGTCTCCTCATTTTGTCTGCCTTTCTGTGTCTGTTTCTATGTGTTAAGAAAATCAACTGTGTCTTATGCTTTTGAAAGTAGTCACTATAAAGAAGAGATCTGAGAGTGCATTACAATGCAGTGTCCCTATTCACCAAAAGGAGGAGCATATCCTACATGTGTTACTTACACCCTGCTGTTGTGTCCTTGTCTTTTCCTTCCAGTGCAGTTAACTGCACTGACCCTCTGCCTGTTGTGGGTTGTGTTTGTTCTCTGTACTATTAATAAGACCCAGGTAGGCCAGTTCTGAGGGGGCATGCCTCCTGGGGAACTTGAAAGTGGTATGGCATGTTAGCAAAATTTGTGCTAGTTCTCTATTCCCATGCTTGATTCCCTGAAGCACTCCAGCAGCTGGAGATCATGTGCAGGGTTTGCCAGAGGTAATAGGCTAGGCATAGCATGCAATAATGGTTTGGGGCACACAATTGAGTGTAGGGTAGTAAGTGGGCACAATATGGCAGATGGACACAGAACAGTGGTTGGGTGGAGAGTGTGACAGCAGCTGTGCACTTGGTGGCTGGATGAGTCACATGCATGGCTTTAAAAAAATTTGGTCTGAGCCATAGGCCAAGGCTAGCAGGATGGGAGTGGGCTAGTCCTTAGGAAAACTCATGGTTATGGGAAACTTCCAGCAGTTTAGGTAGCAAGTGTCTGTGTGGCCCCACCTCCCACAGGTGGTTCTGTGTTTGTGCTGGAGGTAGATAGGAAAATGGCATGTGCCAACTTCCTCATAATTGGAGAAATATTGGAGAAGTCCCCCAACACACTCCACAATCAGTATGAATATATCTGTCTGCCATTTGCACCTTGTGTTACATAAACTGCCTTTTTTATGTTGTTTCTCTGTATATGCTGTTGTCTCTTTAAGGGTGGTGACCCAGCTATCACTGAGCCACCTGGCTCATGCAGTGTTCAGTCAGTTGACTTTTAAATCTCCAAGTCCCACCAGTTTTACAAACTTACAGTATTCAGCCCTTCTGACTTTAAAGTTTAACAATATGGGGATTAGTCTTCCTGTGCGAGTTCCCTGGTGTGAGGACTCATTTCTCTGTCTTCTCTGTGCTTGAAACCTTCTTCCACCTTTCTGACCTTCCTAATTTCAGAGGCAGCTACTACTCTGTATTTAGTTGTGGAGTATGTTCTGTCAGCCTTTGGATCATTCTCCATTTTATTGACATGGATGTGGATGATATCTAGTTTTTAATATTGGGTGGAGTGAGCTCAGGGTCCTCCTATTTGACCATCTTTCCAAGCTCCAACCCTAAATTAATAAAACTTGTTAGAACAATTTTAGATTTACAGAAAAACTGAGTATATGGTTCCCATAGACTCCTCTCTCCTGCAGTTTTGTGTATTATTAAACATGTTAGATTAATTGTTACAATTTATGGACCAGTGTTGATTCATTAGTTTAACTAAATTTGTAATTTTTGTTAAGGTTTATTCTTTGTGTTGTAAAGTTCTCTGAGTTCTGACATATGTGTAATGTTATGTATACATCATTATAGTTTCAAATGAAATATTTTACTACCCTAGAAACCCCAGTGCTCCATCTATTTACCTTACCCCCTATCCCCTGAAGCCCCTGGAAACATTGATCTTTATATTTTCCACATAGATTTCCCTTTTCCAGGACAACATGTAGTTTTAGTTACACAGAAGTAGCCACTCCAGACTGGCTTCCATGATTTAAATAATTTGCATATTTCTCCATGACTTTTGTGGCTTCAGAATCACTTATTTTTAGCATTCTGTGTTTTAGAATAGTATTATTACATTTAATATTCTTATTAGTATTGCTAGATTTAGTATTTTTTTGGTTTTAAAATATTTATCTACTTTATTTTATTTTATTTTTATTTAAATTTAATTAGCATAGTGTATAGTTTCAGAGGTAGAATTCAGTGATTCATCAGTCTCATATAATACTCAGTGCTCATTATGTCACATATCCTCCTCAGTGTACATCACCCACATACCCCATTCCCCTGCCCCCTCCCCTCCAGCAACTCTGTGTCCTATGATTAAAAGTCTCTATGGTTTGTCTCCTTCTATGATTTAATCTTTTATTTTCTTTCCCTCCCTTCACCTACGATCCTCTTTTGTTTCTTAAATTACACATATGAATGAGATTGTATAATTGTCTGTCTCTGATGGACTTATTTCACTTCATATAATACCCTTTAGTTCCATCCACACTGTCGCATTTCATTTTTGGTGACTGAGTAGTATTCCATTGTGTATATGTATCTATTCATCTATTGATGAACCTCTGGGCTTTCTCCATAGTGTGGCTATTATGTACCTTGCTGCTATAAACCTTGGGGTGTATGTGCCCCTTTGGATCACTACATTTGTATCTTTGGGATGGATACCTAGTAGTGCAGTTGCTGTGTTATAGGGTAGCTCTATTTTCAACTTTTTAAGGAACCTCCATATTGTTTTCTAGAGTGGCTGTACCAGCTTTCATTCTTACCAGTAGTCTAAGAGGGGTCCCTTTCTCTGCATCCTCACCAACATCTGTTATTTTCTGACTTGTTAATTTAAGCTACTCTTACTGGTGTGAGGTGATATCTCATTGTAGTTTTGATTCATATTTCCCTGATGCTGAGTGATTTTGAGCATTTTTTTTTTCATGTGTCTGTTGGTCATTTGGATGTCTTCTTTGGAGAAATATATTTTTGTGTCTTCTGCGCATTTTTGATTGGATTATTTGTTCTTTGGGTGTTAAGTTTGATAAGTTCTTTATAGATTTTGAATAATAACCCTTTATCTCATATATTGTTTGCAAATATCTTCTCCCATTCTGTCAGTTGTCTTTTGGTTTTGTAAACTATTTCCTTTGCTGTGCATGCAAAAGCTTTATATCGTGAATTCCCTATTTTTTTGTTTTGTTTCTTTTTGTTTTGTTTAGTTTTGTTTTTGCTTTGTCTCCTTTGCCTTTGGGGACTTCTCTAGCAAGGAGTTTCTGTGACTGAGGTCACAGAGGTTGCCGCCTGTGTTCTCCTTTAGGAGATTGTCTATGTTGATTCCTCAGGATTTTGATTTGTCACAAATTTATGTCTTCCATCCATTTTGAGTCTATTTTTGTGTATGGCATAAGAAAATGGTCCAGTTTCATTCTTCTGCACAACACCATTTGTTGAAGAGACTTTTTTCCATTGGATATTATTTCCTGCTTTGTCAAGGATTAGTTTACCATTTCTGGATTCTCTATTCTGTTCCACTGATCCATGTGTCTTTTTTTGTGCCAGTACCATACTGTCTTGATGATTGCACCTTTCTGATAGAGCTTGAAACCCAGAATTGTGACATCACAAGCTTTGGGTTTATTTTCCAATATTCCTCTGTCTATTCAAGGTCTTTTGTGGTTCCATACAAATTTCAGAGTTATTTCTTCCAGTTCTGTGAAAATAATTAAAAAAAAAAAGTTGATGGGTATTTTTGATAAGGATTCCTTTGATTGCGTAGATTGTTCTAGGTAGCATACACATTTTAACCATATTTGTTCTTCCAATCTATGTGCATAGAACACGTTTCCACTTTGTGTTTTTCTTAATTTCTTTCATGAGTGTTCCTTAGTTTTCTGAGCATAGATCCTTTGCCTCCCTGGTTAAATTTATTCCTAATTATCTTGTGTTTTTTTGTGCAACTGTAAATGAGATCAACTTCTTAATTTCTCTTTCTTCTGTCTTATTGTTAGTTAATAGAAATGGAACTGATTTCTGGCATTTATTTTATATCCTGCCACTTTTCTGAATTCCTGTATGAGTTCTAGCAATTTTGGGGTGAAGTGTTTTGGGTTTTCCACAGAATATCATGCCCGCTGCAAAGAGTGAGAGTTTGAATTACTTTTTGCCAATTTGAATGCCTTTTATTTCTTTTTTATTGTCTGACTCCTGAGGCAGGATTTCTAGTACTATGTTGAACAACAGTGGCAAGAGTAGACAGCCCTGCCATGTTCTTGACCTTAGGAGGAAAGTGCTTAGTTTTTCCCCATTGAGAATGATATTCACTATGGGGTTTTCATAGATGGCTTTTATGATATTGAGGTATGTTCCTTCGGTCCCTACACCATGAAGACTTAATCAAGAGAGGATGCTGTACTTGTCAAATGCTTTTTCTGCATCTATTGAGAGGATCATAGGGTTCTTGTCCTTTCTTTTACTAATGTAATGTATCACACAGATTGATTTGAGGATGTTGAACCACCCTTGCAGCCCAGGAATAAATCTCACTTGGTAGTGGTGAATAATCCTTTCAATGTATAGTTGGAGCCTATTGCCTAATATATTGATGATAATTTTTACAGTCACATTCATCAGGGATATTGGTCTGTAATTATTCTTTTTGGTGGGGTTTTTGTCTGGTTTTGGGATCAAGGTAATGGTAGCTTCATACAAATGAGTTTGGAAGTTTTCCTTCCATTTCTTTCTTTCTTTCTTTCTTTCTTTCTTTCTTTCTTTCTTTCTTTCTTTCTTTCTTCCTTTTTTTTTTTTTTGAAAAGCTTCAGAAGAATAGGTATTAATTCTTTTCTAAATGTTTGGTATAATCCCCTTGGGAAGCCATGTGGCCCTGGAATCTCATTTTTTGAGAGAGTTTTGATTATTTGTTTCAATTTCTTTACTGGCTATAGATCTGTTCATGCTTTCTATTTCTTCACATTTCAGCTTATAAATGTCTAGGAATGCAGCCATTTCTTCCAGATTGCCTAATTTGTTGGCATATAGCTACTCATAATATGTTCTTATAATGCCTGTATTTCTTCAGTGTGGATTGTGATCTTTCCTCCTTAATTCATAATTGTACTTATTTGGGTTTTTTCTTTATTCTTTTTGATGTGTCTGGACAGGAATTTATCAATATTATTACTTCTTTCAAGAACCAACTCCTAGTTTCATTGTTCTTTCCACTGTTTTTTTGGTTTCTATTTCAATGATTTCTCCTCTCGTCTTTATTAATTCTCTGTCCTCCTGGGTTTTGGCTTTATTTACTCTTCTTTCTCCAGCTCCTTTAGGTGCAAGTTTATGGTATGTATTTGAGAACTTTCTTGCTTCTTGAGAGAGGCTTCTATTACTATATAATTCTCTCTTAGGACTGCCTTTGCTGCATCCCAACAGTTTTGAACAGTTGTGTTTTCATTTTCATTTGTTCCCATGACTTTTTAAAATTCATTAATTTCCTCATTGACCCATTAATTCTTTAGTAGGATACTCTTTAACATGCATGTATTTGAGTTCCTTCCAAATTTCCTCTTGTGATTGAGTTCAAATTTCAAAACATTGTGGTCTGAAAATATGCAGGGAATGATCCTAATCTTTTAGTTGTAGTTGAAACTTGATTTGTGACCCACTATGCGATCTATTCTGGAGAATGTTGTATGTGCACTCAATAAGAATGTGTATTGTGTTGCTTTAAGATGGAATGCTCTGAAAGTATATGTGAAGTCTTTCTGGTCTAGTGTATCATTAAAAGCCCTTCTTTCTTTTTTGATCTTCTGCTTAGATTATCTGTCCTTTGCCATGAGTGGGGTGTTAACATCCCCTATTATTATTGTATCATTATCACGGTTTCTTTTTATTTTACAAAATTGGCTGCTCTCATGTTAGGGGCATACATATGTACAATTGTTACATCTTCTTGTTGAACAAACTTTTAAAATATGATATATTGTCCTTCCTCATGTCTTATTGCAGTCTTTGTTTTAAAATCTAATTTGTCTGATATAAGGGTTGCTACACCACCTTTCATTGATGTCCATTAACATGGTAAATTGTTTCCCATCCCCTCTTTTTCAATCTGGAGGTGACTTTTGGTCTAAAATGAGTCTGTTGCAGAAAGTAAATCAATAGATCTTGCTTTTTTATCCAATTTGATACCCTGTGTCTTTTGATTGGGGGAGTTAGCCCATTTACATTCAGAATAACTATTGAAAGATATGAATTTAGTGCCATTTTATTACCTGTAAAGTCTCTGTTTCTGTATATTGTCTCTGTGCCTCTCTAGTCTATGTTACTTTTGGACTTTATCTTTGTTTAAAATACTCCCTTTAATATTTCTTGCAGGTCTGGTTTAGTAATCACAAATTATTTTACTTTCCATTTGTCCTCAAGGCTTTTTATCTCTCTTTCTATTTTGAATGACAGCCTTACTGGATAAAGTATACTTGGTTGCATATTTCTCTCATTTGGCATCCTAAATATATCATACCAGTCCTTTCTGGCCTGCCAGTTCTCTGTGGATAGGTCGGTTTCCAGTCTACTAATGTTTTCACCCTTGTAGGTTATGGACCTCTTGTCCAAAGGTGCTTTCAGGATTTTCTGTTTAAGATTTGCAAGCTTCACTACTATATGTCAATTTGTTGGCCTATTCTTATTGATTTTAAGCAGGGGTTCTGTCTGTCTCCTGGATTTGAATGCCTGCTTCCTTACCTAGATTAGGGAAATTCTCTGCTATAATTTGCTCCAATATACCTCTGCCTCTTTCATTCTCTCTCTTTTCTCTTCTTCTGGGATTCCAATTGTTCTAATATTGTTTCACTTTTTAGTATCACTTATCTCTCAAATTCTCCCATCATGATCCAGGAGTTCTCTATTTTTACCTCCTTCTTTATTCTCCATCATTTTTTCTTCTGCCTCATTTGTCCTAACAGTTAAAGCCTCCTTTTTTTTTTTTTTTTTTAGATTTTTACTTTTTTATTTGACACACAGAGAGAGATCACAAGTAGGCAGAGAGGCAGGTTGGGGGGGGTGGAGGAAGCAGGCTTCATGTTGAACAGAGAGCCCAATGTGGGGCTTGATGCCAGGACCCTGAGATCACGACCCAATCTGAGGGCAGAGGCTTAACCCACTGAGCCACCCAGGCACCCAGAGCTTCCATTTTTTATTGTTTCTTGCTAATAGCCTGTTTTGGCTTCATTAGATTTTAGTTCTTTCATTTCTCTAGAAAGAGATTCTCTTGTATTATTTTTTTTCCCCAGCTTTAGCTATTATCTTATAATCATTATACCAGTTTCAAGTTCTAACATCTTACTTATATTCATACTGGTTAGGTCCTTGGCATTCAGTATTGCCTCTTGTTCTCTTTTTTGATATGAGATTTTCCATCTTGCTATTTTTGTCTAGAGAAGAATAGATGAATCAGAGAACAAAACACTAATATGGCAACAATGGCCCCAGAGAAACATACACTAAACAATCAGAAGAGCCCTGAAACTGAAAAAAGAGAGAGAGAGAGAGAGAGAGACAGAGAGACAGAGAGAGATTATAATCATACATGTGAACTGAACAGAGAAATACACTGGATTTGCATATTTTGATTTGTTAGGAAGCTAGATCTCAGAATTATAAAGAAAGAAAAGCTTATGTATGAGTTGGGGGAAATTGGAAGGGGAAGTGGACCATGAGAGACTATGGACTTTATAAAACAATCTGAGGGGTTTGAAGTGGCAGGAGGATGGGAGGTTTGGGTACCAGGTGGTGGGTATTATAGAGGGCATGGATTGCATGGAGCACTGGGTGTGGTGAAAAAATAATGAATACTGTTATGCTGAAAATAAATAAAAACTAAATTAAAAAATAAAATTAAATACAATGAAAGGATAGAATAAAATTAAAATAAAAATTAAATTAAAATAAAAATTAATTTAAAACTAAAATAAAAATTAATTAAATTAATAAAAATTAATTAAATTTAAAATTAAAATTAAAAAACAAAGAAAGAAACACCATCAACACCAACAATAAAAACAACAAAAAGAAAGAATATATACAGATGAACAGAATAATACACTATATCCTGGTTCTATTTTGGTCTATTTGTTAAAAGAAAATACATCCCCAAAGTGTAATGAAACAAAAACTTTTTTGTAATGAAACAAAAACTATATATATAATATATATATATTAAAGTTTTTGTTTATATATATATAAAACAATGAAATTAAAAATACATTGAGAGAAAAAAAATACATTGAGAGGATAGAATGTATATGTATCTCTAAAGATAAAAATTAAAAAGGAGAGCTTTTTAAAAAAAATAGAAAATATAATCAGACAGTTGAAGAACACAGATCAATACACTAGATTCTCTGGGGCACCTGGGTGGCTCAGTGGGTTAAAGCATCTGCCTTCGGCTCAGGTCATGATCCCAGGGCCCTGAGATCGGGCCCCGCATTGGGCTCTTAGCTCCACAGGGAGCCTGCTTCCTCCCCTCTCTCTCTGCCTGCCTCTCTGCCTACTTGTGATCTTTGTCTGTCAAATAAATAAATAAAATTAAAAAAAAAAAAAACCACTAGATTCTCTGTGTATTTTGTGGGTTTTTTTGTTAGAAAAAACTATATGCCCAAATTCTAAAAAAGAAAAACTTATATATACAAAACTAAAATTAAATACAATGAAAGGATTGAATGTAAGTGTAAAATGAAAATTTAAAAGACTTTATAAAAGAGTTGATAAAATAAGAAATTGGTTGAAAGGTAACAACAAAAAAAATTAAAATTGAAAGACTAAAGAATCATGAAGAAAAAAGAACAAAACAAAACAAAACCTTGAATTCTATATACTCTTTCCCCTGGTGCTGGAGTTTTGTAATTTTGTGTGATCAATAAACTTAGTCTTAGCTGAATGTTCTTTCTTGTCTTCTGGGGGAGGATCCTGTTGTGCTGATTCTCAGGTGTCTTTTCCCCAGCTGGAATTGCACCATCCTTGCCAGGGGACTAGGCTAAGTAAGCTGCCCTGGCTTACTTTATGTGGCTTTTGTTCCTTGAAGGCTTTCTGCGCATCTTTAGAGGATGAAAATGAAAATGGCAGCCTCACTATCCATCATCAGAGCTGAGCAGAAAGCTTATGCCACCAAATCCTCAATGAACTCTTAGGGAAAATCAGTCAATCACTCCTATTTCCCTGGTGTTCAACCATATCTCATGCTCACTAGCCCTGTGACTGAGTATTTCTATCTCAGACACACAACTCTGCTGCTAGTCTCCAAACCCTGCAGACTCCTGTAGTATACGTATGTGCTGCTCCCCCTGGGGAAGGGAGAGGGGTCCCATCATGGTTCTGCTCCTTGCTGGGCCCCTACTTGGACAACAGTTGACCAGCTGTGCAGTTTGTGGTTTATGGCAACACTGAGTTGAAAGCCCACTCCTGGGCTTGAGGGTTTCAGCTGGCTTCACCTCTCCAATGCTTGGGAGCTCTGCCACTCTCAGGTAGCCTGATTCTGTGACCCCAAATATCCTGAGACCACACTGTCTCACCTAGGATTCTGCCCCAGTTTACTACATGAGCACCTTTCATTCAGGGACGTTCCTCACCAGAACATACTTCTAAAAGTTCCAGTTTTGCACTCCACTGCTATATCATTTACCAATAACCTGCTTACAGTGTCTCGCTTCTGCTGTGGTTTATCTTCTGATATATTGCCTCGGATTCACTTCTCCACACCTCCTACCTTGAGGGAAATGGTCACTTTATTTGTAGAATTGCAGCAATTCTTTTCATAGAACTCCAGTTGAGTTTGCAGGTGTTCAGAATGATTTGATAGATATCTAACTAAATTCCTAGGACCAGACAAAACTCCTAATCCTCTGCTGTCTTGGACTCTCTCCTTTGTATTCTTATTTTTCATATTCTGTTACTTAGATATACCAGAATTTGTGTATCCCCTTACTGTATTTAAGGAAGACTTAGTTGTTTTCGGTTTTGGACAATTATAAGTTTATGTGTGACTGTGTGTGTGTGTGTGTGTGTGTGTATGTGTGTGTACGTTATCAACTAATTTAGGGAAATTCCTAGGAGCACAATTGCTCTGTCATATACTAAGACTACACTTAGTTTTATAAGAAACTGCTAAACTGTCTTTTAATATTGCAGGATCATTTTATATTCTCACCAGCTATTAATAAGAGTTTCCTATTGCCTTACATCCTTACCAACATTTGGTATTATTAGTTTTTACATTTAAAAAAAAAACTTTTAGCCATTCTAACTTGAGTATATTGTTACCTCATTATTTGATTTGAAATTTCCTAATAACATATATTGATATGTTTTAGATGTTTATTTGCCACCTGCATTTCTTCTTTGGTTAGGAGTCAAGATATTTTTCCTATTTCTTAGTTGACATATTTATTTTCTAACTATGAGTTTTAAGTGTCTTTTTAACATTTTGGACAGAAGTTCTTTATCATATGTGTGTTTAGTAAGTATTTCTCTTCAAGTATGTGAATTGTCAAAAATTTTCAGCACTGTATTTTGTAGAGCAGAAGTTTTTCATTTTAATAAAGTCCAACTTAGCAATTTTTTTCTTAATGAATCATATCCTCCTACCCTACTTTATGTCCTTTTTCCTTCTAACTCTTCCTACAAGATTCATGATTTCCAGTAAGACTGCTTCTAGAACTTACTATATGGATCATGTTTTAGTTTCCTAGGGCTACTGTAATAACTTACCACAAAGGAAACATGGTAATTTATTCTATCAACACTTTTGGAGGCTAGAAATCCAAAATTTCCTTCTGGAGTCTCTACAAAGCCTCAAGGAGAAACCATGTTGCATCTTTCACATTTTACTTAGCAATCTCCTTGGGTAAATATTTAAGTTTGTTGCTTGCAAGGTCTACTTCCCACCCAACAATAGAACACAATTTAGCCAGTTTCTGCTGCTTTTATCACAAGAGTTCCCATTCCTTCAGTGTCCAATATAAGGCCTTCATTTTCATCTGAGAGTCTTAAGAAACATCTTTAGTATTTCTAGCACCAATTTCTTCTTGATTATATATATAGATCTATGTGTATATATACATCTATATGTATATATATGCTATAGATCTATATGTAGATCTATATATAATATAATATATATTATTTAAGATAAAAGTTTTCTCTATAGCTCTCTTCACTTTCTGAGTCTTCGCCAGAATCAGCTTTAATGTCCATATTTTTACCAATACTATGCTTTTTTTCCTGTAATTTGCCTCAAATTTCTACCAGCCTCTACCAATTACCTAATTTCAAACCTAATTCTACATTTTGAGGTATCAGCTCTCTACTTCCTAGTGCCAAAATCTGGTTATGGTTCTCTAGAGAAATAGAGCCAATAAAGATTATATCTGTATAAATATATTTATATCACTTATCTATATCTTTGCATCTATCTTTATGTCTATATCACTTATCTCTATCTATCCATCCATCCATCCATGAAGATATTTGGACAATTGGCCTTTGTGATTATAGGAATTGGTAACTGCTAAATCTTTCGGGCATGTTCATGGACCAGAAACCCAGGCAGGAGTTGACACTCCAGTCTTGAGGCTGAATACCTTCTCATGAGCAATATGAGAACAAGAGCATCTTATCTTAACTTGATTATTTCTATAAAGTCCTTATTTCTAAGTGAGGTCACATTCGCAGGTACAGTGATTAAGATCCAGACATATCTTTGGTGGGGTCATAACTCAACCTACAGTAGGACAAAAATTATATCCCAAACATCAAAAAACTATTACCCATGAAAGACTGCATAATCTTCTTGTCAACCTGATATAAATAAGAGTATTTTACAGTGTTTTTATTTCTAAAAATAAGAGTGATTACTAGATGAATATGTGGTATATAAATATTTTCTGTCAACAACAGAAAAACCTGGTAACCAAACAAAACTAAGTTTATTGGACTTACTGTATTGAAGACAGGTATTGGTTTGATGATCATAAAAGAGGCTCAAAAAGAAGAAATTAGAAAAGGGTATTTATAGAGCTTAAAGATTAAAGACCCCGGCAGGGTGATTTCAAAGTTGGTCTTAAAAGTCAGGGGGGAGATTGAAATTATACAAAATATCTAATACTATAGTTTGGATTGCTTTATACCATGTGGAGGGAAACTTGAAGTGAAATTTGGTTTGTATGCTAGTTTAGATAAAGTCCACTCTTCCAGAGACAAATATTTTATACTAGGAAATATATGTATGTTGGTTTTAGTGCATGTAATATATTTTTAAGTTTTCATATTTGGGAATTTCTCAAAAGTGTTTAGAATCTGCTGAAACTTTTTTATTTAAATTCTAGTCAGTTAACATATGATATAATTTAATTTCATGTGTACAATATAGTGACTCAGCACTTCCATACAACACCCAGTTCTCATTACAAGTGCACTCCTTAATCCCCATCGCAGAGTTCATGCATCCCCTGACCCATGCCCTCTCTGGTAACCGTCAGTGTGTTCTCTATAGTTAATACTCTTTCTCTCTCTTATTTTACCTGCTTATTTGCTTTGTTTCTTAAATTTCACTTCCCAAGTCAAATTATTTTCCAAAGGATCATTTTTTCAAATCACATGGACACCTGAATTTACTAAGATTTATAAAAAACAAAACAAAAATATAAAGAGTCTTTTGAAAAATAGAAGATAGGATCAATAGGGAAGTGGACACAATAATATTTTGATAATTTACAGAAAACTCATTTTCACATCCTTCATCCTCTCTTCATCTTCTTTTTAAAAAATCTTCATTTAGAGAGAGGCAGCAATATGTATGGAGAAAGTTCGAAGGGAAAATAGATGACACGAGAGCAATTATCACAAAGTCAAGATTATCTCTTTGGTAAATAAAGAATAGCTTCAGGGTTCTATGTATATAAAATTTAGTGACCTTGCCTCAAGTCAGCAAACCAGGTATTTTTTTTTTCCTTCACCGGTACTTTCATGCCCTAGAGTACTGCTATCTCTAGAATAGAGTTGTCTCAATTTTCACAAACTGTCATGCAATGAGATATGCCTTTTTCTTTTTATATTTATGGGTAGCTAGAATTCCTGAGGGGATGAATTACTCAAGATAGTTAAAGATTGTGAGACAAGAAGTAATGGCCTGAAACATGAAGGGAGAATGCTTAAGCTAGATAAGATGAAGAAATTCTTAGTCATGAGGTCAATGAGGCAATCTAATAGGGTACCCAGGGAGGTAGTCATGATAGCATCACTAAACACTATTCAGACTCAAGGGAAAATTAATGAGACAAGATCTGGATGGGAGAATGAGAAATTTTATATTTTTAGACAAGGAAGAAATAATCTATTATAGGTAACCCACAATGCAGCTTTTAAATAGTTTGCCTATGTAAAAATATTAATTCTGATTGGTATTAAAGTTTCATAATTTAAGGAAAAATAATACATTTCAAAGTGATTTTAAAGGCTTTAATCAGTACTTATGAAATAAATATTTACATTTTTTCCAGACACTTTTCTAGGCTTATAAATATATACCAGGAATATCATGTAAGGACATGGAATATTGATTTCTAATAGTGCATTGATGACCCCATTGAGGACCTCAAACAATATATGTAGTTAAAAACTAGAATAGAGTTGTCTCAATTTTCACAAACTGAATTTGAACTAATGTTTCACTCATATAGTAGCACACAGAAATATACAGGGATGCCTGGATGGCTCAGTGGATTAAAGCCTCTGCCTTTGGCTTGGGTCATGATCCCAGGGTCCTGGGATCGAGCCCCGCATCAGGCTCCCTGCTCAGTGGGGAGCCTGCTTCCCTCTATCTCTCTGCCTGCCTCTCTGCCCACTTGTGATCTGTCAAATAAATAAAAATCTTAAAAAAAAAAAAAAGAAATATACAATAGTACTTGATATACATGTTACTCTGAAAATGGCATGCTATTTGCAAGTGCTTTAACTCATCCAGTCAATATTGCCTAATTTTTTCCTTCTGTTTCATTATGCTATTCAACAAAGGTAATTAATAGATTGTGCTTTATTTTTACAGATTAATGTACCCTATAATGATTAAATATAAAAACTATATTTTATATAACTATGCTATATAAGTAATGTAGATTCATTCATGGATTACATTAGGTAAACTTAGAGTAAAATTTGAAGTATAATTGCTACATAAATCACTGTAAATATTTAAATTATGCAGTTTGATTAGTTTGGATATACATGTATGCCTTTAAGTCATTACTACAGTTAAAATAATGAACATAACTACTACATCCAAAAGTCCTCTTTTCTAATCTCTTCCTCTCATCTTTCTGCCTACCATACCCATCATCAGGCAATCATTGACCTTCTTTCTCTCAATATTGATTATTTTGAATATTCTATAACATTTTATATAAATGGAATAATGAAGTACCTATTCTTTATTGTCTGGCTACTTTTATTCAGCATAATTATCTTGAGATTCATTTATGTTATTGAGTAGATAAATAGGTCACTCCTTTTTATTGCTGAATAGTAATCCAATACATAAGTGTACCATAATTTGCTTGTCTATTCACCTATTCATGGATATGTTAGCTGTTGTTAGCAATTTGGGATTACTAAAAATAAAACTGTTATGAATACACATGTAAAAATCTTTCCATAGACATGTGTTTTCACTTATTTTGGTAAATAACTTGGAGTGAAATGACCAGTACCTACAAAGTTTTGGGAAACTCCCAACCTGTTTGCAAAATATTGTACTATTTTACATTCCTTCTAGAAGGGGAACAGTTTTATTATGGAGTCATTCTACTAGGTATGTAGTGGTATCTTTCTGTCATTTAAAATGGCATTCTCCTAATGATTAATGGTGTTGAACATATCTATGGCTTGTTTGCAATCCATTTGTCTTCTTTCATTACACATGTCTTCAAATCCTTTGTTCATGTTTAAATGACTTGCAGTTTGTCCAATATGTGACTTGAACATTAAAAAAAAAAAAATTCCCTTAGTGTCTTTCCAGGAGTTTAATTTTGACAGAAGACTATTTATTATTTATTTATTTCATGGCTCATAATTTGGTGTCTAACAAACAAAATTCCACCAGCATTTTTCGAAGAGCTGGAACAACCATCCTTAAATTTGTATGGAACCAGAAGAGACCTCAAATTGCTATGGAAATATTAAAAATGAAAAGCAAAACTGGGGGTATCACGTTGCTTGATTTCAAGCTCTACTACAAAGCTCTGATAACCAAGCGAGCATGATACTGGCACAAAAACAGACACATAGACCAGTGGAACAGAGTAGAGAGCCCAGATATGGACCTGCAACTCTATGGACAAATAATCTTCCACAAAGCAGTAAAAAATATACATTGGAAAAAAGACAGTCTCTTCAATAATTGGTGCTGGGAAAATTTGTCAGCTATGTGTAGAAGAATGAAACTCGACCATTGTCTTACACCATACACAAAGATAAACTTGAAATGGATAAAATACTCAATGTGAGGCAGGAATTTATCAAAATCCTAGAGGAGAAACATAGGCAGTAAGTTCTTGGACATCGGCTACAGTAACTTCTTTCAAGATAAAAAAACTTTTAAAAATAAATATAAATTAAAAAATAAATTGGCTATTGATATGTGGGTCTATTCATTGGTTTATTGTTGTATTCTATTGATAACATTTGTACAACTTTACCACAGTTCTCTCTTTCTTGATGAGTGTACCTTTGTAATAAGTCAGGTTATCAGTATCTACACAAAGCCCACTGGGATTCTGACCAGAATTACAGTAAAGGTATATGTCAATATAGGTAGAACTGATATTTTATCCATGTTGTTGCATTAATGCTGCCTATCTCTTGATGTACTTAAGTTTCTGACTTCAATTTTTTTAGTAATGATTTCCAGATTTTTTTTAACACTTCCTTTTTTTTTTTTTAAGATTTTATTTATTTGTCAGAGAGAGGGAGAGAGAGCAAGCACAGGCAGACAGAATGGCAGGCAGAGGCAGAGGGAGAAGCAGGCTCCCTGCCGAGCAAGGATCCCGATGTGGGACTCCATCCCAGGATGCTGGGATCATGATCTGAGCCGAAGGCAGCTACTTACCCAATTGAGCCACCCAGGCGTCCCATGATTTCTAGATTTTAATGTATAGATCTATCACAGCTTTTGTTATTTTTACCTCTAATTATTCCAAAATTTTCATGCTCTTTTAAAAAATATTATTTTTCATCTTGACTTTTTATTGGTAAATATATAAAAATATTGCTAATAGTATTTCTAATAGTTTTCAATATATTCCATAGAATTCTCTGCATAGATGATCATGCCATTTGCAAACAAGTAGAATTTACTTCTTTTCCAAAATTGATGTGTTTTATGTTTTTTTATTTATTGCACTACCCAGAAGTATAAATGAAATATTGAATGTAAGTGTTGGGGGCAGTCATTCTTTTTTTAAAATATTTTAGTTATTTATTTATTTGACAGAGAGAGAGAGCACAAACAGGGGGAACAGCTGGCAGAAGAAGAAGCACGCTCCCTGCTAAGCAGGGAGCCTGACCTAGGACTCAACCCAGGACCCTGTGACCATGACCTGAGCTGAAGGCAGATGCTTAACCAACTGAGCCACACAGGCACCTGAGAGCAGTTATTCTTTCTTTGTTCCTGAACTTAACAGGAAAACCATTCACTTTTTCACAATTAAAAATATTAATGAAAGAAAACTATAGGTTTCTTCCAGCTTCCTTTTATGAAATGAGGAAGTACCTATATATCTGGAAATGTTCATTAGAATGAATATTGTTTTGTTAAATGAAATTCCAGTTAATATTGCAGTGCTTTGGTGAGTGCTGTGAAGTGTGTAAACCTGGTGATTCACAGACCTGTAACCCCTGGGGATAAAAATATATGTTTATAAAAAAAATTTTTTTAAAAATATTGCAGTGGGGTGTTTTCTGCAAATATCCAACATACTTTTATTGTCACAGTCACATTCTCAGTGTATCTATTGGGCAGGTAGGTTGGGGAATCTATTGAATCACATGGGCAATGTTTATAGGACTTGGAATGAGGTAATAACTTGAACATAAGAATTAACTGTTCTTTTTATGCTGGCTGGGCATTACTAGAGTTTTATATAAGAAAAACTGGCACTATAAATGACAAAAAAATGTTGAAATGTCTTTTTCTGATACACAATTCTCCTCAGAATCTATTGCGGATAATTTATTTTTTCTGTGCTAAAAGAAAATTGAAAAAAAATTCAAATAGAATCCTTTTTTTTTTTTTTTCTAAATTTATGACAGGCAGGCATCACAAATAGGCAGAGAGGCAGGAAAGGGTTTGGGGGGAGTGGCGGAGCAGAGGGCCTGATGCAGGTGTGGATTCCAGGACCCTGAGATCATGATCTGAGCTGAAGGCAGAGGCTTTAACCCACTTAGCTACCCAGGCACCCTGAAAATTTTCTGATGAAAGTAATTTCAACCAATTGTTAAAAAATGACTGATTTAATAATTAAGATTACTTAGTCCTATAAAATTCAGTTTGTGATTTTAAATCTCTGTGTTTAAGAAATTACATATGAATATTAAATATTTTTAAAAACCTACACATTTATCACTTTAATAATTGAGATGCCATTATTCACATTCAGATACATAGATTTATAATTAATATTTTATACATCAGATTTATTTTCCTACCATTTGGATAACATAAGTTATTTCCATTAAAGTAAATAACTCACCAAAATAAAATCCATATTTGTGTATTCTTCTTTCAGTTCTTAATCAACACTGTATCTACGTTTATTAAAATATCAGGTCCTTAATGACAATTTAATTTGAGGGAATTCTTAATTATAAAGAAAACATTAAGTATTATATTATGGCCCAATGCTCTACCAAAAACTTAATGATATTCACTTAGTGAAATCATATTCATAGTAGGTTCACATAAAGGCTTTGGAGATAACAATTACTGGTAGATTATAATTAATATTTTCAATCATAATTATGCACAATTAAAATACAATCATGTACTCCTTTCTCCTAAGTAGGATGTTTAGGGGTAACTGGGTGGCTCAGTTGGTAGAGCATGCAACTCTTAATCTTGGGGTTGTGAGTTCAGAGCCCCATGTTGGGTGCAGAGATAGCTTAAAAAAAGAAAATCTTTAAAAATAAATAAATAAATAAAATACAATTAAGATGTTTATAATCCACTTTGATAAGAAATTCCTTAATAAATGTTGAACAAAACACTAAATTTTAGACTTTTTTATTTTATGTCAGTTAAGGAACTATCTTACTAAACCATTCCTTCTTTCATTAAACTAATATTTATTGAGATATGTGCTAGTGATACTCCAAATGCCAGGAATACAGGAATAAACAAGACAGTCTTAATCTGTTCTATTAACTCCTAGAGTTTATATTTTGGTAATAGGCCCTATTGTCTGTATTACTAAGGGTAAAATACTAACAGATATATCATGGTAATTGTTAAGAATGATGTTGGAATTTCTTCAATAATATGCTAAGCATATATTAGCAACTCATATAAAAACTCTCACCACAATATATAGCACACTCTCTTTATCTTTCAGCATTTGCTACAGGCAGTGTCAGAACTGGATGTGCATATTTGTGTACCTCAGAAATATAAGAAAAATTTTAGAAAGACAGTGAATATACATAATTTCAAATGTTGTTTTCTAAACATGTAAGCATGTAAATGAGAGACTCTATTCCTTTTAAGTGAAAACAGTGCCTCTTGGCTTATAAATAAATTAAATGTTCTCAGAAAAAGATTACTTATTGCATTATATTATTCATCTCATAGGAAACTAATTTTATGAATTAATTATTTTATACTTAAAATATTCTTATAACTTCAGATGCTATCTATATACTGACTATATATATATTTATATATTTACCCCTCAAAAACTCATGTTCAAAGGAATTCAAAATGTGATTTAATTTGGAAGTAGAGTCTTTGCAGATGTAAGTAGTTAAGACGAGGTCCAGTGGATTAGGATGAGCTCATGATCAAAAGACTGGTGTCCTTATAAAAACGATCACATGAATATACAGAGAACACACACAAGGAGAACACCATGTGGTAATGAGGCAGGAATTAGAGTGATGCACTGACAAACCAGGAAATGCCTAGGTTGCAGTAACCACCGGAAAAGAGGAAAAAGGTATAGACCAGTTTCTCCTTCAGAACTTTCAGGAGGTACCAGTCTGGACAACACTTTATTTCAGACTTCTAGCCTCCAGAACTGTGAGGGAATAAATTTATATTGTTTAAGCTGCCCATTATGGCTATTTGTTGTGGAAGCCTTAGAAAACTAATATAAGTCTAATATTAAAAATCCCAAACATTTTTCGTATTAATTTCACATTAGAAAATACTTTTTAAAAAATTAAGACAAGGATAATGCTCTTCCACACAGAAGTTTTTACTGATTTAAGTAACATATTAAACAACATAATAGTCTCATTTCATTACTATTGTGACATTGTTCTCAATGACATATACTTATTATTCTTTTCAGTGTGTATTGAACTGATATTAAACTTTTTTCCCCAATTTTATTGAGAAGTAATGACATACAGCACTGTATAAATTAAGGGCATATAGCTTGATAGTTTGACTTACATATATTATGAAATGATTACCACAATAGTTTCAGCTAACACCTATCTTCTCATATAGATGAAACGAAAAGAAAAGAAAAAAGAAAAAAAATTGTCCCTGTGATGCGAATTCTTAAGATTTACTCACTTAACTACTTTCCTATATATCATATGGCAGTGTTAGCTGTAGTCATGTGGTACATTACAACCCTGGTGCTTTTTTATGTCTTATAAGTAGAATTTTGCATCTTTTGACTATCTTCCTCTAATTCCCCTCCTCCCTACCCTCCATCCCTAGTAACCACAAGTCAGAGCTCTTTTTCTATAAGGTTTCGTGGGTGTTTTTAGATGCTATATGCAAATGGGATTATAATATATTTGTCTTTGTCTGTCTATCTGTCTGTCTTATTTCACTTACTAAAATGCCTTCAGTACCCATCCATGTTGTAGCAAAGAGCAGGGTCTCCTTGTTTTTTGTGGCTGACTAATTTTCATCATACATATCTATCAATTTACAGATGGATACACACACACACATACTGCAACTTTTTATTCATTCACCTGTTGATGGACACTTATATTGTGCCTATGTCTTGGCTATTTTAAATAATATTACTATAAACATGGGGATGCAGATACATTTTTGAGTTAGTGTTTTCATTTCCTTTGGATTTATTCCCAGAAGTAGAACTTCTGGGTCATATAGTAGTTCTATTTTTAATTTTTTGAGATTTCCCTATACTGTCTTCCATAATGGCTATACCAATTTACAGTCTCACCAAGGATGGTCAAAAGGGTCCCTATTCTCCACATCTATACCAGGATTTGTTACCTTGTGTCTCTTGATGATGGTCAGTTTAACAGGTGTGGGTGATATGTTGTAGTTTTTATTTGCATTTCCCTAATGAGGATGATGTCAAGCATCTTTTTCATGTACCTCTTTGCCTTTTCTATATCTTCTTTGGAGGAATGTTCATTTAGGTCCTTTGTCCATTTTTAAAAATTGGGTTATTATTTTTTGCATTATTTAGTTACATAAGTTCTTTCAAATTTTGGATACTAACCTGTTGTCAGATAATTTGTAACCTTTCTTTCTTTCATTAATTCTTTCTTTTTTTCTTTTTCTTTTTTTTACTGTTCTTTTCTTTGTTAATGCTTTCCTTGTGCAGAAGCCTTTTACTTTGAAAGAGTCTCACTTATTTATTTTTTATTTGTGTAGGTTTCATATCCAAGAAATCATTATTAAGACCCAGGTCAAGGAGCTTTATTCCCATGTTTTCTTCTGTTTTTAGGTCTTATTTTAATTCTTTAATCTATGTTGTTAATTTTTGTGAATGGTACATGATAGTGGTCCGGATTCATTTTTTCACATATGGACATCTAATTATCCTAACATCAGTTATTGGAGAGATTGTTTTTCTCCATTGAGTATTCTTGGCTTCCTCATTGAATATTACTTGACTATATAGGCTTGGGTGTATTTCAGGGTTCTCAGTTCTGTTCCATTGGTTTAGTTTCCTGTTTTCATTGCAGTACCATACTGTTTTGATTACTATAGCTTTATAGTATAACTTGAAATTAGGAAATGTGATACTTCCTGCTCTGTTCTTTTTTCTCAGGGTTTCTTTGGCTATTTGGAGTCCTTATTGTTCCACACAAATTCTTTTTTTTTTTAATTAATTTATTTAACAGACAGAGATCACAAGTAGGCAGAGAAGCAGGCAGAGAGAGAGGAAGGGAAGCAGGCTTCCTGCTGAGCAAAGAGCCCGATGCGGGGCTCGATTCCAGGACCCTGGGATTATGACATGAGCTGAAGGCAGAGGCTTCAACCCACTGAACCACCTAGGCACCCTGGTTCCATACAAATTCTATGAGTGTTTTTTCTACTTCTGGAATATATGTCATTAGAATCTTGAAAGGAATTGGATTGAATCCATAGAAGGCTTTTGGTAGTATTGGAGTATTAATTCTTCCAATCCATAAAAATAGGATACCTTTGCATTAATTTGTTTCTTCCTTGATTTCCTTCATCAATGTCTTATAGTTTTCTAAGTAGAGATCTTTATCTATTCCTAAGTTTATTGTTTTTGTTTTTTGTTTTTAAATATTTTATTTATTTATTTGACAGAGAGAGATCACAAGTAGGCAGAGAAGCAGGCAGAGAGAGAGGGGGAAGCAGGCTCCCTGCCGAGCAGAGAGCCTGATGTGGGGCTCGATCCCAGGACGCTGGGATCATGACCTGAGCTGAAAGCAGAGGCTTTAACCCACTGAGGAACCCAGGTGCCCCTTGTTTTTGAGGCTATAGTAAATGGCATTGATTTATTTTTCCCCCCAAATTCATTGTTAATATATAGGAGTGCTGGGGTGCCCAGGTGGCTCAGTGGGTTAGAACCTCTGCCTTTGGCTCAGTCATGATCTCAGGGTCTTGGGATCAAGCCCCTCATCGGGCTTTCTGCTGGGCAGGGAGCCTGCTTTTTCCTTTCTCTCTGCCTGGCTCTCTGCCTACTTCTGATCTCTGTCTGTCAAATAAATAAATAAAAATCTTAAAAAAAAAAAAAATATATATATATATACATGAATGCTGTTGATATTTATGTTAATTTTATATCCTGCAATTTGACTGAACTCATTGGTTGAATCTAACAGGTTTTTTTTTGGCTGCTTCTTTAGGATTTTTTATATGAAATCATATTATCTGCAAATATAGAAAATTTTACTTCTTCCTTTCTAATTCTGATACTTTTCTTTTTCTTGCTTGATTGAACTAGCTAGGACCTTCAGTACTATGTTGAAAAAGAAGTGGTGAGAATAGGCATCCTTGTTCCTGATCTTAGGAAAAAAAGAACTTTTCAACTTATCAATATTACCATATGATGTTAGCTGTGGATTTGTCATAGATGGCCTTTATTATATACCTAATATGTTAAGAATTTTTATCACAAATGAATGTTGTATTTTTCCTAATGTTTTCCTTATGTCTGTTGAGATTATTATAGATTTTATTCTTTCATTTTATCAATGTGATTTATTATGTTAATTTATATGTGGAACCATCCTTGCACCCCACAGATAACTGCCACTCAACCATGGTCAATAATCTTTTTAATGTACCAATGAAATCAATATTCTGGCATTTTATTGAGAGTATTTACATGTATATTCATCAAAATTATTGGTCTATAGATTTTTTTTTCCTAGTGATATCCTTTACTCATTTTGGTATTGGAATAATGCTGGTCTTGTGAAGTAAATTTGGGAGTGTTCCCTTATCTTTGTTTTGTTTGTAAGTGTTTTAATAGGATTGCTATTAATTCTTCTTTTAATTTTTGTTTGTTTGTTTGTTTGTTTTTAATTAACCTGTGACAGGGGAGCCTGGGTAGTTCAGTGGGTTAAGGCTCTGCCTTTGGCTCAGGTCATGATCTCAGGGTCCAAGCCTCCCATCAGGCCCTATGCTCAGCAGGGAGCCTTCCTCCTACTCCCCGTCTCTGCCTGCCTCTTTTCCTACTTGTGATCTCTGTCAAAAAAATAAATAAAATCTTAAAAAAAAAAATTCACCTGTGACACCATTTGGTCCTGGGCTATTCTTTTTTTGGGAAATATTTTTGTTCCTGCTGAAAGAGTTTTGATTACTGATTGAACTCAGTAGTAGATTGATCTATCCAACTCAGTAGTAATTATCTATTCAGATTTTCCATTTCTTCCTGATTTAGACCTTTTATTTATTTTATTTTATTTTATTTTTTTACTTTTTATTTTTTTTAAAGATTTTTATTTATTTATTTGACAGAGAGAGATCACAAGTAGGCAGAGAGGCAGGCAGAGAGAGAGAAAGAGGAGGAAGCAGGCTCCCTGCTGAGCAGAGAGCCTGATGCGGAACTCGATCCCAGGACCCTGAGATCATGACCTGAGCCGAAGGCAGCGGCTTAACCCACTGAGCCACCCAAGCACCCTGATTTAGACCTTTTAAAAGATTTTATTCATTTATCTGAGAGAGAGAGAGAGAGAAAGCATGAGTGGAGGAAGCGGCAGAGGAAGAGAATATTCAAGCAGACACCCACAGAGCATGGAACCCCGTGTGGGGCTTCTTTCCACAACCCATGAGATCAGGACCTGAGCTGAAACCAAGAGTTTCACCCAGGTGCCACTTCCTGATTTAGTCTTGGTAAGTTGTATGTTTCTAAGAATTTTTTCCATTACTACTAGGTTGTCCAGTTTCTTGGCATACAGTTGTTTATAGTAGACTCTTAAATGGTCCTTTGAATTTCTGTGGTATCAGGTGTAATGTCTCCTTTTTTGTTTATAGTTTTGTTTGTTTTGCATCCTCTCTCTTTTTTTTCTTGGTAATTTTTTTTAATCTTTTATAAGAATTGATTCTTAGTTTAGCAATTTGTTTTTCTGTTATTTCTATTGTTTTCTGTACTTCATTTCTTTTATTTCTGCTTTAATTTTATTATTTCCTTTCTTCTGCTAACTCTAGGCTCAGTTTCTTCCTTTTCTGTTGGGGGAGGGGCTAAGTTTGTTCTGTTTCTAGTACATTAAGGTGTATAGTTAGATTACTTATTTGCAATCTTTCTTGGTTCTTAATCTTTGAATTTATTAGTGTGAACTTCCCTTCTAGAACTGTGTTTGGTGCATCCTGCAAATTCTGCTATGTTGTATATCCATTTTCACTTGTTTCAACAAACTTCTATTCCCCTTATTTCTTTATTGATCCGTTGGTTTTTCAGGGCAATGTTACTTAATTTCCATGTATTCATGAATTTTCTAGTTTTCCTCTGTTTATTTCTAGTTTCATATTATTATTGTCAGAGAAGATGCCGGTATAATTTTAATCTTCTTTAATTTTTGAAAGACTTGTTTTGTGGCCTAATATATGGGTTATCCTAGAAATTACTCTACATGCACTTAAGAAGAATGTGTATTCTGCTGTTGTTAGATAGAATGTTCTGTATATCTCTGTTAGGTCCATTTTGGTCTATAGTATTGTTCAAATCTACTGTCTCTTTATTGATTCTATGTCTGGACGATCTACCTATTGTTGGGAGTTGGATATTAAATTCTTCAACTATTATTGCATTACTGTCCCCCCCCCCTCCTTTTAGCTCTGTTAGTTTTTGCTTTATGCTTAGGTGCTCTGATACATGAAGCTGATGTCTATCTATTCTGAATTCATTGTCTGACCATTCAAAGATCTTCATTTCTTTAAGGTCAGTTCTTAGAGATTTATAGTTTCCTTTGGTTATATACTATTTACCTGATTTTTCATGATCCTTTATTCCTAATGTTGATATCTATGCTTTTAGATATAATTAGAGATAATTCTTCATCATAGCTCAATTTAGGTTTCTAGGTATATATGCTTATAATGCCCTTGCGCTTGTGGGACCTGCTATTAGGATCTATTTTGGGGTGAGACAATTATTTGAGATCTAAGGATGAGGTTTGGGGATTGCTTCTCTGGCTGAGACTAGTTGGATACAACTGCTGTCTTGTTTTCCTGTCCAAGTGGGGATATAGGAGGAGTACTGCATAGGCTGTGCTCTCTGTTCAAATGCCACTGTACGTAGGGTTGCTGAGTGGCAATGTAGTTGTCAGTGTGCTCTGGTTAGGTTCCCTGGTTGGACAGATTGAAGGCTATATCAGGGATGGGCAAGGCTAAAATTTAGATTCCCTGCTTCAGTTGCAGTGGAAAATGCAGCTGTAAAGCCAGTGAAGCTCTTTTCTATTGTCTTAACTCAAGCTAAGGTGCACCCCAAGTTCTCTGGTTAAACAGTGCCCCTGGCTCTCTTTTAGAAACTCTCAACTCTGACTGTCCTTCTCTATGTTTGAGTGTTATTGGACTACACAGCTTCCAGGAGTGAAACCAGCCTTTCCAGTCAGATGGAACCTGAAGACACTCTCCAGAGCAATAGGGGGTTATGTCTTATCTCCCTTGCCTGGGTGGAATGGAAATGGTCCTCTCCAGGTTACTCTCAATTTCTCAAGCAGATTGTCTGGTTGAGAGGGGCCAGAAGCTGCCTTCAGGCTTATTTATTAATTAATCTTTCTCCCTGTATATAGCACAGGACATTTCCACTCTCAGAATTGACTTTGCTCTGGGGTTGATCAGATATTCCCAATGCCTCACAGCTGGAGCACCATAGAGCCAACATGGCTTCCAGAAATTGTTGATAACCCTTCCAGTCAGAAGACAACAAGTGGGACAATAACTCTCCTTGCTCTTTGCTTAGATATGGGCACAGTAAACTCCAGGGCCTGCAAATCGCTTCATCTGAGGGTCTGAATCAGGCAGATCTGTATCCCACTAAGTTCCCTATTCAGAGTGCACCCTGAGTTATTCTGTAGATGACCCAAACTGCTGGCTGAGACTACTACGTGGGCACTATATGTATGAAATGGGGCTACCAAGACCCATGTGCTGGTTGTAGTCACTCTCCCTTTTCTGCTACATTCAGACTTACCATGGTTGAATCCCACAGATTTCATTATAATTTTTGTGGTGAAAGATTAATTTAGGGTATCTGAAAAAGTGACCCAGTGATAAAGATTGGCTCTTCATCTTTCTGGGCTCTTCTTTACCACTGGAAGATCTGGAGGCTTAGGAGAGACCTTTCCTCATGGTGCTGCACTGGTCTGGGGGAGGAGAAATGCAGCCAATGGGTAGAGATTTCCCTCACCCTTCTAATGAAGTCTGTCTTGGTCTCTGTAGTGCAGAGCTGAGTGCTTCAGCCTCAACCCATGTACTAGTATTCTCTCAGGTGTAGAGAGAGAGATTCTTGAGGAATTTTTTGTTGTTATTGTGAAGGGGAGTAAAGTCAGAAACAACCTATGTCACCATCTTGATTACATTATTCCCCTTTTACTATTTAAAAAAAAAAAACATGATAGCTGTTATCATTATACATGCCAACACTTCTACCAAAGTGGAGACTTTAAATGCAAGGAATATCAGTAGAATAGATTAGATGTTAAATGAAAACCCATGGTGAAGAGCTACACTATGATCCTGCAATTGCACTATTGGGTATTTACCCTATAGATACAGATATAGTGAAAAGAAGGGCCATCTATGAACCCAATGTTCATAGCAGCAATGGTAGCAATCACCTAACTGTGGAAAGAACCAAGATGCCTTTCAACAGATGAGTGAATAAAGAAGATATGGTCCATACATACTATGGAGTGTTATGCCTCCATCAGAAAGGATGAATACCCAACTTATGTTATCAACAAAGATGGGACTGGAAGAGATTATGCTAAAAGAAATAAGTCAAACAGAGAGAGTCAGTTATCATATGGTTTTGCTTATTTGTGAAGCATAAGAAATAACATGGAGGACATGGAGAGATGGAGAGGAGAAGTGAGTTGGGGGAAACTGGAGGGGTGATGATCCACGAGAGACTGCAGACTCTTGAGAGTGAGTGTATTGGAGAGGAGGGGGATGGGAGGTTGGGTGAGCATGGTGGTAGGTATTATAGAGGGCACATATTGCATGGAGCACTGGGTGTGGTGCATAAATAATGACTCTGGAACACTAAAAAGAAATTAAAAAAAATAAAAATAAAAAAGTACAAACTTCATTTTTAAATTTATGGTAAAATTTGATAACAGAAATTATTAATCTAATATTGACATGACAAAACATGAATAACATTAAGTGATATTAAATATTTTCAGAGTAATTTATCCTTATTTATTCTAAAAATTGAATCAAACTCTAAAGTTCTTTGAACTTTTCAAATATTATAAAGTCTTACAATGTTTTTACTGGATTACTTAGCTCAAAAACCTTTCATATTATAAGTGAAGAAAGATTTCAGAATAATCAGGGATTTTCCTAATGTCGTTGGAGTAGGAGCTTATATTTGACACTCTGGATTACACTAGTAAAGACTAAACTTATAGTTTTGAAAGATATTTGCAACAATTTATTTCCATTATTTCAAATATATTATGTTGATGGGATTTGATTCAATATGTGGAAATCATAAGAATATTGATGGCATGAAGGAGCTGGCAAAACTGATTACACTGATCCAAATCGAGTTTTCTTATTTAGATTATCATTATCATTGTTATCATTGTATGCAATATACTGTTTAACATTTATTTATTTATTTATTTATTTATTTATTTATTTATTTTTAAGATTTTGTTTCTTTATTTGACAGAGAGAAATCACAAGTAGATGGAGAGGCAGGCAGAGAGAGAGAGAGAGAGAGAGAGGGAAGCAGGCTCCCTGCTGAGCAGAGAGCCCGATGCGGGACTCGATCCCAGGACCCTGAGATCATGACCTGAGCCGAAGGCAGCGGCTTAACCCACTGAGCCACCCAGGCGCCCCCTGTTTAACATTTAAAAATAAATACAATTTCATGATCAATATAACAACTGTAAATGAAGTAGGTATTTCCATTACAAATGATGAAATTTAATCCTTTAATTTGGGCAAGATCCCCAAGCCAGGCAATACTAGAGTTACAACCAAATCCTGTACTTTATTAAAGCATCACAATGTGTCAGTTTTTCTATATTTATCATTAATTTTCCTCCATGACACATGATGCCAGTTGAAGAATATTTTTATTTTAGAATCTCCATCAGAGTTTGATGTATTTTTCTCTGAATGCATAATCCTTCAGGTTTTCTCTGCTTCACTTTTAAAAAATTTATATCTGCCCTTTCTGTTTTATAGGCTCTTCTACCCTTTGTCACTTAGTGTGTCCATAGTTCTCTGTCTGGACCACAAATATTTGGAGAAGGAGGACTGTCTCTGCTAATGAAATTAGATATCTTGAGGTTTCCAGCATTACTCTTGCTCCTTACCTCCATCAATAGATTGTAGATTTTTTTTTTCTTTTAAAAGCACCTCTGTTTATAATTCCAATGTTTTGCATATAATTTTACATAAGATAGCCAGATTATTATTTTTCCTTATGAAATGGTTTTCTTCCCATAGACTTCCTTTCCTTCTATCTACTACTGGCAGCCATATAAGCAAATATGGGAATACTAGCTACACTTAGACACAGATATACAGACACACAGACACACAGACACACACACACACACACACACACACACACACACCCCTCTTTTGAAGTTTAACTTCTGCCTTCAGTTAGTGGAGCACTGAGAATACTTACAATATGCAGATCTAATGACTCAAAATCCAAATAAAGTTGGCATTAATGTAGTCCCCCTTATCTATTTTTGCTTTTATAGAATGTACTTTTGAAATCATATCCAAAAAATTATTGCCTACATTGTAGGCAATTGTAAGCTTTTCACATGAAAGTGAAAAGCTTCTGCACAGCAAAGGAAAAAGTTAATAGAGTAAAAGACAACCTAGGGAATGGAGAAAATATTTGCAAATCATACTTTTAATGAGGGGCTAATATCCAAAATATATAAGAAACTTGTGAAACTCAATATCACAGAAACAAATAACCTGATTTTAAAAATGGGCTAAGAAGTTGAATAAACATTTCTCCAAAGAAGATATACAAATAGACAATAAATATACGAAAAGATGCTTAACATCAGTGATCATCAATGAAATGCAAGTCCTGGTGAGATATCACCTCCTACCTGTTAGGATGGCCATTATCAAAAAAATAAAAAAAATAAAAATCTCCAAAAGCTAGAGAATAAGTTCTGGTGAAGATGTAAAGAAATTGGAACCCCTGTGAACCTTTGATAGGAATGAACTATGGAAAACAGTATGGAGGCTCATCAAAAAAATTAAAAATGGAACTATTGTATGATCCACCAATCTCATTTGTGAATATTTTTACAAAAGAGACGAAATCAGAACCTGGCAGAGATATTTGCATTCTCATATACATTGATGCGTTATTCAATAACTAATACATGGAATGTTAATCAACTATTGACTGAATAAAGGAAATGTGATATATACATGCAATGGAATATTATTCAGCCTTAAAAAAGGAAATTCTACATATGTGACAACACTGATGAACCTTGAGGTCATTTTACTAGTGAAATAGCACAGTCATAGAAGGACAAATATTGCATAATTCCCTTTATATGAGGTACCTAAAATAATCAAACTCCTAGATACAGAAAATGAAAAGGTGATTTTTAGGGGCTGAGAGAAAAATGAGGAGTTCTGTTTAATAGGTATAGAACTAACTTTAGTCGTGCAAGGTGAAAGAGGTCTAGAAATCCGTTCTACAACAATGTGCATATAGCTAAAAGTACTATACACTTAAATTTTTTTATTAAAATATAATGTATTATTTGTTTCAGGAGTACAGGTCTGTGAATCATCAGTCTTACACAATTTACAAGACTCACCATAGCACAAGAGGTAGAAGTAACATTAATTTTTTTACTATAATAAAAAAGAAATCAGACAAGATAATACCTAAAAAAGAGTGTAAGAAATACATCAGCTACAAAATAATACAAAATATATAATCCATTGATTTAAAGTTAAAATAGGAAATTTTAAGCTATGAAGGTAAAAATCAAAACAGTGTTTATCTTTGGGAGGATGTGACTGGGAGAATGAATAATGGAGATATGTGGACTGTAGGTAATGTCCATTATCTTGATCTAAGTGGGGGTTAGATAGATGAGTTCACTTTATAAATTAACAGAGCTGTGCACCATAATTTGTGTATTATTTCTGTAGTATATGGTACTCTATAGTAAATAAAAATCAATGTAAAGATGAAGGTCCAAAATATATTATGAACAACCAAAAAAGTCAGTTTTGGGGTCACCTGGCTGGCTCAGGTGGTGGAGGATATGACTCTTGATCTTGGGGTTGTACATTCAAGGCCAAGTTTGGGTGTAGAGATTATTTAAAAAAAATTAAAAAGTATTAAAAAAATCAATTGTGTACTAAGATACACATAAAAGAGAGTGCTATGTTTAGAAATGTGGCAAGGCCATGTCAAATATCCTGGTGCTAACTACTTCAGAGAGGGTGGAAAATGCCACAGGTCTGGTAGGTTTTTGGATGAATAAGAATACCATCACTGAGGTTGAAATGCAATGAGAAAAGGGAAAATGTACAAAGATGAGTTGGAGAGAAAAAATAAGTGCAATATTTATGTAGGGCCAATTTGGTGAATGTAAGGCTTTGTATTTTTATGTTAAACTTGATGGAAGTGTATTGAAAGAGTATAAGCAGAGGATTGACAAGTGTGAGTTATGTTTGAAAATGTTTCTGTATGAAAAATGAAATTTAAGCAGGGGAAAGTGTAAAATTGGACTAGAGAGATCATTTAGGCCTGGAGAGAGATGACAGAGGCTTGGACTTTGTGTTACCAGTGTATGTAGTAATCAAATTGAGTGTATATTATCAGGGGACAACTGTGTATTTAGTAAGAAAGCAAATATTTTAAATTATTTATGTGTGTCTGCATATATACATATATTATATATAATATATGCATATATATACAAATATATATATATATATATACATATTTAACACTAAATAATTTCTGGTTATTTGGTCAAATAATTATTTAAAGCATTTGAAACATATAAAATGAAAACTGAAGGCATTTACTATTGGCTTCTCTTTCAAGTTATTTGATGATGAATAAAAGACTATAATCTTCAAACTCCCACAAATATGTACCAATTAGAATGGCAAAAATTCACAGGGCAAGAAATAACAAATGTTTGGAGAAGATGTGAAGAAAGGGAAACCCTCTTACACTGTTGGTGGGAATGCAAGTTGATGCAGCCACTTTGGGAAACAGTGTGAACATTGAGGAATGGTAAAAATATCATTCCTCAAAAAATTAAAAATAAAGCTACCCTTAGACCCAGCAACTGCACTACTGGGTATTTACCCCAAAGATACAGATATAGTGAAAAGAAGGGCCATAAGTACCCCAATGTTCATAGCAGCAATGTGCACAATAGCCAAAATGTGGAAAGAGCCAAGATGCTCTTCCACAGATGAATGGATAAAGAAGATATATTACATATGTAGCATTTTTAGAAAATATATAGAAAAAAATTATTTAATGAGATAACTATATGACTTATTTTACTTATCCTCTACAAGGAAAAACATACATTGTTCTTCAGGATGTAATAGGCATTGATATCAGACAACCTGAACTTGAAAGAAGATTCAAGCCCTCTCAGTAACATCTGGCAAGTTAATTAACCTTATGAAATCACCTTAGTCTATTTTTTTGTAAATATGGAGAATAGTGACCACTGCTTGGAATTTTTTTAATTATTAAGAAAATAAAGGGACTAAAAAAGATTGTAAAATAGAATCATGCACTCTGGATACTTGTTGCAGACATATTCAACTCACATAGTGCCAACAAAAATACAGGAGAATAATATACTGACCTTAAGAAATTAGGAAAGCTGATATAAAAGTTCTAATGACTGATGTATTCCTAAACAATCATGAAATCTAAAAATACCAGTCCTGCATTCCTGCATGAGTCTAAAAAGTAGCTGTTCATTAGAGGAAGAATTAACTTTTTAAGTTACCAGATCCTATTCCTGGATCACTTCTGTAATACTGCCTTTTACCTTTAAGGAAATATTAAGACTTGTAGACAAACCTACAAAGGAAACTAATTAGCAGAATTTTGTTTGTTTGTTAGTTTAAGATGCTGGCCATAGCATATCATTTTATCTATATTCTCCATCCCCAAACTTCATTTAATTGATAATAAAAAATAATAAAAAGAAAACAAATGAAACCACACAAATATGAAGAGAGCAGGAAAATTGAGCAAGCAACAGAATAAAAGACCTTTCAAGAAATTTCTGAAAAACTGAATAAGATTAGGGAACTAATAATTGTTAAAGAAAAGCAGAGGGCAGGAAAGTTAAGAGTATACATGAAGGAGCTACAGCTGGGGCAGACCTGGCATGCCTTGTAGAATCCTTGAGGATTGGGTTTTTACAGTGATAGACCATGTGAGATAAAATCTGATCATGACAACAGAGCATTATGTACAGATATTTACTTGCAATTGTAGGTAATCTACGTCCATTACATGTAATGAAAGACTTTGAAGACTCAGAGGCCAGTTTTTAGTTTAGTTTTGTTTTTTAATTTTTAAATAGTTACTTATTTCAGAGAGAGAGAGAGAAGACAACATGAGCAGAAGGGGTGAAAGGGAAGGAGAAAGAGTCGGAAGCAGACTCTGTACTGAGCTCAGAGCCTCAATCCCAGAACCCTGAAATCGTGACTGAACAGAAATCAAGAGCTGGACATTCAACTGACTGTACTACCCAGGCATCCCAAGGCCGGTTTTTATATAATCCAATCAAAATTTGGAAGGTTTCTTTCAATATTGACTAAAAAATTTCTGGAATATACCTAAGGATGACACTGACGGTATTAAAGCCAGAGTAAATACTTCCTCATTCTGGTATTTTTTATGTGCTTTACCTTAGATTCCACCCATTTAACCAGAGTTCTAATTAGCTTCTTTATTTTGCTTTTCTTTTTTTTTTTAAGATTTTATTTTTATTTATTTATTTGACACAGAGAAAGAGAGATCACAAGTAGGCAGAGAGAGAGGAGGAAGCAGGCTCTCTGCTCAGCAAGGATGCTGAGGCAGATGTGGGACTCGATCCCAGGACACTGAGACCATGACCTGAGCTGAAGGCAGCGGCTTAACCCACTGAGCCACCCAGGCGCCCCTATTTTGCTTTTCTTTATCGTTTCTCTTCTCTTTTTCCTGTTCTGTTTTTTGGGGGGGCGGGGCGGGGGGTGTATTCCTTAAGTGAGCAGATATCATAATAACAAGATGCTACTGAAGTTAAAGGGACATTCAGAATTTGCCAGATTCTGTAACATAAATTATTGCTTTAACTTACATGTGGGGAAAAGGAGATAAGTCCTTGGGGCACACAAATTGTATAGTTGGAGCTTTGAACGCTTGTAATAGGCTGGGACTGTCAAAGTTTAAGATGAACAAAATCAAATCAACCTATCAGCAACAGAGATGACAAAAATACTCACCTGTATCAGGTACCATTCCAAAGTTTACCTAGTCTTTTAGGAAGATAAAGAGACTTCCCTAAAAGTTAAAAACATAGGTCTTAATATACATTAGTATGAGGTTCAAAGTTTTGCCTACAGCATGATCCAGGTCACCTCAAATTTAGAAACTAAAATGTTCCTGGATTGGAACAAGTATTCTGACAAGCAAATCAGCAAAACCAACTGAATATAAAATCCAACCCGTAGAAGTAGAAATACAGATAAATAATATATCAGCTTTTCTAACACTCAAGGGAACACAAGTTAAAGCCACACAGTATTTCATATATCCTAGATTAGTAAATAATTGAAAGGGTAAAAACAAGAAGGATGTAGAGAAAGGGAATTCTTATATACTACTGGAAATGAAGGGGAAATATAATAATTGTGGAAAATAACATCTAAGTTGAGAATGTACATAATCCATGATAAATCATTTCTACATTTTAATAATTATATCCTTGAGATATTCTTCCTCATAATCACATGAGACATATATGAAAATATTCATGTTTGTAGAAGCATTAGTTTAAAAGAAAAAAGAAAGAATAGAATAGCCTCTTAACACAAAAATGGATAACTAAATGGCCACCTGTTCAAACTAATCCATACCATTTACAGTGAATGAACAGTTTAAAAATAAATAATTTAGCAAATTAAAAATGTAATTGCAGAAAGTATTAGGCCAGAAATAAAAATATTTGAATATTAGGAAAGACAATGCAGAATAAAAAACCAAGATAAAAAATAACATAAAAATATAAGAATCATAGAGGTTTTTTTCAGCAGTCTCACCATCCACCTATTGAAATTTCAAAAAGAAATAATGGATAAAATAGAAAAATGTAATTAAAATGACACTAGGGAATTTCTCAGAGCTGAATGATTTGGAAATATTACCAATATTCCATAAATATGAAGGAACACAACACACCATTTTAAATTTCATAACAATGAGGATAGTGAGAGTACCCTACATGGTTGAAGAATGGGGAAGGGAGTCAGAAATAAGATCATCCATGAAAGAACTACAGTTAGACTAGAAGGATATTTCTTATCAGCAATAGAGGATGTGGAAGAATGAAATATTATTCAGCCTTTAAAAAGAAGGAAATCTTATCATTTGGGACAACATGGGAGAAACTGGAGGGCATTATGCTAAGTGAAGTAAACCAAACAGAAAAAGACAAATACTAAAATATTGTATGTTGTCACTTATATATGTAATCTAAGAAGGAAGAAGAAGAAGAAGAAGAAAGAAGAAGAAGAAGAAGAAGAAGGAGAAGGAGAAGGAGAAGGAGAAGAAGAAGAAGGGAAGGAGAAGAAGAAGAAGGGAAGGAGAAGAAGAAGAAGGGGAAGAGGAGGAGGAGGAGGGGGTGGGGGAATAAAAGTTGTTGAACTCATAGAAACAAAATGTAGAATGGCAGTTGCCAGGGGTTGGGGCTGGGGGTGGGGGTGGCAAAAATGGGGAATGTTGGTCAAAGCGTACAAGCTTTCAGTTATAATGGATAAGTTCTGAAGATCTCATTACAGCATAGTGATTATAGATAACAATACTATCTTGTATACCTTAAATTTGCTAGGAGAGTATATCTAAAGCATTTTCAGTGCATACTGAAAAATATATATTTATGTATGTATATATATATATATACACACACACACACACATACATACACACATGGTGATAGATGTGTTAACTTGATTGTGATAAATAATTTATAATATATGTGTACATTAAAATGATCACATTATAATAAAGCTGGAAAAAGAAAAAGGAACAAGATCTTCAGTATTAGAAAGGAAAACTCAAATGAGAATTTGATTCCTAGATTATAAGTCAGGTCCGAAAGCCCAAAAAATATATTTTCACACTAGCAAAGACTGGGAGGACTAAGAAGCTCTCTGAAGATTTATCCAATAAAAATATGAGAGTAAATAATATAGAATAACAATGTAAGATGCAGGAAAGATGTCATTGAACTTGGGAGACGTATGCTGTTTCATTTTAGAATGACAGCTGTACAGCTAGCCTAAATTGCAACCAATGCACATAGCAAGAACAAAGGACTCCACAAAGTAGGTGGAGAAATTAGCAGATTAAATAGAACAAGTAAATACTTATGAAATCTTGAGGAGGTGATAAAGAGATGCACTTCCAAAAATAGACTAACATGGTACTCAATATATTAGGTGATACAATTTATCAAATTGAAAGACTGTATTTATTTTGTTTTAAAATTAATAACATAAATCAAAGGAATACAATTAAAACCCTATATACTTACAAGAGTTCCCTCCCCAAAATACTTCATTAAGACTTGAGAAAATGTTTAAATTATAGATATTCATAATTATTTCTTGAGTATATTTTAGGCTCAGTCTATATACATAATTTTTTTACCTCTTTTCCCCTCTTATTGTTCTACTTGAGATCCAAATCCTTTATTTTTGCAAGATTTAAAATATTATTTCTATCTACACTTTACGCTTGTCTTTTCTCTCCTTTGTTAATTTCTCTTAAGATTTATTTTCTCTACTACTTTTCAAAATTTCCTACCTATTACTGCTTTTCATTTTATACGACTATTTAAATTTATTTCCAAATATCGGCAGCATGTTCTTTCATTTTTATTAATATCATATGAAGAATAACTGTTCATCCCATGATATCTCAAAGATACATATTTTTTAATATTAAAGCTAAAAATAAATATTTATAGGAAAAGAGGAACTCCTTGGTTTTTAAGATAGACAATAAAGATAAGGAAAAACGAATTGAAATATAGCAAACTTATAGCAAACTATAAGTTTGCTTGTTCTTTTTTTAAAAGATTCTATTTATTTGACAGACAGAGATCACAAGTAGGCAGAGAGGCAGGCATTGAGAGAGGAGGAAGCAGGCTCCCCACTGAGCAGAGAGCCTGATGCAGGGCTCGATCCCTGAACCCTGGGATCAGGACCTGAGCCAAGGCAGAGGTTTAAACCCAGTGAGCCACCCTGGCACCCCAGTTTTCTTATTCTTATATTGACATACTTCTTTGCACTGCTGATGACAATTCCTGATACCAGAGAATTTAATTTATGACAGAATTCTTTCTTGGAGGACTTTTTTTTTTTAATTTAAATTCAATTAGCCAATGTATAGAACACCATTAATTTCACATGTAGAGTTCAGTAATCCATCAGTTGCCTATAACACCCAGTGCTCATCACATCACGTGCCCTCCTTAATGTCCATTACTCAGTTACCCCATCCACCCACCCACCCTGCCTCCAGCAACCCTTTCTTTCCCATAGTTAAGAGTCTTTCATTGTCTCCAGCTCTGATTTCTTCTCATTCCATTCTTCCCTCTCTTCCACTACAATCCTTTGTGCTATTTCTTATATTCCTCATATGAGTGAAACCATATGATAATTGTCTTTCTTTCTTTGACTTATCTTGCTCAGCATAATACCCTCCAGTTCCATCCATGTCAATGTGAATGGTAAGATTTCATCCTTTCTGTTGGTTGGGTAATATTCCATTTACACACACACACACACACACACACATCTTCTTTATCCATTATCTGTTGATAGACATCTCAGCTCTTTCTATTGTGGACATTGCTGCTACAAACATTGGGGTACAGGTGCCTTTTTGCATCACTACATTTGCATCTTTGGGGTAAATATCTAGTAGTGCAGTTGCTGGGTCATAGGGTAACTCTGTTTTTAGCTTCTTGAGGAACCTCCATACTGTTTTCCAGAGTGGCAGCACCAGCTTGCTTATTGTATGCTGGTAACACCAGCTACCAACAGTCTAAGAGGGTTCCCCTTTCCCTTGGGGACTTCTTAAACTGAGGTCCTAGATGTTTACAGATTTTTCTGAAAGTGTTTAGTTAGTTTCAAGTACAAGCATTTTTCTGCAGCAAGAAGAATTAGATCATATATGTGCTAGACTCTGTTACTGGACAATTACATTTGAAGAAGTTGATTTATTAAGAAAATGGATGGGCTAGTAATATTTATATAGTTATAAGCAATAGATTGTATTTAATGTTTTAACTTCTATTTGAAATATGGTCAGGGTTGTGAAACTTTTAATAAAGGCCCAAGAAACACTTAACAATGTTAACTCTCCCTCTAATGTTAACTGGATTCTATATTAAGCTTCCTTAAATATCAAGCTATTTAGATTAGAAAAGGGGAGCTGGTTGAAAAACAAGGAAATGAAAAAGGAAATAAAGAGAGAGTGAAATTCCTTGTTTTAGCCAAGCCTCATAAGAATCCAGAAATAGTGGATTGACCAGGCTATGCAGATAGAATTCAGAACTGCTATATAGTCATGCCTCTTATAAAATAGATGAGGGAAACCAGGAGTTAATTCAGGACCAGAGTTGCTGTAGAAGCTAGGATACCCTGTAATAATCTTACATTGATTTGAAGTCTCCAGTAAGAATACTTCTTCATTTCAGTCCTGTATCATTTACATGATGTACTCACTCCCTCTACCTTTCTGTTGCTATTCACCAGTGATTTCTTTGTTGTAGTAGCAGTAGTAGTAGTCAACGTTTTCATTCTTTCTCTATGTAGTCTCTGTTACCCTTTTCTCCTGTGTCTTTTATATTCAGCAGCTGATAGTAAAGACTTGCTATCCATAACATAACACTTTCAAGTTCCTCACCAAAAGAATCTTACAGGTTTAATTTTGTCATCTTCTCCTGTCAGCTAAAACATTCCTTAGTAAGAAATTGTATAAAGTCTACTGTGCAACATGTGGATGATCTTCCCTTCAGACAAATGCTCTCCCTTGACTCAACTGGCTGTGGTCACAATAGGAAAGTCATGTGTTAGGCAAGATGGCCACCAATGGATTAAGAAATGGCCAGAGCCATAGGAAACTTTGGAAGAGACAGCCTAGAAAGGGCTTTAGAAATGGGAGACATTAAAAAATGTGACCTATCCACTCCTCCAGTCTAGATTTTACAATACAGACTCCACAGTGTATGTTACCTGGCTTGACATTTAAAAGTTCTGAAAACACTAATGAAAAGCCTCAAATATTAAATTAGGCTTCTAGAGAATTCTGATGCATTGCAACTAAAACTCAAATAACTTTCCTCATGCCAGTAACTCAAAAATATATTTTTGACAGATAAGATATCTTTTGGAAATAATTAAAATTTTATACTGATTTTATAAAGCCAGTCTTTAATGGATAAATTTGGAGGAAACTTTTAAAATTATTCTTAATATTGTTATCAAGAAGTTATATATTCCTATGTGAGTTTCTATCATACTGAAACTCAATAATCCAATATAATTTTATTAAAATTGTGTGTTAAACTGTTAAAAGGTGGGTATAGTTAATATATTGAAATTATATAATAATTACAAAAATCTAATCCAACACCCTACATGCTTATGAAGTAAATGAAAAGATATAAGTAGTATACAATATTATTTTGAATTGAGATTTTGGACAAGTATCAGCAAAACTTTTTGATTAACTAAAAAAGGCGGTGTATAAAGTAACCTGATTTTTCAATGTGTAAAAAGGATTACATTTCAATATCTAATAATTGGAGAAGAAAAACTAAGGATGAGAAAGAGTGTAGAAATATGTTCAAGCTATACTTTGTAAAATTGGGTATTTGCAATATTATATTAGGAGATGTAGATTTATATCAAAGGTGTATTTTTGACAATATAAATGCTTTTTAAAAATAATTTTTCAATGCTAATCTAATAAGATTTTGTTCCAAATACAGATAGAATTACTGATAATGTAAGAGTTATAAATCCTTTTTCACTTGAAGAAACTTCAGAATTACAACAGTTACGATCATCATTTTCACTGCAGAAAACAGTGTAGCCTGTTGTAAAATCAGAGAAAGAGAAAGACAAAGGCACAGGGAGAAAAATAATAGCAAATGTTCTTTGGAAAACTCAACAATATATTGCAGCTGGTATGGAGATTTCATACTATTCTTCATAAATAATCTGTAAACAAGTTCTAGCATTGTTAATTCTAAAAGTATACAAAATTGTCAAAATAACAGTAATTGTAATCAGCTAAATTAAAAAAAAGAGTGTTAAAAGTTTTGTCACACCTGATAGAAGTAACAAAACAAATGAATTTACCAACTATGTGTAAAACATTTTGTTGAACCTGCATATGATACAGGAAAGATGCCAAAACTGATTTGCAGGCTATGATTAGTTGAAATGCAGTAGATAATTTAGAGAAAAAAGTATCCTTTACAAAAGAAGCAAAAAAAAAAAAAAAATTGGAGGATGGGATTTGGACATATGTATGATGGTTGAAATTTTAAGTATTATTAAGGACAGGGAGAAATACATGTTGGATCTAGTCTTTTACATTTATTCAGATATACATATTCATTCCTTGATTAACCAAAAACATAACTATATACATTGAAAACATTTCCTTAGTGCTGTTAAATATTGATACCCATATATTATAAAAATAAAAACTATAAAAAATCACTAATAAACTGATGACTTTAACAAATAATATTTCTATTTTCCATCCCTCATTTCATTTTTTAACCACACATGCACTTTTTAAGTGTTATCAACCATTGAAGAGTTAGAATATTAAGTTTTTATATTTTCATAATTAAATGCATTTTTCAAGTTGATGCAGAGAGTTTATAACCATTAATTTTAGTGGCTGTATAATAGTCCATTAAGTTGATGTTGCATAATATAATTACTGTCTCCCTACTATTTCATATTTCATTTGTTTCTATTATCCCTTATAAGTAAGAGTAATGAAATTCATGTGCACGTTTTTATACCTCTCCTGTATTATCTTCTCAGGACAGAAAACATTCTGGAAATAAAATGTTGGATTTGTAGTGAAAATATAGAAGAAGAAGAAATGGAGCAATTAATTAAAATATATGATCCTCTCTTTTGAATCAAACCCATAATCTCACTCCATGTTTTAATTAACATTGATGGGTTTTTATCTTAACCATAAATTCAATGTAGATGACACTTAGATTAAATATTGGAGAAATGATTTGTTAATTTGATTAACAAAATCTTAATTTTTATTCTAAAAATTATTTACCCAAGTATTCAATTCAAACCTAGCTTTCTTTGAATTATTGTGGAGGGACTCCTGGCTAGCTCAGTAGGTAGAACATGCAACTTTTGATCTCTGGGTCATGACTTTAAACCCCACATTTAGCATAACGATTACTTATAAACACATAATTATAGAACTGGAATTGGTGCTAAAATAGGAAAATAAAATATGTGAGGCATGGTCTTCACCACCAAGGAGGCTTTATAGGAAAAAAAATAAATCAAAGCTCAGAAATATAAAAAACAGAGGAACACATATGAGCTAAAAAATAAGATAATTAAAAAAAAAAGATAATCAACTGAATCTAAGCAGAAGTCTGATATATGGTTAACATGTTGCCAATTATCACAAGATAGAGATACCATGTCCGTCTCCAACCTCATTTATCTAAATAACTTTAGTACATTTGTACATCTCAGGTTGGTTATCAGCTTCTTGCTTCCTTGATTATCTCAAATTCCTTGTCTATATGTTGTTATTCAATTATGTAATTTTTCCTTCTGAGTCCTTAGTTTGTAATAACAGATTCATTTGTGATTAAAGTCTGAGTCTTCAAATTTGGCACAGTGTCAGAAACCTGGCTGGTACTCACTAAATATATGCTGCTCAACTAATTTGTGGATGGAAGAAAAAAAGATCTATGCTGACTAGAAGATATAGAGCAATCTTGATGAAGAAGGTAAAACATGACCTTGAGGAATTGAGAAGTCAGATGTAAGGGAAAAGATTTCAAGCAAGGAAATAACATTAGTAAATTGACAAGAATGGTAGTAATAAGAATGTATTTGTTATAGCTGAATCTGAAATTTATTGATTGATTTTTAAAGATTTTTGTTTTGCCCAGCAATATGGATTTATTACACAATAGTACATTCACACAACACAAAACAATGGGCTAACAAAAAAAAATCACATTCCTGAAGAATATTTAATAACATGAAAATATTCACATTATCTTAAGTAAAAAAAAATTGAGAGATCAGAACAACTGATTTGATTCCTATTAGTCAATAAAATATATATGCATGGCTATAAAAGGAAACTGCACAAAAAGATTTATAAAACATTAGTGGTTCTCTCAGCTTGTGGAAGCAGAGAGGGATTTTATTATACTTTTCATATTCCTCATTGTTTTCCAAATGTTCTTGAGTAAATATTTACTAATGATCCTCAATAATCAATCCAATATGGTGAAATATTTAGTCTGAGTTTTAAAAAACAGATTTTTAAAGATTTTATTTATTTATTTGAAAAGAAGAGAGAGAGAGAAAGCGGGGTTGGGGGACAGGGAGAAGCAGGAGCCTGAGGCCAGCTCATTCCCAGTATTTTGGGATGCTGATTTAAGCCAAAAGCAGTGACTTAACAGACTGAGCTACCCCAGGGTCAGGAGTCCGAAATTTATGTTAAGATATAATTTCATGCTGCTGGACATTATTAACCATCTTGGTGAAATTAGGTAACATATATCAAGGTTTGTTCTGTTGAGTTAATCCAAAGACTGTAATGATTTTGGAAGAAGAGGTAAGAACTTTTAAGAGAGAAGTATTGGAACAAATTCACAATCCAGAAGTGTGATAGGGTTTAGGATGTGGTCAGGCTGTAATGTGATATAAATGTTAATGGGTCAAATGATTTAGGGATCTTTGATGTTCAGCTATATAATAGATGATAGAAATTGATGTTACAGCTACTGATACTGACAGCAGGTACTGCAGTAAAAGAAAAATATAACTTGAGATTTACGTAGAAAGTAGAAAAAGTGAACTTAAGATAAATAGATTATGACATCGATTATATGGACACCAAATGGGAATAAATGAAATGGAAACTCCAGTCCTTTTTCATCTTTGCCATCCTACCCCATCCTCAGTGTTTTCTGTTCTCAACATAGCAAACACAGTAAATCTTCCAAAATGTAATTCAGGTCTTAACACTGTTCTACTCAAAACCCTAGAATAACTCTCCTGTCCCCTGTAAAGAAACAACATAGGATATAATCTTCATGGTCTAGTACCCTATACAAGATCTGACCACTGTTTATGTCCTGACTTCCCTTCTAACTACCATTCTACCTCCTACTCACTGTATGCTAGATATAATACCCTCTTTGATTCTCATAAACCCTTAGCTTTTAAATTAGCTTCCTCTTCTTTTTACATGAAATGCTCTTCCCCCAAATATCCTTGAGGCTAATGTCTTTATCTTCTCCACCTCCCTTTGCTCAGTAAGCCCGGTTCGGACCATTCTATTTCAAAATGAAGTGTACCCTCTTGTCTTAGTTCAGGCTCCTATAACAAAATACCATAGAGAATGGCTTATAAACAACATAAATATAGTTCTTTCTCATAGTTCTGGAGGCTTGAAGTCTGATATTAAAGTGCTAGCATGGTTGGGTTCTGGTGAGAGCCCTATTCCAAGTTGCAGACTTCTCATTGCAACTTCATGTGGTACAAAACACCTGGTAACATGGGTTACCTTTTAGAAGGGCACTAATCCCTTTCCAATGGTTCTACTCTCATGACTTAGTTACCTCCAAACCCCCCACATATTTGAGGGTTAGATTTCAGCATAAGAATATGCAGGAAAGACAAACATTCAGTTCATTGTGTTCTTTCCCTGTCCTTCCAACCCCAATTCTTACTCTTCCTACATGCAAAATATATCCCAATAGTCCTCAAAACTTAATTCATTCCAGCATCAACTTTGAAGTCTAAAGTCCAAAGTCTAGAGGTATAATTCATCTCTAGGTAGAATTCTTTTCTAATTATAAACCTACTTGTTCATGCTTATCCCCTTTACTCTGTTCTTTTATAATTTAATAGAAATTACCAAATTTTAACTTTCATTATAATCTCATTTTTAAATATTGATTGTTTATGGTCTGTCTCCCTTCCCCCAACTGGAATGAAAGCTACCTCTGTGCAGATTTTTGTCTAGTATGTTCACTAATGTATATCTCAAGTGCCTAGGATTCTACCTGGCACACAGAAGGATTTATTATATTTATAAATCAAATGAGTAAATTCACTGTGACTGAAAAAGTTAGGGGAAAGTAGGTAAATTAGAGGTTAAGGTAACTTCACAATATATAGAATTACAAAAATAGATGGAAAAGGCAACACTGATTGTGGGATAATAGGGGGAAAGTCAAATTTGGTCATGGCAAAAAATTGAAGGTGAAATAGGAATTTAAGCAAGATTAAAAGGAAATAGACAACAATAAAGCATAATGCACATAGCTTAAGAAAAAAAGAGAAAATGGGATTCATTTGAGTTGGTGGGCTGGGATAGATTATGGGGATACAAATGTTCAGATAGAGGAATAGAACAATGAGATTCCTTAAGAAATTAAAAATAGAGCTTCCCTATGACCCTGCAATTGCACTATTGGGTATTTACCCCAAAGATACAGATGTGAGAAGAAGGGCCATCTGTACCTCCAAAGTTCATAGCAGCAATGGCCACAATCACCAACCTGTGGGAAGAACCGAGATGCCCTTCAATGGATGAATGGATAAAGAAGATAGAAATTCTCCATTTGTACTATGGAGAATTATGCCTCCATCAGAAAGGATGAATACCTAACTTTTGTATCAACATGGTCAGGACTGGAAGAGATTATGCTGATTGAAATAAGTCAAGCAGAGAGATCCAATTATCATATGGTTTTGCTTACTTGTGGAGCATAAGGAATAACATGGAGGACATGGGGAGATGGAGAGAAGGGAATTGGGGGAATTTGGAGGGGAGATGAACCATGAGAAACTGTGGACTCTGAGAAACAAACTGAGGGTTTTGGAGGGGAGGGGATTAGGGTGTAGGGTGAGCCTGGTGGTGGGTATCATGGAGGACATGTACTGCATGGAGCACTGGATATGGTGTATAAACAATGAATTCTGGAACAGTGAAAAGAAATTTTAAAAAAAGACCAATGTATGTGACAAATATTTCAGCTCCAACTCAAGAAATCACTAAAAAGTAAGATGAGAAAATCTTAGAGCTTTTTTTCTCACAAATATGACTCTATGTCTTAAAATAGCATAAATTTATTGCATTTTTTGGTTTATGGTAATATTTTTCTTACTAAGCCCCTACTGTGTGCCAGATACACTACCAAGCACTTTATATACCTTATCTCATTTAATCATCACAACAACCAGACATAAATTTAAGAGATAATTCACTTTATTTCAGCATTTGATTAACCTCATATATACTTTGACAAACTGAAATCTCTGCTGTGTTTGTTGAGTGTACAAAATGCAATCTGGATTTCATCTCAAGTGATCAATATTTAAAAGGTCTTGCTTGTATCATTAAAAAATTTCAAAATCCAATTAAAAGGGAAAGCAAAAAATTAAGAAAAAAAACATTTTGGCATATTCCAGTCTCATTATTTGGACAACAAATTTATTTCTAATTAAACTGGTATCTAGAGTACTCCATAAATTGCCATTTATTACTTCTTTCTGAACTCATATTTCTTGTTCTATTCTAAGGAAATCTACATCTTAAAATATCTCTTTGTTCAGATCTCATTTTGCAATTATTATTTGTATATCTACAGGACCATTGGAAAAAATTCTCTGAAGTATATGTGAGACACTGTATGTTTTCACTTTGTTCATGGAAGAATAAGATTCATTTTATTGAAATACATGTAAAATATTCCTTAGGTAAAAATCCATTCTCAAATGAATGAGTTAAAGCTCATACAGTGAATGTTAACTATACAGGATTAAAAAAAATCTCTCACCAGAAAAAATTTAAAATATAAAAATAAAAATAGAACTACCATATGGTCAGGAAATCCTATTTCTAGATATTTATCTGAAAGAACAAATATCAGTATCTCAAAGAGATATTAGTACTCCCATAGTTATTTCAGCATTATTCACAATAGCCAAAATATGGAAACAACTTAACTTTTCACTGAGAGATAACTGGATAAAGACAATTTGATATGTATATGTGCATGGAATATTATTTAGTTATTTAAAAAAATAATTTCTGCAATATGTGACAATTTGGATGAACCTGGAAGACATTATAATAAGTGAAATAAGCCAGTCACAGAAGGACTAATACTGTATGATTCCACTTTACGATGTACCTACAATAGTCAAATTCTTAAACTCATATTCAAGAGTAGAATTATGGTTGCCAGAGGCTGGAATTGGAGTGAAATGGGGATTTGCTAATCAATAGGCACAGGGTTTCAGTTAAACAAATGAATAACTTCTAGAGATCTGCTGTAGAACATTGTATCTGTAGCTAACAGTACTGAATTCTGCACATAAAAACCCATCAAGAGGATGTCTCATGATAAGTTTTCTTACACAATAAAAGACCTAAAAAGCAAAGAAATAATAAAATTAAAAATATATAAGAGGTCATACAGTGCAAAATATCAGGATATTGTATTTTTTGTCAATAAGGGAATTTAGTATTAATCAATGATAACAGAAAGGTGAGTTATGAATTTAGTATTAATCAATGATAAGAGGAAGCAAAGGTTGCCTTATAACACTCAAGCTGATTAGATACCATTGTAAATATGTACTTTATCACCAATAAATACATTTTAGTATCTTGACCTATGAAAAAACATAAATTGCTAAAAACATTAGTAATGTTATTTTCACACTATTTATAGAGAAAATATGAATATTGTAAAAATAAGTGTTGACAAAATAAAAATTTGATTTTGTTTTTCATTGAAGTATAGTTCACATACAATGTTACATTAATTTTAGGTGTGCAACTTAGTGATTAAACAACTCTATAAGTTATGCATTGCTCACCACAAATGTAGTTACCATTTGACGCCATAAAGTGCTTCTACAATATCAATGACTATATTTCCTATGCTATACATTTCGTCACCATGACTCATTCATTCTATAATAGGAAGCCTGCATCTCACCTTTGTCTATTTTGCCCATCCCCCTACTCTCTTTCTCTCTGGAAACCACCAGTTTGTCTCTGTTTTTAAGGGTTTGTTTCTATTTTCTTGTTTGTCTCTGTTAATTTGTTTGCTTTTTAGGTTCCATATTTAAGTGAAATCATATAGTATTTGTCTTTCTTTGTTTGACTTATCATACTCAGCATATTACCCTCTAGGTCTATCCATGTCATCACAAATAGCAAAATCTAATTCTTTCTAATGGCTAAATAATATCCCCTTGTTTGTAAGTGTTGTGTATATGTATATATATTTATATAGATATATATGTATGTATGTATCTAGATAGCTATATATTTAGATAGTTATATAGATATATCTCCCTTAGCTATTCATCAGTGAACACTAAGGTTGCTTCTACACTTTGGTTATTGTAAATATGCAGCAGTGAAATGACTGAATTTTATACTATTTCTATTTTTAATTGTTTGAGGAAACTCCATACTGTTTTCTACAGTGGTTGCATCAAAGTTGATTCACACCAAGAGAGAACATTCTCCACATTATTGCAAATACTTATTTCTACTCTTATTGATATTAGCCATTCTGACAGGTGTAAGATGATCCCTCATTTTGGTTTTGATTTGCATTTCCCCAGTGATTAGTGATGCCAAACATCTTTTCATGTATATATCAGCCATCTGTGAGTCTTCTTTAGAAAAGTGTCTATTCGGGTCCTTTGCCCAATTTTAATTAGATTTTTTTGGTGTGTGTTGAATTATTTAACTTCTCTGTTTTTCTTTTCTGTTTTTATGTTAACCACTTATTAGATATATAACTTGAAAATATCTTTTCCAGTTCAGTAGATTGCCTTTTCATTTTGTTGGTGATTTTCTTCACTGTGCAAGGATTTTTTATCCTGTCATAGTCCCAAAATAGTTTATTTTGCTTTGGTTTCTCTTATCTGAGGAAAGATATCCATAAATATGTCACTAAAGTTGAAATATAAGAAATTAGTGCTTATCTTTGCTTTTAGGAGGTTTATGATTTCAGGTCTCATATTTATGTCTTTAATCCACTTTAAGTTTGTGTGTGTGCGTGTGTGTGTGTGTGTGTATTGTAACAAAGTGGTGCAGTTTCAGTCTTTTGTATGTAGCTGTCCAGTTTTCCTAGCACCATTTACTGAAAAGACTGTACATTCCCCATTGTATATTCTTCCACTCTTTGTAGTAGACTAATTGACCATATAATTGTGGGTTTATTTCTAGCCTATTATGTTCCATTAACCTATGTGTCTATATTTGCTTGGTACCATACTATTTTGGTTATTGTAATTGTGCAGTAAGTCTTGAAATCTGGGATTATGATACCTTCAGCTTTTTCCTTGTCAAGATTGCCTTGGTTACTTAAGGCTTTGTGGTTCCATAAAATTTTAAGATTATTTGTTGTAGTTCTGCAAAAAAATACTATTGACATTTTGATAGAGATTACATTGAAAATGTAGATTTCCTCAGGTAGTATAAATATTTTAACAATATTAATTCTTCTAATCAATGAACACAGTATGTCTTTCCATTGTGTCATCTTCAGTTTTTTCATCAGTGATTTATAGTTTTCAGAGTATAGGTCTTTCCCTCCTAGGTTAAGTTTATACATAGGTATTTTATTCTTTTTGGTGAAGTTGTAAATGAGATTGTTTTCTCAATTTCTCTTTCTGCTACTTTGCCATTAGTGTATAGAAATACAACAGATTAGCATATGTTCACTTAGTATCCTACAAATTTAACAAATTCATTTATGAGTTCTAGTAGTTTTTTGGTAGCATCATTAGGGTTTTCTATATTTAGTGTCTGTCATCTACAAATAGAGAAAATTTTACATATTCTTTACCAAATTGGATGATTTTACTCCTTTTCACTGTTTTCTGCAGCTAGGACTTCCAGTGCTATGTTGAATAAAAGAGTCAAGAGTAGACATCCTTGTCTAATTCCTGAAGGTACCCAGTTTTTCATCATTGAATATTATGTTCAGAATTTTTTTTTTTTTGAGGTATGTTCCCTCTATACCCTCTTTGTTTAGGGTTATCATGAACAAATGTTAAATTTTGCCAAATGCCATTTCTGCATTTTTTGAGCACCTTATCATTCCTTTCATAAATGTGATGTAACATATTGATTGATTTGTGGATATTGAACCATCCCTGAACCCTGGAATAAATCCCACTTGGTTGTGGTAAATGATTTTTTAAGGTATTATTAAATTTAGTTTGTTAATATTTTGTTGATGATTTTTGCATCTAAGTTTATCAGGGATATCATGTTGTAGGGTGATCTATCCTGGAGATTGTTCCATGTGTATTTAAAAAGAACATGTATTCTGCTGTTTTTTGGATGGAATGTTCTGTATTTCTGTTAAGTCCATCTGTCCTGATGTTCACAGCTACTGTTCCCTTGGTTTTCTGTGTGGATCATCTATCCATTGATGTAGCTGGGATGCTAAAGTTTACTATTATATTTGTTTCACTGTCCACCTTTCCCTTTATGTCTGTTAATAATTTGCTTTATGTACTTAGATGCTCCAATATTGAATACATGATGTTTACAATTGTTATATCTTCTTTATATCTTCTTGTTGGATTGATCCTTTTGTCATTGTGCCTTGCTTTTTTTTTTTCCCTCCTCCTATAGTATTTGTTTTAAAGTGTAATTTGTCCGATATAAGTATTGTCTTCCTGTTTTTTTTTCTTTCTTCCTTTGCATGAGATATCTTTTTCCATCCCTTCATTTTCAGTCTGCACGAGTTTATAGGTCTGAAGTGAGTTTCTTGTAGAAAGCATAAAGATGAGCATAAAGTTGAGTCTTGTTTTTTGTTTGTTTGTTTTTCATCTATTCAGTCAACTCTTTTTTTTGATTGGTGCATTTTGACAACTTCTATTTGAAGTAATTATTGAAAAGAATGTACTATTTTCCATCTTGTTAAGTGCTTTCTGGTTGGTTTCATAGTTTTCTCTCTTCTTTTCATCTTTTCTTACTCTTTTTCTTTGTTATTTATGATTTTATTTGGTATTATGCTTGGCTTCATGTCTATGTTTTCTGTGCATCTATTATAGGTTTCGGATTTGTGGTTACCTTGAGGTTTGTATATAACATCCTAAGTATATTGCAGTTTATAATAAGTTAATGGTCATTTAATATCAAACACATTCTAAAGAATTTTATTTTTACCCTTCCTCCATGTTTTATGGATATGTTGTCATATTTTATATCCTTTTTACCGTGTGAGTCCTCTTAAATAATTTTTTAGACATAATTGATTTTACTACTTCTGTGTTTTAACATTCATACTAGTTTTATGTGATTGCTTTACTACCTTTACAGTATGTTTGCTTTTACTCATGAAATTTATTTCTTTTTTAATTTTTGTATTTCTAATTATGGACTTTATCCTACTTACAGAAGTTCTTTTAATATTTCTTGTAAGTCAGTGGTGATGAACTCCTTTAATTGATGCTTATCTGAGAAACTACCTTTCCTTCAGGGCTCCTGGGTGGATCAGTCAGTTAGGCGGCTACCTTCAGCTAAGGTCATGGTCTCAGAGTCCTGGGATCGAGCTCCACATGGGGCTCTCTGCTCAGCGGGGATTTTGCCTCTCCCTTTCCTTCTGCCTGCTGTTCCTCCTGCTTGTTCTCTCTCTCTCTCATTCTGTATCAAATATATAAGTAAAATCTTAAAAATAAAAACCAGTCTCTTGTTCAATTCTGAATGATAACTTTCTGGGTAGAATATTCTCAGAATATTCTTGGTTACAGTTTCGTTGTTGTTGTTATTGTTGTTGTTGTTGTTGTTTTGTTTTGTTTTCCTTTTGGCACTTTGAGTGTATCATGCCACTTTCCCTGGCCTACTAAGTTTCTGTTAAAAAATCAGCTGATAGCCTTAAGAGATTTTTTTGTAAATAATTGTTTTCTTTTCTCTTGCTGCTTTTAAGATTCTCTTCTTATAATTACTTTTTGCATTTTAATTATGTGTCTTGGTGTGGACTTCTTGGGTTCATCTTCTTTGAGGCTTTCTATTCTTTTTTTTTTTTTTTTTTAGATATTTATTTATTTATTTATTTGACAGAGAGAGAGATCACAAGAAGACAGAGAGGCAGGCAGAGAGAGAGAGAGAGGGAAGCAGGCTCCCTGCTGAGCAGAGAGACTGATGCATGCCTCAATCCCAGGACCCTGAGATCATGACCTGAGCTGAAGGCAGCAGCTTAACCCACTGAGCCACCCAGGTGCCCCTTCTTTTTTTTTTTTTTTTTTAACTTATTTATTTGACACAGAGAGAGAGAGATCACAAGTAGGCAGAGAGGCAGGCAGAGAGAGAGGGGGAAGCAGGCTCCCTGCTGAGCAGAGAGACTGATGCATGCCTCAATCCCAGGACCCTGGGATTATGATCTGAGCTGAAGGCAGAGGTTTTAACCCACTGAGCCACCCAGGTGCCCCTATTCTTTTTGAACCTGGATACTTATTTCCTTCCCCAGATTAAACAATCTTCAGCTATTATTTCTTCATACAAGTTTTCTGCCCCATCTCTGTCTCTTTCTGATTCCTCTGTAATGTGAATGTTATTACGCTTGGTGTTGTCTCAGAGATCCTTTAAATTTTCCTCATTTTAAAATTATTATTATTATTAGTGTTTTGCTATTTAACTTGGGTGCTCTCCATTACCCTATTTCCCAGATCTCTGTGAAGAAAATAAAGTAATAAGATTTATTTTCTAAAACTGTTCACTTTTTCTGTGAAATCTTAAATTTTCAAAATAGTATATTTTGATCTTTTGATGCCAGAATAGATTATATGGTGAGTTTTAAATACAGACAAATCTGAGTTTAAAACTTATCTATGCCAGTTCCTAGTTGTATTACTTATAGTTTACTCCCCCGGGCCTTGTATTTTGTTATAAAGTGGTTATAATAATATATATATATAATAGGAATGATACTATATTTTGTCAAATGCTTTTTCCGCATCAATTGAGAGGATCATATGGTCCTTTTCTCTTCTCTTCTTAATGTGTTTTCTCATATTGGTTGATTTGTGAATGTTGAACCACCCTTGCATCCCAGGAGTAAATCCCACCTGGTCATGATGGATAACCCTTTTACGGGCAGAAGACATGAACAGACATTTCTCCAAAGAAGACATGCAAATGGCTAACAGACACATTAAAAAAATGTTCAACATCATTAGCCATCAGGGAAATTCAAATCAAAACCATATTGAGATATCACCTTACACCAGTTAGAATGGCAAAAATTAACAAGGCAGGAAACAACAAATGCTGAAGAGGATATGGAGAAAGGGGAACCCTCTTGTGCTGTTGGTGGGAATGAAACTTAGTACAGCCACTTTGAAAAACAGTATGGAGGTTCCTCAAGAAGTTAAAAATTAAGCTATCCTACGACCCAGCAATTGCACTACTGGGTATTTACCCCAAAGATTCAGATGTAGTGAAAAGAAGGGGCACATGTACCCCAATTTTCATAGAAATCATGTACACAAAGACCAGACTGTGGAAGGAGCCAAGATGCCCTTCAACAGATGAATGGATAAAGATGATGTGATCCATATATACAATGTAATATGACTCAGACATCAGAAAGAATGAATACCCACCATTTGCATCAACATGGATGGAACTGGAGGGAATTATGCTAAGTGAAATAAGTCAAACAGAGAAAAAGAACTATCATATGGTTTCACTAATATGTGGAACATAAGGAATAGCATGGAGGACATTAGGAGAAGGAAGGGAAAAATGAAAGAGGAGGAAATCAGAGAGGGAGATTAACTATGAGAAACTATGGACCCTGGGAAACAAACTGAGGGTTTCAGAGACGAAGGGAGTGGGGTATGGGTTAGCCTCATGATAGGTATTAAGGAGGTCATGTATTGCATGAAACACGGTACCATATGCAAAAAATCATGGGACACTACATCAAAAACTAATGATGTCCTGTATGGTGAGTAACATAACATAAAACAATAAATATAAATATATTATATATTCACATAAATATATATAATAATATATAATATTGAGCAAGAGCAAATTTGAAAGCATGTATACTTTTTTTCCATTTGTCATTTAATGAAACCATAGCTCTCAGATGTAGAATGCAGATAACATTTTAAGTAGAATTAGTGTAAAAATTAAATAAGCTCAGGTATACATAATATCTGAAATATGTCTGTACTTACGTTATGAGTAAGTGGTAATTTTTTCCATTATCATTATCATTATCACTATCATCATCCAAGTAATATGCAAAAAAAAAAAGAATTGCACAATAGTTTAATCTTGAAGGTGCCATTTTTTTCATATTATAAGTGATTACTATAGCTCTGAGTACTTTTCATCCAATAGAGAAGACTGTGTGCTGATTTGTGTGATAATGGGAGAACACTATTGAACTTGGTCATTTATGCAAGGTAGCAAGATGTTTTCCATAAGAGGCAGATACTTTGTATATATTAAATATTCACTTAGCTAAGGACAGTTTTACAAATGGAAAATAAATTCTAGTAATATTTTTAAATACTCTAGAAAATCTCAACCAAAGTAATAAAACAAAATTTCAAATAATTCAAGTATTCTTAGTTGTTTTTATTTCTTTTTCCAGCATCATCTAGGTTATTTCACATCTTGAATAGACCATATTCCAAAGGAAGTTTTCCTTTGTAGTCATCTTAAAACAATGTATTATCATGTGTGTATACTTTTAATGGAAATGGATAAAGAAGGAAGATTTAAAATTATGAAGTCTAACATTTTTTTAAAAATTCTATTTGAATTCAGTTTAGTTAGCATATGTATATTATTAGCTCTGGGAATAGAATTTAGTGATTCATCGGTGGCATACAATACCCAGTGATCATTATATCAAGTGCCCTCCTTAATGCCCGTTACCCAATTACCCCATCCACCCAACGACCTCCCCTCCAGCAACTGTCAGTTTCTTTCCCATGATTAGGAATCTCTTGAAGTCTAACATTTTGATTACAGTAAAAAAATAATTGAAAATTAACAAACATGCTATTTACCACTTTTACTTTTAAGAACAAGAATATTTTCCTGGTAAGTTAGAAACAAATTTTATTTATTATTTTATAAATAATTTAGGATATAAAAACATTCTGCTTCTAGAAATTGTAGGCAATCTTACTACTTTATCCAAAATTTATGAGCCTGTAATTTGTAAACTAGCATTTATTAAATACTAGAAATGTGATTTAAATTTTTTAAGATTTTATTTATATATTTATTTATTTGAGATAGATAGCATGAGAAAGAGAGTATAAGTAGGCACAGAGGAGAGGAAGGAGCAGGCTCCCCACTGAGCAAGGAACCCATCACAGGACCCCAGGATCATCACCTCAGCTGAAGGCAGGCACTTAACTGACTGAACAACCGAGGCACCCCTACAAATTTAATTTTATGTAATCCTACATATTAAAATTCTCTACATTCATTTGTATTACAATAAAATGGTAGTAAGTTATCATTTTATGTTTGGCATTCTTTATTTTACTTCCACACTAAGGCAAAAGTCAAAGAAATATCACAACAAATTTAATATTTGCTTTCAAAATAAATCAGGATGTTTGAGCCATTTCCTTCAGTTCCTAGTTATGTAGATTACCAGAGTCTACTGTCTTGCATATATTAGTAGAGCATTTAACTATAAGTTCAAAGATTACAGGATATGGAAAAATAAACTGAGAGTTTTGAGCTTCAGATTTTTTAAAAAAGATTTTATTTATTTATTTGATAGAGATCAGAAGTAGGCAGAGAGGCAGGTGGAAAGAGGAAGGGAAGCAGGCTCCCTGATCCTAGGACCCTGGGATCACAACCCGAGTGGAAAGCAGAGGCTTAAACCACTGAGCCACCCAGGCATTCCTGAGCTTCAGATTTTAATGATTAAGAAGTGAAAGAGTATACTTGCTTTATCTTTGTCGCATATTTGGTATGCACATACTTGTAATAAGAGCATGAACAATCTGAACTAGTTTGACTCTCCCATGAAGTCAGATGAAAGTATGAAAGACAGTGATGATCATAAGTTATGACACAAATTTTTACTCAGTTCCATCATAATACCATCTAAACATGGCAGGAGTGGGAAGAGGACCCTATGCAATTATTTCACCAAACAGTAATGGTTACACGCTTAGTTTATAGAAATATTTATGTGAGAATTAAAAGCATAGCTCGTTAGAGTAACAAAACATAGCTTTTTGACACCACGTTTTCAGCTTTTAATAATCATTCAAAAGAAGCCAAATGAGGACCAAAATTAAACTCAAAGAGTAAAGTATGCGAAATTTTTAAGAGTTGTGAAAAAGGGAACCTTGATTTCAGATATTCCTTAAGGGACATATATTTAGAAAATTAAGCATCATGATTAATAATAAATATATTTTAAAAACCTCTGAGGAGGTTTTAATATTTAAAATTCATCATTTTTTTCCTTACAGGTCTATTATTATTTCACCATGATAAGCACCTCCTATTAATATTTAAATCTAATTTTGTCACCCTTACCATTTGCAATAAGCTCTCCAGTTTCTGAGCCAGTTGACCCAGTGTAGACATGGTCTCCCCACCTGTCTGCTTCAATCATTGCTATAATGCCTTCTGCTCATATAGTTAACTTTCTCTCTGCATATGTATTATTTCTGCAGGTGCCTAACCAAGAAAAAAAAATGAACAAGAATTGATAGTCTTGTTCTATCACATGAAACTATAGTAAAAGAAATTGGTTTTGATGTCTATTTAGACAAATAGATCATTGGACTGATTAGAGAGAGAGAAGTGCATATATAAGTGCATATATTTATGAAAACTTAGTATATGATACAACAGGCAGTAATGATCCATAAACTAGTTATCCATATGGGAACAAAACAAAGAAATTTCATGGTCTTCTCTTACCATAAATAAATTTTAATTCTAGAAGAATTAAAGACTTAATAAAGATTTTAGAATGGAAAAATTCTTCTTTAAGGAAAAAAAAAGGCATCTTAGATGAGATAAAGAAGAAGACAATACTAGAAAGATTAATAAATTAGACTATCATAAATTTATAAAATGAAAAGGTACATAAAAGCTGGAAGGTGTTTTTGCAACACATAAGACAAGAACATATATACTTATGAAATATGAATTATATATAAAACATAAAATGTAACATGAAACAAGATTATATGATTTTATGTCACTTAAAAATTATTTTTAAAAGTCTTTAAAATCCATAAGTTGAAAGAAGTTGAAAAAAATTATCTAGAGACCAAGTAAGAATCTTACTTACACATAACTGACAAATAAAATAAAATATCCTCAATTTCATTTGTAATACAGAAATGCAAATTGAACCAAAAACTAATTTGGCAAAAATCTCAACATGTGTGACCACAGTAAGTTGATAAAGATATGGGAAGAAACATTTTATTTGGCTTGGTTGAAATACAAACATATATGAGGACTTTGTCACTCTTGGAATATATTCTATCTTACTTTTTTGAATGAGGAAAGCTGTTACAAAAATGTTTACCAAGTCTTTGTTTATGATTGGGAAAAAAAATGTGAAAAACACCCAAATATCCAATTACAATATACTGGGTATATCTATCATATATTTATATAGTAAAATATAATGTCTTATTTTAGTGACTAAGAATGAGGCCTCTGAAGTCAGAATTTATAGATTTGAAACATAGGTCGACTATTAATTATTCTATAATCCCTTCATTTCTGCATGTTTTAGTCTGATCATATGTAAAATGAGAGTTTCTAGCACTTATGGCTTTCTAGATATAGATGAATTTTTATATAAAAAGAGTTTAGAACAGTTTCTGGAACATGATAAGCACTATAGGAGGATTAGTTATTTTCTTATTGCCTTTGTACAATGATGAAAATGAATAAATCTGCATCATTGGTTTTCAGATTGTGAATTGAATGAAAAATTTATTTTTTTTAATTTTTAAATTTTTTTGTACTTTTTCATATATACATGATATATATTTTAATTTTTGTTTCCTTATTTAAAATTTAACTTTATTTTTTCAGTGTTTCAGGATTCATTGTTTATACACTACACCCAGTGCTCTGTACAAAACATGCCCTACTTAATAACCACCACCAGGTTCACCTAATCCCCCAACCCCCTTCCCTCCAAAACCCTCAGTTTGTTTCTCAGAGTCCACAGTCTCTTATGCTTTTTCTCCACCTCCAATTTCCCCCAATTCACTTTTCCTTTTCTTCTCCTAATGTCCTTCATGTTATTCTTTATGCTCCACAAGTAAGTGAACCATATGATAATTGACTCTCTCTGTTGACTTATTTCACTCAGCATAATCTCCTCCAGTCCCATCTATGATGATATAAAAGCTGGGTATTCATCCTTTCTAATGGAGGCATAATATTCCATTGTATATATGGACCATACCTGCTTTATCTCTTCATCTGTTGGAGGGCATCTTGACTCTTTCCCGAGTTTGGTGATTGTGGTCATTGCTGCTATGAATACTGGGGTACAGATGGCTCTTCTTTTCACTGCATCTGTACATTTGGGATGAATACACAGTAGAGCAATTGCAGGGTCATAGAGTAGCTCTATTTTTAATTTCTTAAGGAATGTCCACACTGTTCCCCAAAGTGGCTGCACCAGCTTACATTTCCACCAACAGGAAGAGAAGATTCCCCTTTTTCCACATTCTCTCCAATACTTGTTGTTTACTGTCTTATTAATTTTTGCCATTCTAACTGGTTTAAGGTGGTATCTCATTGTGGTTTTGACTTGAATCTCTCTGGTGGCTAATGATAATGAACAATTTTTAATGTGTCTGTTAGCCATTTTTATGTCTTCTTTGGAGAAGTGTCTGTTCATGCCTTCTGCCCACTTTTTGGTGGGATTATCTGTTTTTTGAATGTTGAGGTTGAGTTCTTGGATATCAACCTTTTCTCTGTACTGTCATTTGCGAATATCTTTTTCCATTCCATGGGTTAGTTACCTCTTTGTTTTGTTGAATTTTTTTTTCTTTCTGTGCAGGAGCTTTTGATCTTGATGAAGTCCCAAAAGTTCATTTTCACTTTTGTTTCCTTTGCCTTTGGAGACATATCTTGAAAGAAGTTGCTGTGACCGATGTTGAAAAGGTTACTGCCTATGTTCTCCTCTAGGATTTTGATAGATTCCTGCCTCATGTTGAGGGAATGACATCCTTTAACATAATGTTGAATAATAAAGATGTATGCCAGAAAAATATACACAATATGATACCATTTATATAAAGCTCCAAAACAATGGTAATTCATACAAGATAGCATTTGAGTATACTTAAATTTATGGTAAAACTAAAAAGAAAGGAGAACATTAATTATGTATTTCATCAAAGTAATAACCTCTCACAAAAGCTGGAAGATGGGAAAGTGACAGGAAGTTACAGGAGACTTGAAACAGAGCAGTCATTTCAAATGTTTTAATTGGGTGGTGCAGATAACAGTGTCATTCATTATGTACTACTAATAAGTTGAATATTATTTTGTAATGTACATTATTTAGAACAAAAGTGAAAAAGATGATTCATAACCATATAGCATATACACTTTCAGTATTACTAGAAGTAAGGTGATCAACCATCCCTGTTAGCCCTGAACTGAAGTGTTTCCCAGAATTCTATATTTCCTTATATTCCACATACGAGTGAAACTGTATGAGGACCACAGTGGAAGGGAGAGAAAACTGAATGGGAAGAAATCAGAGAGGGAAACAAACCATGAGAAACTGTGGACCCTGGGAAACAAACTGAAGGTTACAGAAGGAAGGAGGTTGAGGGGTGGAATAATTAGATGATGTGTATTAAAGATGTCACCTGTTGTAATGTGCACTGGATGTTATATGCAACTAATGAATCATTACTACATTTCAGTAGTAAAATTGGAAGTCACAGGCAAACTAAGAGGGTTAGTCACCTTAGAGTTATGAATAAATTTATCAGTAATTTTGAATGCTACTAAAAAAGAATCCATCCAGTTATGTATTAATTTGGCATATATAGTAAAAAATATACGTTAAGTTTTTAAAGATTTTATTTATTTATTTGATACAGAGAGAGATCACAAATAGGCAGAGAGGCAGGCAGAAAGAGAGGGGGGAGTAGGCTCCCTGCCAAGCAGAGTGCCTGATGCGGGGCTCAGTCTCAGGACCCTGAGATCATGACCTGAGCCAAAGGCAGAGCCTTAACACACTGAGCTACCCAGGCACCCCTACATTAAGTTTTTAGAGTTACATGAGTTCCTTTTCTTAAATACAAGTACATCTATATCATTCTCAAGTTGTTTCCACCTGTGTCCCTTTTAGCAAACTATATGATACCTTTTGCTTCAAAAACTTTGTAACTCTTATTAATGAAGACATTAAGTAAACTTAGCTTATTGCCCAAAGGTTTTTAAACAGAAGTGTTTAAAATCTCTCCAAGTGGCATGTGTTGTCATCTGTCTTACTTCTCTCACACTTGTGACTGTTTCCATATGGAGTATTTTACTATCAGATACTCATTACTGGTTTTCTTCCTCCCTTGTTATTAAAAAGTTACCCAATAAAATGGACCTTCCCTTGGGGTGCCTGAGTGGCTTAGCTGGTTAAGCGACTGTCTTCAGCTCAGGTCATGATCTCTGGGTCCCGGGGTCAAGGCCCACATCAGGCTTCCTGCTTAGCAGGGAGCCTGGTTTTCCCTCTCGTACTCTCCCTGCTTGTGCTTTCTCTCTTGTTCTCTGCCAAATAAATAAAATTTAAAAAAGGGTAAGGGGGGGGAGACCTACCTTTATTAAATGGAGATGTCTTTATTAAATCCAACAAATGATCTCCTTTTCTTATAGAAACTTTAAAAGAATAGATGGAAGTGTCTTTCCATATATCAGAGTTGTGATTTTTTTCCCTGGTTACTTAATATTTCTTCAAAAGTGTCTTTATGTTTTAGACTTTCTTTTTAAAATTTATTTCTTTATTTTAAAAAACTCTGCATTTTAATTAGTTAACATACAGAGTAATATTTGTTTTAGGAGTGGAATTCAGTAATTCATTACTTAAATACAAAAACTAGTGTTCATCCTATGTGCCCTCTTTAATACCCATCACCTAGCTCACCCATTCTCCACCAACCCTCAGATTGTTCTCTAATCTTATGGGTCTCTTGCAATTTGTTTCCCACTCTCCCTCCCCGCTTCCCATACATTTCTCTCCTTTGTTTCTTAAATTCAATATATTAGTGAAATCATATAGTATTTGTATTTCTTTGATTGACTTATTTCATTTAGCATAATACATTCTAGCTCCTTCCACATTATTATAAATGGCAAGATTTTATTCTTTTTGAAGACTGAGTAATATTCAATGGTTTGTGTGTGTGTGTGTGTGTGTGTGCACATATGTACACACAGACACACATACAGCCACACACACATATATATATATTACGTCTTCTTTATCCATTCACCAGTTGATGGACATTTGGGATCTCTCTGTAGTTTTATATTGTTGCTAATCCTGCTGTAAATATCAGGGTGCATATACCCCTTAAAATCTGTATATTTGCATCCTTTGGATAAATACCCATTAATACAATTTCTGGATCATATGATAGTTCTGTTTTTAGTTTCTTTTTCCTATTTTGGATTTTTTAAAATTAACATATAATGTGTCATTTGTTTCATGGGTACAGGTCTGTGAATCAACAGTCCTACACAATTCACAGCACTTATCATAACACATACCCTCCCCAATGTCCATCACCCAGCCACTCTATCCCTCAACACCCCCAGCAGCCCTGTTTGTTTCCTGAGATGAAGAGTCACTTATTTCACTAAGCTTGATACGCTCTAGTTCCATCCAAGCTGTTGCAAAGGGCAAGATTTCATTCTTTTGATGGCTGCATAGTATTCCATCGTGTATATATACCACATCTTCTTGATTCATTCATCTGTTGATGGACATCTAGGTTCTTTCCATAGTTTGGCTATTGTGGACATTGCTGCTATAAACATTCGGGTGCATGTGCCCCTTCAGATCACTATGTTTGTATCTTTAGGGTAAATACCCAGTAGTGCAATTGCTGGGTCATAGGGAAGTTCTATTTTCAACATTTTGAGGAACCTCCATGCTGTTTTCCAGAGTGGCTGCACCAGCTTGCATTCCCACCAACAGTGTAGGAGGGTTCCCCTTTCTCCACATCCTCGCCAGCATCTGTCATTTCCTGATTTGTTGATTTTAGCCATTCTGACTGGTGTGAGGTGATATCTCATTGTGGTTTTGATTTGTATTTCCCTGATGCCGAGTGATATGGAGCACTTTTTCATGTGTCTGTTGGCCATCTGGATGTCTTCTTTGCAGAAATGTCTGTTCATGTCCTCTGCCCATTTCTTGATTGGATTATTTGTTCTTTGGGTGTTGAGTTTGCTAAGTTCTTTATAGATTTTGGAAACTAGTCCTTTATCTGATATGTCGTTTGCAAATATCTTCTCCCATTCTGTCAGTTGTCTTTTGATTTTGTTAACTGTTTCTTTTGCTGTGCAAAAGCTTTGGATCTTGATGAAATCCCAATAGTTCATTTTTGTCCTTGCTTCCCTTGCCTTTGGCGATGTTCCTAGGAAGATATGGCTGTGCCTGAGGTGAAAGCAGTTGCTGCCTGTGTTCTCCTCAAGGATTCTGATGGATTCCTGTCGCACATTGAGGTCCTTCATCCATTTTTGAGTCTATTTTAGTGTGTGGTGTAAGGAAATGGTCCAATTTCATTTTTCTGCATGTGGCTGTCCAATATTCCCAATACCATTTATTAAAGAGGCTGTCTCTTTTCCATTGGACATTCTTTCCTGCTTTGTCGAAGATTAGTTGACCATAGAGTTGAGGGTCTATTTCTGGGCTCTCTATTCTGTTCCATTGATCTATGTATCTGTTTTTGTGCCAGTACCATGCTGTCTTGATGATGACAGCTTTATAATAGAGCTTGAAGTCCGGAGTTGTGATGCCACCAACTTTGGCTTTCTTTTCAATATCCCTTTGGCTATTCGAGGTCTTTTCTGTTTCCATATAAATTTTAGAATTATTTGTTCCATTTCTTTGAAAAAGATGGATGGTACTTTGATAGGAATTGCATTAAATGTGTAGATTGCTTTAGGTAGCATAGACATTTTCACAACATTTATTCTTCCATTCCAGGAGCATGGAACATTTTTCCATTTCTTTGTGTCTTCCTCAATTTCTTTCATGAGTACTTTATAGTTTTCTGAGTATAGATTTTCTGCCTCTTTGGCTAGGTTTATTCCTAGGTATTTTATGGTTTTGGGTGCAATTGAAAATGGGATTGACTCTTTAATTTCTCTTTCTTCTGTCTTGTAGGTGTAGAGAAATGCAACTGATTTCTGTGCATTGATTTTATGTCCTGTCACTTTACTGAATTCCTGTACAATTCTAGAATTTTTGGAATGGAGGGTTTGGGTTTTCCATATATAGTATCATATCATCTGGAAAGAGTGATAGTCTGACTTCTTCTTTGCTGATTTGCATGCCTTTAGTTTCCTTTCGTTGTCTGATTGCTGAGGCCTGGACTTTTAGAACTATGTTGAATGGCAGTGGTGATAATGGAAATCCCTGCTGTGTTCCTCACCTGAGCAGAAAAGCTTTCAGTTTTTCTCCATTGAGAATGATATTTGCGGTGGGTTTTTCATAGATGGCTTTGATGATATTGAGGTATGTGCCCTCTATCCCTACTTTGAAGAGTTGTTATCAGGAAGGGATGCTATACTTTGTCAAATGCTTTTTCAGCATCTATTGAGAATATCATAAGGTTCTTGTTCTTTCTTTTATTAATGTGTTGTATCACATTGACTGATTTGCAGATGTTGAGCCAACCTTGCAGGCCAGAATAAATCCCACTTGTTGTGGTGAATGATCCTTTTAATGCACTGTTGAATCCTATTGGCTAGTATTTTGGTGAGAATTTTTGCATCTGTGTTCATCAAGGATATTGGTCTGTAGTTCTCTTTTTTGATGGGATCCTTGTCTGGTTTTGGGATCAAGGTGATGCTTACCTCATAAAATGAGTTTTGAAGTTTTCCTTCCATTTCTATTTTTTGGAACAGTTTCAGGAGAATAGGAATTAGTTCTTCTTTAAATGTTTGGTAGAATTCCCCTGGGAAGCCGTCTGGCCCTGGGCTTTTGTTTGTTTGGAGATTTTTGGCGACTGTTTCAATCTTCTTACTGGTTATGGGTCTGTTCAGGTTTTCTATTTTTTCCTGGTTCAGTTGTGGTAGTTTATATGTCTCTAGGAATGCATCCATTTCTTCCAGATTGTCAAATTTGTTGGCGTAGAGTTGCTCATAGTACATTCTAATAATTGTTTGTATTTCTTTGGTGTTAGTTGTGATCTCTCCTCTTTCATTCATGATTTTATTTATTTAGGTCCTTTCTCTTTTCTTTTTGATAAGTCTGGCCAGGGGTTTATCAATTTTATTAATTCTTTCAAAGAACCAGCTCCTAGTTTTGTTGATTTGTTCTATTGTATTTTTTGGTTTCTATTTCATTGATTACTGCTCTGATCTTTATGATTTCTCTTCTCCTGCTGGGCTTAGGGTTTCTTCTTGTTTTTTCTCTATCTCCTTTAGGTGTAGGGTTAGGCTGTGTACCTGAGACCTTTCTTGTTTCTTGAGAAAGGCTTGTACTGCTACATATTTTCCTCTCAGGACTGCCTTTGTTGTGTCCTACAGATTTTGAACCGTTGTGTTTTCATTTTCATTTGTTTCCATGATTTTTTTCAATTCTTCTTTAATTTTCTGGTTGACCCATTCATTCTTTAGAAGGATGCTGTTTAGTCTCCATGTATTTGGGTTCTTTCCGATTTCCTCTTGTGATTGAGTTTTAGCTTCAGAGCATTGTGGTCTGAAAATATGCAGGGAATGATCCCAATCTTTTGATACCAGTTGAGACCTGATTTAGGACCGAGGATGTGATCTATTCTGGAGAATGTTCCATGTGCACTAGAGAAGAATGTGTATTCTGTTGTTTTGGGATGAAATGTTCTGAATATATCTGTGACATCATCTGGTCCATTGTGTCGTTTAAGGCCTTTATTTCCTTGTTGATCTTTTGCTTGGATGATCTGTCCATTTCAGTGAGGGGAGTGTTTAAGTCCCCTATTATTATTGTATTATTATTGATGTGTTTATTTGATTTTGTTATTAATTGGTTTATATAGTTGGCTACTCCCACATTGGGGTTATAGATATTTAAAACTGTTAGATCTTCTTGTTGGACAGATCCTTTGAGTAAGATAAAGTGTCATTCCTCATCTTTTATTATAGTCTTTGGCTTAAAATCTAATTGATTTGATATAAGGATTGCCACTCCTGCTTTCTTCTCATGTCCATTAGCATGGTAAATTCTTTTCCATCCCCTCACTTTAAATCTGGAGGTGTCTTTGGGTTTAAAATGAGTTTCTGTAGGCAACATATAGGTGGGTTTTGTTTTTTTATCCATTTTGATACCCTGTGTCTTTTGATTGGGGGCATTTAGCCCATTAACATTCAGGGTAACTATTGAGAGATATGAATTTAGTGTCATTGTATTGCCTGTAAGGTGACTGTTACTGTGTATTGTCTCTGTTCCTTTCTGATCAACTACTTTTAGCCTTCTCTTTGCTTAGAGGACCACTTTCAATATTTCCTCTAGAGCTGGTTTGGTGTTTGTAAATTCTTTCAGTTTTTGTTTGTCCCAGAAGCTTTTAATCTCTTCTTCTATTTTCAATGATAGCCTAGTGGATATAGTATTCGTGGCTGCATGTTTTTCTCCTTTAGTGCTCTGAATATATCATGCCAGCTTTTTCTGGCCTGCCAGTTCTCTGTGGATCTTCTGCTGCCAATCTAATATTTTTACCTTTGTATGTTACAGACTTCTTTTCCCCGGCTGCTTTCAGGATTTTTCCTTTGTAACTAAGACTTGTAAATTTTACTATTAGGTTACGGGGTGTGGACCTATTCTTATTGATTTTGAGGGTGGTTCTCTGCACCTCCTGGATTTTGATACTTGTTTCCTTTGCCATATTGTGGAAATTCTCTCCAGTATACCTTCTGCTCCCATCTCTCTTTCTTCTTCTTCTGTAATCCCAATTATTCTAATGTTGTTTCGTCTTATGTGGTCACTTACCTCTCGAATTCTCCCCTCATGGTCCAGTAGCTGTTTGTCCCTCTTTTTCTCAGCTTCTTTATTCTCTGTCATTTGGTCTTATATATTGCTAATTCTTCTGTCTCATTTACCCTAACTGTGAGAGCCTCCATTTTTTATTGCACCTCATTAATAGCTTTTTTGATTTAAACTTGTTTAGATTTTAGTTCTTTTATTTCTCAGAAAGGGCTTTTATATCTCCCGGGAGGGTTTCTCTAATATCTTCCATGCCTTTTTTGAGCCCGGCTAGAACCTTGAGAATCGTAATTTTGAACTCTAGATCTGACATATTACCAATGCTTGTATCAATTATGTCCCTAGCCTTTAGTACTGCCTCTTGTTCTTTTTTTTTATTTTTTTGTGGTGAGTTTTTCCACTTTGTCATTTTGTCCAGATAAGAGTATATGAAGGAGCAAGTAAAATACTAAAAGGGTGGCAAACACCCCAGGAAAATATACTTTAACCAAATCAGAAGAGATTCCAAATCGTGAGGGGGAAAAAGGGGATAAAAAGAGGTTCAGAAAGAAAAAAGAAAGAAAGAAAGAAAAGAAGCAGTTAAAAAAAGAAAATGAATAAAGAAAAAGTATAAAAAAGAAAAAATATATTAGATAAACTAGTTAAAAAAGCTTTAAAAAAGAAAAGGGTAGAAGTTTGAAAAAAAAAGTAGCAGAAGAAGAGAAAGAAATTGAAAAAGAAAAAAGAATTAAATCAACTACAAGACTAAAGAATCATGGGGAGAAAGCCATGTGTTCCGTGCTTTGCTTTCTTCTCCTCTGGAATTCCGTTGCTCTCCTTGGTATTGAAACTGTACTCCTTGGTAGGTGAACTTGGTCCTGGCTGGATTTCTTATTGATCTTCTGAGGGAGGGGCCTGTTGTAGTGATTCTTAGGTGTCTTTGCTTCAGGCGGAATTGCACCTCCCTTACCAGGGGCTGGGCTGAGTAATCCGCTCCGGTTTGCTTTTGGGAGCTTTTATTCCCTGAGCACTTTCAATAGAGTTCCAGAGGACAGGAATGAAAATGGCGGCCTCCCTGTTTCCGGCCTGGAGGAGCTGAGAGCCCAGGACCCCACTCCTCAGTGTGCCCTCAGAGAATAGCACTGAATTACTCCCTTCTCTGTGGCCTCTGGCCATGCTCCGAGCTCACCATGCCTGCGACCAGTTCAAGGTAACCCGGAGCTGGGAGCTCACTCCTCAGCTCTGTCTCTGTAGTCGACTTCCCCGTTCTAATACCTGTAAACTCTGCAAAACTCAGACACCCCTGATCCTTCTGTGACCCTGCGGGACCTGAGGCCACACTGACCTCGAGTGGGCTTCACCCCAGTTTAGCACCTGGAGCGATGTCCCTCAGCGGAAAAGACTTTTAAAAGTTCTGATTTTGTACTCATTGCTCCACCGCTTGTCGGGAGCCAGCCCCTCCCCCCAGGGTCTATCTTCCCGTCGCTTTGGATTCACTTCTCTGCCAGTACTACCTTTCAGAGAGTGGTGCAATTTTCTGTTTCTGGAATTGCTATTCTTCTTTTCTTCAATCTGCAGTTGGATTTGTAGATGTTTGCAATCTTTAGATAAGCTATCTAGCTGATTTCCTGCTATCTGAAGTAGTCTCAGCCTGCTACTTCTCCACCATCTTGACTCCTCCTCTTTGAACATTTTTTGACTTTTTGTTTCCACCTGATTTTTAAAAAAATATTAAAGGATAATTGGCATAATGTTATATTAGTTTCAAGTGTACAATATATTGATTTAACGATTACATACATTACTCCATGCTTACCATGGTAGGTATAATCATAACCTGTTGCCATACAATGTTACTAAAATATTTTTGATTATATCTCTTATGTTGTACATTTCCTTCCCATGATTTATTTATCTTACAGCTAGAAGTTTATACTTCTTTTTTAAAAAATTAATTTATTTTTACTATGTTCAGTTAACCACTATAGTTTTTGATGTAGTGTTCAAAGACTCATTAGTTGCATGTAACACCCAGTGTTCATCTCATGTGACCTCCTCAATACCCCCCTCACCTTGTTACCCCATCCCTTTAAACCCCTCCCCTCTAAAACCCTGTTTGTTTCCCAGATTCCATAGTCTCTCATGTTCATCCCCCTCTCTGATTCCTCCCCTTTCAGATTTCCCTTGTTTTCCTTATGGTCCTCCATCCTATTGCTTATGTTCCACATATGAGTGAAACCATATGATAATTGTATTTCTCTGCTTGACTTATTTCACTTAGCATAGTCCCCTCCATTTTCATCCATGTTGACTCAAAAGTTGGATATTAATCTTTTCTGATTTCTGAATAATAGTACTTTCTGTATATGAACCACATCTTCTTTACCCATTCATCTGTGGAAGGCATCTTGGCTCCTTCCACAGTTTGGCAACTGTGTACCTTGTTGTTATGAACATAGGTTTGCATGTGACCCCTTTTCCACTACATCTGTATCTTTGGGGAAAATATCTAGTAGTGCAATTTCTGATAGGGTAGTTCTATTTTTAACTTTTTGAGTAACTTTCATACTGTTTTCCAAAGTGGATGCACCAGATTTCATTCCTACAAAAAGTGTAAGAGTGTTCCCCTTTCTCCACATCCTCTCCAACTCTTGTTTCTTGTCTTGTTAATGTTTGCCATTCTAACTGGTATAAGATGTTATCTCAATGTGGTTTTAATTTGAATTTCCCTCTTAGCTAGTGATGTTGGGCATTTTCTTCAAGTGTCTGGTAGCCATTTGTATATCTTCTTTGGAGAAGTGTCTGTTCATGTCTTCTGCCCTTTTTTGACTCGATTATTTGTTTCTTTTTTGATGTTGAGTTTGAGAAGTTCTTTATAGATCTTGAATATCAGTCCTTTATCTATAATGTCATTTGCAAATATATTCTCCCATTCTGTGGTGCTTAGTTTTGTTGACTGTTTCCTTTGCTGAGCAGAAGCTTTTTATCTTGATGAAGCCCCCAAAAGTTCATTTTTGATTTTGTTTCCCTTTCCTTTGGAGACATGTCTTGACAGATGTTGCTGTGGTCAGTGTCAAAGAGGTTACTGCCTATGTTCTCTAGGATTTTGATGGTTGCCTGTCTTACATTGAGGTCTTTCATCCATTTTGAGTTTATCTTTGTGTATGGTGTAAGAGAATGGTCAAGTTTCATTCTTCTATATATATCTGTCCAAGTTTCCCACACCATTTATTGAAGAAACTGTCTTTTTTTCTATTGGACATTTTTTTCCTTTTTGTCACAGATTAAGTGACAATAGAGTTGAGGATCCATATCTGTTCTCTCTCTTCTGTTCCACTGGTCTATGTGTATGTTTTTGTGCCAACACCATACTGTCTTGGTGATCACAGTTTGTAATGCAGCTTGAAATCAGGCAATGTGATACCCCACAGCTTTGTTTTTCCTTTTCAACATTTCCCTGGCAATTTGGGGTTTCTCTGACTCCATACAAATTTTAGGATTGTTTGTTCCAACTCCTTGAAAAATGGTCACCAAACCAGTGCTCCTGAATTGTCCTCTGTGTGGGCTGTGTGTGCCTTCCTGTTGTGGCTGAGCTGCAATTGTGTTCAGCCCAGCCAGCTGTAATGAACCAATTTGCCTGCTGTGGATGCACTGGGTAGGGTTTGGCCCCCGTACTGTATAAGGACCGCATGCTAACCGATTGCGCCACTGGAACACCTTGGCCCTCATACCGTTGAGAGGCCTGGCTGTGCCCACAACAGGTTCATTAGTGGGTGATGCTGAAACTTGGTGTAGCTGTCTGCAATTAGCCCTTCTGCCACAACTGTATGCACATCAAAGAACAGGTTTTGCTATCTTCCCACCTCACCAGAGCAGGAGTCACTTTGGTGTAGCACATGTCCTGGCTTGGGCTGACTGCTGGGTGTAATGGGGGCAAGAGCAAATTTGCCAGGATGCAAAAGTTGTGAGATGGGAGTGCAAGGGAACCCTGAGGCGGGGCACATGTGCTAGCAAGGTAGATAGGGAATGTTAGCAGTGGCTTCTGCAAGCATCTAGCTTTTTAGGTTGAGGGAGGGGAACAGAAATAATGCCCATTAGCACTTTTGTTCCCAGAGAACTTTACTGCAGATCCTTGGCCCCCAACATACATCCTAAAATTGGTCAATAAATCTTCATTTATACCACAAGCACTTTTCAATCTGCTTCTCCTACTTTGCTGTCTTCCCTTGAATACCTTTTTTAATGTTTTTTTGTGTGCTATTATAAAAATCCTTAGTTAGCTTTTTTCCTCAAGAAGAGTTTTAGCTTTTGTACATAGGTCAATGATCCATTTTGATTTAACTTCCATAAATAATATGAGGAAATAGCTTATATTCTTTTATTTATGTATGCATTTTATGTGTTTATTTACTCATTTATTCATTTTTGCATATGGCCAACCTATTGTTTCAGCATTATTTTTCAAAAAAAGATTTTCTATTTCACTGCTTTGCCTAGAATTTTGGTCAAAAGTCAGTGACAACATAGGCTTATATCTTGACACTGTTCTTTCCTACATATCTACATGATTTTTTAAGGCCTATATCATGCAGTCTTTACTGTAGACTTATAATAATTTTTATCATCAGATAATGTAAGTCCTTCAAGTTTTTTTTTTTCCAAAATTATTTTGGCTAACTTTAGTCCTTTACATTTCCATGTAAACTGTAGAATGGACCATCAAATTCTTCAACATAGCCTGCTGAGAGTTTTATAGGGATTGTGTTGATTCTCCAAAGCATTACAGAGAGAGTTAACATTTTAAGGAAATATGAAATATCCCAATCAACAGACAAAGTGTATCTTTCCATTTATTTAGAACTTCTTTAATTTTTCTCAGGAATATATTATACTTTTCAATTTATTAGACATCACTTTTTTAAAAGATTTTATTTATTTACTTGAGAAAGAGAGAGAACACAAGCAGGAGGGCCAGAGGGAGAGGGAGAAGTGGGGCTCAATTGCAGAATACCAGGATTATGACTTGAGCCAAAGGCAGACACTTAATCAACTGAACCACCCAGCACCATACACTTCACTTCTTTCATTAGAAGTTTTTGTAATTTATTATATCTTTAATTCTACTATAAATTATATTAATTAAAATATTATTTGTAGCTGATCATTGCTAGATATGATAAGTAGAATCAATTGCTAGATGTTGATTTTGTACCCTATTACAATGTTTTTTCTGGTTCCTTAGGATTTTCTTTTCTTTTTTCTTTTTTTAATTTAAATTCAATTAGCCAACATATAGTACATCATTAGTTTCAGATGTAATGTTCAATAATTCATCAGTTGTGTATAATATCCAGGGCTCATCACATCACATACTCTTGTTAATGCCCATCATCAAGTTACACCATTCCTCCACCTCCCCCGCAGCAACCTTCAGTTTGTTTCTTAGAGTTAAGAGTCCCTCATGGTTTGTCTCCCTCTGATTTCTTCCCACTTTTCCCTCCCTTCCCCTATGATCCTCTGCACTGTTTCTTATATTCTACATATGGTAATTATCTTTCTCCAATTGACTTATTTCACTTAACATAATACTTAGGATTTTGTACATAGACAATTTTGTTTCTGGATTCTGTGCAGAAAGACATTGATACTACTTTCTTTGCCTTCTGATTGCATTTTGCCAGCCTACTCCTCACCTCCTTATTACACTTGTTAAGAAAATAAAATTAAAAAATATATATATAATAAGGTGAGTTATATTGATTTTCAAATGTTGCATTAACTTTGCATTCCTGGAGGAAATATGCTACATGGTTTTGATGCCTTAATATTTTTTGTATAGTGTTAAATATGACTTATTAACTTATTATACATAATTCAGCATCCAGCTGAACACTTGAGGGAAAACCTCTGAGGTTCTTATGTGTGTGTGTGTGTGTGTGTGTGTGTCCACTCAGTTTTTTCCTCTTTAGTACTCTGCCCTGAAAATTTTACCTGCCTTGCCCTCCCTAACTCTGATCTCTGTTTCTTTGCTTAGGGAGATTGCCAAAATCTGTTTAGGTTTTCACTCCATTGACTGCTGCCTGGAAACTCTCTCTAGGAAAAATATGATTCACGTCATCTGTTTTTGTTTTTGTTTTCTCTCAGAGATTAATGCCTGTTTCCCCAAACTTAAAAACCATGTTTACCTATTTTGTCCAATTTTTAATTTGTTTAATGTAGTAAGGTTAATCTGGCTCTCTTAACACATCATTGCCAAAGGCAGAATTATTATTATTAAATAATAAGTTATTATCCCCATTAAATTTTGGATATAGACATATAGCCCAAATTTAAGAATTTATCTCTTTTTCTGTTTCAATTAGTGTGATAAGAAATTTATTTATAAATGTATGACTGCCTTAATTATTAGTCATGTCACCAAAACCATTGATAGTAGAACACAGCATCTATCTTTGAGCCATAGAAATAACCTGAAAGAGAGTATATCTTTCAGCTATCACGTTATGTTAACAGGGCCTCAAACCAAGATCAGAATATTGATTCAAAGTATTTCTACAGTGATGGTTCATATGGTGGATTGATAAAGCCAATTATTTTCTTTTAGTTTTAATATTAAATAAATCTTAATTTAACTATGATAATTTCTGAAAATGATCTGCATTTAAATATGGCTTTTGTTATATATGTCTTAATATTTATTTTGCTTTTATAAAGCAAATACAACTCAACTCCTTTTGCAACTTTACATTATTTGTCTCCAGCAATTTATACCTAATAAACAATAATACCACTTTTTATCATGGTATTGACCATGCTACTTTGAGGGGGATACCTTGATCCCTATGACATCTATACCCTAACCAACCAACATATTGTTCTAACCATTATAGGAGGAAGAAGAATTCATTGATACAAAAAATCCCTAATTATTAAAATAAACAAACCAGTCCTATACATTTTAAAATGTAAATCTTGATTATATTTATTAAAATTCTAGCAGTTTTGGAGTGGAGTCTTTTGGGTTTTCCACATATAGTATCATATCATCTGTGAAGAGTGATAATTTGACTTCTTCTTTGCCAATTTGGATGCCTTTAATTTCCTTTTGTTGTCTGATTGCTGAGGCTAGGACCTCTAGTACTATGTTGAATAGCAGTGGTGATAATGGACATCCCTGCTGTGTTCCTGACCTTAGCGGAAAAGCTTTCAGTTTTTCTCCATTGAGAATGATATTTGCGGTGCCTCCAAGAAACTCATTTTAAGCCCGAAGACACCTCCAGATTTAAAGTGAGGGGGTGGAAAAGAATTTACCATGCTAATGGACATCAGAAGAAAGCAGGAGTGGCAATCCTTATATCAGATAAATTAGATTTTAAGCCAAAGACTATAATAAGAGATGAGGAAGGACACTATATCATACTCAAAGGGTCTGTCCAACAAGAAGATTTAACAATTTTAAATATCTATGCCCCCCAACGTGGGAGCAGCCAACTATATAAACCAATTAATAACAAAATCAAAGAAACACATCAACAATAATACAATAGTAGTAGGGGACTTTAACACTCCCCTCACTGAAATGGACAGATCATCCAAGCAAAAGATCACCAAGGAAATAAAGGCCTTAAACGACACACTGGACCAGATGGACATCACAGATATATTCAGAACATTTCATCCCAAAGCAACAGAATACACATTCTTCTCTAGTGCACATGGAACATTCTCCAGAATAGATCACATCCTCGGTCCTAAATCAGGACTCAACCGGTATCAAAAGATTGGGATCATTCCCTGCATATTTTCAGACCACAATGCTCTAAAGCTAGAACTCAACCACAAAAGGAAGTTTGAAAAGAACCCAAATACATGGAGACTAAACAGCATCCTTCTAAAGAATGAATGGGTGACCGGGAAATTAAAGAAGAATTGAAAAAAATCATGGAAACAAATGATAATGAAAATACAACAGTTCAAAATCTGTGGGACACAACAAAGGCAGTCCTGAGAGGAAAATATATAGCGGTACAAGCCTTTCTCAAGAAACAAGAAAGGTCTCAGGTACACAACCTAACCCTACACCTAAAGGAGCTGGAGAAAGAACAAGAAAGAAACCCTAAGCCCAGCAGGAGAAGAGAAATCATAAAGATCAGAGCAGAAATCAATGAAATAGAAACCAAAAAAACAATAGAGCGAATCAACGAAAGTAGGAGCTGGTTCTTTGAAAGAATCAATAAAATTGATACTTATTAAAAAACTGCATAAAAATAATGTTTCTTTATTAAAAAATAGTACTTTATTAATGCCATCACATACAGTAAACTATGACAACTACACCATAATAATCTGTGAGGCCTAATCTTTTTTTTCCTATTCATGAACATTTATTCACATACTCAAATGTGCATATAGAAACATATGCAAAACTCTTTTTCTCAGTCACTTCTGGTGAAAAGTGCATTAAAAATAATATATCAAAGTATATGAACTACAAATGTTCTAATATCTACTTATAGTCAGTTGGATATTTATCTAAAATGGAATTTAAATCAATAATTACAAAAATGCTGCATCAAAAAATATTGGGAGGAGGGGGGTTGGGAGAAGGTGGTGGGATTATGGACATTGGGGAGGGTGTGTGCTTTAGTTAGTGCTGTGAAGTGTGTAAACCTGGTGATTCACAGACCTGTACCCCTGGGGATAAAAATATATGTTTATAAAAAATAAAAAATCAAAATAAATAAATAAATAAATAAATAATACAATTAAAAAATATTTTGATCAAATTCAGAAATAACTAAATAATCACTAAGTACATATTCTCTCCTGGAATCATCTGATATTTAAATAGCAATGATATATAGTTTGAATTCAGAATGTTTATTTATTTATGATTCTCATAAGGCTGCAGAAATAGTCCACATTTGGGGTGGGAGTGGATACTAGTGAAGTAGAAAATTCCAACATTATAGAAGTACTAAAAGAAGTGTCCAATTTCCCTTTCTCAAATCATTTGGACTTGGCAATTTATAGATTAGAGATTATAAGAGAAAGCTTTTTGTACAAGAAAGCTGGTGAACAAGAGTTCACCAGCAACAAGAAATTGAAATTCTCTTTAAATTCACACATGCTGCCCAGAATTTTTAGAGTTTTCTGGAAATTGTACTAATTCCAGATAGCATAGCAATAATTTTCATTCAGTGCAAATTCTGCTAACAAGTCTTGTCAGCAAGAAGAGGAAATAGATTTGATCTATTTATTCACTATAATTGTACTACCCAGAAAGAATTTCTGAGATACTTATAATTCCTCATAGAAATTCTAGTAGTTCTAGCTAACTTACGAATTACAGAGAAAGACTGTGCCATTTTCTGGCTTGTTCTGAATTTACAAAAGTTAGTATCAAGTTAAGGATATAAAACATTTAATTGTGACCTTTTCCAGCATGTATTAAAATGATCCTAGAAGGAAAAAAATATCAGCAGAATCATAGTTTATTGGGTTGGTTAAATGCTCCTCTGTACACAGACAATTTACACTCTTTCATTATACTTAACAATGACCACCCCTTCATTCATAGAGTGTGCTATATAAAGTGATTATTTTTCATAATACATAAGAGGTACTCAGAAACAAATTTTGTAAAAACTCACAGAATTTTAGATATGAAAGGAGCCATGGAAAATATCTATTTCAGTATCTTCCACTTTATATATGATGAAATTGTCCTCAGAAATCTCTTCAGTTTATCCCCTTTCCTTTTTTTTATCATCTCATTTTCATAGCCTATCATTCTACCTTGTAATGATAATGTGTACTTCTACTAGGTTAAGAAAGACATTCACATAGTCCCAAAGTTTATCAATTATGCTTTGACTTTCATAACTATTGCTCACTGGTTTCTATAATTATGTATTTGTGTGTGCTTTCAAAAAAATAATTGGCATTGTGGTTTTTTAAATTTTATTTATTTATTAGACATAGAGAGAGATCACAAGTAGGCAGAGTGGCTGGAAGAGGGAGAGGGGGAAGCAGGCTCCCTGCTGAGCATAGAGCCTGAAGCAGGGCTCCATCCCAGGACCCTGAGACCATGACCTGAACCAAAGGCAAAGGCTTAACCCACTGAGCCATCCAGCTGCCTTTAGCACTGTGGTTTTTGAGCTAAATTGGTATATAGCATTATGTAAGTTTTAGGTATACAACATTATAATTCAACATCTGTATACGCTAGGAAATAATCACCTCCAAAAGTCTAGTTACCATCTATAAACATACAATTGACTCCCTTCACCCATTTTGTCTACTTCCCAACCCTATTCTTTTCTAGTAACCATCAATTTGCTCTCCATATTTATGAGTTTGTTTTTGCATTCTTTTGCTAGTTTGTCTAGATTCCACATATGAGTGAAATTAATAAATATTTTTCTGTCTGCTTATTTTACCTAGTGTAATTCCCTTAAGTTTTATCCATGTTGTCACAAAAAGAAGACTTAATTTTTCTTTATGGTTGAGTACTCCATTGTATATAAATACCACATCTTTATTCATTCACCTATCAATGGAAAAGTAGGTCATTTCTATATTTTGGGTATTATAAATAATAGTGTAGTGAATATAGGGTATATGTATCTTTTTAAATTAATCTTTCATGGGCGCCTGGGTGGCTCAGTGGGTTACCACTGCCTTCGGTTCAGGTCATGATCTCAGGGTCCTGGGATCGAGTCCCACATCGGGATCTCTGCTCAGCGGGGGCCTGCTTCCTCCTCTCTTTCTGCCTGCCTCTCTGCCTACTTGTGATATCTCTCTGTCAAATAAATAAATAAAATTCTTAAAAAAAGTAATCTTTCCTAATCTTTAGATAAATACCAAGAAGTAGAACAGCTGGATCTATTCTGTTTTTTTGAGGAATCATCATGTTGTTTGCCACAGTGGTTGCACCAATTTATATTTCCACCAACAGTGTGAGGGTTTCCTTTTCCCTACATTCCCACCTACATTTATTATTTCTTATCTTTTTTATAATAGCCATTCTAATAGATATGAGGAGATACCTCATTTTAATTTTAATTTTAATTTTTATAAAAATTAATGACATGGAACATCTTTTAATATGCTTGTTGGCCATCTGTATGTCATTGGGCAAATGTCTATTAGATTCTCTGTCCATTTTTTCTTTTTTGGTTTTGTTTTTTAAATCCCAGTTAATTAACATACAGTGTAATATTGCATTCAGATGTACAACATAGTGATTCAACATTTCCATACAACATCCAGTGCTCATCACAAGTGAGCACCTATTTAACCCATACTTCCAACCACATCCTTTCTGTAACCATGTATTTTCTCTGTAGTTAAGAATCTCTTTCTTGGAGTGCCTCAGTAGGCTGAATGTCTGACTCTTGATTTCAACTCAGGTCATGATCAAAGGGTCATGAGATCAAGCCCTGTGTCAGGCTCCATGCTCATTGTGGAGTTTGCTTGTCCATCTTCCTTTACTCCTTCCCTCTGTTCACTCTCTCTTATAAACAAACAAATAAATAAAATAAAATCTGTTTCTTTCTTTGCCTTGATCTCTTTTCCCCCATCTTTGCTTATTTGTTTTGTTTATTAAATTCCATATATGAGTGAAATCATGTGGTATTTGTCTTTCTTTGACTGATTTATTTCACCTAGCAATAATACTCTCTAGCTCCATCCATTGCAAATGGCAAGATTTCATTCATTTTTATGACTAATACTTCATCATGTAGGGGTGCCTGGGTGGCTCAGTGTGTTAAAGCCTCTTCCTTTGGCTCAAGTCATGATCCCAGGGTCTTGGAATCAAGCTCCACATGGGGCTCTCTGCTCAGCAGGGAGCCTGCTTCCTCCTCTCTTTCTGCCAGCTTCTCTGCCTACTTGCGATCTCTGTCTATCAAATAAATAAATTTAAAAATATATTTCATTGTGTATATATTCCATCTCTTCTTTATCCATTCATTGATTAGTGTACACTTGGGCCAATACCATAATTTGGTTATTGTAGGTAATGCTGCTATAAACATCAAGGTGCATGTATACCTTCAAATCAGTATTTTTGTGTTCTTTGATAAATATCCAGCAGTGCAATTCCTGGATTGTATGGTAGTTCTATTTCTACCTTTTTGAGGAATCTTCATACTATTTTTCATACTGCATATTCTGCCCATTCTTTAATCAGTTTGTTTTATTTTTGAATTACATGATATTATATTATATATAGTATATATAATTATATATAATTACTATAATCATAACTATTATAATATAATCATTGTATTATAATTATATAAACTTATATATTTATATATGATTTATATATAAAACAAATATTTATGAATAATATCTAATTTTATATAAAATATAAAATATTATATATGATAATTATGATTATAATCATTATAATATATGATACATATATGGTTATAGTTATTATATATAATTATACCATATTATATAAGAGTTCTGCATATATTTTGGATAATAATCCCTAATTGGACCTATAATTTATAAATATCTTCTCCCATTCAGTGGTTTGTCTTTTTGTTTTAATGATGGTTTCTTTGGCTGTAAAGAATTTTTTTTTAGTTTGATATAGTTTATTTTATTTATTTTTGCTTTTATTATGCTTGCCATTTGGCATCAGGTCCACAAATACATCACAAAGATCAATGTCAAGGCTTGTTGCCCATGTTATCTATTAGGAATTTTAAGATTGCAGGCCCTAAATTCAAGTTTTAAATCAGTTTGGAGTAAATTATGTTGTATCATGTAAGATAAAGTTCCAGCGTCATTCTTACACATGTGGCTAACCAGTTTTCCCAACACCATTTATTGAAGAGATAGCTATCCTTTCTCCATTGTATATTCTTAATTTCTTTGTTATAAATTAATTATTCATATATGTGTGGATTTAGTACTGAGTCCTCTAATCTGTCCATTTTTCTATGTGTCTGTCTTTATGCAAATACCATACTCTTTTCATTACTACAACTTTGCAGTACAGTTTGAAATCAGTAAGTGTGATACCTCCAACTTTGTTTTCCTTCCCTATAATTGTTTTGGTGATTCAGAATCATTTGTGGTTCCAAACAAATTTTAGAACTATATCGTCTAGCTTTGTGAAAAATGCCATTGGAAAATGATAGGAATTGCTTTGAATTTATATATTGCTTTGCATAGTAGGGACATTTTAACAATGTTAATTCTTCTAATCTATGAGCACTGAATATATGTTTATTAATTTGTATCTTTTTCAGTTTCTTTCATCATTGTGTTTTCAGAATATAGATCTTTCACCTTTCAGAGTATAATTTGGTTAAAATTATTCCTAGGTTTTTTTTATTTTTGATGCAATTACAAATGGGATTATTTTATTAATTTATCTGTATGGTAGCTCATTATTAGTGTATAGGAATTTCAGAAATATCTGTATTTAGAATTTGTATCCTATAACTTTACTGACTTCATTTTTTAGTTCTCTAGATTTTGTTTTATTTTGTTTTGGTATATATTTCAGGATTTTCTAAAATAGTATCTCATCATCTGTAAATAGAAGCAGTTTTACTTCTTCCTTTTTTTTTTTTTTTAATTTTTTATTTTTTATAAACATATATTTTTATCCCCAGGGGTACAGGTCTGTGAATCACCAGGTTTACACACTTCACAGCACTCACCAAAGCACATACCCTCCCCAATGTCCATAATCCCACCCCCTTCTCCCAACCCCCCTCCCCCCAGCAACCCTCAGTTTGTTTTGTGAGATTAAGAGTCACTTATGGTTTGTCTCCCTCCCAATCCCATCTTGTTTCATTTATTCTTCTCCTAACCACTTAAGCCTCCATGTTGCATCACCAGTTCCTCATATCAGTGAGATCATATGATAGTTGTCTTTCTCTGCTTGACTTATTTCGCTAAGCATGATATGCTCTAGTTCCATCCATGTTGTCGCAAATGGCAAGATTTCATTTCTTTTGATGGCTGCATAGTATTCCATTGTGTATATATACCACATCTTCTTGATCCATTCATCTGTTGATGGACATCTAGGTTCTTTCCATAGTTTGGCTATTGTGGACATTGCTGCTATAAACATTCGGGTGCATGTGCCCCTTTGGATCACTACATTTGTATCTTTAGGGTAAATACCCAATAGTGCAATTGCTGGGTCATAGGGCAGTTCTATTTTCAACATTCTGAGGAACCTCCATGCTGTTTTCCAGAGTGGCTGCACCAGCTTGCATTCCCACCAACAGTGTAGGAGGGTTCCCCTTTCTCCACATCCTCGCCAGCATCTGTCATTTCCTGATTTGTTGATTTTAGCCATTCTGACTGGTGTGAGGTGATATCTCATTGTGGTTTTGATTTGTATTTCCCTGATGCCGAGTGATATGGAGCACTTTTTCATGTGTCTGTTGGCCATCTGGATGTCTTCTTTGCAGAAATGTCTGTTCATGTCCTCTGCCCATTTCTTGATTGGATTATTTGTTCTTTGGGTGTTGAGTTTGCTAAGTTTTTTATAGATTTTGGAAACTAGTCCTTTATCTGATATGTCGTTTGCAAATATCTTCTCCCATTCTGTCAGTTGTCTTTTGATTTTGTTCACTGTTTCTTTTGCTGTGCAAAAGCTTTTGATCTTGATGAAATCCCAATAGTTCATTTTTTCCCTTGCTTCCCTTGCCTTTTGCGTTGTTCCTAGGAAGATGTTGCTGCGGCAGAGGTCGAAGAGGTTGCTGCCTGTGTTCTCCTCAAGGATTTTGATGGATTCCTTTCGCACATTGAGGTCCTTCATCCATTTTGAGTCTATTTTTGTGTGTGGTGTAAGGAAATGGTCCAATTTCATTTTTCTGCATGTGGCTGTCCAATTTTCCCAGCACCATTTATTGAAGAGGCTGTCTTTTTTCCATTGGACATTCTTTCCTGCTTTGTCGAAGATTAGTTGACCATAGAGTTGAGGGTCTATTTCTGGGCTCTCTATTCTGTTCCATTGATCTATGTGTCTGTTTAGTGTCAGGATATAAAATCAATGCACAGAAATCAGTTGCATTTCTCTACACCAACAGCAAGACAGAAGAAAGAGATATTAAGGAGTCAATCCCATTTACAATTGCATCCAAAACCATAAGATATCTAGGAATAAACCTAACCAAAGAGACACAGAATCTATACTCAGAAAACTATAAAGTACTCATGAAAGAAATTGAGGAAGACACAAAGATACTTCTTCCTTTTTGATTTGGATGCATTTTTTTTCTTTTTCTTGTCTGATTTCTGCAAGCTAGGACTTCCAATACAATGTTGAATAAAAGTGGCAAAAGTGGGCATCATTGCCTTGTTCCTGGAACTTAAAGGAAAAACTTTTAGGCTTTCACTATTAAGTATGATGTTAGCTGTGGGTTTTTCATATTTGACCTTTATTATGTTGAGTTACAGTCTCTCTGTATTGGCTTTGTTGAAAGTTTTTACCATAAATTGATGTTGAATTTTGTCAAGTGCTTTTTCTGCATCAATTGAAATGATCATGTGATTTTTTCAGAAAATGATCAAATGATTTTTTCATTTTTGTTAATATGTTATATTACATTGATTGATTTGTGGATGTTGAACCATCCTTTCTATCCCTGGAATAAATCCCACTTGATCACGGTGTATGATCCTCTCAAGGTGTCATTGAATTTGGTTTGCCAATATTTTATTGAGGATTTTGCATCTATATTCATCAAGGATAGTGGCCTATACTTTTTTTCTTCTTTTTTTGGTGTATCTTTGGTTTTGGTATTAAGGTAATGCTGGCTTTATAAAATGAGTTTGGAAACATTCTGATTTTTAGAAAAGTTTCAGAAGGAAAGATATTAAATATCTGAATATATGGTAGACTTTTATTAGATGGGAATTTTTGCCTTATTGATTCAACATGCCCGAAAGAAACATTCCTGGTTTATCAATATCGTTTATCTTTTCAAAGAATCAGCTCTTAGCTTCATCAATCTTTTCTGTTGTCTTTTAATTATTCCCATTTTATTTATTTCTGCTCTTTTATCATTTCTTTTTTTCTACTAACTTTGGGTTTTGTTCTTTTTTTTATAGTTCTAGATGTAAAGCTAAATTGTTAAATTGAATTTCTCTTGTTTCTTGAGGTAGTCTTGTATTGTCCTGAACTTCCTTTTTAGAATAATTTATGTTGTATCCCATAGTTTTTATATGTTGTATTCCTGTTTTCATTTCTGTCTAGGTATTTTTTTGTTGTTCCTCTGATTTTTTGATAATCCATTGTGTTTAGTAGCATGTTTTTTATCCCCACATTATTATGATTTTTTCCCAGTTTTATTCTTCTAATTGACTTTTACTTTCACAGCACTATTGTCAGAAAAGATGCTTGATATGATTTCCATCATCTTAATTTAATTATTCTTGTTTTGTGGCCTAACCTGTGTCCCATGTGTCATTCCGTGAGAAGAATGTATATTATCTTGTTTTTTAATTGAATGATCTGTTATGTCTATTAAGTCCATCTGGCCTAATGTATCATTTAAGGATGATGTATTCTTTTAATTTTCTGTTTGATGTATCCAATGACTTAAGCTGAGTGTCAAAGTTCCCTGTTATTATCATGTTCTTGTCAATTTCTCTCTTTAGGTTTGTTAATATTTGTATTATATATCTTTTAAAAGAATTATTTATTTGTTTTTAGAGAAAGAGAGAGTAGAGTATACAGGAGTGAAGGAGGGACAGAGGGGGAAGGAGAGAGTCGGAGAGAGTCTCTAGCAGACTCCCTGCTGAGATTGAACAGATGTAGGGCTTGATTCTATGGCCTTAAGATCATGAGCTGATTCTTCTCCTACCCACTTAAGCCCCCATGTTGCATCACCACTTCCTCATATCAGGGAGATCATATGATAGTTGTCTTTCTCTGCTGGACTTATTTCGCTAAGCATGACCTGTACCCCTGGGGATAAAAATAAATGTTTATAAAAAATAAAAAATAAAAAAAAAATAAAAAATTTAAAAAGATCATGAGCTGAGCCAAAGCCAAGTTAGATGCTCAACCAAATAAGCCATCCAGGTGTCCCTGATGTATACAATTTGGTTCTATGTTGGATGCATATATATTTTTAAATGTTATATCTTCTTATTGGATTGGGCTATTTATTGTTATGTAATGCCCTTCTTTGTCTTTTATTACAGTCTTTGTTTTAGTGTCTATTTTGTCCAATCTGAGTATAGCTATACCAACTTTCTGTTTCTATTTGCATGGAATATCTTTATATGTCTTTATTTTCAGTTTGTGTGTGTTTTTAATTCTTGGTAAGTGTTTTGTAAAGCATATATAAATGGGTCCTTTCTAAAAAGTTTTTACCCATTCAGTCAGTGTAAGTCTTTTGATTGAAGAACATAGTGCACTTGCAGTTAAAGTAATTATTGATAAGTATGTACTTATTATCATTTTGTTAATTATTTTCTGGTTTTGTAGTTTCTCTCCTGTTTCTTTTTCTTTGTGGTTTGATGACTTTCTTGTGTTATGTTTGGGTCCCTTTCTCATTTGTTTTTGTTTTTGCATTATCCTTATTGTCAGATTTGCACATAATGCCCTATGTATATAACCACCAGTTTTAAGTTGCTAAGAACTTAAATTTGAGCACTTACCAAACTTCACATTTTTCCTCCTCCTCCCCCCATGCTTTGTGTTTTTGATATCATATTTTATATATTTATTATGCATTTATTAACTAATGTATTTTTTGCTAATTTTGCTGCTTTGGTCTTTTAACCTTCATATTTGGTTTATAAATGATTGATCTACTATATTTACTATATATTTAACTTTTCTATTGAGATTTTAACTGTTTTTTTAAGAGGTGAAGAGGAAGAGGGGGAGAAAGAATATTAAGCAGGTTCCACACCCACTGTGGATCCCAAGGTGGAGCTCAGTCTCACAACTCTGGGATCATGACCTGAGCAGAAATCAATAGTTGGAGGCTTAACCAACTGAACCACCCAGATGCTGTGAAATTTTTACTTTTGTAAAATCATTATCTGTGCCACTACTTTTCACTTAAATGTCTCTTTAACATTTTTAGTAGGGCTGATATGGTGGCAATAAACACTTTTATGGTCTGCTTATCAGAAAAATCCTTACTCTCCCCTTCAATTTTGAATCCTTGCTGGGTAAAGAATTCTTGGTTGGAAGTTTGGAAGTTTTTTTTCCTTTGAACATTTTGAATATGTCATATTACTCCATTTTAGCCTGTATATTTTTTTTTTTCTGAAAAAAAAATAGCTTATAGCTTTATGGGGTTGCCCTTTTCTTGCTGCTTTTAAAATTATTTCTTTAATTTTTACCGTGTTGATTATAACATGTCTTAGTGTGGATCTCTTGGGGATCTTTTTATTTGGATTTCTATGGGATTTCTGAACATGGATGTCCATTTCATCCAGATGAGAGATATTTTTAGCCATTAATTCTTCAAATAAGTTTTATGATCTTCTATTTTTTCCTTCTGTGACCCCTATAATATGAATGTTGTTATAGTAGGTGTTGTCCTAAAAGTCCCTTTAAGTACTTTGCTTTTGTAATTTTTTTCTTTGCCAATCTATTTGTGTAAATTCCATTTTTTGTCCACCTCTCTGATTTGTCCTTCTGCTTCATTCAGTCTGCTGTTGGACTCCTTTAATATACTTGTCATTTCATTTATTGTGCTCTTCAGGGCTGTAACTTCCACTTGTTATTTTAAAAATATTTTTTATTTCTTCATTGAAGTTCTTATTATGCTCATTCTTCTCTAAAGTTTAGGTATCATTTTTAAGACCATGATTTTTAACTCTTGATTAGGTAGGTGACTTATCTCTGTTTCATTAAGGACTTCTATGTGGTTTTATCTTTTTATTTTATTTGAAATATATTTCTGTCTTCTCATTTTGCCTGACTCTCCTTGTGTTTAATTGTACATTGCCCCCATTTCTGTCTGTGCTGCCATGAACTGCAGCATCCTGGGTTGTGCATCCAGCAGCAACACTCCCAGGCCCTGGCATGTCTCTGCCCTTTGTTCTCCTAAAACTGCCAGCTGCCCCAAGTTCCCATGTGTGCCCACACAGCTCCAGGTTTCAGTCTGGGGGGGGTTGCCCTAAAGTCCCTTCCACACTGCTACTGGTCTGTGAGTCTGTACCCGGTCTCCAACATGGGAGGTTTTTGCATTGGCTGTGCAAGATCTGAAGGCTCCCTCCCCCTTTCATTTATCTTCCAATATCTGTCTGCAGATTCATGGATCCCTGCTTCATACCTTGAGACCAACTGTCTGAAATACTGTTTGTAGATATCCAGATATATCTTTTTACACCACAGGCTGATTTCGTGGGTGTTCAGAATGGTCTGGAAGATATCCAACTCAATTCAGAGGACTGCTTGAAATAAGGTCTCTTACTCCTCTGCCATCTTTGCCCCCTCTCCAACAATTTGTAGTACTTTTATAGCAGATATATGTAACTTACTATTTGATCTTCCTGGACAGAGGAATCCCTGACAGCAATCAAGGTGGTTCTCTATTTGTTCCCTTTTAATACCTTGCTTGGTCCTAAATAGACTATTTCTTAAGTTTTTCCTAATGCCATCTATATTGATGAAAAAGAGAAGAAACATCAACCTATTTGTAGATCCTAAGTATTGTGTCTTGTTTTGCTCAGTAAGACAATCACAAGAAAAGCGTGTAAATAAAATTTGTCTCCCCAATTAATATAAACCAATTATGTATGTAATAAAGGAAACTTTTACATATTAAATATGTGGAGTTTTGGAATTACTACTATGGAAAGGAAAACCTCATTTCTGATTAAAAAAAAAAGGAGGAGAGTGAGAGAGAATTATTTGTTAAAAACCAAATTACTACTTCAATGATGGAATGAGGAATTGATAATAGGTTTGGGGAACACAATATACTGTAAGAGTTATCAACATTATCAGTGTCCTTGTCATTACTGTCTAACCATTGATCATTATCCCTAATCTTATTTGAACTATAAGTAGACTTTACCATGATTCATCAATCATTCCACCTTGACACACTGTCTTCATTTGACTTTCAGAAAACTTCTTGATTTTCTTCATTTCAAATTAATGGCTGATTTTCATGTCTTTTACTGCTTTTTCTTCATCTTGCTGACATCTTAAAGCTGGTGGTTTCTGGCACTCAATCTTGATTCTCTTTCCTCCTATAAAATTCACACTTCTGTGTTTTATAAAGTCTTATAACTTTAAGTATTATCTGTATGCAAGCAACTGCCTAATGTGCATCTCTAGCACAGACATTTCTTTACATGGATGTACAGAAAAATTCACAAAATGATATTACAACAACTAAATAATTTTTTAAGTTAGTATTTATTATTCACTTGATGTTTTTCTTTCTTTTTCATTAAATTTTTTCTTTTAATAGTTCTGTGTGCATAATTTATAATGAATATTCTATACTTTAGAACATACTTAATGTTCTATATTTTAGAATGTTCCAAACTTCCGAATGAGTGTTTTATAAATAAGCGATGCCTGCTTTTTTAAAAAACTTTTTTAGATGTAGATTTATTGCAACATTGATATATTTGAATTTATTATTTTCCTGTCTTATCTTGCATCTTCTATTGAATATGCTTCGATGTCCTTCCATCATTGCAATATCTTCCTTTTGATTGTCAGAGTATTTTTAATCTATTTTTTTGTGCTAGTTATAAAGTTTTACATTCTATTTTTAATCTTTATAGCCATTGTAGACATTTTATCATTATTTTTAGGTCATCAGAGTCTAAGATTAATCAATATTTTTACTAATATCCCTTAATGCAAAAATGAAGGAGAAATAAAGAACTTCTCAGGCAACAAAAACTGAGGCAGTTTTTGCCAGCATATATGACTTATGAAAAGGCTCAAAATTCTTCAGAAAGAGGGAATATAAAACAGGTTAAATGTGTTTCAATTGGAATTGGCTTCACAGAATACTTTTCTTCTATCTTCAAATAATTTGATATAACATGTTATTAGTGTTTTACATATTGTCATTACGTTCCTGTTTTCCTCCCTTATAATAACAAACTGATGAGCTCCGTTTTCCTATAACCATTAACTAGAGCTGCAATCTATTCAGATAGTTAAAACTTTTTTAAAGATTTTATTTATTTATTTGAGAGAAAGATCACAAATAGGCAGAGAGGCAGGCAGAAAAAGGGGAGAAGCAGGCTCCCTGCTGAGCAGAGAACCCAATGTGGAGCTCGATCCTAGAACCCTAAGACCATGACCTGAGCCGAATACAGAGACTTAACTCACTGAACCACCCAGGTGCCCCAGTTAAAACTTTTTTAAAGTTTTTATTTAAATTCCAGTTAGGTAACATATGATGTAATATTAGTTTCAGGTGTACAATTTGGTGATTTAGCATTTCCATATAACACCTGCTGCTCATCACAAGTGCACTGCTTCATCCCCATCACCTATTTAACCCAACCTCCTCCCCTCCCCTCTGTTAACAATCAGTTTTTTCTCTATAATTGAAAGTCATTTATTGCTTTACTGCCTTCTCTTTTTTCCCTTCACTCATTTGTTTTGTTTTTTTAAATTCCACATATGAGTGAAATCACATGGTGTTTATCCTTCTCTGACTGACCTACTCACTTAGAATAATACTTTCTAGCTCCAACCATATTGTTACAAATGGCAAGATTTCATTCGTTTTTATGGCTGAGTATACGTGTGTGTGTGTGTGTGTGTGTGTGTGTGTGTGTGTGTGCGCGCGCGCATATATTTATAGTCTCACCTCTTTTTTATCCATTTCATCGGTCAGTGGACATTTGGGCTCTTTTTCTGATTTGGCTGTCATAGATAATACTGCTATAAACATCGGGGTACCTGTATCCCTTTGAATTGGTATCTTTGTATTTTTGGCTAAATGCCTTGTACTGCAATTACTGGACTATAAGGTAGTTCTAGTTTTAACTTTTTGGGAAACCCCCATATTATTTTCCACAGTGGCTGCACCGTTTGCATTCAAATTAACAGTGCAAGAGGGTTCCCCTTTCTTCATATCTTTGCCAACACCTGTTGTTTCCTTTATTGTTGATTTTAACCACTCTGACAGATGTAAGGTGAAATATAGTTGTAGTTTTGATTTCTATTTCCCTGAAGATCAGTGATGTTGAACATCTCTTCATGTGTATGTACTCTGGAAAAATGCCTGTTCATGACTTCTGCCTATTTTTTATGAGTGTGTGGAGTTTGATTAATTCTCTATAGGTTTTGGATACTAACCCTACATTGGATATGTTTTGCAAATATCTTCTTCCCTTCCATAAGTTTCCTTTTAGCTCTTTTGATCCTTTACTTCATTGTGAAAAGCTTTTTATTCTGATGAAGTCCTAAAGGTTAACTTTTGCTTCTGTATCCCTTGTCTCAGGGACATATCTAGTAAGAAGTTGCTATGGCTGATGTCAAAGAAGTTACTGCCGTGTTTTCCATGATTTTAATGGTTTCTTGTCTCATATTTAGGCCTTTAATCCACTTTGAGCTTATTTTTGTGTATGGTGTAAGAAAATCATCCAATACATTCTTTTGTGTTTCTGTCCAGTTTTCACAATATGATTTGTTGAAGAGACTTTTTCCCATATTTTCAGATAGTCTTTCCTGTTTTGTTGAAGATTACTTGATTATAGAGTTGTGGGTTCATTTCTGGGTTTTTTATTCTGTTCCATTGATCTATGTGTCTATTTTTGTACCAGTCTTGTGTAGCTCACTGTTTAACATTAAATAATAATATTGTTTCAGAATACTATAGCTGCAACAAAGGAGGAAAAAATATGAGGGCTAACATTATTTTCTTCAACCCAAAAGAATGCTTTGTAGTATAGGATTTCAATTAAATTACTAAACTTCTTAGTGAAATAAATATATATCCTCCACATTCAAAGTCATTATATTTAAACATTCTTTTATAAACAAATTCTCCTCAGCAGTTCTGAAAATGTTTGAATTCAGAACATTGTCATAATGAAGGTGCTGGAATTGAAGCAATGTTGCATACTACATTCCACTCCCCAATTATCTCTGCTACTTTTTTTTCTGTCAATTTTAATTTCATCGTGGCTGAACTACAAAACGGTGTGAAGACTAAGCAGATGGTTGTCACAAACAGAGGGACGCAATTTATGGGAGATTTTCCAATTTGGTAGTAGAAAAAGGAATTAGTCAACAAACTCATTTTATTGTTCATGCGTATTATGCACCAAACCTTTCTTACAACATGTGGAAAATAATCCTATTTGTGAACCTGAACACCTTATAAAACATTTAACTGAATTATGATGTCATTTTGCAAGTAGCTAGTAATTTTCAGAGTACTGCAATGATTTTCTTATTAATAATAAAAAGAAATATATATATATACACACACATACACACACACATATATACACATATACAAAATGATTAATTAAGAAATAAGTTTATGCTGGGCGCCTGGGTGGCTCGGTGGGTTAAGCCGCTGCCTTCGGCTCAGGTCATGATCTCAGGGTCCTGGGATCGAGTCCCACATCGGGCTCTCTACTCAGCAGGGAGCCTGCTTCCTTCTCTCACTCTCTATCTGCCTGCCTCTCTGCCTACTTGTGATCTCTGTCTGTCAAATAAATAAAATCTTAAAAAAATAATCTTGTGTTAAAGAAATAAGTTTATGCTTTTATTTTGTATTGTTAGGCAGTCTTTACCTTGAACTGAATTGTGGTCTATTCAAATGAATTTTAGGAGAAAATATTTATATTTTTTGTGTTGTGGGGGGAGTATTTGAGTGTTTTTCTCTTTTTCTTAGGTTGACTGTTTCCTTAATGTGAATGGATTCATATGTTGAATTCAAACTTGGTAACAAGAAGAGGAGGTGAGGGAGAAAATCTATTTTTCAAGTCCAGAAAGAAATGCTATACTAAGTTTTGTATTTTATGAATTCTGAGAAATTGCATATGCTTTAGCATAGAAGGGTATTTCCAAATTGCATTGGTTCAGAGAGATTTCTGACATATAAATAAGCCTTAGGAAATGAAAGCTACTCAATTTTGAAATCGCCTATGTTATTTTCATTAAGTATATTAATTTAAGTTTAACATACAATAGATAGAAACTTAAAGTATGGAACTAAATCACAGAATGTAGGGCCACTTTAATCACAAGCCAATCATTAGGCTCACCTGAATGTTAATAAGGACCTCCAGACTCCTATCTCTTTTCCTTTAGATAAACTTAAACGAGAAACCACTGAGAAATAGTTTTATCTCATTTACTCTAAGGAGAGTCATGATACAATTCTTGAGGAAGATATAGGATTATAATATAAATAAATTCACCTGAAAAGAGGAAACAATACATTTATAAAGTATGTGGCTGAATTTTTTTACTTAGTTTTTTAAATATAAAACCAAATATAGCATTTATCTTTTTGATATTCATTGTATTGTCAATTTTCAGAGCCTATTAAAAATGTACAGGTCATACTTAATACTACCTACCAAAATATTAAAAGTGACATAAAAGTATATGAATAAAAGTATAGAAGGAGATTATATATATATATATATATATATATATATGGCACTCAAATTCATTTTGGAATATATCTTATTGGTTTAAATACAAGGCAATGTTAACTTCTATTTTTTTTTTAGTAGAACAGAGTAGTTTAAAATACACAAATACCTCCACCATGAATAATTTAAAAAGTTGGGTGAACTGTAAAAAAAAAAAAAAGTTGAATTTTAAAAAATTATCTGTTTATAAGCATGAGAAAGTTACTGAAGCAACCAGGATGAGAAAGACCAATATTATCAAGAAGGGAGGACCAGACAGTTGACCCCAAATTTTGTTTTTCGTTTTCCTGGGGATAGCATTTGCCAATTCTGGGTACAGAGCAAAAGACTGAGAATCCAGGCTTTCCCAGGCAAAGCTGCTTCTGAAAGACATTGAAACCATCAGAACTTCTGGTAGAATTATAGAGAGAATTATAAAACTAAAGATAGTAGGAGACTGAGTCTACATGGCCACCCTTAGGGTGAAGATTTCCCACACTCATAAGAGATCATAGTATTCAGATATCTTAGGGTTCCCTTCCACTCGTGACAAAATGAGTATTTTTTCAGAAGTTGTTCTCAGACGGACTCTCTGAGCATTCAATAACAAGGTGTTGGCAATTTGATAATTGGTATTGTATTAGATTGCTGGGGCTGCTATAGCAAAATACCAAAACCTGGGTTCCTTAGACAATAGAAATTTATTAGCCTATAATTCTGGAGGTTAGAAGTTCAAGACCAAGGTGTCAGGAAGGTTGTTCTTGCAGAGGAAAAAAAAAAGTGCATTCCATTTTCTAGCTTCTAATAGTTTGCTAAAAATCTTTGGCATTTCTTGGGTTATAGATCCATCATTTTGATCCCTGCCTTCACATTCCCACAGCATTCTCCCTGTGTGCATATCTGTTTCTGTGTCCAAATCCCTTATTTTACAAGAGCATCAGTTATACTGGATTACAGTCCAATCAAATTTGATTACCTATAAAAGGGCCTTATTCCCAAATAAGGTCATTTTCTGAGGTACTGGGGGTTAGAATATCAAAAATTTGGGGGTGCACACAATTTGATCCATAATGGGGTGCCTCGTTTCCAGGGATGTCATAAGTAACTCTGACTTCTCAACATTTTTTTCTGCAAAATTTCTGACAATATCAATATCTTGCCAATATAGGTGATTTGGCACTACTCACTTCTGTTTTGATAATTATTACGTCTTATTATTTAGTTTTGTTGCAGAGATTGTCTATGGATTTTATTATGCCTATTTGCACTTGTAGAAAATATTTTGAGATTCAGCAACTATACTACTACCATTTTGCTGTTAGCTTCCTAATAATACTCAATATTTTGATTTTTTTTAGTTTTGGTAATCATATTCTTTATTTCTAGAAAAATTTCAACCACTTTCTTCTTTATCATTTTTCTGTCTTCAGTTCTCTCTATAACTAATAGAGAAATACCTTTGGGAAATCCTTATAATCATTGGTTTAGATGCACTTGGATTATCTTTTCTGTCTGTAACTTTTTACCTATATTTTCCTCATCTTCATTTCTCCTCACTGTCTTCATATAGATTTAATACTTTCTGTTTCTTAGGTCATTATCCTCTCTTCAGTTTGTCAAGACCATAATTTATTTCCTATTTTCAGTTACTGTATTTTTATAATTTTTGGATGAATCTTTTTAAAGCTTACCTACTTGTTAATTCAAAACCTCTAACAGATGTTATAATTCTTTCTAAAATTTTAGATTTTTGATCATACTTCATTTAACAACTTTTCAGATATTATACTCCAATTTTCTTGGATGTGTTTTTTGTTGTTGTTGTTGTTTGTTTGTTTGTTTGTTTTGGAATCTTGAATTTACATCTCATTGCATAGAATTTATTTAAAAAAAATATTTACTTACTTATTTTAGAAAAAAGAGAGAGAACAAAGGGAGGGGCAAAAGGAGATAGAGAGAAGCAGACAGGAGCCCAACATGGGGCTCAGTCCCCCCACCCTGAGATCATGACCTTAGCTGAAACCAAGGTTCAAATACTCAACTGACTGAGCCACCCAGACACCACCCCCAACCCCAGTATAGAATTTCTTGATGAATTTTGTAATTTTTGCTTGAGATACATACTTATGTGAAGAGTTTTCTTTGTGTGTTTAATAGGTTTTATCAGTTACTTCATTCCAAGGTCTTTGGAATTCATGTCTCCAAATTAAATCTTGTGTTAACAACTATAGATCAGAACCTGGTTCTGTCTCCAACCTTCAATGTGTGCCTCTGATTCTTCTTTTCCAGATATAAGGAACTGTAAATTTTCTGTTGAATCCTGGGTGAATGGGTAACAACAATTTCTTTCCTGTTTATGAGTCAGACATGTAACATCACTCCTTACCTCAAACATGAAGGACAGTGTCATTTTTCTGACATTGGAGGTTTGTACTTGACTCTAGAATTCAAGCATAAAAACACAAGTTTGTAAAGCCTGCACCTTATGCCAGCTTTTAAAGGACCTCGTGACTTCAATGCCAACTCAGAAGCCTGACTTTCCTTTCAAAATAGGTTTGCAGAGAATTCATTTTTTTACACATTGACATTTATTTAAATAGTTTTTTTTTAATTACCTCTCATAAGTTTGAAGCAGATTTTCAAGTTTCAATGCTACCATCTTGTCTCAAAATTCCAAGAATATTTAGGGTATTATAAAGGCACTCACTAGTCAGTAACCAAGCATAGAGATCTTTCTTTTAAAAGTTAGCCCAATTAACTGCAGCTTTATTTTTTAGCCCATTTGTGAGAGCTAATCAAGTCAGTTTGTCTTCTCACATATACCATGTATCTTAAATTCTGGTCCTATATCTATTTCCCTAGTTCACCAAAGCTCAGAATGGCCATTGTATTCTTTCAGTTAACTTAAAAATGAAGTTATCCCTATCTTCCTCTTGAGAAGATAATGAGTTTGTGAAGACAGAGGATAAACACCTTACTTCCAAAGTAGACACTGTAAGGATGAACAAATATCTTTCTTCTCTAGGTCACTTGGCAGATGGATCACCACATGCCTCCTAAGTATTCCTCCTATGATTAATTAGTCACTTGGCACAACGAAAGATGACTTAGTCATAATTTCAGGAATGAAACCCCTACGACACCATTCTTATAATTAGGTAACAAAAAGGTCACAGTTCACAAATCTGGCTCCAGGTGAATTTTCATTAAAAATTTTATAAACTTGATAGTATTAATAAGTTTATGAAAGTATTACGATCCTGAATTATAATTCATGAGAGGTGAGAGTTTCATAATTTTAAATAGTATGTTTAAAAAATTAAGATGCATGTATATGGCTATCAGTTATTATCATCATACAAATATAGTTTTTCATATATTATAATTTTAATACTTTAAACTTTATATAAAATATGAAAAGTTTAGAATAATTTATCCTAAGATTACACTGTGGCAAATCAGTGGCAGTATCTTCCAAGGTAATCAGAAATGTCAGGTTTAATTTTAACATGCTTGAAGCATTTATTTAACCATCTGCCACTGCCACAACACACAAAAAAAACGTGGATATCAGTAAAACACACAAGGTAAGAACAAACCTTCAATAAAATGTTACTATGCGGTTTCAAAAATATATTCTAGGCTGACTTTACTCTAAATCATGGTAGTATACAACTGTGGGAACTCATAAGCAAAAAGCATACTAATATTGAACTAAAGCCCATGGCACATATATCAGAATTGTTGGCTAGAAAAGAAACACACAAGTTCTTTTGTTTATATTTTGGCCCTGAAAACCTACTGTACTTAGTCATATACTCCTGAAAATTCACATCAGTCATAGGACAGACCAAATCTTCTCAGTTTCTATAAATGCAGACACTGTGTCAAATCATTTATTTTCATGCTAATGTTCCCCAAAAAATATTTAATGGAAAAATGATTTGTAGCATGCTGATAGGCATTAGAGATGTTCCCATTATCTTAGCAAAATTGCTGGCCAGAAATGTCTAATTTAACTGAATCCACTTATGGAATTTAATTTCATAGTAAATAATTTTAATATTTTGATTTGCACCCATATTGTACAAAACAAAATGAAAAACAATGGAAACCAGTTAAGACCATTATTTATTTAACAAAATATAGATTAGTATTATACTACTTTTAGAAATAAAGAATGGCATCTTAATTTTTGCATTTAAAATACCATGCAAGAGTATGAGTATATCACATACTGGACTTCACATTTGACCTTTATATAAAACTATGGTAAGGATCACTTTTGTAAAAATATCTGAAAACTATTTCAATTTTCTTAAAAGCTTCTTAATATTTTGATATTTAATCAGTCCTTGCATTATTTGCAAGATTATTCATCTGTTTGCACCGACTGTAATTGTATTTAACTGTTAAGCTATAACTCTTTAACCACACAATAACTGTGACTGTTTAACCATACAATATAATCAGGCATAGACTGTGCCATTGCTGTATTGGCTATTTATTTGTCTCTCAATTTCAAACTGCTGAGGTTGCAAGTCTCAAGCTGTATTTGTCAGTCTGTCTTGCGAGGGGCTTTCTTCAGGCACCACCAATAGGAAATAGTGGTAGGAAATCACAAGGCAGAAAGAAGAATGAAACGTTTGTGTTTTCTCTCAATAAATATGAACGTTACTGGAGGTCATCTTGTGGCAACAGGAAGAATGAGGTAAGTTTGGAATCCTGCAGCCTGAGCAGAGGCAGCACACCTGTTAACACCATAGCTCTTGTCACCAATGCATTTTTTGGGGTGGATCCAAAGCCAAACTTAACGAAGTCTCTAAAATAAAGCAGCAGTTGCAGGCTTGTGGGTTCCAGAAGGAGTGTGGCAGTTTCTCAACATTACCTTTCTTTTGCTCATCCAGTGATCCTTTGTTTTGTCTTTGCTTTTGTAGCCTCTCCAACAACTTTAGGACCTTTTTTTTTTTTTTTTTCCTGGATTGAATTCTGGCTGTTTGAAATTAATGGAATGATTTCTGTTATTTTGACTGTGCACACTGACACAGGACTGAAATGTTGATCATGGGGGGCAGGGATATATTCTCCTATGAAGATAGTGGTGCTAGACTCTAATTTTTAAGTGATTTTGAGAATATTGTAGTGTAAAGATTACTTCTGTTTCTCCCAAACAAAGGTACTTTGGGAGCCAATTTGATGACATTCTTAGGCATCGGGAATGCCCTTTAGTCTGAGGTAGAGGTTATCATAGCCAAATCATTTCTGGAAAGGTGGGTGTTTTGAACTGAATCATGTTTCCCTAAAATTTAGATGTCAAATCCTTAACCCCTAGTTCCTCAGAACATGACTGTATTTGGAGATAAGGCCTTTATAGAGGTAATTCAGATTGAATGAGGTCATACAGTTGGCTCTAATCCAAAATGCCTGGTGTCATGCCTGGTGTTAAGAAGAGACCAGGACATACAGAAAGAGACTACAGGGAATGTGAACCCACAGAGAAAAGGACATATGAGGGCACAATGAGAAGGCAGCCATCTGCAAAGTGGGAGAGGCCTCAGTAGAAACCAAACCTGCCAACACCTGATCTTGTACTTTCAGCTTCCAGGGGTGTAAGAAAATAAACTTATGTTGTTTAAACCATCCAGTCTGTGCTATTTTATTATAGCAGTCCAATCAGACTGAGAAACAAGGTAAAATTAGGTAAATAGGTTTCTTCATTGTGCCAATCTCCATTGTGATTTTTTTCAATGAGATTATTGCCATTTTTTTCCCCCAAACTACTCACTCACCTCTTTTTCTTCACAGAACAGCTCACAAATCTGGTATCAGCAGAACATGCTTTACAAATCTCAACACTGTGCGTTTTGCTCTTTGTCTCATTTCTTCCCTCTATCCCCAAGTTTACAATTTCCTTAATAAGACATTTAGGGCTATGACTCTTGAATCCGGACAGCACTGTTTTACATCTTTTCATAATTGTAGCTATAGATATCATATTTAAAGTCCTAATACATACTTCTCAGACAGTTTCTCCATCAGCTCCTCTTCAAAGGTGAATTTCCATCTGTGGGCATGACTTCATGGCTCCCTTATCTCCGTGATATATACCATAACGAAATCAGAAATTAACTAGAAGTCTCGAAGGAAACAAAGGGACATATTTCAACATGATGTCAGTACACTTGAATCTCCAAAACGTATAAATGTTTTGTCTAAGTCCAACATATAATGTCCTCACAGGTTTGGAAGATTCATTAAATTTTGTTTTCTTTCTTCTTCTTTTTTTTTTTTTTTAAATAAAGAATAGTGCATTTGTTTTTATTGCTGTGTAACAAATTTTCCCTAAACTGTCAGTGTTTATTTTTGCACAGCCATTATAAGCTGGAAAATTGGAATCAGCTTAGCTGGTAATTGGGCAACAGAGTTTCTTGTGAAGTTTTAGTCCAGATGTTGGCCAGAGCTGTAGTCCTCTGAAGGACCAATGAGGGCTGGAGGATCTTCTTCCTAACTCATGTGGCTGCTCGTAGGATGGTTAGTCCCTCATTGGCTGGTCTCCAGAAATCTCAATTCCTTACCATGTGTACTTCCCATTGCATGAGATCTAGCTTTTCCAGAACCAAGATCCAAGAGGGAGGAATAAGCCAAAATGTCTTTAATGACCTACCCTTGTAAGTGACATGCCATTACTTCTGGCATATTCTATTGGTCATAGAGACCAGCCCTGATGCAAGGTGAGAGGGGACTGACTATACAAGAGTGTGTATACTAGGAGGTCAGGACCACTGGGGCCGTCTTGGAGGTTAGCTACTACAATAGAAAAATGTAAAGTAAGTTGTCAAATTAAATTTTTTAAAAGACTTTATTTGTTTATTTGACAGAGACACAGCTAGAGAAGGAACACAAGCAGGGGGAGTGGGAGAGAGAGAGAGGCAGGCTTCCCAAGGAGCAGGGATCCTGACATGGGGATTGATCTCAGGTCCCCACAATCATCTGAGCTGAAGGCAGATGCTTAATGACTGATCTACCCAGGTGCCCATCAAACTAAATTTTGACATAAATTATTTATGTCTTCCTTAGGTTTTTACTTTAAATATCTTGTCAATATAATCTATCTCTTAGGATTTTAGTTCTATGATTCTTGATAGTTTTAAGTTTCATGAGCTATTCCAATAATTTTATAACCACAATGAATATTAAGGAAGTCGTGCTTGATACCTCAGCTAAACTGGGTTGTTCAGTTGGTGGTTAAGTGTCTAGCTCTTGATTTCAACTCAGGTCATGATCTCAAATTTGTGAGAATGAGCCCTGCATCAGGCTCCACACTGGGCATGAAGCCTGCTTAAAATTCTATCTCTCCCTTACCCTTTTTCTCCTCCTTCCTCCCACCAACGTCTCTCTCTCTCTCTTCCTTCTGAAAACAACAAATAAACAAAACACAAAATTTTTACTCAAACTTGTGGAAAAAGTAGAGCATCTGAAAAATAAATGTTGGATAGCATGAACTTGTCTGGCCTCTTTTAGATCTAACACATTTATTTTATACCAGACTTGTTCTCATAATTCAAAAAAGTCATTCATAATAAACTGCAAAGTGGGCAATAAATTTATGTATCAGATAATCCATATTAAACTACTTCTAACAATTTACATAATGAAAGGCTTTCACTCACAAAAAAGAAAATATTGAATACCCCTAGAATTTTTAGTTATCAGAGTTATCAAAGAAATTCATTGTGTTAACCTCCAAATATAGAATTTGATAGCATTTTACACAGTCTTAGTGAATGTCTTATCATACATGTAATTTCTTGAGCTTGGAATCTGAGCCCTTCTTCTGATTTCTGATCTGAACTTATTCCTCCAGATCCAATTCATAAGCAAATTCTGTTGAGTAAACCTCCAAGTTATATGACAAATCCATCCACTTTTATCAATTTCCACCTTATCAATCCTACTGCAGGACATTAAGATTCCTTCCTTGGTCTGTGCAACACCTTTGTATCTGCTTTCTCATTATTCTTCTTCAATCCAATTTAGTCCTAACTCAGAAACCAGAGCCATTATATCAAATGGGAACAAAAGGTAAAAATTGTCAATGGTTTCCCATTGCATTTAGATTAATATCCAAACTCGTTACAATGGACTTCAATGCTCTATATTATACTTACATTCTAGACTCAATTCTTTCAAAGTTCCAAGCCTAATAGTCCTTCATTTAATCAAACGAACACATTTTTATGCCTTTAACTCTTTACACATGCACTGTTCTCTTTAAAAAAGTTTTTCTCTATTCTTCCTATGATTCATTTTTCTCACTCTTCAAGTTTCAACTTAAATACTATCTCCTTGTAGAGGGTTTTCCTGAGCAACTGTCTCTTGTTAGAAAGAGGTAATTTCTTTTTATGGTAACATCTTTCAACCAATAATCCTCAACCTTGTTATTTCTCTATGATAACAATACCCACCCCATTGTTTTCCTTACTTATTTTTATATTTTCCAATTATCATCTAGCATGTAAAAATTCTTTTCATTCTCCTTGAAGCTGAAATGCCTACCACATGGATAGTTTTAAATTATTTTTTAATATTTTTAATAAATATGTGGATAAATATATAGCCAAAGATTCATTACAAATTATTATCCAAATTGAAAAATTGGAACAGTTTCTCTTCTGCAGTTCTGTTCAGAGCATGGCCATTCAATGTGTCAGTATGCCTTATTGCCTTTCTGTCCTGCACTGTGGATAGCTTTAGCAAGCACAGAAATTTTCACAGTTCAACCAAATTCTTTTTAATTTCCAGAATCACACCAGACACACTTTTTCCTAAATGGAGAGTAGCTTTTGGTATTTGAAAATTATTTCCAAATAATCAAAATATTTTGTTATAAGTCAAATACTTTCTATAGGTGAAAAACCTAAATGCTAACTGAGCTGACTAACCAGAAACAAAATATGACCTTAACTTATCAAAAAAAAAAAAAAATAGAGAAAGAGAATCACTTCCCTGTAGTCTGAAATTCAGCCAGTCCTCTTAACAGGTTTTTAGCCACTGGAGCTACTATGGCATTGGAGCCACTGAAAACATTTACAGATAACAGGAAATCCAACAAATGGAAACTAATAAAAGGTATTAACCACAGTCCACCATTTATAATGCTTCAAAAAAAGTCTTGGCATCATAAATGCTTCCTAGCAGTTCAAAAATCACAAATGCTTTCAACATCTCAAAAGCAGAAAACAGCAGGATAAAGAAGTCTGTACCTTCTTGGTACTTTCAGCCATGCCGCTGGATGACCCTTCTTAGACAAAGTTGCCATATTTAAATAAAGTGCCTATAGTATGGCTAACAGACAGGAAATGATGTAGACCAACAAATTCAAGACAGAGAAATCCCAAATCAAAAAACACTTCACTTGTTCAACTACTTGACAAATTTTTAAGTTTTAAATATCATAAACATCACAAAAATATTGAATTTATATACCAATATAAAACAATTTTTACTTTTTCTTGTCCCACAACTGCTGATGACAAAAATTGTACATTTATATTTATTATTTCACATTCTAATCAGACATGGGGTTTTGAATTTTTTTTAAATAATAACTTCAAGTAAGTAGATTTCTGTATCTCTTCCCTCACAAATAGTTTTACTCCTAATAATGTCTACTAAGTCTTCTCTAATGATTTTTATTTTTAATGGATATGAGGGTATGATTATTATACTCTACTTTGGTTTATTCAGTTGGAAAATTGTCTGATTCTCAATCAATGTCTAACACTAATTATATGTCTATTATGTGACTTGCACCTTGTTAAGCTCTGTGTAAAATCAGTCAGGTTTATGTTCCTTTATATGTACTCTAGAGATGAATGAGGCAGAGATAAACCTGAGTACCTCAAGGCCTCATTCTCACTCTGACCCCTAAAAAATTTCATTTGGAAGTAATGTTACCTCCTAAGTATATTTTGGAGATGTCTTGGATCAAAGATATAGTTTCCATCTCCATTGCTCCTGAAATGTGTTTTTCAGAAGCGAAAAGCACAGTGGAGGTGCCGTGAGAAAGATCATGATAAGCCTACTACATACAAGTCATTGTCTTAGCACAACTCACTTTTAGACCCTTTCATTTACACTTGACAGAAGGCTTCTACTATATTTTTTATCACAAGAAAAATTCAAACAGCATGGTAGAAAAGTTGTAGCTATTAGTTTGGTATCAAATTGAGCTAGACTGGAAATTTGAATCCATCCTACCCTAATGTTGGCTTTTTATGAACATACTCCTTGAAATTAAGATTCACATAGTATTAATATATAAAGTCTGCTACTAAGAACACTGACATTATACTAGTTTAAAAAATGTGTTTTATATTAGTTTGTAGATAACCCTTCTCACCTTAACATCATGCATCCATAGAAATGATTCCTCCATTATAACACCTTTTAATCACCACTATTTCAACAATATTAGTTGTGAGGTTTTGTTAAATATTTTTTCCAGGTTAGTAAAACATCTAAATATCAGAGAGAAGGTACTACCATCATCAATGTCTGAAATTCAAAGGAAGGCTTGGTCCTTCAATAAAAATTTTATTGTTATCCTACCCACTTAAGCCCCCATGTTGCATCACCACTTCCTCATATCAGGGAGATCATATGATAGTTGTCTTTCTCTGCTTGACTTATTTCGCTAAGCATGATACACTCTAGTTCCATCCATGTTGTCGCAAATGGCAAGATTTCATTTCTTTTGATGGCTGCATAGTATTCCATTGTGTATATATACCACTTCTTCTTGATCCATTCATCTGTTGATGGACATCTAGGTTCTTTCCATAGTTTGGCTATTGTGGACATTGCTGCTATAAACATTCAGGTGCACGTGCCCCTTTGGATCACTACGTTTGTATCTTTAGGGTAAATACCCAATAGTGCAATTGCTGGGTCATAGGGCAGTTCTATTTTCAACATTTTGAGGAACCTCCATGCTGTTTTCCAGAGTGGCTGCACCAGCTTGCATTCCCACCAACAGTGTAGGAGGGTTCCCCTTTCTCCACATCCTCACCAGCATCTGTCATTTCCTGACTTGTTGATTTTAACCATTCTGACTGGTGTGAGGTGATATCTCATTGTGGTTTTGATTTGTATTTCCCTGATGCCGAGTGATATGGAGCACTTTTTCATGTGTCTGTTGGCCATCTGGATGTCTTCTTTGCAGAAATGTCTGTTCATGTCCTCTGCCCATTTCTTGATTGGATTATTTGTTCTTTGGGTGTTGAGTTTGCTAAGTTCTTTATAGATTCTGGACACTAGTCCTTTATCTGATATGTCGTTTGCAAATATCTTCTCCCAGTCTGTCAGTTGTCTTTTGATTTTGTTAACTGTTTTCTTTGCTGTGCAAAAGCTTTTGATCTTGATGAAATCCCAATAGTTCATTTTTGCCCTTGCTTCCCTTGCCTTTGGCGTTGTTCCTAGGAAGATGTTGCTGCGGCTGAGGTGAAAGCAGTTGCTGCCTGTGTTCTCCTCAAGGATTTTGATGGATTCCTTTCTCACATTGAGGTCCTTCATCCATTTTGAGTCTATTTTTGTGTGTGGTGTAAGGAAATGGTCCAATTTCATTTTTCTGCATGTGGCTGTCCAATTTTCCCAGCACCATTTATTGAAGAGGCTGTCTTTTTTCCATTGGACATTCTTTCCTGCTTTGTCGAAGATTAGTTGACCATAGAGTTGAGGGTCTATTTCTGGGCTCTCTATTCTGTTCCATTCATCTATGGGTCTGTTTTTGTGCCAGTACCATGCTGTCTTGATGATGACAGCTTTGTAATAGAGCTTGAAGTCCGGAATTGTGATGCCACCAACGTTGGCTTTCTTTTTCAATATCCCTTTGGCTATTCGAGGTCTTTTCTGGTTCCATATAAATTTTAGAATTATTTGTTCCATTTCTTTGAAAAAGATGGATGGTACTTTGATAGGAATTGCATTAAATGTGTAGATTGCTTTTGGTAGCATAGACATTTTCACAATATTTATTCTTCCAATCCAGGAGCATGGAACGTTTTTCCATTTCTTTGTGTATTCCTAAATTTCTTTCATGAGTACTTTATAGTTTTCTGAGTATAGATTCTGTGCCTCTTTGGTTAGGTTTATTCCTAGGTATCTTATGGTTTTGGGTGCAATTGTAAATGGGATTGACTCCTTAATTTCTCTTTCTTCTGTCTTGCTGTTGGTGTAGAGAAATGCAACTGATTTCTGTGCATTGATTTTATATCCTGACACTTTACTGAATTCCTGTACAAGTTCTATGATCTCCCTGATATGAGGAAGTGGTGATGCAACATGGGGGCTTAAGTGGGTAGGAGAAGAATAAATGAAACAAGATGGGAATGGGAGGGAGACAAACCATAAGTGACTCTTAATCTCACAAAACAAGCTGAGGGTTGCTAGGGGGAGGGGGTTGGGGAGAAGGGGGTGGGATTATGGACATCGGGGAGGGTATGTGCTTTGGTGAGTGCTGTGAAGTGTGTAAACCTGGTGATTTTCAGACCTGTACCCCCTGGGGATAAAAATATATGTGTATAAAAAATTAAAAAATTTAAAAAAAGTTTAAAAATTCCAAAATAAATTAAATTATCTAGACTTAGTTATCATTTATTTTAAAGGCTTATTAAAGATAACAGCACTAAGTATTTGTTTACAACTGAATTGTTAGAAACATGTTCCAACAGCCCCAATGAGGCAATCAGCCAGGAAACATCTTGCACAACAAATCTCTGTGGAATGATCTGACATTGTTGTTGCCCCCTTGATTTCTCTGATGACTAGAAACAAAGCATAGTCTGTGTTTTAGAGGTACTCTGTGATATATGTGGAATGATGATCTCATTTCCTGGCTCAACAATTTGCTCATCATTGCTTTTCTACTTTATCTTTGTAATACTTCTCTGCTTCAAACTCATGAACTATTAATTTACCTGTGTATTTTTGAAGTTATTCCCTTAGAAGAACAAATGATTTGAAAATTAGTTCTTTTAAAATGACAATTGAATCAAAAAGAAAGTTGTTTCTGAGTTGAAAAGGGAAATTTATAGAAATTATATATTTTGTTGGCATAAATCTAAAAGTTGAGGTCTTTTTTATAAATGTATATGGTATTCAGAACTCTAAAAATAGCCTCCCAAGATTACCTGAACTAATTTTTGGCAGTATAAATATGATTATATTTCATGATTGTGAATATGTTCCAGGCTGTAGCAAAAGGATTTTGCAGAGGGGTGACTGGCTGGCTCAGTCACTAGAACTCCTGACTCTTGATCTTTGGATTATAATTTGAGTACCATGTTGGGTGTAGTGATTACCTAAAAATAAAAGCTTTTAATAAAATTTTAAAAAATTATCTTGTAGATATAATTATGTATGATCAATTTACTTTGATGATGATGAATGATAAATTTATTTTAAATTAAAGAGATTGCTTTGGATTATCATGTGGGACTAATCATATGAGTCCATTAAAAGTAGAGAATTTTCTACATCTAATAAAATTAGGGGGAAATCAGATAAATAGGAAGCTTTAGATTGACACATTGCTGTTGGCTTGAAAAGGAGGGCATCATGTGTAAGGACTAGAGACTGGTCTCTAGGCGTTGAGAGTGGTCCCTGCTGATAGTAAAGAGGGAGAAAGGTCTTCATGCCTCCAACTCACAGAACTGAATTTAGCCAACTTACACAAGCCTGAAAGAGGATTCTTCCCCAGAGTCCCTAGAGAAGAGCCCATCCTTACCAACACCTTGATTTCCACATTGTAAAACCGTGATCAGAGATCCCAAGTGAGTCTACTCTTTCTGTCCCTACAGGACTTTGAGATAATAAATGAGTGTTGTCTTAAGCCACTAAATTGTCAAACAGCAAAAGATAACTAATACAGAGATATTTTGAATTGATCGCTGGATTCCTTCTTAGATATCATTATAAGAATTATTATAATTATTCCAAATATCTTAATACTTGTTAATTTCATTTGCAATGAATGTAAAGAAAATTTTCTGTCAAATTAAACAATAGATTTCACTTAGGATACACATCTTCTATACTACGTTTATATATCTTCCATACTTACAGTGTGTTATTTAAGCATAAAAATAAGCGAGAGCCCACTATGAGTGGTAACTAAAACATTAGGATTAAACTTTAATGAAAACTTAAAATGGAAAACTTTTATTTTCAAGTTTGTACACTTGTCTTTTGTCACTCCTGACTTCTACCTTATTCCTAAACTCATACAAGTACATAGAATGATACTGATAAGACCAGTTTTCATCAGATTTATCTTTTTAAGATTCTATTATAAAACAGACTTTCATATGAAAAATACCTACAATGTGTAGCATATATTTACTTTAATATTTCTTAAGTAAATCCATTTCAGAGCCATGTACATCAGGCAGCACTTGTATTATGTTTTTAACTCAATTCTATGATTATTTCTGTGTCTTAATATCTTTGAAAAAAGTTTAAATTATAAATTAAGTATAATGAAAATAAATCTGCATTGAGAAAAAGCTCCTATTTAATTCGCAAAAATGTTAATCTATTTCCTGTCTTTTACTTTATATTTTTTAAAGATTTTATTTATTTATTTGACAGTGAGAGACACAGTAAGAGAGAGAACCACAAGCAGGGCTAGTGGGTGAGGGAGAAGCAGGCCTCCTGCCTCTGAGCAGGGAGCCACATGTGGGGCTCAATCCCAGGACCGCAGGTCATTACCTGAGCCAAAGGCAGACCTGTAATGACTGAGCTACCCAGGTGCCCCACCTGTCCTTTAATTTTATTTCTCAAAGTTTTCTAATCCTTATTTTCTCAAATTCAAGTCTCTTTAATATAGAGAGAATTAAAATAACAGCTTGGAAACTTTATTGAGATAATACCACCTTCTTAATCATGATTATAGATTTTGTTAATCATGATTATAGATTTCTGTATCTATAAGCTACCATTTGAGGTTTTATATCTCATTGGATTAGTGTTGCTTAAAAGGATTTGCTTCATTAAATCAATCAATTAATTTATTGCATCTTATAATTAATATATGATTTATTATTTTCTGTTTTTATACTGTCTTTCCAATCAAGATAGGATTTCAGGATAAGTTGAGAAATGCCTATGAGGTATAATTTCAGAGATGTTTTATAACCCATACGTATTTTGACTCCTTCTAATTTCTATACCACCTCTCTTTCTGAAGGTATTTCTTCTTGGGAGATATAAAATATCATTGTTTAATTGATTGATTCATTCATTTATCAATTCATTTATATTTATTGATTATTTCCATATATTTTTATTCAGCATTTTTATAGATTATGGATGCTAAATTGGTGAGCAAGAAGTACTTATTACATTTCTATCCCATTTTGGAGATAGAGAAAATTATTCCAATAACATGTATTGTATGCTAACTTGACAATGAAAAGAGTAAAATGGGAACATGAATATTGCCCTAAAGTATTAAGAGATGCTTCCATAAGATGTGAAATCTAAGGAGAATCTTGAAGAATAATGTACGTTGGATAAGCAAGGTGTGAACTAACTATATTTATTTCTGTGACATTTCCTGGGGAACAGTAGGACAAATTCTATGTGTGGGAAAGGTTAAAGAAATTATGGTACCTTTGAGGAGCAAGCTTTGTGACATTCAGAACTGAAGGTGAGCCAGATTTTAGAAGAGGATATTTGAACCAAGTGAGATTTGTATTTATGTGATGTTTTGTCTGAGGGGCTACTTAGTCCTCATGGCTCGAGATAGGTGAAACTCAAGGAAAAAGCCAGAGGATTATTGATTTGGGAAGTCAGTGGATAGAATTTGAGATTCCTGGGTAGCTGGGATATGAGGTAGAATATACCAAAAGGAAAAAATTCCAGAAAGGCTGACTCTAACTATTTGGGTTTAAATTCCATCCAAATATTTGGCTAATTTATAAATGAGGTATTCCAAGTGAAGTTTTTCAACTGGGAATGTTAACATAAGCTGAATGGCTGAGAAAATTAAATGGAGTTTTTAGCTACTTCCCATTGCATGGAAAGACAGTTTAGGATATGAGCCTAGTGAAATTAACTGCCTCTTATAACACAAAGCTATATTTTTCAGAAGAAGATAACAAAATCCACTGTCTCTGCAATATCTCCCACAATGTTCAATATAGAATAAAGAAATGCTAGTAATGCAAAGAAACTATAAAATGGGACCATAGCAGAGAATATGCTGCTAAAAGATATGTTTTTTTTTAAGATTTTATTTATTTATTTGACACAGAGAGAGAGATCACAAGTAGACAGAGAGGCAGGCAGATTGAGGTGGGGGAAAGCAGGCTTCCTGCTGAGCAGAGAGCCCAATATGAGGCTTGATCCCAGGACCCAAAGATCATGATCTGAGCTGAAGGTGGAGGCTTGACCCACTGAACCACCCAGGTGCCCCAGAAATAAGTCTTTATATTTGTTGATTATCAAGGAGATAAGAACTTTAAATTGGATTAGGAGTCATGAAGATTAATTTAGCAAATATAAATATGTTCAAGGTCTAATGCAATAGATAACCTTATCTAATTTAATGTGTTATCAAACATTATTTGTATATCAATATAAACCAAATAATGTTGTTTGGTACAAATGCATTTTTAATTGTGTAAATGGGATTGGTTATGTGTTTCATTGTTTTTTGTTTCTTTTGTTAAAGGAGATGTTTTTAAATCTGTAGATGTACCATGCATACATCTATCCAGGACTTAAGACTTCTTCATACCCCATATTTTACCTCATTTCTTTCCAAGGGATGGCCACATGAATTGACTATATTTCAACCACAATATAAAATGAGCATACTGGTATTTTTCTTTTTATGGCCTTGTTTGATAATTACTTGGAGTATATACTCAAGAATAGAATTTTTGTGTATGAGGTATGTGAATACTTAGTGTGAATAATTCTATATTCTCATATCCTCAACAAAACTTGAATTATCCAGCTCTCTAATTTGTATCCATCTAATATGCCTGAAGTAAAAACTTAACACAATAGTTTGCCAATGAATGTGCCCATCTCTTCAATAAGTATATAAGCTTTCAATATTTTCTTTTCTGTAAATTAACTGTTTATGACCTTCACCAATTTTCTTTCTGACAGAGTTGTGCTTTTCCAGTTGATTTGAAGAAGCAACACATATGTTGTACATATTAATTGATCTTTAGTTTTGAACATTGAAAATACCACCCCCTAGTTTGCCTAATAAATTTGTTTTTGGTTAACTGTGTTGAATATAAAACTATAGTTTTGATGAAAATGAGTTTATATTGTCATACAATTTGTTTCTGAAATTTAATTTTTAAAGTTATTCCCCACCTCAGGTCACAAACGTATTTTCCTAAATTTTCGTCTATTTCCTTTGTAGTTTTTCTTCTCACTTTTCTGTCTCTAATCATTTAGACTCCACTTTTGTGTTTATTTCTTAATCAAAACTGAGGAACACTGGGGCGCCTGGGTGGCTCAGTGGTTAAAGCCTCTGCCTTCAGCTCAGGTCATGATCTCAGGGTCCTGGGATGGAGCCCCGCATGGGGCTCTCTGCTCAGCGGGGAGCCTGATTCCTCCTCTCTCTCTGCCTGCTTCTCTGCCTACTTGTGATTTCTGTCAAATAAATAATAAATAAAATCTTTAAAAAAAAAAACTGAGGAACACTAAAGACAACCTGTTCTTTCTTAACTTTAATTAACAATTTATGTTGCTGGCAACGAGGGTATACACTGTCTTTCAAGAACCTGGGTCAGCTGTTATTCCTTTTAGAGTTTTCAGAGTGACTTCCTGATAAATCAACTATTGTCCACAACCTTCCTTTTGTTGTATAAATGAAATCTACAATAAGGTAATTTCATGTAGATAGAAAATAATGTGTTAAGTTTGATTTAAGGTAAGCAAGTTATCTAACTGTAAACACTTCATGATAAAGCAGAGCCATGCTAAAAGAAAAAACAAAAACAAAAATAAAAACAAAACCAAATTACTCCCTCAAAAAACAAAAGCCTTCTCCTAAGAACAATAGAACAATGATCTCTCTGACCTTATGTTATATTTGCTATGTCTTCAACATCCTTCTTGTATAAATATAATTTATTATATATGTGCTTACCAACCATGGAAAAACTTTTACCAAAAAGAGTCCAAAAAGGCAGAAGGAGTCAAGATGGCAGAGAAATAGCAGGCTGAGATGGCATCAGGTAGCAGGAGAACAGCTAGATAGCTTATCAAACCATTCTGAACACCTAAAAATCCAACAGGAGATCAAAGCGAAGAGCAGCAATCCTAGAAACAGAAAATCAACCACATTCTGAAAGGCAGTGAACCTGAGTGGATTACTTAACCTGGCCCCTGGTAATGGCGGTGCAATTCCACCTTGGTCAAAGACACTTGAGAATCATTGCAACAGGCCCCTCCCCAAAAAGAGCAGCAAGAAATCCAGCCATGACCAAGTTCACTTACCAAAGAGAACAATGGTATTCCAGAAGAGGAGAAAGCAAAGCATGGAATTCATGATGTTATCCCCATGATTCTTTAGTCTTATAAAGTTAATTTTTTTTTAATTTGATTTTTTTGTGCTGTTTTTTTTTTTAACTTTTACCCTTTCCTCTTTTTTTAATTAAATTTATTTATTTTCAGCATAACAGTATTCATTATTTTTTCACCACACCCAGTGCTCCATGCAATCCGTGCCCTCTATAATACCCACCACCTGGTACCCCAACCTCTCACCACCCCACCACTTCAAACCCCTCAGATTGTTTTTCAGAGTCCATAGTCTCTCATGATTCACCTCCCCTTCCGATTTCCCCCAATTCCCTTCTCCTCCTTAACTCCCCATGTTCTCCATGCTATTTGTTATGCTCCACAAATAAGTGAAACCATATGATAATTGACTCTCTCTGCTTGACTTATTTCACTCAGCATCATCTCTTCCAGTCCTGTCCATGTTGCTACAAAAGTTGGGTATTCATCCTTTCTGATGGAGGCATAATACTCCATAGTGTATATGGACCACATTTTCCTTATCCATTCATCCGTTGAAGGGCATCTTGATTCTTTCCATAGTTTGGTGACTGTGGCCATTGCTGCTATAAATATTGGGGTACAGATGGCCCTTCTTTTCACTACATCTGTATCTTTGGGGTAAATATCCAGGAGTGCAATTGCAGGTTCATAGGGAAGTTCTATTTTTAATTTCTTGAGCAATCTCCACACTGTTCTCCAAAGAGGCTGCACCAACCTACATTCCCACCAACAGTGTAAGAGGGTTCCCCTTTCTCCACATCCCCTCCAACACATGTTGTTTCCTGTCTTGTTAATTTTGGCCATTCTAACTGGTGTAAGGTGATATCTCAATGTGGTTTTAATTTGAATCCCTGACGGCTAATGATGATGAACATTTTTTCATGAGTCTGATAGCCATTTGTATGTCTTCATTGGAGAAGTTTCTGTTCTTATCTTCTGCCCATTTTCTTTATATGATTGCCTGTTTTGTGTGTGTTGAGTTCGAGGAGTTCATTATAGATCCTGGATATCAACCTTTTGTCTGTACTGTCATTTGCAAATATCTTCTGCCATTCCGTGGGTTGCCTCTTTGTTTTTTTGACTGTTTCCTTTCCTCTTTTAAGGTTTTTTAGCTAGTTTATCTTACCAATACCTTAAAAATAAAAATCTTTTTGAACCTTCACTATTATAGTTACATTTTATTCTTCATTGTATCTAATGCTATTTTTGTATACACATAGAGTTTTTTTCCTCTAAAAAAATTTGGGATACAACTTCTTCTAATAGACCAAAATATACCCTAAATCTAGCACAGGACATTGTTCTAGTCTCCAGCCTGAGCAAATTCTATCCACTTTCTTTTTCTTTATTCTTCCAACCAACTTATCTTATCAACTCCTTTTTTAGAAATTAAAAAGAATTTCTTTCATCTTTTTACTCATATCTCATCCCTTCATCATGTTTACCCTTATATATGTTTTTCATTTTTTTTTTTAAATTTTGGGGAGGTAGTTTCTTCTAAGAGACCAAAATACTCCCAAAATTAAATGGGTGAACCTGTTCTATTCACCAGTATATATATAATTTTTTTTCTCTTTTTTTTTCTCTTTATAATTTTTTTTTATGAACTTCTTTTTACCCCCTTTCTTTCCCCCATGATTTGGGGTCTCCTCTGATTTGGTTAAAGCACATTTTACTGGGGTCTTTGCCACCCTTTTAGTATTTTATTTGCTTCTTTATAGATTCTTATCTGGATAAAATGACAAGGTGGAAAAACTCACCACAAACACACACACATACACACACACAAAACAAGAGGCAGTACCAAAGTCCAGGGACATAATCAAAATGGACATTGGTAATATATCAGATCTAGAATTCAGAATGACAATTCTCAAGGTCCTAGCTGGGCTTGAAAAAGGCTTGGAGGATATTAGAGAAACCCTGTCCAGAGAAATAAAAGCACTTTCTGGAGAAATAAAAGAACTATAATCTAACCAAGTTCAAATCAAAAAAGCTATTAATGAGGTGCAATAAAAAATGGAGGTTCTTACTGCTAGGATAATTGAGGCAGAAGAGAGAATGAGTGATATATAAGACCAAATGACAGAGAATAAAGAAGCTGAGCAAAAGAGAGACAAACAACTATTGGACCACGAGGGAAGAATTTGAGAAATAAGTGATACCATGAGACAAAACAACATTAGAATAATTGGAATTCCAGAAGAAAAAGAAGGAGAGAGGGGAGCAGAAGGCATATTAGAGAGAATTATTATAGAGAATTTCCCTAATATGACAAAGGCAACAAGCATCAAAATCCAGGAGGCACAGAGAACCTCCTCAAAATCAATAAGAATAGGTCCACACCCCATAATCTAATAGTAAAATTTACAAGTTTTAGTGACAAAGAGAAAATCCTGAAAGCAACCCAGGACCAGAAGTCTGTAACATACAATGGTAAAATATTAGATTGGCCAAAGCCTTATCTACAGAGACCTGGCAGGCCATAAAGAACTAGCATGATATATTCAGAGCACTAAATGAGAAAAATATGCAGCCAAGAATACTATATCCAGCTAGGCTATCATTGAAAATAGAAGGAGAGATAAAAAGCTTCTAGGACAAGCAAAAACTAAAAGAATGTGTAAACACCAAGCCAGCTCTATAGGGAATATTGAAAGGGGTCCTCTAAGCAAAGAGAGAGCTTAAAAGTAGTAGATCAGAAAGGAACAGATACAATATACAGTAACAGTTACCTTACAGGCAATACAATGGCACTAAATTCATATCTCTCAATATTTACCCTGAATGTAAATGGGCTAAATGTCCCAATCAAAAGACACAGGGTATCAGAATGGATTTAAAAAAAAGCTATCAATATGCTGTCTACAAGAAACTCATTTTAGACCCAAAGAAACATCCATATTTAAAGTGAGGGGGTGGAAAATTTACCATGCTAATGGACATCAAAATAAAGCTGGGGTGGAAACCCTTATATCAGATCAATTAAATTTTAATCCAAAGACTATAATAAAAGATGAGGAAGGACACTATATCATACTCAAAGGATCTGTCCAACAAGAAGATCTAACAATTAAATATCTATTCCCCTAACATGGGAGTAGCCAACTACATAAACCAATTAATAGCAAAATCAAAGAAATACATCGACAATAATACAATAATAGTAGGGGACTTCAATATTATCCTCACTGAAATGGACAGATCATCCAAGCAAAAAATCAACAAGGAAATAAAGCCCTTAAATGACACACTGGGCCAGATGGACATCACAGATATATACAGAATATTCCATCTCAAAGCAACAAAATACACATTCTTCTCTAGTGCACATGGAACATTCTCCAGAATAGATCACATCCTGGGTCTTAAGTCAAGTCTCAACCAGTATTAAAAGATTAGGATCATTCCCTACAGATTTTCAGACCACCATGCTCTAAAAAGCTAGAACTCAATCACAAGAGGAATTTTGGAAAGAATCCAAATACATAGAGACTAAACAGCATCCTTCTAAAGAATGAATGGGTCAACCAGGAAATTAAAGAAGAATTGAAAAAATTAATGGAAACAAATGATAATGAAAACACAATGGTTCAAAATCTGCGGGACACAACAAAGGCAGTCCTGAGAGGTAAATATATAGCGGTACAAGCCTTTCTCAAGAAACAAGACAGGTCTCAAATATACAACCTAACCCTACACTTAAAGGAGATGGAGAAAGAACAACAAAGAAAGCCTAAACCCAACAGAAGAAGAGAAATAATAAAGATCCAAGCAGAAATCAATGAAATAGAAACCAAAAGCACAATAGAACAAATCAATAAAACTAGGAGCTGATTCTTTGAAATAATTGATAAGATTGATAAACCCCTGGCCAGACTTATCAAAAAGAAAAGAGGAAAGACCCAAATAAATAAAATCATGAATGAAAGAGGACCAATCACAACCAACACCAAAGAAATACAAACAATTATAAGAACATATTATGAGCAACTATACACCAACAAATTTAACATTCTGGAAGAAATGGATGCATTCCTAGAGACATATAAACTACCACAACTAAACCAGGAAGAAATTGAAAACCGGAACAGACCCATAACCAGTAAGGAGACTGAAGCAGTCATCAAAAATCTCTCAAAAAACAAGTGCCCAGGGCCAGACGGCTTCCCAGGGGAATTCTACCAAATATTTACTGAAGAATTAATTCCTATTCTCCTGAAACTGTTCCAAAAAATAGAAATGGAAGGAAAACTTCCAAACTCATTTTATGAGACCAGCATTACCTTGATTCCAAAACCAGACAAGGATCCCATCAAAAAAGAGAATTACAGTCCAATATCCTTGGTGAACACAGATGCGAAAATTCTCACCATAATACTGGCCAATAGGATCCAACAGTTCATTAAAAGGATTATTCACCCTGACCAAGTAGGATTTATTTCAGGGCTGCAAGGTTGGTTCAACATCTGCAAATCAATCAATGTGATACAATACATTAATAAAAAAACAACAAGAATCATATGATACTCTCAGTTGATGCTGAAAAAGCATTTGACAAAGTACAGCATCCTTTCCTGATCAACACTCTGCAAAATGTAGGGATAGTGGGTACATACCTCAATATCATCAATCCATCTATGAAAAACCCACTGCAAATATCATTCTCAATGGAGAAAAACTGAGAGCTTTTCTGCTAAGGTAAGGAACATAGCAGAAATGTCCATTATCACCACTGCTATTCAACATAGTACTAGAAGTCCTAGCCTCAGCAATTAGACAACAAAAAGAAATAAACAGCATCCAAATAGGCAAAATAGAAGTCAAACTATCACTCTTTGCAGATGATATGATACTATATATGGAAAACCCAAAAGACTCCACTCCAAAACTGCTAGAACATGTACAGGAATTTGGTAAAGTGTTAGGATATAAAACCAATGTACAGAAATCAATTGCATTTCTATACACCAACAACAAGACAGAAGAAGGAGAAATTAAGGAGTCAATCCCATTTACAATTGCACCCAAAACCATAAGATACCTAGGAATAAACCTAACAAAAGAGACAAAGAATCTATACTCAGAAAACTATAAAGTACTCATGAAAGAAATTGAGGAAGACACAAAGAAATGGAAAAATGTTCCATGCTCCTGGATTGGAAGAATAAATATTGTGAAAATGTCTATGCTACCTAAAGCAATCTACATGTTTAATGCAATTCCTATCAAAATCCCATCCATTTTTTTCAAAGACATGGAACAACTAATTCTAAAATTTGTAAAGACCTCAAATAGCCAGAGGAATATTGAAAAGAAAGCCAAAGTTGGTGGCATCACAATTCCACACTTCAAGCTCTATTACAAAGCTGTCATAATCAAGACAGTATGGTACTAGCACAAAAACAGACACACAGATTAATAAAACAGTACAGAGAGCCCAGAAATAGACCCTCAACTCTATGGTCAACTAATCTTCAACAAAGCAGGAAAGAATGTCCAATGCAATAAAGACAGTATCTTCAACAAATAGTGTTGGGAAAATTGGACAGCCACATGCAGAAAAATGAAACTGGACCACTTCCATACACCACACAAGAAAATAGACTCAAAATGGATGAAGGGTCTCAATGTGAGAAAGGAATCTATTCAAACCCTTGAGGAGAACACAGGCAGTAACCTCTTTGACCTCAGCCGTAGCAGCTTCTTCCTAGGAACATTGCCAAAGGCAAAGGATGCAAAAACAAAAATGAACTATTGGGACTTCATCAGGATCAAAAGATTTTGCACAGCAAAGGAAAGAGTTAACAAAAAACAACTGACAGAATCGGAGAAGATATTTGCAAACGACATATCAGATAAAGGGCTAGTATCCAAAATCTATAAAGAACTTAGCAAACTCAACACCCAAAGAACATATAATCCAATCAAGAAATGGGCAGAGGACATGAACAAACATTTCTGCAAAGCAGACATCCAGATGGACAACAGACACATGAAAAAGTGCTCCACATCACTCGGCATCAGGGAAATACAAATCAAAACCACAATGAGATACCACCTTACACCAGTCAGAATGGCTAAAATTAACAAGTCAGGAAATGACAGATGCTGGTGATGAGGCGGAGAAATGGGAACCCTCCTACACTGTTGGTGGGAATGCAAGCTGATGCAACCACTCTAGAAAACAGCATGGAGGTTCCTCCAAAAGTTGAAAATAGAGCTACCGTATTACCTAACAATTGCACTACTTGGTATTTACCCTAAAGATACAAACGTAGTGATCCGAAGGGGCATGTGCACCCAAATGTTTATAGCAGCAATGTCCACGATAGCCAAACTATGGAAAGAACCTAGATGTCCATCAACGGATGAATGGATAAATAAATGTGGTATATATATAAACAATGGAATACTATGCAACCATCAAAAGAAATGAAATCTTGCCATTTGCGATGACATTGATGGAACTAGAGGGTATTATGCTTAGCGAAATAAGTCAATCGGAGGAAAACTACTATCATATGATCTCCATGATATGGGGAAGTGGAGAAGCAACGAGGAGGGGGGGTTAAGGGGGTAAGAAAAAAATAAATGAAACAAGATGGGATTGGGAGGGAGAGAAACCGTAAGAGACTCTTAATCTCACAAAACAAACTGAAGATTGCTGGGGGGAGGGGTTTGGGAGAGGGTGGTTGGGTTATGGACATTGGGGTGGGTATATGCTAGGGTGAATGCTGTGAAGTGTGTAAACCTGGCGATTCACCTGTACAGGTTCATCTGTACCCCTGGGGCTAACAATACATTATATGTTTAAAAAAAAAAAAGCCAAAAAAATAAAATAAAAACACCCTCAAACAACATGATTTTCTATTATGTTCAAATTCTTTATGTCTTCTAGTAGTTACAACATTTTGAAAATTTATCCTTAATCAGTATATTTTGTTCCATCATGAAATGTCAAAAACACTTTAACTTTTTAAAGTATAGTTATATTTTCTATGACAAATATTACACTTAGAATTTTTCCTTAGATGAAGATTGAATAAGTAAATGGGACAGTTTAAAACAGAAAATATTGTGTTGAAGAAAGCAATGCTTTTCTCATTGAATCTTTTGTAAGCTTTTCCTTAAAGATTTGTAGAAACAAAAGAATCATAAGTAGTTTTGTGTGTACATTATGTGTAGTTACAATTTCATCTTAATATCAGTGTCATCTTCTTTCTCCATAGTGTAACTTTTCCTAAAAAGTCTTTGATTTAATGCTATATCCTTTTCTATTTTCTGTCTCTCTTCATCCTCACCATCTTCTTCTCTCACTTTCTCTGAGTTTAAAGTGAATGTTAATAGATAAAATTCAGAAAAAGAAGCATGAATGCATTATAATATTATTAGGGTACTCCTCTTAGCCATCTTGCAGGAAAGTATTCTAAAATAAATATTGTCTATATTGCAATTTAAATTTCAGTCACAAAATACCATAAAAAGTTTTTTTCCCCCTCTTAGCCTTATAATTCCTAGTTAAAAGCATACAGTGGCAAAATAAAATTGTAACTCTGTTTCTTGAAGATGCAATACATCATGGTATAATGGTCAATGGCTAAAGCAGTAATACTTAAGATTCAATTTGTGATGACACACGACTTAGTAATGACAATCTATCAAGCTTTCTAAACCTTATATAGAAAAAAGATAGTTGGACAAAAGGCCTTAGGTATTTTGAAAATGTAGATTATTGATCCTCAGATAGTTACCTTCAAATGTGAAATGATTTTTATTATAAAACACACATACACAGACATACATACACTCACAAACACCAAAGATACTTCAGAAAATTATTTCTTCAAAACACATTTAAAATACATCAACAGAAGTAAAAATAGAACTACATCTATTAATGAAGCTTAAGACATTTCTTTTCCTGATTCTATTGAATTTCAGGGATTCTTATTATCTGTGTAAGAAAATATTATTGCTGTTTAAATTATCCCTGTTTCTTCTAAAACCTATAATAATCAAAATGACTATGAATGATTTAGACTGCATGACAGAAGTGGTGGTGATAAAATTGTGGAGTTAATGCATTGTGCAGATCAGAAATTTTTTGGAATTAAATATAGGAAGGCAAATTAATAAGAAATAAGGATGATGCATTTGGATTTATACTTTCATAAATCTTTCCCCTAAATAGCAGTAGGAATTTACATAGGATATATCTAAACTATAGACAGTACTTCAAAGATAATCAGGGCTTAGAAATCTAATTATAGAATAGTATTCAAGTTTTTATGTTGAGTTGAATTCCTGGTATAGGATTTAATACATTCAAATGATTCTTACCATATTAAAAAAAAAAAGAACAAAACAGATAAACAAACAAAAACCTACATTAAAGGAAAGAATTTTGCACCTCTTAACCAAAAAGCTGTCCTTCAATAAGTGTAATATCCATAATTTGTGTTAACCTTCAGTTTCTAATTCTGACTGATCGAGCACAGAAATCGTGTTTTTGATTTTTGAGTCAGTGGAATTTCTGTTATCATAACCAACAGTCTTTTATTTTGTTAAACAGAAGGAAAAGATGCTGCAAAAATTGTGCCTTTCCTGTGTGGTGAACTATATAATTAACTTGTTCAATATACTTTCCAGTCTCTGTAAAGCTTGGGTTCTGTGACCAGTTCTGCCATTTCAGAACTAAGGTATGTGAGAAGTGAAGTAAGGTACAGGATTTTTATTTTAACATATTTGAGCACAGTCATGATGGAATGGTTTTGAAACTAGAATCATTTTTGATTCTGCACCTTACTACAGCTTTTTTGTATCACAGCTCTCATTGCAGTGGTAGCAGCAGCCTTGTGCATCGGTAATTAAAGTGGCAGTTGTAGCTGCCCCAAATTTGGCAATGGCAGAGAGGACTTACTTGGACTTTGATTCTGTGGTCGGCTTATAATTTGCTCCTCTTGCCCTCTGCAATGGTTTTGTTGCACTTACCAAAACTCTCTGTGTAATATGAACCACACAGAGGTATGAGAAGTGTTTGTAGTCACTGTTTAGAAGAAAGGAAATTCTGTGATTGCCTCTCTAATCTGATCTGATTTGTTTTGATATTAGTGAAAGTGAACTTACTGTTAGTAACCAGGACACAATTCAATGACATCATCCCATAGACTAATGAAACAATTAGCTACATTACCAACCACTGGTACAGAAAGCCTATTGAAGTCAAGATTTGACGGACCATGGCCTGCCAAAATAGACCAAGGTTGGTAGAAGGAATACACTAATTCTGTGGTTGACACCTTCTTATAACTGTTAAGGAGCTTCAAGAAAGAAAATTATGTTTTTATGTTTCAATGCTCAGATAAAGAAAAGTTCAGGAAATTAGTTTCTATGACTTACCCAAAAATGATTTCTTAATTTTTTCAGTCAAAACTTGTTTTAATATTCACAATAAAGCCAATGGCAGTGTTCTGGTTTTAGCATATTAGGATAAGGTTATAAAAATGGAATTTCAAAGTCCTAAATTATCTCTTTAATATTGGTGCTAAGTATCTTATAGGCAAACCCTAATTTTGGATAATAAGATTGGGAAAATATATGATGAACTTCTTAGTATAATTTTTGCTAAAACTATCCTAGATTACTTAATACAAGCATGCTCATGAATCTCATACCTCCTTTGGAAAACAATGATAGAACACTTCGGATAAATAAGCTTTCACATTTTTCTTGGCATCAGCAAATTTCCAAAGTTTGATGGGTTTTTCCCAGTAAAGGTTATCAGAACTCCATAATCTTCTCAGCAAGTTATACTTAGAAATATACTTATACTAGAAATATACTTAGTTATGCTTAGAAATACACTTAGTTGTACTTAGAAATATACTTATACCAGGTAAGTGTACATTATCTATATTATAGTATAGTATAGTATGCATACTTTTGGACAATTTTTGTTAATTTGTTTCTTTTATTTAACTGTTTTTATTTAGTGTAAAATTTGCCATATTTACCAATTTTAAGTGTACAATTCAATGGCATTAATTACTTCATAGTGCAACCAGCACCACTATTTATGTATCTGGTTAATTTCACCTAATTGTGTTTTTAAAGTACATCCAGAACTTTATTCCTGAATAATATCAATTGTGCACATATACCACATTTTCTTTATCCATTCTTCAGTTAATGGATGCATGGGTTGCAACCACCTTTTGACTTTAGGGAATATGCTTCTATGAACATTCACTTGTCAGAATATTTCAATCATTTGGGGATATATACATAGGAGTGGAATTAGGGGAGATAATATAGTAATTTTACATTTAACTTTTTAAGGAAATAGCAACTTCTTTCCTATGGTGTTTAAGCCATTTTATATTCTCACCATCAATGTATGAGGCTTCCAATTTCTTTCCATCCTTACCAACACTTGTTATTTTCCTTTTTTAAAATGACTATTCTAACCAGTGTGATATGATCTCATTACATTTTGATATACATTACACTAAATGGTTAGTGATGTTGAGAATCTTTTTAGATGCTTGATGGCCATTTATATATCCTTTTTTGGGAAATGTATATAATGTCTTTGCTTTTTTTTTTTAAGCTGGGTCATTTGTCTTTTTGCTGGTTAATTATATGTGGTTTTCATATATTCAGGATACTAGATCTTATCGGATATATAATTAGCAAATACTTGTTCTCATTTGGCAAATTGTCTTTTTGCTTTATTGATAATATTCTTTTATCCACAAAGGTTTTTCATTTTTATGAAGTCTAATTCATTGCCAAGTCCAAGATCGTGAAGGTTTACTCCTGTGTTTTGTTCCTTGAGTTTTATGGTTATAGCTGTTATATTTGTGCAATTTATTATGTCACCCCTTTTGAGTTAATTTTTGTGTATGGTGTATGGTGTGAAGTAGGAGCCTCACTTCATTCTTTTGCATGTGGCCATACCATTGTCCCAGCAATATTCATTGAATAGATTATTTCTTTTCCCATTTACTGATCTTGGTGTCCTTGTCAAAATCAATTGGCTAATGCTATATGAGTTTATTGTTGGAGTCTCAAATCTATTCTATTAGTAGTTTTACCTGTCCTTGCACCAGTACAATACTGTTTAAATTACTGAAGTTTTGTAGTGAGTTTTTAATTCAGGAAATGTGAGTCTTCCATTTTTGTTTTTCTTATTCAATATTGTTTCGGTTCTTTGAGATACCCCCAAATTACATAAACTTGAAGATCAGCTTTTTATTCTTGAAAAAAAAAAACACTTGAAATTTTGATATTGTATTGTTTCTGTAGATTGCTTTAAATAGTCTTGACATGTTAACAATATTAAGTCTTCCAATCCCCGAACAAAGGATTTCTTCCCATTTATTTGGTTCTTTTTAATTTCTTCCAAGAATGTTTATAGTGTTTGGTGTATAAGTCTTTCACCTTCTTTTTAAAATTTATTCCTACAATTTCTATTTTCTTTATGCTGTTGTGAATGATATTATTTTCTTAATTTCCTCCTTGAATTATTCATTCTTAGACATAAAGAAATGGCAAGACATCCTGTGCTACTGGATTGGAAAAATAAATATGATTAAAATGTCTATACCCAAAGCAATTTTAATGTAATTTTTTTTATCAAAATACCAAAAGCATTTTTCACAGAACTAGAAAAAATAATCCCCACATTTGTACAGAACCACAAAAGAACATGAATAGCCAGAGCAATCTTAAGAAAGAAAAGCAAAGGTGGAGACATCAAAATTCTGGACTCCAAGTTATAATACAAAGCTATAGTGATCAAAATAGTATGCTGCTTTCATAGAAATAGAACATAGGTTTATAGAATAGAATATAAAACAAATAAATGAACCAAAACTACATAGTCAATTATCTTCAACAAAATAGGAAAGAATTGGGAAAAAGACATTCTACCCAAAAGCAATAGAATACAAATTTTCATGTGCACATGAAACATTTTCACATGATAATATTTTTCCTTCATTAACCAACTCTTAACAAATTTAAGAATATTGAAGTAATATCAAATATCTTTTCTGACCCAAATGAAATAAAATTAGATAAAATTAGACAGCAGAAGGAAAACTGGAAAATTCACAAAAACATAAAAATTACATAACACACTTTTGAACAACCAGGGCATAAAAGAAAAAAATTAATAAAAAATAGAAAATTCCCCAAGAACTACAACGATAACACCATGTACCAATTCTTATGCAGTACAACAAAAGCAGTACTAAAAGAGAAGTTTACAGTGATGAACCCCTCAAATAAAATAGAAAAGGACATCAAATACACTTTAAGGATCTAGAAAAAGAAGAAAAACTAAGCCCAGAGTGAGCAGAAGGAGGTAAATAACAAAGATTAGAGCACTTAAATAAGTAGAAATACAATAATATTTTCAATACAATAGCATCTTTATGCTACTAAACAGAATAAGAAACAGTATCAAAAATTAGTGAAGCTTTGTAGATCTTGGATATCAGCCCTTTGTCTGTAGTGTCATTGTGAATATCTTCTCCCATTTCATGGGTTGCCTCTTTGTTTTGTTGACTGTTTCCTTTGCTGTGCAGAAGCTTTTGATCTTGATGGATTTCCGAAAGTTCAGTTTTGCTTTTGTTTCCTTTGCCTGTAGAGATATGTCTTGAAAGACGTTGCTGTGACCAGTGTTGAAAAGTTTACTGCCTATATTCTCCTCTAGGATTTTGATAGATTCCTGCCTCATGTTGAGGTCTTTTATCCATTTTGAGTTTATCTTTTTGTATGGTATAAGAGAATGGTTGAGTTTCATTCTTCTATACATAGCTGTCCAATTTTCCCAGCACCATTTATTGAAGAGACTGTCTTTTTTTTTTTTTTTGACTCATTTTTTTCACTGGATATTTTTTCCTGCTTTGACCATAGAGTTGTTCCTCAAACTCAATACTCAAAAATCAGATAATCACGTAAAAAAATGGGCAGAAGACATGAACAGGCACTTCTCCAATGAAGACAAACAAATGGCTAACAGACATATGAAAAAAATTTTCATCATCATTAGCCATCAGGGAGATTCAAACCAAAACCACATTGAGATATCACATTATACCAGTTAGAATGGCCAAAATCAACAAGACAGTAAACAACAAGTGTTGGAGAGGATGTGGAGAAAGGGGAACCCTCTTACACTGTTGGTGGCAATGGTAGTTGGTGTAGCCACTTTGGAAAACAGTGTGGACATTCCTTAAGAAATTAAAAATAGAGCTGTTCTATGACCCTGTTATTGCACTACTGAGTATTTACCCCAAAGATAGTGATGTAGTGAAAAGAAGGGCCATCTGTACCCCATTGTTATAGCAGCAATGCCCACAGTTGCTGAACCGTGGGAAGAGTCAAGATGCCCTTCAACAGATGAATGGATAAAGAGGATATGGTCCATATATACAATGGAGTATTACGCCTCCATCAGAAAGGATGAATACCCAACTTTTATATCAACATGGATGGGACTGGAGGAGATTATACTGAGTGAAATAAGTTAAGCAGAGAGAGTCAATTATCATATGGTTTCACTTACTTGTGGTTCATAAGGAATAACATGGAGGAAATTAGAAGGAAAGGAAAAGTGAATTGAGGGAAATGAGAGAAGGAGATGAAGTGTGAGACTGTGGATTCTGAGAAACAAACTGAAGGTTTTGGAAGAGAGGGGGGAGGGGGACAGATGAGCTTGGTGGTGGATATTAAGGAGGGTACGTATTGCATGGAGCACTGGGTATAGTGCATAAACAATGAATCTTGGAACACTGAAAAAATAAAATTAAATTTTTAAAAATGTAAGAATTAGAAAAAAATTAATGAAGCTAAGAGTTGGTGTTTTAGAGAAAATTGAAAAAATTTTCAAAAAATTGAAATTAGCTAGACTGAACAAAAAGAGATAAATACTTAAAAATGAAAGAGGGGACATCACAAATAATGCCAAAGAAATAAAAAAGGATTATATGGGAGTACTATGAAAAATTTTATACCCACAAACTAGATAACGTAGAAGAAATGGGTAAATACCCAGAAACATATAATCTCTCAAGATGAAGTCATTAAAAAAAAAACAAATTAAAAGTTTTTTAAAATTTTTATATATTTTAAAAATTTATTTTCAGTGTTCCAGAATTCATTGTTTAATTACCACACCCAGTGCTCCATGCAATACATGCCTTCCACAATACTCACCACCAGGCTTACCCAACCTTCCACTCCCCTCCCCTCCAAACCCTCAGTTAGTTCCTCAGAGTCCACAGTCTATCATGGTTCTTCTCCCCCTCCAATTTCCCCCAACTCCCTTCTCCTTTCCATCTCCGCATGTTCTCCGTGTTATTCCTTATGCTCCACAAATAAGCAAAATCATAGAATGGATATGGAATCAGTAATTAAAAACTTATCAATAAGCAAACCTCCACATAGCTTCATTGATAAATTTTTCCACATATTTAAAGAATAATTAATGCTTGTCCTCAAACTCTTCCAAAAATTTAAAGCAGAGAAAATACTAATGAAATCATTTTCTAAAGTAAGCACTACCCTAATATCAAAGACAAAGATACCACAAAAGAAGAAAATTATGGGACAATGCCTGATGAATGGATGCAGAAATCCCCAATAATTTACTATGAAATCAAATTCAATAGCACATCAAAAGGATCATATACCATGATCAAGTGAAATTTATTCCTGGCATGCAAAGATGGTTCAAGATATAAAAATTTTACTACACACTGGGGCATAGGGGGGATTAATATTATTTTGATGCCTAATATTAAAACCTAAGAATATAGCACTATAATAATTTGAGGATATCATCAAAGATTCAGAAATAACAAATATGAAGGTCAGGTCTACTTATCATATAAAGATCACATCAGTTCAGCTAAGATTCTAAGTGGGGACAAAAAAATGCATATGCTATGCATAGAAAAAATGCTTGTAGAAACAAAAGCATATGAGCTACTCATATTTTTGTCCTTTTATTAGTTATATATTTATATAATTATTTTTTTGCTATATTTCCCTCTTTTCTTTTACATTATTATTTTATATGGGATGGAGTATACTAGAAATCAAGGATAAATTGTTACTGACCTAAAAGGGTAATGAACATCAGTCATATATGTAAATGTTACAGATGAAAGTTTGAGTGTCCTTTTTTGATGTAACTGTTATTTGAGCTTAAGCACAAGAAGAATGTGTGTTTAGATATGGTCATTGAATAGCTATTAATGATGGCAAATTCTGGGATTGGCTCACTCAACATCCATTTCTATAATCGCTCAGGAACAGACAGCAGACAGGTATAAAGTACTTAAGCAGATTTCTTTGTATTTAGATTTGGAATATATTTTAGTTAATAGCAATTAAATGTATTTATGCAAGACTTGGATCAAATAAAGGCAGAATATAGGATATCCATTCTTCTAGACAGGTCATGGCAGTGGTAGAATGGTTCTGAAGTTAGCAGATTCTTGATTTATCAATTTATGCAAAGATGAGAAAACTTTCTTGATTTTGTCATAGACACAATAGATATGGGTGCTAAAAATTGTTTCTGGGACCTTAGCCTAGTTATGTTTCTCTATCTCAGTAATCACATATAGACTAAATTTTCTTTATTAAGTTCTTTCCCAGTTTAAAGAGACTATAATGCAATATGTTGGTTGGAACTGAACACTCTTTAATATAGTCTTTAAATGAAAACTTGTTTAATTTGATCAGAACAAAAGGGTTCAAATAAGAATAGTCATCCACCAGACTAAAAAGAACATTTAAAAATACTTAAAATTTTAACAAGATTAGATGTGGAAATTCTTCCATGAAGTGACTAACAATATATTTCCAATATGTTAAGAATAGGATTAGTTAGGTGAAGATAAAATATATCACAATATTTCTTCAACTCACCCATGGTTAGTAGAAAGTGGAGATAACATTATTGTAGTTTTTCAATAAAACAGACCTGCTCTTTAAAAAATCTGAAACCATACTCAGCAAGTATAGACAGTGAATACTTGCTTAACAACTTGTAATTATTTCATAGGGTTTATTTTAGTTACCTATTAACATGATTATATTTAAAACTGTCATTATTTTAGATATCACCATCAATTAATAAAATGAACCAGAAATACTTATGTGATTTATCTACATGCATCCTAATCGTCTCAAAAACACTAGGTCAAAGAGATTATATGACACAAAGTTACAGACACCAGCAATATGTAAAAGATGAAATGCGATAAACAGTGATAACCAGGCAGGGGAATGGTAAGTCTGCAATTCCAGCTTAGTCCTTTTTATTCATCTCCTGCAGTGAAGAATAATGTGCTAAGTGATTTGGTATCCCAATTCTCCCAAAAATGTTGTGTGAAAGATAAAATAAGATGGACACTGACTTTAGGTTTGCTAAAATGAAAAAAAGCAACATTCAAATACTCTGAGGTGTACAGTCAGAAAAAGGAACCTGATGAGGAGCTCAATCCCAGGACCCTGGGATCATGACCTGAGGCGAAGGTGGACACTTAACAACTGAGCCACCCAGATGCCCCTAACCAATTTTATTCTAAAAACTAAACAAAACAAAACAAAAAAACTCACACCCTAATTGTAAGAACATTCTCCTATTAGATATCAATATTTGTGTAAATAACTAGTGCATTTAAGGTACTGAGGTATTAGCACAGGAATAGATAAACCAACAATGGAAGGCATTATTAGAACTCCTCCCCAAATATTTATACATATCTAATACTTCATTTATGATAAGGGATTGGGATAACATAGGAATTGCATATGAGTGAGGAAAAATAATACATGGACAATTTATTATACTTATATCAAGAGATTGATTCTTAGACTACAGAGACACACATAAAATCTCAGGTGCAGATGGAAAATACATCTAAATTTGAAAAATAATATGAAATCTCCTATATAACTTCAAGGTAGAAATGTATGGTGACTCAATATATGGGTCAAATGGTACAATTATTTTGATACCTTTAATTAAATGATGATATAACAGCTACTCTGTATAACAAACCGCTATAAAATTAATGACTTAAAATAACAACCATCTATTTTTGTGCATGAGAAAGTCAGGAAATTCTAATCTGGGCTGGTTTGGTTGATTTTGGTTGGATTTGTTCAGCATCTATTATGAACTGGTGGCCATGCTAGTGTTTCACTGGTTTAGAATGGCCTGGGTGGAAAAGACTGGGCTTTGCCCCATATGGTCTCTCATCCTTCTATAGACTCCCACGAACTTGTATTCATGGCAGATGTAGGTTCCAACATCTCTTGAGATTTATTGCTATAGACCAAAGCAAGTCATGAAGACAAATAAGATTCAAAGAGTAAGAAAATAGATTCTACTTCATGACGTGTGGGGCAGAAATGCAGAATGCATTTTTGCATTGCAAAATGCAGAATTTTCCATTTTTGCAGTCTATCTAACTACAGAAAGTAAAATTTCCTTTGTTTAATTACTTTTAATTGGAAGTTAATATAACAGTAAAAATGTTTCTCGGAAGACAATTTTTATCTTTTCAATATTAGGTAGTAATGTCATTTTCTCTATCATTCATATGCACTTAGATTAAAAGAAAAACACGACAACCTTCTTAACCAAAAACCTTCACTGTATCATCATATTTTCTCACTCTAATGTCCTTCTTGCTTTTGTGGGATTTAATGAAGAAAAAATTACATTTCTAGTTATAAACTACCAAATTTACTCTTGGTGTAGCATGTGAAATACAGATCAATCACAACCTATGTTTTCTAAGGAGCATTTAGTAATATATGCTTTTAAAAACATATATACATGAACAATTTATGAAAATACATTCAAGCTTCTGTTTGGAAGATGTATGTCAGTAAGCATCTACTTGCTGCCAACAGAAGATTTTGAAAGAAAATTAATTTAACCCTTTGGGAAAATATTTCATGCTATTGCCAACCCAACAAATTTTAAAAATGCAATAAATAAATAAAACTTTTAAAAATCTTATAAAACTTATAAAAATGTTTATAATAGACACTCATAAGGCTATTAAGTGTTTCATTAAATTTCATTATATTACTATAAATGACTTTTGGAGAAGTTAAAAACATGGTTTATCCTCTGATAGATTTCTCTCTCTCTCTCTCTCTCTCTTTTTTTTTTTTATAGTTTTACTATGTCCTTAAGTTACTTAAGTAGAATTAGCTTAGGCAGTTAATGATTTTCAGTGGAATAGAAAAGGAAGAAAACAACTTTTTGAGATATTGTTCATAGTCAGAAATGCTCAAAGAATAAATGTTTCTGATTATTTACTTCAAATAGGCCAGACATCCAATTTTCTTTTGACGTGTATAAATGCTACAAATCGATACTAAAAGTATGTAAAATTTAATCTCTCCTAATAATTTATGGTTATTATTACTAAAAATCTACATTAGAAAATTCCTAAAAGTATTTTTAGACCAACAATGTAATAACAGATTTTCAAAATAGCTATTCTTTAAAAAAATTCTAATTTTTGTCCTTTAAGGAATTGAATATTTGTGGAATTTTTATAAATATATGTGCTAAAATTAGGATACAAAGCTCTAAAAATTATACTCTAAAAGCAGCTATATGCTTGAAAAACATGAAATAAAGTTTTCATGATATAAATAATTATGGAGGGTAAGAGATCTGCATTATGGGTGAAATGTGTATAAATATTTAAACAGGCTGAAATCTTTCACAAATTTGATTGCTTTGATAAAACATGGCAAAATGTAAAATGCTGAACAACTTTTAATCAATTATAACTTATAAGGGGCTTTTATTAACATTATTATATATTTTTTAAATCCATGAAATCAGCTTTTGAAAAAGCAAACCAAAATATACAGGTTTTTTTGTAATTATTTGTTTATTCATTTATTTTAGCTTTTCAGTTGATGTGAAGTTTATATGTGGAAAAGTGTACATCCTAAGTGTATAGTATAAAGAAATGAATATACTCATGAAACCTCTGTGTCAATCAAGATATGGCATATTTCCATCACACCAAAAAGCCCTATTTTGTGCTTTTCCGTTGGTTTCCGTTTTTCTAAGGCAATCATTGCTCTGATTTTTCATACCGTTATTTGGACTTATTATTGACCTTTATACAAATGGAATCATATTTTTTCAAAGCATAAATTAGGGACACCTAGGTGACTCAGTCTGTTAAGCATCTGCTTTTAGCTCAGGTCATTAAACTATTGTACTGACATACAAGATTATATTAGTTTTAGGTGTGCAGTGATTTGTCATTTCTATGCATTGCCAAATGGTCATTATAGTAAGTTTAGTTACTGTCTGTCACCTTAGAATGTTAATAAAATATTAACTTTCTATTCATATTTATATGAATATAATATTATTGTCTTTATTCTTATGTTATACACTACATATCCATAACTTATTTATTTTATAGCCGGTAGTTTTTACTTCCTAATCCCTTTCACCCATTCCTGCCAACCCCCCAGGACTCTGGCAGAGTCTAGGATTTGTTTGTTTTTTGTTTTTGGTTTTTAGGTTTCCTTTTCTTTCTTTCTTTTCTTTCTTTTCTTCTTTCTTTCTTTCTTTCTTTCTTTCTTTCTTTCTTTCTTTCTTTCTTTCTGGCATTCCACATTTAAGAGAAACCATGCATTTGTCTTTCTCTGACTTATTTCACTCAGGACCCTGTAGGCCCATCTGCATTGTCACAAATGGCAAGATTTCATTCCTTTTATGGCTGAATAATATTCCATTGGATACATATGCCCCATCTTCTTTATCCATTCATCCATCCATAGGTGATTAGATTCTTTTCATATCCCGGCTATTGAAAATAATGCTGCAATGAACATAGGGGTGTATATATCTTTTTGAGTTAGTGTTTTTGTTTTCTTTAGATAGATACATAGTAGTGGAATTGCTGGTTCATATGGTAGTTCTTAATTTTAATTTTAATTTAATTTTTTGAGGAACAGCCATACTGTTTTCCATAGTGGCTGCACTAATTTGCATTATCAGCAACAGTGCACAAGTGTTCCCTTTTCTCCACATCCTTGTCAACGCTTGTTTCTTGTGTGTGTGTGTGTGTGTGTGTGTGTGTGTATGTTTTTTAGTCATTCTGACAGGTGTAAGATGACAATCTCATGGCAGTTTGAATTTGTGTATCCCCTGATAATTAGTGATATTGAGCATCTTTTGTTGGCTATCTGTGTATATTTTTGTATTTTTTAAAGATTTTATTTATTTATTTGACACACAGAGAGAGAACATAAGCAGGGGGAGTTGGAAAGGGAGAAGTGGGCCTCCTGCTGAGCAGGGAGCCTGATGTGGGGCTTAATCTCAGGACCCTGGGATCATGACCTGAGCCAAAGGCAAACACTTAATGACTGAGCTGCCTATAGATTAATTGGCCATACATATATGGGTATATGTCTGGGATGTCTATTTTGTTCTATTGCTTCATGTCTGCTTGTATACTAATACCATCCTCTTTATTACTATAGCTGCGGAAGATCTGTTCTACTACTACTCTTTGGGCCATTTGCAGAGTTAGTTATATCACATGTAGTTGTTGCCTCAGTGTGCCTGTCAAATGAGATGAATTCAGGGTCCTCCTCCTCTGCCATCTTCCCAAATATTCTCAAAAGTAGTGTTTAATTATCAAATAGTTCATAAAATTTTTTGAGTTTCATTTTTGAGAGCTGGACCAGATGGTGGGTCATTTTTCTCATGGAACTCTGTTTAACAGGGAAAACAAATTTTAAACAGGAAAATCACAGTGTAGTGAGTGGCAAAAAGAAATATAGGACCTAGATGTCCATCAACAGATGAATGGATCAAGATGTGGTATATATACACAATGGAATACTATGCAGCCATCAAAAGAAATGAAATCTTGCCATTTGCGACAACATGGATGGAACTAGAGCGTATCATGCTTAGCGAAATAAGTCAAGCAGAGAAAGACAACTATCATATGATCTCCCTGATATGAGGAAGTGGTGATGCAACATGGGGGCTTAAGTGGGTAGGAGAAGAATCAATGAAACAAGATGGGATTGGGAGGGAGACAAACCATAAGTGACTCTTAAACTCACAAAACAAACTGAGGGTTGCTGGGGGGAGGGGGTTTGGGAGAAGGGGGTGGGATTATGGACATTGGGGAGGGTATGTGCTTTGGTGAGTGCTGTGAAGTGTGTAAACCTGGTGATTCACAGACCTGTACCCCTGGGGATAAAAATATATGTTTATAAAAAATAAAAAATTAATAAACAAAAGAACCAGAAATAAAAAAAGAAATATAGGAGATCATTATTATAATCTATATTTTGTCCTTTCCTGTTTCAGTACCACCCTATATCTGTTCATTCTGTGTAGACTGTTATTCCCCCTTTCTTCCTCCTTCATAAAGTTAGTCAATTTTCTGATGTTCGTTTAATGATCATATTTTTAAGGAAACTTTGTCTGATTTATCTTCTTCTAAGAAAACTCTCAAGTCTGGATTAGAAATCCCATTTGTTTGACTTTATAGCACTTGTATTCCCATATCAGAGCAATCCACGCAATCTATTATTATTGTCTTCTTGCAAATTTGTTATTCCTACTAGTCAATATTCTATTATTTTCACCTTAACTATAATCTATTTCCATAAAATCTGTATGGGATTGATATATCCATTCCCATGATATTGCAAACAAATTCAGATCCAGAGGGGTTATATATTTGGCAAGATCATGAAATTTAATAAGAAGTAGAGTCAGGATTAAACCTATATAAATGAAGTTTGACCATTTTGGATAACCACAAATAAGTCACCCTCAACAGAATCATGACTGGCTACTTGATGAGAAAGGCTTTCAGCAATAAAATATTCAATAACTTGGAAACCATTACTCCTAATTGTGCTTTTCTTTCAAGATACCCCAAATTTTCCCATTAATAAATTACACAACTTCTTCTTGTATATTCTTATATGCCATCTCTAAGATAATTTCTTTTATATTAGTTTAGAGCCAGAGAATACAAGAAAGTGCTTTGCTAAACAAAGAATTTTCAAGAGTCTTATAATTTCCCTACTATACATTTCATAGAACTTATAGATTTCCCTTATGGTTTATTTTAATCAAAAGATAGAGTTTTAGTACTCCATGAGGAATCACACACAGATAATATTGCAATTTCAAGAGAGAGAAGTTACCCTTATTATGTCTGTTCTTTAATCATTGATTGTGCTCTGATTTTGATTGTTGAAAGGAATTTGGCTATGGAGGGTGAAAAATGTAAAATACAATATGTCAGTTTTATATTTATAATAAGCTATATTTTCCAAGAAGATTTCTGCACAAAAAACCCCCATTATGCTATGAAGTAATTCATTCTTTGTTACTCTTCTATTTTATATCTGTGAAGAGCATGATGCCCCTCTCCAATTGCTAACAAAACCAGCTCTTAAATATAAAACAACTGATTGCATCTATCTGCCCACATATAGTGTATAATATTCAATGTAACCTGTGTCCTGTGGACAGCCTCTGTTTTACTTCCAAGACAGCTTGGAAGCAGGACTCATCCCATCACAGAATTTCTTTAAAATAACTCACCCTACAGAGGCAATAATAAGACTAACGAAGATTTCAAAGGGGAAGGGCATGTGGGCTTACACTACTTTCTCCATGATACGCAATTTCCTTAATTATCTCTTGACATTAATCCATTTTAAGCATCTCTCTAACTGCCCACAAACATGGCATTCTCTGCCTCCCTCTGTACATTCATTGCTTTTTTCACCCTTCCTTGCTCTTTATTTTTCTCTGAGCATTTTCCTGTGTCTCTCTTCTTCCCTTTTATTTTTTTAAAGTATTTATTATTCTACTTCTCCCAAATGCACATATTCGGACACCTTGCCCATTCAAGTAAAAAATGCTCTGCATTTCCTGGGCTCACCTACCTTAGAAAGGAATAGAGAATTATAAATATCATTTTCTTCTTTATCAGCATCCTACCATTCGAAGAGATTGTCCCTTTGACAATGAAATCACATGGCCTTTTGAACTCTGAAATAACATTATATTGGCTTCAACTTCACCTGTTTCCAAATAGAGTACTGGCTCCCATATTTTGGGGGTAAATATACTGTCATTCTTAAATAATAAACATGCATGGAGGAAACTCAGCTTGGTGACAATGAATCACCAAGATGACCAACTTTATAAAGGAAAGAGTGTGAAAATAAACTTTAAACACTAGTGGATTGAGTGGTGGCCACCCAAAATATATGTACACTGGGAATTTGTGTTGTGATCTGATTTGAAAGATGTGTCTTTTAGATGTAATTGCACTAGTGATCTTAGGATGAGATCATCCTGGCTTAATCAGGTGGACCCTTAATCCATTAGAAGAGAAGACAACAGAAAGACATATAGACTGGGAAGTGATGTGAAGACTGAGGCAGAGATTGAAATGGTTTGTTTACAAAATATGCCAAGGCTTGCTGGTAGCCATTAGAAGCTAAGACAGAGGCATGGAATATATTCTTTCTTAGAGCTTCTGGAAGAAATCAACTCTGCCAACACCTTAATTTTGGCTTTCTGGTCTCTGGAACTACAAAAAAATCAATTTCTGTCATTTTAAAACAGCCAATTTATTTTATTTTGTTATGAAAGTCCTAGAAAGCTAATACAGATAATCTTTGTCTCAAACTAACAATATTACATAATAATAGATATTAATCGTTCATAATCCCTTATTTTGGTAGGAGTGTGGTGTAGAAAATCAGAGACTGAATTTTAAACCATATCAACACATTAAAAATAAACCCTGATTTTACCTTTTATGAGCTTTATCAATAATTTATATCCTTAATTTTTCATCAAAAGCATGAGATAATAATATTATATTACATAGGGTGAGGGGTACACCATTTAATTTTCCTACCATTCTAGTTTTTAATCATTTTATTTATAAAATTATCTAACTACTCTTTTAAATAAAATGAACTACTTCTATAAGGTTTATTATAGAGTAGAGCAGTTCTCTGCCCTATTCCTACTATATTCCTATAGCCCTCATCTTATTTCCTATTATTTCTTCCATCCTTACTTTTTAAAGCTGTTCATGTGTTAACTGAATAAGCATAGATAATATGACTTCATTGTTAAATTTTTATGTATCCATTTTGGATACATACTTGTTTTCTATTATATTGGTTCATGATCTAGCATGCTTATTCTCTTCACTTGCCTCTATCTATCCCCATTCATTGCAGTTTTATCACAGTTTTGGTTGAATCAATAGCCTGAGTATTTGTATTAGTCAAGATTCTCCAGAAAGACAGAAAAAAATTGGAGATGATAGATGATAGATCGATTGATGGATTGTTTTTATAAGAATTAGTTCAAGAGATTATGGAGGCTGAGAAGTTGAAAGATCTGTCTGCTAGCTGGCAAGCTAGGGAAGCTGAGGTATATTTCAGTCTGCATCTGAAATTTGAGAACCAAGGGAGTTGAAGTGTTAAGTCCCAACCCCAGTCTGAAAGTCCAAGAACCAGCAGGGCTGATGTCAGAGGACGGGAGAAAACAGATATCTCAGCTGAAGCAGAGAGCAAATTCACACTTCCACGGCATTTTTGCTCTATTTAGGCCCTCAACAGATTGGGTGATACCCACTTATATTAGTGAGGGGTTATGTTCCTTACTCAGGATACTGACTCAAATAATAATCTCTTCTGGAAGCATGTGCAAAAACATGCTCAGAAATAATGTTTTACAAACTATTGGGGCATCTCCTAGCCCAGTCAAGTTGACATATAAAATTAGTTGTCATAGTATTTACACCGCTTCAACCATGTAAATACTGAACATTGTTGAACCAAGTAATTTACTTTGATTATATTTCATTTATTTTATAATTTTCCACATTTTTCTATCCTTAACTTTCCATGGTATAGATCACAACCTTTCCCCAAATCTTCACTATAATACTCCTATAATAAACTTTTATTTTCTTATGTTCAACCTTCATTCTCTAGGAAGTTTATAAAAGGATGCATTAGAGGTGTTGTTTGAAATTTGAGTATCAGAACACGTACTTATTGTGCCTTTAAAATTAAGTTTAATGTGGACATAGAGGTCCCGTTTAAAAAAAATCTTTTTTCCCCACAATTTTGAAGGCTTTACAGTCTTCTTTTTAGATTAAATTTAATTTTTTTTCGGTGGTTCAAAATTCATTGTTTATACACCACACCCGGTCCTCCATATAATACGTGCCCTACTTAATACCCACCACTGGGCTCACCCAAACCCCCAACCCCCGTCCCTCCAAAATCCTGTTTGTTTCTCAGAGTCCACAGTCTCTCATGGTTTGTATCACCCTCCAATTTCCCCCAACTCAGTCTCTTCACCTCCCAATGTAGTATTCCTTATGCTCCACAAGTAAGTGAAACCATATAATTGACCCTCGCTGCTTGACTTATTTCCCTCAGCATAATCTCTTCCAACCCATCCATGTTGATACAAAAGTTGGGTATTCATCCTTTCTGATGGAGGCATAATACTCCATTGTATATATGGACCATATCTTCCTGTAAGCTAGTGTCGCTATTTTCTGTTGTTCTTTTTCCTGTTTATTTTGGGGTCCTGTTTTCCTTGAAGTTTCTTTAAAATCTGGCTATCATTGGCCTCACATGAATAATGAAAAGCAAAACTGAGATTATCAAAGTTCTGAGGATATAGGTAGTAATTATTGATAGATCACTACATTGACAGAGAAATAAGAAAATGACCTTTTTTGGAGGGAAGATACCCAAATCATGTCCATCAAGTTTCTTTCTTTGGAACTGAGTAAGTTCTTTATTTTTAGCCATTGCCTACTTCTGTTGGTGTACAGAATTCATTTTATTTTGTCCTTAGTTACAATTATTTGGACTATTTTAGTATTTCAAAAACTTGTTGACATTTCTCCTGCAGTTATTCCCCTCTCCTTTCAACTTTGTCTCTTCGGTGGATATATTTCTCCCTAAAAATTGCTACAAATTTAACATCTTAAAATAATAACAATTTATTATCTCACAATTTCTATGGGGCAGTAATCTGCACATGGCTTAGGTTAGTCATCTACTCAGGGTCTCAAAGGCTAAAATCAAAATGTTAGCTGGGGCTGCAATCTAATCTGAGGCTTGGGATGCTCTTTCAAAACCATTGGTTGTTAACAAAATTTAGTGTATTGCATATGTAAGACTGATGATCCAGTGTTCTTCCTAACAACGACGTAAGGGTCTCAGCTTCTAGAAGCATTCTAAAATCCTTGACACATGTACCTACTATAGGCACTTATGACATAGTTATTTGTTCCTTCAATGTCAGCAGAAGAATTGCTCAAATCTTTCTGATCTTTCTTAAGGGTTCTCTGCTGAGGTCAGACCCATCAAAGATAATCTCCCTTTGAATGAAGTCAAAGTTAAGTAATCATGGATCTTAACTTCATCTGCAAAATCTTTCTTTCCAGGTAATGTGACAATTACAGGAATGATATGCCATCATATCCACAATATTTAAAGGGTGGGGATTTTACGGCATTCATACAGAAGCAGGTAGGAATCTGTAATGCCATCTTAAAACCTTGCCTTTCATTATCTATATCACTTATTAGAAAAAAAAGGATTAAAAATATACTTCTTTGGAAAAATGACTATACACACACACACATACTTTATTATAATACACACACACACACACACACATACATACATGCATCATTTACTGACATGTTCTTAAAATTTTAGTAATTTTTTTGGATGAGCCAGAGAAAAAAGTGTGAGGAAAATATTTAGAATGACAAATCTTTGAGGATTTAGGTGATCATACATAAAATTAAGTTAACTATAATCTAGAATCCTGTGTTTGAATAATCTTTCTGTTCTATAGAAAAATGACTCTGGGATGCCTGGGTGGCTCTGTTGGTTAAGCAGCTGCCTTAGGCTCAAGTCATGATCCTGGCGTCCTGGGATCGAGTCCCACATCGGGCTCCTTGCTCCGCAGAGAACCTGCTTCCCCCTCTGACTCTGCCTGCCACTCTGTCTGCCTGTGCTTGCTCTCGCTCTCTCTCTCTCTCTCTCTGACAAATAAATAAAATCTTTAAAAAAAAAATGACTCTACCCATATTGTCACATCATCAAGATGAATCCATTAGCAAATTTTAATGTTGGTCTTGCAAGAATATTTTGTCTCTAATTATTGAGCTCGTGAAACAACATACAAAAGACTACATGTAGATTATAGATCATTTTGTAGAATTAGAGCAGTTCTACAGATTAACAATTTATTTACAATAGAGCAAGGTCATTTCTGAACTTACTGTGCCAAGAAATTCTTAACACATTGTTAGCTCAGAGATAAAGCTGTCACTAAAGTATGCTATCCTGTGATTTCAAATGATGCATCAATAAACAGGAATTAAAAATTTATATGAACAGAGCCAAAATGTCTATTTGGCAGACCAATATTTTGATATTAATGTGCCTTTGGTTTTCAGAATAGGTTCAAAAGGTATAATGGGGCCAATACTGATGCCAAGAACATCACATGTGAAGTTAGAAATGCAAAATCTAGGACCTCATTTCAGACTTATTTAATAAAAGTGTGAATTTTGACAAGATTCCCTAAGTAATTCAAAGGCACATTAAATTGTAAGAGGCACTACTCTTGCTTACAACTCTCACTGTATTATATGAGGGAACTATGTGTAATAAATGGTAAAATTTGTCTGAGATTCCATAGCTGGTTGGGGGCAAGGCTGAGAATAGTACTCAGTTCTCTGGACTGCTAACCCTCACTCTTCCAACACATTTATTGCCCATGTCAAAGAAAGCCTTTAAGTTTTGGAGAACAATGACATCAAACATGAACAGACCCTTTAGCTCTTAGACTCTTTATGCAACATGAGTTTATTTTAGAATCCTACTTCTACATGGTAAACTAAACAAGATAACCTCAATACAAAAAGACCTAAAGTTCTCTCACTTTCCTGATTTCTGAAAACAAAGAGTGATAATTTAAGAAGGGCAGGTGAAACAATAGGCTAATTTACTATGGAAATAGCAGTAGCAAAACCCAACATGTGTAAAAATGAGGCTGAATCACTCAACATTTTTACAATTACTTAATGGCAAAACTTCACTTTCTTTCTTCTTTCTTTTTTCTTTCTTTCTTCTTTTTTTTTTTTTTTTACTATTTCTTTCACTTCCTAATATTTACATAGACTGCATAGTATGAGATCAATAAACTTGTCTTGATGTTGATAACAATCTCTTCAATGATTTTCCAAATCTAGGGGAAAATACTTTTGCAATTATGGTGAAATGGTTTAGTTTACATTTGAATTTTTTATGCACATTTTAATAATAATTTTTGGACCTCACAATTTAAAATTATAAAAGCAGTATTGATTGCTTTGTACTTGTAATAATTAATCTTCAGGTGGTAAGACCCAGTGTTTTCAAAGGTCTTAAACAGTGAGTCTTGACAGTTTATTAAATCACTTGTTACAGAGGAGTAGAATCAATTTGATCAGTTTCCACTTGTATATGTATCATTTTTCTCCTCTTAAAATGTGTCTATGAGATCAACATTGCACCTTTCTGCAAGGTTTAAAGGAGAGTGATGTAAAGTAGTTTAAAGTAGTTTATCATTTGATGCTAGAAAACTAAGTAAAAAGGTGGTAGCTTTTGTTAGATTTTTAGTTAAGTAACAGGAGAAAAGAAGGATCTCTTTTCTTTCCTCAGTCAAAGAATATTTTAATCCAAGAACAGTTCTCGACTGAATTATTTTCCTGTAGCAACTGCTAATCTAAGGGGTTTAAAGACTTTGCTCTTTAAACCAGTCTTACATATCAAATCATATCCATTTGGCATAATAGGAAGTGACTGTGTGTGTGTGTGTGTGTGTGTGTGTGTGTGTGTGTGATTTACAGAGTAACTGTAAAACCAATATAGTAAGATGATATTTCTGCCGTAATGAATTATTTAATCACATGTAACTTTAAATGGACTTAACTTTCAAAGTTTACCAGGAATAATTTCATATATCTACACAAATCTCCCAAGATAAGTGATTCTACCCACTGTCTAATATAAGTAACAAATAATGCTGAGAAAAGGTTTTCCTGAAAACAGCTTAAGAGTTTTATATAATGCCTCCATTCCACGTGGACTTACTGGCTGAGTGGTATAAACTATATTTTTCCAGTTTCTGGGATACTTTTATTATTATTTAAACTCCATCCAGCTAAAAACCAAAAAGGAGTCAAGAGAAGTGTTATATGTAGATTCTATTGTAGACTTTTTTGTTAGTTTAATAGTGATGTATTCTTTTTCTAGTCCTATTTTTCTTTATTTTGAAATGATCTTGGGATATTGATTTTGATGATACTCTACTCTGCCTTTCATTTGATTGTTGCTTTTATTGATTCTGTTTTCTTCTCTCTCTCTCTCTTTTTTGTGTGTATTGTATTTTTGAGGTAAATGCTTTTTAGGTAGCTTAAAAGGAAAGGCCTTTGTTGTTATTCTGGAATGAATAATTTATCTTTTCTTTGGCAATATCTTAAAGCTCTGAGTTTTTCTTTTGTTAATTTTATTATTTTTTCAAAGAAGATATGAGAAAAAATTATATTAAATTTTCTGTTATTTTAAATTGTTTTGTATTCATTTGCTTATATGACAGAACTCATATTTTTATGTTAATTCTACTGGATCAAAAGTTAGACACAATCTACTTAATAAAGGTTATGGAGAGCATGAGATATATACTATGAAAGTGTGATATGGCTGAAGTACTACTATGCAGAAGAGATACAAATGAGTTAGCACAGGTTTCTTAAACTTGGCATTATAGGGGTTTGTCCACATAATTCTTTCTTATAGGATGCTGTAGGGTGCTTAGGAGTACCTCTGCCTCAACTCACAAGATGCCAGAAGGCATTCTTTCCCTGACTCTTTCATGACAATCAACAATGCCTATGATGATTGATACTCTCTCCAGGGGGGCAAAATTATCATTGGATGAGAAGTACTGACTCAGGAAAAAGGAACTGTTTAAAACTAAGAAAATCTGGAAATCACAGTGAAAGGATTTAATAGGATAATTACAACAAAACACTCATTTCAAGATGATTAAACTCAACTTGTAATTGGTCAAAATAGAACCTTAATTGATATAATTTTAAGGCAATTTACATCCTTGGTAGGGATAAGTGATTCATGAATAATAGATATTTTTCCTGATTAGTAGAATAAAATGTAATTTCAAGGCATACTGAGGGGTATAATGTTGAGATTTGGAAGCAAAATAGGCAAGACTAATTACGGGCAGATTCACTTCAGGAATGATGTCTGAAAAGTATCATTGATTGGCTTATAAAGGAAGCAACTATAACTGGTGAAAGTTATTGTAAAAATGACAAACATGTATTCATGCTCCCTGGAATTGTTCTAAGAGCATACAGTGGAGGTAACATTTATTGAAGAAAGCCTACAAAATCTCAGTAAGGTCATCAATAGTCTTTGCTAACTAACCACAACCCACTTCCTCCCTCTATACCTCTAAGAGCTCATCCCGATGGGTGCTCCACTCTGGGTAGGTGTGGCCAAGAAAATGGGGCTTCTTATCCATTAGCTTCCAATCGAAGACATCTACCTGAATTGCACAGGCTTCACACTGTGGAAGGAATAGACTTCACTGAAAGTGTTCAACTAAGTCACTCAACAGATAAATGGGAAAGCAGAAACTCCCTGAGGGGTATGTGAATTTAGTATCCAGAATCCTGCAATATATTACCTAAAATGTCCAGTTTTAATATGAAATTACTTAACATAAAAGGAAATAGGAAAGTGTGATCCATAAACAGAGAAAAAGGCCTACAACAGAAACTGTCCATGAGAGGGCTTTGACTTAAAATTTTAAAAGACATCTTCAAGGCACCATTATATGTTCAAAGAAGTCCTTAGGCTTAAAGGCTCAAATAAAGGTGTGATGATGATCAACTATCAAATAGAAAATATCAATGAAGAGATATATATTCTTAAAAAATGAAAACTCAAGGGTGCCTGAGTGGCTCAGTCTCTGAGTGTCTGTCTTCAGCTTGGGTCATGGTCTCAGAGTCCAGGGATTGAGCCCTGCATCAGGCTCCCTGATCTGCGGGAGGCCGCCTTCTCCCTCTCCCACTACTTCTGCTTATATTGCTTCTCTCACTGTGTCTTTCTCTGTCAAATAAAGAAATTATTTTTTAAAAAATGAAAACTTAAGTTAAAAGTATAATAATTTGGGGTGCCTAGGTGGCTCAGTCAGTTAAGCATCTGACTCTTGATTTCAGCTCAGGTAATGATCTCAGGGTCATGAGATCAAGCCCTGCATTGGGCTTTGCAGGGGACATGGATGTGTTCAAGATTCTCTGTCTCTCTTTCTCTCTGCCCCTTCCCACCCCCTCAAAATAAAGCAAAATAATTCAATGAAAATTCATCAGAGTCTCAAAAGTAGGTATGAAATAGCAGAATTAAAAATCAGCAAATGTGAAGAGTGATGGATAGAAATTATGCAACCCAGAGAAAAAGAATGAAGAAAAATAAACAGCTTCTCAGAGAGTGAGAGAAATATTAAGCAAATTAAGATACATGTAATATGAGTACCATGAGAGAGAAAGGAAAAGAAAAAAATTTTGAAAAAAATCATACCTGTAAACATCACAAATTTGGAGACAAATATTAATCGACACATCCCAAGGTTCAACAAACTCCAAGTAGTATAAACAAAAAGGTATTCATATACAGATACATCATGGTAAAAATGTTGAAAGACAAATTCTTAAAAATATACCAACTACCAACTTGGAGAGAAATAGAAAACCTCAATAAGCCAATATAAGTTAAGCAAATGAATTAGTAATTTATTTATTTTTTAAACAAACTAATATTCAGAAAGCTTTACTGGTATAGCCTACCAAATATTTAAACAATAATTCATACCATTCTTCACAAAGTCTTCCAAAAATAGGAGAACACTTTCTAACTAATGCCATGAGGATAGTTTTAACTTAATAACAAAACCAGATAAAGGTGTCACAAGAAAATAAAACTACTGTTTAGTATTTTATGAATATAAATGCAAAAATATGAACAGAACACTAACAAACCAAACCCACCAATATTTTATATATATGTAATATTTTTAATATGTATATTTTATTTTATAACATACAATAATATATAAATTTATATTATTTTATATATTTATATAATAATAATTTATATTATATATCATAATATTTATATATAATATATATATGTATATATATATAATGACCATTATATTATATAAAAAATACCATGACCAAGTGAGATATATCCCAGGGAAAGAAAGTAGGGTTAATATTCAAAATAAATTCAAATTTATGAATTCCTATATTATAATACACCACATCTACAGAATAAAAGACAAAATCATATAATCATCTCAAATAGATACAGAAGTATTTCACGAAATCTTACACCACTTTATGATAAAAACAAAGCAAGACAATGAATAGAAGATAACTTTCTCAACCTAATAAAGAGCATAAATAAAAAAACCCATGTTAATATTATATTTAATTTAGAAACAACGAGTGTTTCACCCTCAGATCATGAACACGTTAAGAATGCCCACTCTTGCCTTTTATACTCATCATTATATGAGAAGGTCTAGCCAGGGCAATTAGACAAGAAAATAAAATAAAATCACTGAGATAGGAAAGATAAAAATAAAGTTATTTCACAGATTATATGATGTTGTATATCCTTAGGAATACCAAAAATATTTTACAGCTAAAAAATAAATTCACAAAAAAAATCACTAGATGATTATTACAACAAGGTGATTATTACCAGCAATACAATGCAATCTTATTTTTAATTACGTTTGTTTAAAGACAATCACCAAAGAAACCACTGAAAAGTTATTTATAAATGAAATGAAAAAGCAAGTGGGAATTCAATATTTTTTCAAACTCTTATTACTAACAAACATATGTTTAACATAAATGTTACCATTTAATAAGGAAAACTTGAATAAATCAGTTGCTCAAAGGAGTGAAGCAATTTGCTGAAGGAGAAACACAGATGGCCAAGTGATATTTAAAAAATCTTAAACATAAATAAGCATTTTACCAGTCATATCTGTCACAAATAAGTTCAATCATTCTCAGCATTAGTAAATGTCTTGGGAAAGTTTCTCTGAAAGCACAACTTGAGATTCTAGAATTTCTGGTCTAGTGATTTCTTATGAGAGAGCTCTTAAAGAGAGAAGTGAAGGAAGGAGAATATGACTAGAGAAGAAAACTAAGAATGCAGTCAATGCAGAGGATGAGAAGACTAGCCTCAGCCCGGTTCTATGAGGAGCTGAGAGCACTAATTGCAGCAGAATCTTTCCTACTATGAGACCTTTTGCCAGTTATTGGTTTCAGGCTCCAACTGCCCCCTATCCCAGTTGGAATGTATAACCAGTAAAGGGAATTTTGGCAGAACACTAATAATGCATTCACTATAGTAAATGTTTAGAAAACAGTTGTTTTTACCCTACTAATTAGAGTATACACCAAGACATGTTGGAAGAGTGTTTTGGCAATACTTCCTAATAAAAAAATATTTATGTACTTTAACCCAGAAGTCTACTTCTGCAAATATAAATCAAATAAATACTGTCCTTGCTTTACCGCGGGGCGGGGTGGCGGGGGGCGGAGGAAGGCTGTATGTGTTTATTGCAGGTGTGGTAGGTAGAATAATAGAACCCCTACATCCTAATCCCCAGAACCTGTGGGGTCTTAGTTTACATGGCAAAGGAAATTAAAGTAGCAGATGGAATTAAGACTGCTAATCAACTGATCTTAAAATAGAAGCAGCATGCTGCATTATCCAGGTGGTTCCAATGTAATCACAGAGAGCTTTAAAAATGGGAGAGGGCTTGGAAGAGTCAGAGTGTGGCAGTGTGAGAAAGGGTTCATCTACTATTGTTGGCTTTGAAGATTGACTGTGCCTGAGCCAAGTAATGTTGGCAGCCTCTAAAAGCTGGAAAAGACAAGAAAACGGAGTCTCCCCAAGAGCCTCCAAAAAGGTATGTAGTCCTGCCAACACTTTGTTTTAGCCCAGTGGGATTCATTTCATACTTCTGACCTCCAAACTGTGAGAAATATGTGCAGTTCTGTAGTAACTTGTTACAACAGCAATAGGAAGTGAATACATAGCATTGCTGAAATTATGTATGATGAGTAAGAATCGTACTACTGACAAGGGGAATGGGAAAAGCAGTGGGAAGATAAGTCAATGATATTTCTAGCTGTTGAACATAAACGTTCAGGAGATATTAATGCTACTGGTTTTTTTTTTTTTTTTTTTCCTTTAATGAAAAACATGGTAAAGAATAGTTGCAGGGATTTGTTTGGGAAAGAATTTTGTGAACTATAATAAATTTGAGGTTTCATTGTGATAGTTAGATAGGTGAACTGAGCTATCATAATGAAGCTTTGGTTTTAGTACTGGTATGAAAACAACATTTGAAAGGGTTGAACAGTGAATAAGTGAAAGGAAATAAAGATGCATATGATTATTTTTAGGTTTGCTGTAAAAAGGTGGAGAATCTGGTGGTTGTGCAAAGACGTAGAAAGAGCTTAATAAGTGAACAAACCAGTAAAAAGGAAGAATCTTAAGTTTAATGGAAGGATAGGTAATTAATCAAGTTCTCAAAGGAAATGCGCTTTGTGATACATGGGGTCTAAAGATTATTACTACTGATTTAATTTGACTTGCTTTTATTAAAGGCATTTGTAAGTAAATGAAAATTCTGTGGAAATCATTGGGACAATATTGGTAACTGCCTTACCATCTGTGTTGGAATTTATTTGAGGAGTTTCTAATTTAAGTTATTCCAATGTATGTAATAAAATGTTTTTATTCATTTTCCTCTTGAATACCCATGATGAATTAGATCAAACAAAAAATCTGTTTTGGTTGGTTGAATTGTTTTTGTCTCTACTATTCTCAGTGTCTTCCAATGTTAAACACTCAGATTAAAGCAACTTGTAAATTTCTTTTTAGAATCAAATACATTGTGATTAAGATTCCTAATAAGACTAATCTAATTGTTTTATTAAGATCCAGATTAAACTTCTGGAGTTTTAGGTGTAGGACAGAATTAAGATTTCTACTAGAAATATATATAATTTTCTACTAGAAAATTTATATATATATATATGTGTGTGTGTGTGTGTGTATATACATATATATTAAATGCCACTTATATGTATACATATAAATATATCTATGGACATATATATGTGTGCATAGATACATATGTATTTATACAAAATTACAAGAAGTACTTGCAGAGGATTTATAGAAGACTTCATGAATTTTTATAGATTAACAACTATGGTTGAGCATAGTTCAAGAATATGGTTAATTTCTGAATCACGGAATTATCTGGGAGACATTGCAACTAAATGGTTATAAGGATGTCAAGTAACTTAATGAACTTCTAAAACACACTATAAGGATAATAAGATACATGTTGACTTAAAATGTGTGTAAAAATATTATCTATGAAAAAGTTTGATATAATGCAAAGGCAAATTGGAACTATCTTTACAGAAGTATAGCTTAAAGTTTCTTTTCTTCTAAGGCAATGGAAACATGAGGAACATTGTCTCCAACATATGCAGATAACAAGCCAATACTTCCCTCAATCCTAGAAGCCTGGATTGTAGAATTAGTAAGAATTGAGTGTCATGATAGACTAAGAAAAACACTATAACAGTAGGGCTAAGCATGAGACTAGATTGGTGAGAACATAGTGCTGGAAGTAAGTCATTTTACCCAGTTTCTGGAAGATTAAAAAAAAATTTGTCAACACTTTAACCATGCAGCTTTCAAGTCCCTGTAGAAAAGAAAACAAGTTTAAGATGTATATGTAAAATTTTTAATGTATTTATGTGTAAATATATATAAATTACACACCTATGTATTTATAAACCTCCATAAATAAGTCAAGAAGAATAGTGCATTAGCAACTTAGTAGACTATTATTAGTCAAAACAAGAAGAAAGATAGATAAGTAATCAAAAATGACTGCTCAGTTTATAGCCTCAAAGGAAACCAAGGATAAGCAATGAAAAGATTACTAGAACTTGCCTCAGTAAGGGCACAGTCCCTTACAGCTTCTAGACCTGAGCCAGGTTAAATTAGAGCCCACTGACTATTGGATAGGCTTGGTTCTGAGAAGAAAGGACTCTGCACACCATGGTTACTATACATGGTGGTGACCGTCCCAGTCCTTGCCCCCAAATCCTATGCTCAATTTGCTTTCACAACTGTACATTAATGAGAGGTATTGTGAGCATCATTGGAAACAAAGTTCAAGTTGACACTGACTCCCAAAAACCCAAAGCATCATGGCTTCTTTTATGATTGAGGCCGTATGGGAGCTAGATCTTTAAATGGATATGGGTCTGTGGATCTACATGATTGCTATTTCCCTGGTCTCTTAATATGTAATTGGAATAGACATGACTGGTATTTATGTATTTATAAAGACTTATTTATTTGGCAGACAAGCAGGCAGAGAGACAGAGTTGTGGGGGGTAGTAGGCTCCCCACTGAGTAGAGAGCCCAATGTGGGGCTCGATCCCAGGACCCTGGGATCATGACCTGGGCCGAAGGCAGAGGCTTTAACCCACTGAGCCACCCATGTGCCCCAACATGAATGGTATTTAATAAAACTCCACATTAGTTTCTTGTTGTATGGGCTCAGAATAATTGTAATGAGAAGAACCAAACAAAAGTTTCTGAAACTGCCCCCTCCTTCAGAAGAGAGAGTAAAACAAAAGGAGTATCCTATTCTGAGAAGTTTGGAAGTTAACACTATTTTTAAATATCTAAAGGATGTGTGAATGCTCATCTCCTGTCATTTTCCAATTAAGTGCATAATTCTGTGCATAAAAGTAGATACTAGAGAATAGCAGCAGACTACCTCAAGCTCTACTAACTCACGGCTTTAAATGGGGTTGCAATGCCAACAGATTAACATAGCCTGTTACATTGTATGCTGCCACTGATTTGACCAATGCATTGTTTTCTACTCCTTTAAGAATATAAGATTAGAAATAGTACAAATTGACCTGGAACCCACTACAGATATAGTTATAGCTTTTTTCCCTCTAGGACTATCTTTATTTCCCTACCCCATAACATAATATAGTATGAATAGATTTGAGCTTCTTGACATCCTGCAGCATAAATCAGAACATCATGCCAGTTAGTCCAGATGAGCAAGAGCATGTCGCACACATAGATGACCAATACACTGGAGGTCTTGTTAACATGTATGTACTCCTAATACTGGGAAGTAAATTCTGTGATGTTTTTGGTTTGCTACATCTTTAAAATACTTAGAAGTCCAGAAGACTGTCAAGATATTCCATCTAAAGTAAAAAAAAAAAAAAAAAAAAAAAAAAAAAAAAAAATCATCTTGTACTTCCTGCTATGAGAAGAAAGCACAGTATCAGGAAGGCCTCTCTGGAGTTTTGAAGCAGTAGATTCCACAATTGGGGGAATTGCTATCATGCTGCATGATACAAAAAGCTTCCAGCAGTGAATAGAGCTTAGAGTTAAAGAGCACTGTGATAGATACAAGCTATCAATGGTGGGAAAAAGTGCTTTGTGAAAATTTGACAAACTTCAGTGGGAGAACATAACTGCAGAATCTGGGGTTTTGAAAGTGGGTCATGCCATCTTGGTGTACTTCTGGGTTAAGTGACAATGCTGTCACAACTACCCTTCATGAAATAGGCTCTCAAAAATCTACCTAATCATAAGGTTGGGTGGGTCCAGAAATGTTTCACTATAAAATGGAAGTTCTATATCCAGTCTAGGGCATGAATAAACCAAAGGAACAATAGCAATATGCAAGGGTAGTTACCCGCAACTACTGAATCATTACAGATATTATACCAATACATATCTCTTAGCTACTACCTATGCTATGATTTGTAAGGTGGCTTTGTTATGTGAGTTCAAGATGAAAATGATGACAGATGCATTTTAGCTCAATTCAGGGGTTGTCTGAAAAAGACAAAGGAAAAGGGTAGCCCTGGTGAACAGACCTTCATGCAATGTACTTAGTTACTCATTTCATGTAGTAAAAGACTTGAAATCACCTATATATAGTACACATACACACACACACACACACACACACACACACACACACAACTCTCTAATAAAATTAACCTCACTGTATATACACTCAGAGGTAATAGAAAATCACTTTGCTGGTGTTCAGAGCCTAGAAGGAGGAAATAGTGAGACATCGAAGTCTAGAATAGACAGATGTATATATACTTGGGGGTAGGTACAAAGTATGAAGACCTTCATATAACACTTTAAACACCATTAAAGGGAACGTCAACAACCAAGCATGCAATAACTTGGGGAATCTGGGGCTCAGTGGGTTAAAGCCTCTGCCTTTGGCTCAGGTCATGATCCCAGGGTTCTGGGATCGAGGCTCACACTGGGCTCTCTGCTCAGTAGGGAGTGCTTCCGCCTCTCTCTCTGCCTGCTTCTCTGCCTACTTGTGATCACTGTCTGTCAAATAAATAAAATCTTTTAAAAAAAGAAAACAACTCTAGGAGCACCTGGGTGGCTCGGTGGTTTAAGCCTCTGCCTTCAGCTCAGGTCACAATCAGGGTTCTGGGATCAAGCCCCTCAACAGGCTCTCTGCTCAGCAGGGAGCCACCTCGCCACCCCCCTGCCCACCTCTCTGCCTATTTGTGATCTCTCTCTCTGTCAAATAAATAAAATCTTTAAAAAAAATAACTCTATTTATTGGCCTTAGTTAGCCTTTGTCATTAAACACCCAAGTATTAATATGATGAGCACAGAAATTAATTGGCCATTGAATCAGGGATGGAAGCTGTGCACAGATAACAACTGATGGGGAGAAGACATGAACAGACACTTCTCCAATGAAGACATACAAATGGCTATCAGACACATGAAAAAATGTTCATCATCACTAGCCATCAGGGAGATTCAAATCAAAACCACATTGAGATACCACCTTACACCAGTTAGAATTGCCAAAATTAACAAGACAGTAAACAACATGTGTTGGAGAGGATGTGGAGAAAGGGGAACCCTCTTACACTGCTGGTGGCAAGGCAAGTTGATGCAGCCACTTAAGGAATCTCCACACTGTTTTCTAAAGAAATTAAAAACATAGCTTCCCTATGACCCTGCAATTGCACTACTGGGTATTTACCCCAAAGATAGAGATGTAGTGAAAAGAAGGGCCATCTGTACCCCAGTGTTCATAGTGGCAATGGCCACAGTTGTCAAACTGTGGAAAGAACCAAGATGCCCTTCAACAGACAAATGGGTAAGGAAGATGTGGTCCATATATACTATGGAGTATTATGCCTCCATCAGAAAGGATGAATACCCAACTTTTGTATCAACATGGATGGGACTGGAAGGGATTATGCTGAGTGAAATAAGTCAAGCAGAGAAAGTCAATTATCATATGGTTTTGCTTATTTGTGGAGCATAAGGAATAACAAATAATAAATGGGGAGCTGGAGAGTAGAAGGGAGTTGGGGGAAACTGGAGAGGGAGATGAAACATGAGAGACTATGGACTTTGAAAAACAATCTGAGGGTTTTGAAAGGGCAGGGGGTGGGAGGTTGGGGGATCCTAGTGGGTATTATGAAGGGCACATATTGTATGGAACACTGGGTGTGGTACATAACAATGAATTCTGGTACACTGAAAAGAAATTTAAAAAATAAATTAGAAAAGAAAACAATTGATGTATCTACTGCCAATACTGAATGATCAGCCTGTCAATAGTGGAAGCCACTGCTGAGTCTCTAATATGGCACCATTTCTCAAGGAAACAAGCCAACTATTGTGGCAAGTAAAGAACATTGATCTCTGTCTTGGAAGGACCCATGATTATTCTAAGAACAGATAAATATTCTGGGTATAAGCTTTCTTTTCTGTTTTCAGGATTTTAGCAAGCCAGCACCAGTATCTGAGAACTTATTATTTTTATTCACTGGTGAGGAAATACATTTAATATCATGCCAGAGAGTTTACAGCAGAGAGGAGATAAAAGAATAGGTATCATGATTATGGTCGAACATAGCATAGGAATGCCCTGATGAAGGAAACTCTGAAGTGCCAGGAAAAATATTTCAATCCTCCATGTGCATTATTCACTTTAAGTTCTTTGTATGGCACTATGCCACAAGTAAGGGGAGTATATAGGTCTATGAAACAAGGGGTGGGAGACAAGAGGTCCATTTGCTATCATCTCTTCTACTAACTTGAGGAATTTTACTTCCTATTCCCACAGTTTAGAACTCTGCAGGTTTAACAATTTGATTCTCAGAGGAGGAGTAATTAGGGGTTACAGAAAGAGGACAATTGCCTTAGAAGGTATGTCTGCTCTTAGCTTATTTGGGATTTTTGGTTCAAGGGGCAAACCGGCAAGAAGAGAAATCACTATAATAAATATAACTGATCCTGAAGATCAGAAAAAGTTAGGGCTGCTATTATACAATGGGGCCAGGGTAGAATGTGTTCATTAATCAACTTTTACATGTGGGTGACTTATGGTTTCACTCCCTTGACCAAGTTTGGTAGTAAATGAACAAGCATGGTAATATTTAACATAAATATAAGCACAATAATAATGCATGTTTTCTGAATAGCTACTATGCACCAAGGACAGTAGTAGGAACTTTATGTGGATTATTAGACTGAAGAAGTTAAGCAATTTGCCAAAAATCACACTATAATTAGAACCATTTTTCCCCACTCAGATAGATTTATTCTAGAAAGACAGGATGTTTTGTAGAAAGAAATACACACACACACACACACACACACCATATATCTGACAAGTGGATTTCATATTCTAATGCCAGAGCATGGTTATCTGTCAAATTCTTGCATGGAATTCTACAAGTATAACCTATTATTGGAGTTTACCACATATTACATCACATAACCTGTATCTTCTAACTTGGACTTCTTAAAGCTCATAACAACTCTTTCCATTTAGTATCAATTGCTTGACAACCACATCAGAATTTTCTACTTGGGATGTTGCTAACAGTGAAAATGAAGAATAGTGCAAAACATCAGAAAATAGATTTTGACCATATGTAGACATCTAAGTTGATTCTCTCATTTCCACACAGTATGGAGTGTTAAATTCTGAATTTATTGAGGCTGTGACTTTGTTGGTGAAAAATCTGTTTAATTACCTAAGATATTATTGTTTGGGTATGTACCAATAAATAAGTAAAACAATGCATCTGTGTTATTTCTCCCATTTGAATGATTGTACTCTCTAAACGATTTCTAAAAATTCACCAACAATTTGAAAGGGATTTTTATCTATATTTCTTACTGCATAGTGAAATACAAGGCCTAGAGTGCTATTAGAATGCTTATCACTGCTAATGAAACATTTTAAACACAGTTTTGAAATCTAATGGCAGAATTGCCTTTTTGCCTCATCTTCTTTTTACTAGAATATAAATTTGACACCTATCATAAAACATTTCATAATTGTAGAATAAAAGACAATCCCAGTAAATTTTCTTGGGATTATAATAATTTTAAAATGACACACAGTTAACACATGAAGAGAGAAAATATTTACTATTATAGCACCAGATATAATGAAAACAAATGCTATATGAGAATTATGCAAATAAATGTTGAGTCAGAGAAAGCAAAAAGATGGAAGAAAAAACATAGAACAATACTTGAAATAACCTTACTAAATTGTTGTAATTTTCATGTTCGTCTACAAAATCAGAGGAAAGTGGAAACCTCCTGCTTTCATGTGATCATTTTAGGTTTAAGTTTTTTCTTTGACTTATTATTCATTGCAAAGAGAAATGCTCTTTAAAGACTATTTCTCTTTATCTTCAACACATTGTGGCAATCCTGGAAGTCATTTTTCTCCTTTAAACTTTGTTCCATATAATTGGATTAGTATTATTCTGTAATGCATTTAAATATCAAATTAATTCACTCCATGCTACTGGGGTTGATTTCTTGGTTTTCTTCTTAATAATAAACTGTCAGATGTTGCTATATTAGCAAGGGAAAGATTGGTGTCATAGACATTTGTTACATACATTTTAAAATATGACTATAGTTTCCTAATTCTGCCTGATTACAAAATGCTCTTCTCTCAAATTTAAATCTTTGCAAATCTTGATTCTAAAAACATACTTATAAGACTGAGAGCAAATATAATGTGTCATGATAGTTCTTTAGATTCAGTCCCATGGTTCTGAACAACAAAGACACCACTGTCAAAGATCAAAGTGCTTTCTCTCCTGGAGTTGATTTAGGAAGTACCCTATAAAATGATTAGGGATTTGGATGGCCATTATTTCATGGGTCCAAAGATGTCTCCTTGATCCATTGCTGGTGCTAATTGATGTAGAAAAATAGTCTTAGGTTTGTAGAATGTTAAGACACCTAATCATCATGAATTTTTAGGAAGACAGAAAAATTTCCCAGCTTAGATAAGATAAATACTAGACTAAACTAGTATTTACAAGGGGCTGAGTGTTCATTTTTTTTTGTAAACCTGTTGACAGATAGAAATCAGATATCTCTTCACCAAACTCAGTGTTTCTTGCTGCTGCATACATAGCTGGTCTAAATTCTCTAGCCTCACAGTTACGGCATGTGACTGACTTCTGGCTTTTGGAATATGAGCAGAAGTGATAGATACTATATGACTGTCCCACAAAAAATTTTCCCAGGGTGTTGGTGTTCTCTATATCCTCCTTCTATGCATATTACAAATTCTAATGCCCATGTGGTAAGTGGAATAATGCCTTCACTCACCCAAAACTATCCACATCCCAATCTCAGAAACCTTTAAATATGTAATCTTACATAGCAAAAATGATTTTTTCAAATATGAATAAATTAAGGATTTTAAAAGGGGGATTATACTAGATTCTACAAATTGCCTAATTTAATCATAAGGGTAATTATAAGAGGGAAACAGGACTGCCATAATCAGAGAAAGATGTGACAATGGAAGCAAAGATTTTTGTGATGTAGGATAGTCAAGATAGATGGGCAGATTCCAGAAACTGTTTAAAAAGGTAAAGGAATGAATATTCCCTAGAGCTTCTAGAAATGATAGAGCCTTGACCATCTATTTTAGGTTTTTGGCCACGAGGACTATAATATGGTACAGTTGTGTTGTTTTAAATCACCAAGTTTTTAATAATTTCTTCTAGCATCAATATAAGCATTACCCCTAAGTATTTAAATATACTAGAAAACTTTATACATCAAGCCATATTTATGGACAATGAATACAAGTGTAGCTTATTAAATGTATGTATTAGAAGATACATATTAGGTACTTCTCAAATAGTTTTCATGTTGATTATGCCATAAATCTTAATTATGTATTTCAAGAAATATAGTTATTACCCCCATTCTAGAGCTAGTAAATTTTCACGGAGCATATATTTGTGTTCATCGTAGTCTATCATTAATCATTTTCTGACTTTTTATACTATATTTGGATATCTTAGATACAACTAGGATTCAAATATTTATCTCCAATTGAGACAGTTACCTGGACTTTGGACCTAACATTCCAAATACCTTTTGGAACATATCTGTTTGGATGAAATATAAGTATTTCAGACTAAATAGATCTAAAGTTAATTCCACCTTACATCATTTGTATTTCCTACAATGAATTCTCTATCCCATCAGTGAATTCTCCATTCTATCAATGGCCTTACTCTGTGCCCAGCCAGTCAAGTCAGGAACCTTGGAATTATTCTTTCTATCCATTCCTCAAATACAATCAAAGCCTTAGAGCACTTTTTCGTGTGTCTCTTGGCCATCTGGATCACTCAGCATCAGGGAAATACAAATGAAAACCATGAGGTAAGATACCTCACACCAGTCAGAATGGCTAAAATTAACAAGTCAGGAAGCGACAGATGCTGGAGAGGATGCGGAGAAAGGGGAACCCTCCTACACTGTTGGTGGGAATGCAAGCTGGTGCAACCACTCTGGAAAACAGCATGGAGGTTCCTCAAAAGGTTGAAAATAGAACTGCCCTATGACCCAGCAATAGCACTACTGGGTATTTACCCTAAAGATACAAACATAGTGATCCGAAGGGGCACGTGCACCCGAATGTTTATAGCAGCAATGTCTACAATAGCTAAACTTTGGAAAGAACCTAGATGTCCATCAACAGATGAATGGAAAAAGAAGATGTGGTATATATACACAATGGAATACTAGGCAGCCATCAAAAGAAATGAAATCTTGCCATTTGCGATGACGTGGATGGAACTAGAGGGTATTATGCTTAGCGAAATAAGTCAAGTGGAGAAAGACAACTATCATATGATCTCCCTGATATGAGGAAGTGGAGATGCAACATGGGAGGTTAAGGGGGTAGGAGAAGAATAAATGAAACAAGATGGGATTAGGAGGGAGACAAACCGTAAGAGACTCTTAATCTCACAAAACAAACTTAGGGTTGCTGGGGGGAGGGGGGTTGGGAGAAGGGGGTGGGGTTATGGACATTGGGGAGGGTATGTGCTATGGTGAGTGCTGTGAAGTGTGTAAAGCTGGTGATTCACAGACCTGTACCCCGGGGATAAAAATATATGTTTATTAAAAAAAATTAAAAATTAAAAAAAAAACCTTAGAGAATAAAAAACCCACATTCTAGTTCATGAATTTGTTTCTCAGAGTGGTATGCATTAGCAATTATGAACCTGTATATAACTAGGTTTGAATGTATATACTATAGATGATGAGGGTTGGTTTTCTCACTTTCAGGGAAAAGGTTACAAAGAGAATTCTAGAATGAGCTATTTGTACCAAACTGGAGTCTGAGACTTAATATGAGTATATATACTACACAAATATATATCACATATGCACGTACAGATACCTAGGGAGATACAAGTATACTTGTAGGTATCTTTGACATAGAAATGTACATTTCCTACTCCTGTTCCTGGAAATGGCTTTGAAGGGGTATTGCATACCTAGCACTCAGATCTGGATTTCTAAACGCCCTTCTGAAATAAAACAGAGATCCTTGGCTGATAATAAAATAAGAACAGGGAAAATAAATAACTCTGGGATATCCTTTGTGCCAAAAGTAACACTACACTTACAAAATAAATCAGGTGATTGCCAAAGGAACACAGGAACCAGTTTGAAAGAGCTCCAGTAGTCAAAACTGAAAGATTTTGTGAAACAAATAACACAGTATATGATTATAACTCAATAAAATATAAAATAAATATGCCTCAGTCATTTCTGGAATAAAGAAATTATTGAATAATATATAAATGAAACAAAGGGGATAGATTTCTTAAAATAATGTCAGTTATGGGGTGCATGAGTGGCTCAGTCAGTTGAACATCCAACTCTTGATCTTGGCTTAGCCCTTGATTCCAGGGTGATGAGCTCAAGCACTGCATTGAGTTCTGTGCTGGGCATGGAGCCTATGTATATACACATACATATATATGTATGTGTATGTATATATACACACACACATACATATTAGTGTGTGTGTAATAGTGATTGCTTATTTCCCTCATTATTTCTGGAAAATTATATATATTAATATGTATATAATATATATTATATATTCTATATAACAGTAATAATGGCTACAGGCAAAAATAGTAATTCTTATAATAGAATTAGTAGGTAAAACTTGCAAAGCCTCAAATTATTACCCTTCTGGTCATACTTTGTTGGTTTTCATATATGTCCATAAATTCCAAGAAATGAAGTTTAATATCCTTCAGTTTGAACAAGGACTGTACATAGGACTCATTTTTAACAAATAGAATGTAAAGGAAAAACTTTTCAGTGGAAAATTTTGTAAGCACCATTCTACCCAAGCAATCAGTATCAGCAGCATCAATAATAGACCTATTGACATTATATAACCCTCATATGATGTTACAAAATACACTTTACCTCTGCAACATTCTTCCCCTAAATCCGCAGCATCAGTCCGATGAGAAGACATTGGATAAGACTGTATTGAGTAACTCTCAAAATAGATGCAAAGATAATCACAAATATTTGCATATGGTTTTACAGTCCCCCAAAGGTTTCATTATGAACCATATTTTTTAGCTTCATTTCCTTCTGTTCTCATGTGTATGGCACACTTAATTGGTAATCTTTCCAGTTTCTTGCATCTGCCAATCTCTCCCACACTTCTGTTCTATCAACCTAAAGTTCCTTCTGCCAGAAATATTTCATTTCTTTAAGTAGGTAATTTCTCCTCCCCCAGATTTCTTTTTTCTCAAAAATAACAGTTCTTAGAAGATTTTCTTGACATCCCTGGTGTAAATTATTTTTTTTTTCTGGAGCCATTCATTTATGTCTATTAATGGCAAGGACAATTTCTTATGCACAACTCCTTCCCTGGAATCTGGCAATAAATATGTGTTCAACCAAGTTTTACTTAGAGTGGTCAAATAAATATTAAGAATAAATTCATAATGGAAAGACAAAATCAAATCTGTAGAGAAAAATTTTTTAAAAATGAAGGGAAAAAAGTCTTAAATCATGTACTTCTGTAGAGAAAATGCTCACTTAAAAATTTCGAATTTTATCAGAGGTCTGGACTAAGATGTTAGGAACCATGCAAGAATATCATCTGCTAAAATATACATAACAGGAAAACGTCATGTAAAGAAACTGACCCCAGATGGCATTGTGCTGTAGGACTATAGGCATTGCTGTGACAGGAGAATCAGATGTACGCATTTGTCTGTGTATATTAGAGCTCTGTAGTCTGAGAATCAAGTGCCAGTGTTACAACCTTACCTTCCTTCTTGTAGAACCATAAGGACTTCACAATTCAAAGTGCACCTTTACTTTCAAGGACCAGAGTCCCAGAGGATCTATTCTAAAGGTTTTTAAGGCAGATATTGACTCTATTGGGACAACTTGGACAAATCACTCATCTGCAGTAACTCAGGGTCAACAAAGAAATTCCAAGGGAATAGCATGAAAGACACTTTATCTGAGGAGCAGATGAAACTGACCCAGCCTATATAAATCCCTTTCAAACTGGCAATTTATAGACTAGTTTATTTCAGTCATTGTCAACAGGCAAGAGTTCATAATTTTTAAGTCAGCTTTTAAAAAAGAAATCTTGTTTTTGCCCCATTTACTATATACTGTCTTACATTAAATTTTATAAAAGCCTTCATATGTAGAGTCAACATTTTGACTAGTATGTTTTTGATTGCTTTGAACATTGTGTTGAAGAAAGTAATGCTAAAAGTGTCAATGACCAAGGCCAAGGCAAGCCTGATTTTTTTTTTTTAGTTCATTTTGTTCTTAGTTTTATGCAGAAAGGTTGCTATAGAAACCAGTGAAGGAGCTAAATTACTTGTTGATTCTGTATATGTCTTCTCTTCTCTTCTCTATTCTGATGCTCAAGTGAGAAACTGAAGAGGGAGGACTTTACATCTTTATCTCCCTTTAAATGGAGAATAGGTTTTTGTTTGTTTTACTATTTTAAAATATATGTTATATTATAACACATTATTTTCAGAGATTCATGTCCATAATTTCATTTTTTAATTTTTTATTTTTTATAAACATATATTTTTATCCCCAGGGGTACAGGTCTGTGAATCACCAGGTTTACACACTTCACAGCACTCACCAAAGCACATACCCTCCCCAATGTCCATAATCCCACCTCCTTCTCCCAAACCCCCTCCCCCCAGCAACCCTCAGTTTGTTTTGTGAGATTAAGAGTCACTTATGGTTTGTCTCCCTCCCAATCCCATCTTGTTTCATTTATTCTTCTCCTACCCACTTAAGCCTCACAAAATTGTCAAATTTCAGGAAGCCCAGAGTAGAACTCAGTCCTCATTTTCCTCAAAAAATACCAGCTGCTGAGGTAATAAAATCATACCAAATCTCCATTCAAACCTCAACGCTCAGAGTGGACAGATAGGGGACAGTGCCAGTAATGATTCTCACTACCTGATCCAAGGCACAATAAACCAAAGAAAATACAATTGATTTATTTTTCAGACTGGATGATTGTCCTTAACAAAAGCACAAAAGTATTATTTGTAGTGGGAAACAGTGCAACAAGGGAATATCAGAAAGAGTGGTGAATAAAAGCCAAAAGGATAACTGGTCTCTTAAAGGAAAAATGTGATACAATAAAGTGGAGCTGATTCAGTGGCATCAGAGTTATTTTGGCAGTATGATTGAAAATACTAGAAACTGAGTGGTGGGTGTTAAGGAGGGCACATAATGTAATGAGCGCTGGGTGTTATATACAACTGATAAATCACTGAATATACCTCTGAAACTAATGATACACTATATGTTAATTGAATTTAAAGTTTAAAAGTACTAGAAATGAGCAACATGTGGGTGAAAATTTGAGAATCTATATTGAAGATTCAGTATCTACTTATGAAAATTGTAAAAGTAGATTCAAACATGACTGCTGAGAACAGAAATCTTTGATGGGATGCGTGGATTATAGATTGTGTGTGCCTTCTCCATTTCTTATGCATATATCCCCCAAAGGATCTCTGTGTAGGTATGATTTCTCAGTTTGGAAAGTTATATCTCTAGAGTGAGAAAACTAACCATGCTAAGAAGGACCATCCCAGGAGACCAAACACTCTAAGGAGATATAAACAACAGGAAATTACCAAAGTCTGCAGCATAGAAACACAGGAAATCTAATACTGAAGAATAGATAGGTAAAAGTATTATATAGTATTATAACATTTATATATAAATATATATTATATCTTCATATATTGTAAATATATAGGTCTCTGGATCAGCTAAAAGTAATGAATTATATTTACAGATACTCGTTAACTGAGCTTAAAAACATGCTGAATATAAAAGTAAGAAAAAAGATATATAGCATAAAAACATATATTTTTCAAGAATATGTGTATTTAAATAAAATCATGGACATTGAGGGAAGACAAGAATGGAATTAGAAAATGGAGTATAAAGTAGGAAAATAAAAAATTCTTAAGTGCACAGAAATATTTTTCAGTATATGGTGAAACACTGTCTTCAAAATTAAATGCATCACTTTAAATGAAAATTAAAAGACTAGGTTACTGCCTATGTTCTCCTCTCAGATTTTGATAGATTTCCTGCCTCATGTTAAGGGCTTTTATCTGTTTCAAGTTTATCTTTGTGTATGGTGTAAGAGAATAGACGTGTTTCATTCTTCTATACATAGCTGACCAATTTTCCCAGCATCATTTATTGAAGAGACTCTCTTTTTTCAATGTATATTTTTTCCTGCTTCACCAAAGATTAGTTCACCATAGAATTGAAGGTCCATGTCTGGGCTCTCTATTCTGTCCACTGGTCTATGTGTCTGTTTTTGTGCCAGTACCATGCTGTCTTGGTGATCACAGCTTTGTAGTAAAGCTTGAAATCAGGCAATGTGACGTCCTCAATTTTGTTTTTCAACATTTCCTTAGCAATTCAGGGTCTCTTCTGGTTCCATACAAGTTTTATGATTGTTTGTTCCAGCTCTTCGAAAAATATCAGTGGAATTTTGATTGGGATGGCATTGAAAGTATAAATTGCTGTAGGCAGGATGGACATTTTGACAATGTTTATTCTTCTGATCCATGAGCAAGGAATGCTTTTCCATCTTTTTGTGTCTTCTTTAATTTCTTTCATGAGTATTCTGTGGTTCCTCAAGTACAGATCCTTTACCTCTTTGGTTAGGTTTATTCCCAGGTATCTTATGGTTCTTGGTGCAATAGTAAATGGAATCAATTCTCTAATTTCCCTTTCTATATTTTCATTGTTAGTGCATAAGAAAGTAATTGATTTCTGTACATTGATTTTGTATCTTGCCACATTACTGAATTGCTATATGAATTCTAACATGGACAGGACTGGAAGAGATTATACTGGGTGAAATAAGTCAGCCAGAGAGATTCAGTTATCATATGGTTTCACTTACTTGTGGAACATAAGGAATAATACGGAGGACATTGGGAGAAGGAGAGGAGAAGTGAGTTGGGGAAAATCGGAGGGGGAGACAAACCATGAGAGACTGTGAACTCTGAAAAACAAACTGAGGGTTTTGGAAAGGAAGGGTGGGGGATTGGGTGAGCCTGGTGGTGGGTATTAAAGAAGCATGTATTGCATGGAGCAGGCTGTGGTGCATAAGCAATGACTCTTGGAACACTGAAAAAAACAAATTAAAAAAAACTGGGAAAAAAAGGAATAAATGACTTAACAAAAACAGAATGTTCTGTGTCACTCTACTGTGGAGAATGGAAGGAACTATAGGAAATAAAAATCCTCACATGAATTGAAATGAGGTGAGAGGCTTGCTCCATTTAATCTTTAGAAAATAGCAAGATGAGTTTACCTCAGAGAAGCCGCCTACCTTTTGAGGAGTCTCCAGAGAGCTGAAGATCTCAGAATATTTGATATATCTTTCTTCTTCCTCTTTTGATTTTCTTGTGCATTCAAATTCTACTTTTTTTCAAAGAGTAAATCAGTCCTACCATAAATATTTGAGGGAGGGCATGAGCAGATTTGCCTTAAGCTGATCTCCAGTGTAGGTTTAAATAGGTTCATTGCACTGGCACATCTGGCTGAGGAGGTTGGTATGAGAAGAAATCCAGCTGAGCTCTGCTCTCCAAGCTCTTTGTCTGAGGTGGGGCTGCTTTAGTCATGAGGTAGAGCCTTTTTCTAATATGTGCAAAGATGCTGAGTGCTTGCCAAGCTGCCTACTACAGAGATGTATCCATCCAAAAGGAGCAGCTTCTTTTTTTTTTTTTTCCTACTTGGCATAGAAGTGGCAGGTGGGTTGTAAAAATGTAGTACTAAATTTAACCTGACCAGAAAAAGGAAAAAAAAAAATGCTGATAGTTCTGTGTAAATGTAACTCAGCAAGATATTACTTTATATAATTTTAGGAATTATGGAGGAAAATGAATTCCCTGAAATGGAAGTTCAAAGGAAATTGTTTGACTTACAGAAGAGTATTTGGTCTCACCTATATCTGAGTTATATTATTAAGTCTGTCACATTGGAACCAAATGAAATGTGGTTGTTTTTTTGTTATTTTGAGTGTAGATTCTTTAATAATAATTCTTTCTACATGAGTTGTAGAGACTTTATAATGCTGAGAAAAAATGATTGTGAATAAAGTAAATTTAGAAGCTCACCTTTAAAGTCTAAATCGATTTCTGACTTCCATCATTATAGAAATGCATTTCAAATGAATTAAGAAGAAAAAGATCTTATACTCTAGAGAAATTTAAAAAACAATCTTGGGATGAAGAAAGCCTTCTCAAACAACATAGGAATCTCCAGACGTCATAAAGGAAAGAGTGACATAACCAAATGTATGAAAATCTTTCTCTTATGATGAGAAGTACTATACAGTCAACTTCATAGACAATTATATACTGCAAAAATAGCGCATGTATAACAGGAAGTAAATAATTACCATAATGCATGATGGCATTTTTCGAGTTGGTAAAGAAGAAAATAAAAATAAAAATAAAAAAACCCAAGAGAAAAATGGTGTCTTAACCCAGGCTTCTCTAGAAAATAAGCCTGAGGACAATCTTAGGTGCAGTATGAAATGCTTTACTATAATATGCAATCTCAAGGCAGAAAGATTGATGGAAATAAATAAGCCAGGGAGAAGAGAAAAAGATCAAGGTCAGGCAGTTCAAAAGCCATGTCCATCTGAGAAGGAATGGATAGGGACTGTATTTGCCTTCTCCGTCCTGCTTCTTTCTCATCTATCATCGTTCCTCCATGGAGAGTTAGCTCCTTGCCATTCACATTGCATGTCTTGGCCTGGCTGGGAAGTCAGTCCCAATTTTGGTGCTATGTAACCTTATCCAAGTCCAAAAATTGAAGGGAAGAATCAGAAACTCTGGACAAGTGGTAATTGTGTCTTAAGGTAACAGAACCAGGGATAGCTGCATAGATTTGTTAGCTGTTGTGATGGTAAAAGTTGAACATGTCAGAGGTCAGTGAGCCTGAGAGAGCCTCACAAGGGATATATGATAAGTGATCAAAGAAAATAAACAGAAGAATCAAGGTATTATAAAAATTGGCAGCAATTATATGAATAGATACCCTCATTAAATCCTGAAAATGCAATTTAATGTACAAAATCTATGTACACATCATATCAACAAAACTTAAAAGTAACATCCACTATTAAAAAGATTGTAAAAAGAAGTTTTCCTTACAGAGTATTGGAGGTTATATAAATTGGTGCAGCTTCCTTGGAGGGCAAGATTATTAAATATCAAATATTAGCTATAAAACTGTGGTTAATGGAAGATGCTGTTATTAAGGAAGCTAGGGAAGTGTTGTACAGAAACTCTATATTATCATTGCAACCCTCCTGTAAATACAAAATTATTTCAAAAAGAATTTAGATTTAACCACATGTAGTACCTCCAAAATCAATACTTCATTTTATCTATAAAATAATTAGACAAATATGAATTCAAAATTATATTGCAGTTCAGCAAATACATATTTGGAATAGCAAAAAAAATAGAAACCGTGAATACTCATCAGTAGTGGAATGTTTAGATTATCCATTCTCTAGTATAGTTATATCATATTTTTAAAACCAAACTGGTCTATGTGTACTGATATGGGATTGTCTCTAATATAGACTTTTTAACTGGCAAAAAATGTTGGAGAAAATATTTGCTATTTCTATAAAATGTATGTATAAGATTCATGCAAGGATGTGGATGGTACTTTAAAAATGTATTGCAAAGTAAAAACATCCACTCTGAAATGAGGCTATACTGTATGCCTATATGATGTATTGGAAAAGAAAAAATCATAAACCAATGGTTAGCAGGAGTTTTAAATGAAAACAAGAAAAATTTTAAAGCAATAAAACTATTATATGTGATTCTGTAATATTAAATAAATGACACTATGCATTTGTCCAGATCTGTAGAACTTCACAGTGATGAGTGAATTTAATGTATGTGAGTTTTAAAAAGTCATTTAAAGGTTGCAAATCCCAGAATGAAATTCAAACTATAAAAAATAATCTAACTGAAATAGGAACTTAAGCAACAACCTCACTGAAAAGGAGATAGGAAAAGTGTTGACTTTGGAGGTGAGTGGAGACTATGAGAGGACAGACAAAAGTGTATACGTACACTTTCAATTATTTTTCATGATAATATAGGTTAGCAATTCTGAAACCACTATATGTGTATAGTAGAATTGATTAAATGATGGCAATTTCTCACTGTTGGAGTGGGAAGTTACAGATAAACAAGGGCAGAAGTATAGCTCTATGATCCCTGTGGTAATGGGTTGGAGTATAAACTTGGGTTTACCTTAATACAGATACAAATGGATACATGTGTAAATACTTTTGGAGATGTGTGTATACTAAATACTTATGGATATGTGTGTATATACTGGTTTGTATATACCTAAACATTTCCTTGCTGTATTAGTGGAGATGGCCTAGAAGCACTGATACCCAAGGAGAAAATAAGCATGCCTAGAGTGAAGATCTTTGTTTCTAATACTATTTTCCAGTTAAAAAAAAAAAAAGAAAAAATGATACCCAGTTCATTGGAGAAATAACTGGAGCATAAAGTAAATGAGTCTTGAGCATCTTGTAGTACCAGAAAATAAGGAAGAACTTAAAAAAAGACTTAAACCGCAGTGATAGGGTATGTCAAAGTAATGAAATAGTCAACCGAAAGAACACTAATATCTAAAGCCAGAACAATTTGAGCAATACAATAGAGTAGCATTGGATTGTAACTCGATATATAAATATTCATACTGACATAAATAAATTACTAAGTAGATGGAGAAGAGCCAAACCTCATGTGCAGAAGAATTCCAAGTAATTTACAGAGATACTTTACCTGGAAGGAAGTGGAGATTAACTATACACTTTAAATTTGGTTGTACACAGTAAGTTCCTTCCAGTGGAGAAACCAAATAAACATTACCTACAGGTGAAAAGCCATAGAAAAAAATCACTTTTTTAGATTAATTTATTTGTTTGAGAGAGAGGGAGATTGCACATGCATGTGAGAGCAAAGACAGAGGGACAGGGAGAAGCAGGTTCCTCACTGAGCAGAGACCCTAATGTGGGGCTCAATCCCAGAACCCCGAGATTATGACCCAAGCAGGAGGCAGATTTTTAACTGACCAAGCCACCACATCCACAAAAGTCATGTTGTTAGTAAATACCCTTGAAATGATGTGACAAGAATAATACTTACCTCTGGTCTTTTTTACAAAAGCTAATAATCCCAGTTTAATCATGAGAAAAAATATCAGACAAATCCCAAATGAGATGAATTCTGAGAAACAAAGAATATCCAACCAATGCTCCTCAAAACTGCCGAAGTCATCAAACAAACAAAGAAGCAAAAAACAATTTGAAAAAACTGTCATGATCTAATGAGACATAATGACTAAATACAATATCCTGGAAAGGTGGAAAAGAACATTAGTAGGGGTGCAACAATATCCATTCAATTATAAAATACATGTATTTTTGAATATGAATTCCACTTCTGAGAAACTATCCAACTGAAACAAAAACACAAGTATCAGAATGTTTAAACACTAATATTTTTACAGTGCCATCTCTAGACACAAAAACTGTAAATAACTGATTATTGGTTCAGAAAATATTCATTAAATTATGATTCATACATTAGTGTGAGTGCAACTATTAAAACAATGAATCAAATTTATATGTCTCTATTACAGTAATTAGGACCAAGTTTTGTCAACAAAAACAAAAAACCTGACCCTTAAATTAATGTAATTATACATTTTTCTCTTTAGGTTAGTATGGATAATGGTGTGAAATTATTTCACTAATTCAACCAGCATATACTTCTTCTGTAACTAGAAACACAAAGAGAAAAAAAAAACAAACTGGTAATTGTAGCTGAAAGAAGTTAGAATTGAATATTGATAGGCCTGAGTTAGAGAGGACAGGAAGAGATTCATAGAGTTCTTAGAAGTGTCCTTATTGAAGTCACCTATAGCCTCAAAGCTAAATCCAATGGTCAATTTACATTTCTCATCCTATCTGACCTATGAGCAGCATCATTATCACACTTTTTTTGGTAGATTTTTACTCAGTTTCAGATGTCACAATTTTTCTCTCACCTCATTGGTTGTTCCTTCTCAGTTTGCTTTGGTAGTTTCTTGTCTTGTTTTTAGTATTCTCATTATGGAATACTCCGATACGGAATTCAGTACATGGCCCTCTCTGTTTTTTATCTATACTCATCTACTTTTTTACTTCATCTAGTCTTGTATCTTTATATGCCATTTTGTGTATTAACTGCTAAGTTCATATCCATAACCCTGACCCTTTCTCGTGATCTCCACACATATATCTGCCTACTTGACATCTCCACTTAGCAATTTAATGGAACCTCAGGTGCAAACTACAGCTCTACTTCTTATACCTCCCTCTCCCAAATTTGTTTTTTCTGCAGCTTCCCCGAGCTCATAAATTATAACTCTGTCCTTCTAGTTTCTCACATTTATGACATTGGAATCCTACTTTATTTATCAGGAACTTCCAAGAAATGCTATTGCCTTCATCACTGAAATGCATCCAGAATTTGACCAGTTCATAGAACTACTTCCTTGGTGAAACCAATATAATTGCGTAACTTAAAAAAAAAAAAAAAAAGCCCCATTATCAGTCTTCATAGGTCTATCCATGCCACTCCTACAAACTGGTATTAACATAGAAACCAAAGTAATCTGTTATGGACTGAATGTTTATGCACTCCATTCTTCATTTACATGTTGAAGCGCTAATATCCAATGTGATGATATTTAGAGGTGAGGCCACTGGGAGGTTGTTAGGTTTATATAAGTTCATGAGAGTAGAGCCTTCATGATGGAATTAGTGTTCTTGTAAGAAGAGGAAGAGACACCAGAGCTTTCTCTTTCTACCATGCATGCATATAAGCAAGAAAGTAGTTGCTTACATGCCAGGAAGTAGGTTCTCAACAGAAACTGAGTAGGCTGATACTTTGATCTTAGATTTCCCAGCCTCCAGAAATGCCAGGAATAAATGTTTATTGTTTAAGATAGCAGTCTTTGGTGTTTTGTTCTAGCACCCCAAACTGGCAGAGATAGTATTTTAAAAATGTAGTTCAGGGCACCTGGGTGGCTCAGTGGGTTAAAGCCTCTCTGCCTTCAGCTCAGGTCATGATCCCAGGGTCCTGGGATCAAGCCCCGCATCGGGCTCTCTGCTTAGCAGGGAGCCTGCTTCTTCCTCTCTCTCTCTGCCTGTCTCTCTGCCTACTTGTGATCTCTGTCTGTCAAATAAATAAACAAAATTTTTTTAAAAATGTAGTTCATGTCACCCCTCTACTAAAAACTACAATGTCTGACCATTTTCTCACAATGGATTCAAAGTCTTTAAAATATTTTGAGTCTTTAGGTGACTGGGCTTACATTATTTCTCCAACTTCATCTCCTACTTCTTTCCTTGACTGTCAACACTGCAGTCACACTGACTTCCAAGAACTTCCTTAAACATACCAAGCTAACTCACTTTCAGGAGTGTGCTCCTCCTCTCCTCTGTGCATAGATGCTCTTGCTCCAAAGAGCTATTTGGCCAACCACCATACCTACTTCAAGTCTCCGTTCAAATTGTACCTTAATATTCGTTCCATCTGCTCTATCACCAGAATCTGTAAATCCATTTGCTCTGCTCTGCTTAAACATTTTTTCTATAGAATTTATCATTTCTTAATATATTTAAAATATTCTTAATTTATTACACTCATTTTTTAAATTGTTGATCATTAGAGAGAATGTAAACCTGCCCAGGGCAGAGATCTTTGTAGTGTTTTCTAATATACTCTAAGTGTGTGGAAGAGTGCCTGGTACATAGTAGATACTCAGTAAATGCTGGATACAGGAGTGGGTGGGTGGATGGATGTAGAAGGATAGATAAATTTCTCAAGTTTAAGTGTTGACTATTCCAAAATATGTACAGATTCAAGCCATTTATTAAATGTAAGCTTTATGAAAATGTGAATTTAGAGAAAATGTATAAAATATTAGTCTTGTTCTATAAGAAATTACAAAGAATAAAAGTATTTCTCAGAATAGGACTTGAGTATTGTTTGCAACAAAGGCCAAAAAGAAGCAAACATCTTGGCAAACTTTTGCTTGGATCCAAAAACTGTAAATTTTGGATTTATCTAAATAATGGGACCATCCAGTGACAACTGAAGTGTTATTTTCTTAGCATTTAATGATCTATAAGGACAATATGATAAAAAAAATTGGTTCGTATTTGACAAAAGCTTACATTTAGATTTTTTATTTATTTGTCCTACTCTACTTATTTAAAACTTATTTATTGATAAATCAGAGTATATAAGGAGGAGTAAGAATCAGGTGAAGAAATTATTACCAGCTGATGATCAGCTGATGATGCATATGGAACACCCAGGAGATTCTGCAACACATGCAGCCTTCAGAATAATCCTCCCCACACCCCAAAGAGTAGTTATGAACTATGTTTAATACTGTTTTAAGTATTCTATCACAAAATGGGTTCATTCATACCTTCACAGGTTTTATAACAGTGTATGTTTAATAGAACCTGTATGTGTGTGTGTGTGTGTGTGTGTGTGTGTGTGTGTGCGCGCGCACACGCACATGAGGTTTATTGTGAGAGATTAGGAACATTTACATCATGAGGTTATTCAGAAATGAAAGCACTAATGTGCATGCCCCAGCATCAGTCAGAATCCATCTAGTTATTCAGTATCTGCATTTTATTGCTGATTTGTTTCTCTTAATATGTGGTCTCATTTCCTTCTCATCACAACTGTTTGAACTAGTTATTTTATCTCTGTTTTAATGAGAAGTTAAAACATATATTGTTAAATGAAAATTTGGGCATTTTCTGAATCTGAGAAAACATTCCTCCAAAATTTCAACATCTTGCTATGTTTATCATTGACATCTCACCATCTTCTCTATAGAGATAGTTCTGTGTGAACTTTGGTACCTTCAAATCTCCAAACACTGAGTATCTCAGTGTGAAAATCTCATTGAATGAATTTAGGACAGATATAGAGAGGTAGGGAACCAGGATGACAATTTTATTCCCGATTTGAATGTCCTCACATTCCTTTAAGGAAAGAATATTACCTACATGGCTAGCTGATTCTTTTTGCTGTGCAGAGCTTTTTCTTTTAATGTAGTCCCAATAATATATTTTTGCTTTTATTTCCCTTTCCTTAAGGAGACCTATCTAGAAAAAATGTGGTGATAGCTGATGTCAGAGGAATTACTGCCTATGTTATCTTCTAAGATTTTAATGGTTTTACATCTCATCCAGCTTGAGTTTATTTTCATGCATGTGTTAGTGGTCCACTTTCATTCTTTTACATGTAGCTATCCTGTTTTCCCAGCACCACCTACTGAAGAGACTATCTTTTTTCCACTGTGTATTCTTGCCTCCTTTGTCAGATTAATCGACTATATAAATGTGGGTTTATTTCTTGCCTCTCTATCCTGTTCAATTTATTGATATATCTACTTTTTTACCAGTACCGTACTGTTTTGATTACTAGTTTTGTAGTGTAACTTGAAATCTGGGATTGTGGCATCTCCAGTTTTGTTCCTCTTTCTCAGGATTGCTTTGGCTATTTGGGATTTTCTGTGGTTCCATACAAATTTTTGTATCATTTGTTTTGGTTTTATGAAAATGTTGTTGATATTTTCATAGGGGTTGCATTGAATATGAAAAATTTTTTGAGTAATATGGTCATTTTAATAATATTCTTCTAATCCATGAGCATGGGATATCCTTTTATTTGTGTCATCATCAATATCTTTTACCAATGTTCTATAGTTTCTAGAGTATAGGCTTTCATGTTTTTGGTTAAATTTGTTAGGTACTTTAATTTTTTGTGTTCAATTATAAATGGTTTCTGAAATTTATATTTCTGTTACTTTGTTAGTGTATAGAAATGTTACCAATTTCTGGATATTCATTTTATTTCTGTAACTTGTTTCATTTATTAATTCTCATAGATTTTTGGTGGATTTGGGAGTTTCTACATATAGTATCATTTCATCTGCAAATAGGGAGAGTTTAATGTCTGCTTTACCAATATGGATGACTGTTATTCTTGTCTGATTGATGTGACTAGGGCTTCCAGTACTGTTTTGAATAAAAGTGGTGAGAACAGACTTCCCTGATTTTAAAGAATTTATTTGTTTATTTGACAGAGAGAGATCACAAGTAGGCAGAGAGAGAGAGGAGGAAGCAGGCTCCCCGCCGAGCAGAGAACCTGATGTGTGACTCAATCCCAGGACCCTGAGATCATGACCTGAGCCAAAGGCAGAGGCTTAACCCACCCAGGCACCCTAGACTCCCCTGATTTTAGGGGAAAAGCTCTCAGTTTTTCCCCATTAAGGATGATGTTAGCTATGGGTTTTTCATACACTGTCTTTATTATGTTGACATATGTTCCCTCTAAACCAACTTTTTAAAGAGATTTTACCATGAATGGATTTTGAATCTGTCAAATGTTTTCTCTGTACCTGAGGCGGTCATATCAAATTTTTCCTTTTTATCATTAATGTGGCTTATGATGTTGATTTATTTTTGAATATTGAGCAACCCTTGAATTCTTGAAATAAACCCCACATGACTGTGGTGAATGATCTTTTTAATGCATTTTTTTAATTTTTTATTTTTTATAAACATATATTTTTAGCCCCAGGGGTACAGGTCTGTGAATCACCAGTTTTACACACTTCACAGCACTCACCAAAGCACATACCCTCCCCATATACATAACCGCATCCCCCTTCTCCCAACCCGCCGCCCCCCAACAACCCTCAGTTTGTTTTGTGAGATTAAGAGTCACTTATGGTTTCTCTCCCTCCCAATCCCATCTTGTTTCATTGATTCTTCTCCTACCCACTTAAGCCCCCATGTTGCATCACCAGTTCCCCATATCAGGGAGATCATATGATACTTGTCTTTCTCTGCCTGACTTATTTTGCTAAGCATGATACGCTCTAATTCCATCCACGTTGTCGCAAATGGCAAGATTTCACTACTTTTGATGGCTGCATAATATTCCATCGTGTATATATACCACCTCTTTTTTATCCATTGATCTGTTGATGGACATCTAGGTTCTTTACATAGTTTGGCTATTGTGGACCTTGCTGCTATAAACATTCGAGTGCACGTGCCCCTTCAGATCACTACGTTTGTATCTTTACGGTAAATACCCGTAGTGTAATTGCTGGGTCATAAGGCAGTTCTGTTTTCAATATTTTGAGGAACCTCCATTCTGTTTTCCAGAGTGGTTGAACCAGCTTGCGTTTTCACCAACAGTGTAGGAGGTTCCCCTTTCTCTGCATCCTCGCCAGCATCTCTCATTTCCTGACTTGTTGATTTTAGCCATTCTGACTGGTGTGAGGTGATATCTCATTGTGGTTTTCATTTTTATTTCCCTGATGCCAAGTGATATGGAGCACTTTTTCATGTGTCTGTTGGCACCTCTGCATGTCTTCTTTGCAGAAATGTCTGTTCATGTCCTCTGCCCATTTCTTGATTGGATTATTTGTTCTTTGGGTGATGAGTTTGCTAACTTCTTTATAGATTTTGGACACTAGTCCTTTATCCGATATGTCATTTGCAAATACCTTCTCCCATTCTGTCAGCTGTCTTTTGGTTTGTTAACTGTTTCCTTTGCTGTTCAAAAGCTTTTGATCTTGATGAAATCCCAATAGTTTATTTTTGCCCTTGCTTCCCTTGCCTTTGGTGATGTTCCTAGGAAGGTGTTGCCATGGCTGAGGTCGAAGAGGTTGCTGCCTGTGTTCTCCTCAAGGATTTTGATGGATTCCTTTCTCACATTGAGGTCCTTCATCCATTTTGAGTCTATTTTTGTGTGAGGTGTAAGGAAATGGTTCAATTTCATTTTTCTGCATGTGGCTGTCCGATTTTCCCAACACCATTTGTTGAAGAGGCGGTTTTTTTTTCCATTGGACATTCTTTCCTGCTTTGTTGAAGATTAGTTGACCATAGAGTTGAGGGTCTATTTCTCGGCTCTCTTTCTGTTCCATTGATCTATGTGTCTGTTTTTGTGCCAGCACCATGTTGTCTTGATGGTGACAGCTTTGTAATAGAGCTTGAAGTCTGGAATTGTGATGCCACCTACTTTGGCTTTCTTTTTCAATATTCCTTTGGCTATTTAAGGTATTTTCTGGTTCCATATAAATTTTAGGATTATTTCTTCCATTTATTTGAAAAAGGTGGATGATACTTTGATAGGAATTGCATTAAATCTATAGATTGCTTTAGGTAGATAAACATTTTCACAATATTTATTCTTCCAATCCAGGAGCATGGAACATTTTTCCATTTTTGTGTCTTCCTCAATTTCTTTCATGAGTACTTTATAGTTTTCTGAGTATAGATTTATAGCCTCTTTGGATAGCTTTATTTCTAGGTATCTTATGGTTTTGGGTGCAATTGTAAATGGGATTGACTCCTTAATATCTCTTTCTTCTGTCTTGTTGTTGGTGTAGAGAAATGCAACTGATTTCTGTGCATTGATTTTATATACTGACACTATACTGAATTCCTGTACAAGTTCTAGCAGTTTTGGAGTGGAGTCTTTTGGGTTTTCCACATATAGTATCCTATCATCTGCGAAGAGTGATAGTTTGACTTTTTCTTTGATGAATTGGATGCCTTTAATTTCCTTTAGTTGTCTGATTGCTGAGGCTAGGACTTCTAGTACTATGTTGAATAGCAGTGTTGATAAAGGACATCCCTGCTGTATTCCTGACCTTAGCAAAAAAGCTTTCAGTTTTTCTCCATTGAGAATGACATTTGCAGTGGGTTTTTCATAAATGGCTTTGATAATATTGAGGTATGTGCCCTCTATTTCTACACTTTGAGGAGTTTTGATTAGGAAGGGATGCTGTACTTTGTCAAATGCTTTTTCAGCATCTATTGAGAGTATCATATGGTTCTTGTTCTTTCTTTTATTGATGTGTTGTATCACATTGATTGATTTGTGGATGTTGAACCAACCTTGCAATCCTGGAATAAATCCCACTTGGTCGTGGTGAATAATCTTTTTAATGTACTGTTGAATCCTATTGGCTAGTATTTTGTTGAGTATTTTCGCATCTGTGTTCATCAAGGATATTGGTCTATAGCTCTCTTTTTTGATGGGATCCTTGTCTGGTTTCGGGATCAAGGTGATGCTGGCCTCGTAAAATGAGTCGGAAGTTTTTCTTCCATTTCTATTTTTTGGAACAGTTTCAGGAGAATAGGAATTAGTTCTTCTTTAAATGTTTGGTAGAATTCCCTGGGAACCCGTCTGGGCCTGGGCTTTTGTTTGTTTGGAGATTTTTGATGACTGTTTCAATCTCCTTACTGGTTATGGGTCTGTTCAGGCTTTCTATTTCTTCCTGGTTCAGTTGTGGTAGTTTCTATGTCTCTAGGAATGTATCCATTTCTTCTAGATTGTCAAATTTGTTGGTGTAGAGTTGCTCATAGTATGTTCTTATAATTGTTTGTATTTCTTTGGTGTTAGTCGTGATCTCTCCTCTTTCATTCATGATTTTATTGATTTGGGTCCTTTTTCTTTTCTTTTTGATAAGTCGGGCCAGGGGTTTATCAATTTTATTAATTCTTTCAAAGAACCAGCTCCTAGTTTCGTTGATTTGGTCTATTGTGTTTTGGGTTTCTGTTTCATTGATTTCTGCTCTGATCTTTATGATTTCTCTTCTCCTGCTGGGTTTAGGGTTTCTTTCTTATTCTTTCTCCAGCTGCTTTAGGTGTAGGGTTATGTTGTGTACCTGAGACCTTTCTTGTTTCTTGATAAAGGTTTGTACCGCTATATGTTCCTCTCAGGACTGCCTTTGTTGTGTCCCACAGATTTTGAACCGTTGTGTTTTCAGTATCATTTGTTTCCATGATTTTTTTCAATTCTTCTTTAATTTCCTGGTTGACCAATTCTTTCTTTAGAAGGATGCTCTTTAGTCTCCATGTATTTGGGTTCTTTCCGAACTTCCTCTTGTGGTTGAGTTCTAGCTTTAGAGCATTGTGTTCTGAAAATAGGCAGGGAATGATCCCAATCTTTTGATACCAGTTGAGTCCTGATTTAGGAACGAGGATGTGATCTATTCTGGAGAATGCTCCATGTGCACTAGAGAAGAATGTGTATTCTGTTGCTTTGGGATGAAATGTTCTGAATATATCTGTGATGTCCATCTGGTCCAGTGTGTCATTTAAGGCCTTTGTTTCCTTGTTTATCTTTTGCTTGGATGATCTGTCCATTTCAGTGAGGGGAGTGTTAAAGTCCCCTACTACTATTGTATTATTGTTGATGTGTTTCTTTGATTTTGTTATTAATTGGATTAAATAGTTGGCTGCTCCCACGTTTGGGGCATAGACATTTAAAATTGTTAGATCTTCTTGTTGGACAGACCCTTTGAGTATGATATAGTGTCCTTCCTCATCTCTTATTATAGTCTTTGGCTTAAAATATAATTCATCTGATATAAGTATTGTCACTCCTGCTTTCTTCTGATGTCCATTAGCATGGTAAATTCTTTTCCACCCCTTCACTTTAAATCTGGTGGTGTCTTCGGGCTTAAAATGAGTTTCTTGTAGGCAACATATTGATCGGTTTTGTTTTTTTTTTAACCATTCTGATACCCTGTGTCTTTTGATTGGGGCATTTAGCCCATTAACATTCAGGGTAACTATTGAGAGATATGAATTTCGTGTCATTGTATTGCCTGTACAGTGATTGTTACTGTATATTGTCTCTGTTCCTTTCTGATCTTCTACTTTTAGGCTCTCTCTTTGCTTAGTGGACCCCTTTCAATATTTTCTGTAGAGCTGCTTTGATGTTTACAAATTCTTTTAGTTTTCACTTTTTCTATAAGCTTTTTATCTCTCCTTCTATTTTCAATGATAGCCTAGCTGGATATAGTATTCTTGGCTGCATGTTTTTCTCATTTAGTGCTCTGAGTATAATGCCAGCTCTTTCTGGCCTGCCAGGTATCTGTGGATATGTCTGCTGTCAATCTAATATTTTTACCATTGTATGTTACAGACTTCTTTTCCCGGGCTGCTTTCAGGATTTTCTCTTTGTCAGTAAGACTTGTAAATTTTACTATCAGGTGACGGGGTGTGGGCCTATTCTTATTGATTTTGAGGGGTGTTCTCTGAACCTCCTAAATTTTTTTTTTAGATTTTTTTATTTATTTATCAGAGAGAGAGAGGGGGAGAGAGTGAGCACAGGCAGACAGAATGGCAGGCAGAGGGAGAAGCAGGCTCCCTGCTGAGCAAGGAGCCCGACGTGGGACTCGATCTCAGGACGCTGGGATCATGACCCGAGCCGAAGGCAGCTGCTTAACCAACTGAGCCACCCAGGCATCCCTGAACCTCCTAAATTTTGATGCTTGTTCCCTTTGCCATATTGGGGAAATTCTCTCCAATAATTCTCTCCAGTATACCTACTGCTCCCCTCTCTCTTTCTTCTTCTTCTGGAGTCCCAATTATTCTAATGTTGTTTCATCTTATGGTGTCACTTATCTCTCGAATTCTCCCCTCGTGGTCCAGTAGCTGTTTGTCCCTCTTTTGCTCAGCTTCTTTATTCTCTGTCATTTGGTCTTCTATATCACTAATTCTTTCTTCTGCCTCATTTATCCTATCAGTGAGAGCCTCCACCTCATTGTTTGCACCTCATTAATAGCTTTTTTGATTTCAACTTGGTTAGATTTTAGTTCTTTTATTTCTCCAGAAAGGGCTTTTATATCTCTCAAGAGGGTTTCTCTAATATCTTCCATGCCTTTTTCGAGCCCGGCTAGAACCTGGAGAATTGTCATTCTGAACTCTAGATCTGACATATTACCAATGTCTGTATTGATTAGATCCCTAGCCTTTGGTACTGACTCTCGTTCTTTTTTTTGTGTTGAATTTTTCTGTCTTGTCATTTTGTCCAGATAAGAGTATATGGAGGAGCAAGCAAAATACTAAAAGGGTGTTAACAACCCCAGGAACATATGCTTTAACCAAATCAGAAGAGATCCCAAATCATGAGGGGGGAGAAAGGGGATAAAAAGAGGTTCGGAAAGAAAGAAAGAAAAAAAAAAAACAAAGAAAGAAAAGAATTAAAAAAAAGAAAATGAATAAAGAAAAGTATAAAGAAGAAAAATATATATACATTAGGTAAACTAGTTAAAAAGTGTTAAAAAAGAAAAGGGTAAATGTCAAAAAAATTTTAGCAGAAGAAGAGAAAAAAAAATGAAAAAGAAAAAATAATTAAATTAAATGCAAGACTAAAGAATCATAGGGAGAAACCCATGAGTTCCGTGCTTTGCTTTCTCCTCCTCTGGAATTCTGCTGCTCTCCTTGGTATTGAAACCGCACTCCTTGGTAGGTGAATTTGGTCTTGGCTGGATTTCTTGTTGATCTTCTGGGGGAGGTGCCTGGTGTAGTGATTCTCAAGTGTCTTTGCCTCAGGCGGAATTGCACTGCCCTTACCAGGGGCTGGGTTGAGTAATCCGCTTGGGTTTGCTTTCAGGATCTTTTGTTCCCTAAGCGCTTTCCATAGAGTTCTGGAGGATAAGAATACAAATGGCAGCCTCCTGGTCTCCGGCCAGGAGGAGCCGAGAGCCCGGGGCCCCACTCCTCAGTGCACCCTCAGAGAACAGCACCCAGTAACTCCTGTCTGCCTGACCTCCAGCCGCACTCTGAGCTCACCGAGCCTGTGACCGGTTCAAGATAACCCCGAGCTGTGAGCTCACTGTGAACTCTGTCTCTGTAGCCAGCTTCCCCATCCTAATACCTGTAAGCTCTGCAACACTCAGACACCCCTGATCCTTCTGTGACCCTGCGGGACCTGTGGCCACGCTGACCCCGCATGGGCTTCACCCCAGTTTTGCCTCTGCAGCAATGTCCCTCAGCGGAACAGACTTTTAAAAGTTCTGAGTTTGTGCTCCATTGCTCCGCCACTTGCCGGGAGCCGGCCCCTCCCCCCAGGGTCTATCTTCCCGTGGCTTTGGATTCACTTCTCCACCAGTCCTACCTTTCAGAAAGTGGTTGTTTTTCTCTTAATGCATTTTTATATATGACTTGCTAATATTTTCTTGAGGATTTTGCATCTGTGCTCATCAGGGATATTGGCCTGTAGTTTTCTTTTTGTATGGTGTCTTTGTTTGGTTTGGTATTAGGGAAATGCTGGCCTCTTAGAAACTATCTGGAAACTTTTCTTCCCTTTTTATTTTTTTGCAATAGTTTGAAGACAAATATATATTAATTTTCTTTTTTTAAAAGATTTTATGTATTTGAGAAAGAATGTGAGATAGGAGAGAGAACAAGCCAGGGGAGGGGTGGAGGGAGAGAGAGGAATAGATTCCCCATCGAGCAGGGATCCAGGTCCGGGACTTGATCACAGGACCCTGGATTATGATCTAAGCTGAAGGCAGATGCTTAACCAACTCAGCCACCCAGAAACCACACATTAACTCTTCTTTAAATGTTTTTATAGAGTTCACTTGTGAACCTATCTGGCCCTGGACTTTTATTTTTGGGTAATTTTTGATTATCAGTTAAGTTTTGTCACTTGTAATATATATGTTTAGATTTATTTTCCTATTTCAGTTTTGGAAAATTATATATTTCTAGGGATTTTTCTATTTCTTTGAGATTATCTAACTTGATGGCATATAATTTTTCATACTATTCTCATTCTTTGCAATGTAAGATGTTACTTCTCTTGTTTCTTATCTTATTTTTTTGAGCCCTTTCTCTTTTTACCTTATGATTCTGGCTAAGGATTTGTTAATTTTGTTTATCTTTTCAAAAACCAGCTCTTAGTTTCATTAATTTTTTTTCTATTTTGTGTTTGTTTTGTTTCTGTCATTTATTTCTGCTCTGACCTTTATTATTTCCTTTCTTCTCAGTTTTGACTTTGTTTGACTTTTTCTAGTTCCTTTAGGTATAAGTTTAGATTGCTTGAGGTTTTTTTGTGTTTCTTGAGGTAGGCATGTATTGCTATATACTCACCTCTTATAGCTGATTTCACTGTGTTCTAAAGATTTTGGATCATTGTGTTTTCATTTCCATTTGTCTCCATGTATTTTGTTTGTTTGTTTGTTTGTTTGTTTGATTGTTTCATCGATCCATTGATTGTTTAGTGTCCTGTTGTTTAGTTTCCATATGCTTGTGGTTTTTCCAGTTCTTTTCTTGTGAAAGAGGCCTGGTATGATTTCAACCTTCATAAATGCACTGAGGTTTGTAGATAACTTTTTGTTTCTCTCTTGCTGCTTTTACGATTCTCTTTATATTTAATCTTTAAGTTTTTAATTATTATGTACCATGGTGTGGATCTCTGTAGGTTCTTATTTGGAACTCTCCATGCTTCTTGGAGTTTGATGTCTATTTCCTTCCCTAGGTTAAGATAGGTTTTAGTTTTTATATTTTGAACTAAGTATCTATAACATTCTCACTTCTTATTCTGGAACAATTATAATGTGAATATTTGCTTGATGTCACCCAAGAGTGCTCTTATCCTATCCTTATTTTTTAAAAATTTTCTTTTGATGTTCAGTTTGTGTGCTTTCCATTAGCCTGTCTTCCAGTTCATTGATATGTTCTATGCATCCTCGAATCTGCTGATTTCCTCTTGTGTGTGTGTAATTTCAGTTGTTGTATTCTTCAATTTTTTTTTATAAAAATTCCCATCTCTTTATTGAAGGTCTCACTGAGTTCTTCTAATCTTCTCTCCAGCCCAGTGAGTATCTTTATGATTATTATTTTAAATTCTTTATCTGGTATATTGCTTATCTATTTTCTTTAGTTGTTTTATGTGTTTGTTTTTATTTTTTATTTTTTGTAGGGTATTTCTTCTTTATTTTGGAGCATATTCCTCTGTCTCCTGATTTTCTTAACTTCCTGTGTTTATATAGATTAAGCAAAGCGGATACTTTTGAATTTGAAGGAGTGGTGCTGGATATGGTGTCCCCCATGTAGACTGTGGCTGGTGACTTGTTTGTCAGCTAAAACTGTGGCTTTATATGATAGTAACTCTTTTAAACCATGGCTTTTTATAGAAAAAAGAAAAATAAATAAAAGATAAGCATTTTTGAAAATTAAATAATAAAAAAAGCAGAAGGAAAAACAAGAACAAAAGTAAAAAAAAATAGTAAGTGAAAAATGTTTAAAGTAAAATTTTTTAAAAAAACTTATTTTTTTGTGTTTTAGCATCACAAGAGCTTGCTGAGGTTGCAAACTTGCTATGATGACTAGACATGTCAGTTATGATGTCCGGACCCTGCTCTTTTAGGGTTTTAAGATCAAGTAGGATAATAAACCATATCATTCTCTAGTCTCTCTGATCTCAGCAAACTGGGGTTCACAAGCCCATACCACTCTCTGCCCCTTTGCAGCATTGGGGCATTGGGTTTCTTTTGTTATCATGTCTCCATCTCTTTTGCTATTCTCTTTTGCCATTCTGTCTTTGGTTGTTCAGATCCTGCTCAGCTGGTCCTCAGTTCTTCAAGAGGAATTGTTCAATAAATAGAGATTATTTCGTGGGTTCCATGGAGAAGGTGAGTTTAGGATCTTCCTATATTTCCAACTTGGACTGGAACTATGATTAATATTTTTATCAATAATGCTATTAAGAATGTTAATATACAAGTTTTAAGTAGACATATGTTTTCAATTATCATGATACATATCTGACAGTGGAAATGGTAGGCTATATGGTAACTCTACGTTTAATAGTTTAAGGAACTGCCAAACTAGTTTGAGGATTCCAATTTCTCTACATCCTTAACAACACTAATTATTGTCTCTCTTTTTGATTCTAACCATCCTAGTGGGTACAAAATATTTTCTCATTAGGATTTCTATTTGCATTTCTCTAATGGCTAATGGTGTTGAGCATATGTTCATGTGCATATTGACCATTTGTATACCTTTCTTGGAGAAAAATTTATTCAAAACTTTTTGCTATTAAAAAATGTTTTTTTTAATAATTAATTTGTAAAAGCTCTTTATGTAGTCTCCCATATTGTCAGTTGGTTTTCCGTTTCTTGTACTATGTTTTGAAGCACAAAATCTAAAATTTTGATGGAGTTCAATTTTAAAATTTTTCTTTGGTTTTTGTTTTGGTGTAATTTAAAGAAAAATATACTTGCCTATTCCAATGTGTGGATTATTTATATCTACATTTTCTTCTAAGTTTTTTGTACTTTTAACTCTAACATTTAGGTCCTCGATCCATTTGAGTTCATTTTTTTATATGGTGTGAGATTTATGTTTGTATACACTTTATATTATCTATTGACATCTTAATTTTCTTGTTCAGTAATGTCATGGAAGATCTTAAGCCCTGATCCAGTGGTAGAAGTGTTTATTGACTTAACTGATTAATGACTTAATGTGCCTACTGGCTAGCCTCATTATATGTTGCAGCCCTAATCCTTAATGTGGTTTTATTTGGAGATTGAGCCTCTAAAAAAGTAGTTAAGATTAAATGAAATCATAGGGGTGATGCCATGATCCAAAAGGATTAGTATCTTTATAAGAGAGAGACCAGTGATCTCACTGTCTTCCTACATATGAGTAAAAGTCGTGTGAAGACATACTGAGAAAATAGCCTTCTGCAAGCCAGAGAGAGAGAGAGAGCCTTTTCCAAAAATTAAATCAGCCTGAACCTTGACCTTAAACTTGTAGCCTCCAAAATGTGAGAAAATAAATTTCTAAGTCAGCCAGCCTTTGCATTATGTTATAGCAGGCTAAGAATATTAATGCAGAAACATTGCACTGTGTTACTGCCAACATACCTACACCTGCTCATTTAATGGATTCTTACTCAAGTTATAAGTCTTCATGTGATCTCAAGCCTTGAAAATGAATTTTCCTCAGAAAATGATAACTGACTCTGCTTTGTTGTAATTACTGAATTATATTTACTTTATTAAACCCCAAATCTCAAACTGTGGGTGTTTCATAAGATTTTGAAGTTAGAAAAATCCCTCAAAATTTTCTCAGTAAAACTTACAACTTCACTCATGATGATAATCCTTGGGAGAACTCACTTAGGTACTGAAAGTTACTTGTAGCTTAGAGGTACAAACATATCTAGAATAGAATTCCAGGCTTTTCTATAATATTCTATTCAACTTTCAATAATGAGGATCTACCACTCCTTAAGTGGAGTGGGACATAGTCTTTATCATTTGTTTCTTGTAATGTTTATTGTGAAGCTTCCTCATTCCTACCCTTATTTTTTTTTTCATGGCTATCATCTTAATTTCTGTTTTTGTTAATCCACATTAGGGTGACTGGCATGTTTGTTGATCTCTCTGCCTGCTCTATTTCCCTACAGTATGAAATTATACACCCATATATTATTAAAAATTAACATCCATTATATTATTTTATTAATTAGAAACCTTCAGAGTTTTCCAGTGTTTATAAGATTTGAAACCTCCTTAGCCTGATTTTGTAGACCCTCCATAACTTTATCTTTACCTTGGCATATCAATATTCATTTCCTTATCCTTTTTCCTCACTATATAACCCTGTATCTCCATTAGTCAGGGGTTCTCAAGTAGGGGTTATTGTCCTCTCCCCTATGGACATTTAACAACATCTGAAAGCAGTTTTTGTTGTCAGTACAGTGAATGAAGTGTGTTACTAGCACCTCATAGGTAGATTATGGGAATGCAGCTAGACATTCTATAGCATACAGGATAGCTGCCCATTATAAGAAACTGTCCAGTCCCAATTATACATAGTGACAAGGTTGAGAAACACTCACAGCCTAAATGTTAGCATGCTTTTTTCTTTGAATGTCTCTTTCTTATTTTCTTTATATCCTACGTATTCTTCCAAGTTAGCACAAGTTTTTTTATGCGGTTGTCTTTGAAAACATCAGCTTTTTGTGATTATTCTAGCTTTTGGATCCTCTAAGCACACATTTTTATTGCTGTGGATCATTTGGCACTGATCACATACTATGTTGATATGTAAAACTCTAACTTTTATATGTGATATGTATCTTCAAAACATATTCCACTTTGAGCAGTCACAGATTTTAAGAACTATTATCTTTACTATAGTTATTGATGTAATTCCTTCCTACTAAAAAATGAAAGTATGACATACTTCTGAAAATCAGATTTATTCACATACTGTTGATTAAATGTTTAAATAATATGATTTAATGTAGTAATTAGAGTTAACACTAAAAGTAAAAAAAATTCCATTAATATATGAGACAATTGGCTTTTCTATTTTGTTATAATGCAGGTTATTTCTCTTTATGACTTTGAATAAATTATAATCTGATTCTTTCATGAACTTTTACTTTGATTTGAATGTCTTAAGTTTATGGATTGAGAATAATCCAACTATTTTATATATAATTCTTAGTTTGTAGGGAGGAGGAATATTTTTCTCCACTTTATTAATGAATACAAAGGGTCTATTTTCATACTATACCTGCTTCTTCTATTCCTGCTCTAAACCTTACTCCTGCAACATTTAAAATTAGCTGCAGTGTTGGCTGGCAATTTTACCTTAAAAAATGTTCTGTCTTTTCTCCTTTAAGTGTTTGCTCCTGACAAAGAAAGCCTTAGAAAGAGGAAAGTATATAATGATGGCATTTTTTATTTGTATTTTAAAGGGAGGGTGACTCTTTATACAAATCTATTGAGTAAAAATTTACATGATGGAAAATGGGGAATGAACTACTGCTTTTCTGCATCATGAAATCCATGTACTGTTTTATGCAGCTATAAAATAGATGACTGCTTCACATAGCGCACAGGGATGCCAAGAAAATCTAAATAGTACCTACTTGCTCCCAAGTGCTAGGCAGCCCAATTGAGTAGACGTGGGAAGAGGAAACTAAACTAATTTATGGTGTTTTGTTCAATAAATATCTTTCTGGCCTCTGTTCTCTAGAGAAATTTTATCATGGTCATGGAAAGGTACCTGTATTTTATCCCTGATAATGAAGAGACACAGTGATTTTTGCTAAAATTTTTTTTCTCCCTCTTAATTCAAAGAAAAAAACATTATTTCCAGGCCTAAGAAGAACCTTTCTATCTTCCTTAATTAGCTAAAGAAAAGGGTCTATATATCTGAAATAGAAAAAGAACTATAAAATTACACCATTTGGAAATATATATAATTCAAATTTTTCTTCCAAAAATTATCAGCTGCATGAAAGTGTGGTTGGTTTGTTTGTAAAAACACAAGGAGTTTCAAACCTGTACATAGATCATTTTGTATTTCATTGGCATTTGAAAGCTTTAATATGCCATTTTCTTAATAATATTAAGAGTGTCTGAGCACATGCAGGCAAGTACCATTGCATGACCTAGAGAACTTAGATATGCTAACATTTTAGTTTATGTTACCAAGGTGAAACCAAAATTATAATGTAGTCTCACTAGCATGCTATGGATACTCTAGAGTATAGATTGTAAAAACCTTTAGGATTCCATGTCTTTGATTTTCCTATTGCCCCACCTAAGTTCCATCACAATTGATGGAATCAAACCCACACAGAACTCAATCAAAGGAGAAATGCAATCCTGAATCTTTTTTTAAATTTTACTTTATTTTATTTTCAGTGTTCCAAAATTCATTGTTTATGCACCATACCCAGTGCTCCATGCAATATGCACCCTCCATAATACCCACCACCAGGTTCACCCAAACCTCCACTCACCCCTCTACAAAACCCTCAGTTTGTTTCTTAGTGTTCACAGTCTCTCATGGTTTATCTTCCCTTCTGATTTCCCGCAACTCACTTCTTTCTCTTCTTCATCTTCCAATGTCTTCCATGTTATTCCTTATGCTCCATAAGTAAGTGAAACAACATGATAATTGACTCTCTGCTTGATTTACTTCACTCAGCATAATCTCTCCCAGTCCCTCCCATATTGATACAAAAGTTGGGTATTCATCCTTTCTAATGAAGGCATAATTCTCTATTGTATATATGGACCCTCTCTTTATCCATTTGTCTGTTGAAGGGCATCTTGGTTCTTTCCACAGTTTGGTGACTGTGGCCATTGCTGCTATGAACATTGGGGTACAGATGGCCCTTCTTTTCACTACATCTGTATCTTTGGGGTAAATACCCAGTAGTGCAATTGCAGGGTCATAGGGAAGCTCTATTTTTAATTTCTTAAGGATTCTCCATTCTGTTTTCTAAAGTGGCTGCACCAACTTGCATTCCCACCAATAGTGTCAGAGGGTTCCCCTTTCTCCACATCCTCTCCAACACTTGTTGTTTACTGTCTTATTGATTTTGGCCATTCTAACTAGTGTAAGGTGGTATCTCAATGTGGTTTTGATTTGAATCTCCCTGATGGCTAATGATGATAAACAGTTTTTCATGTGTCTGTTAGCCAGTTGTACTCTTCACTGGAGAAATGTCTGTTCATGTCTTCTGCCCATTTTTTGACATGATTATCTGTTTTTTGTGTGTTGAGTTTGAGGAGTTCTTTATAGATCTTGGATATCAGCCCTTTGTCATAGTGGCATTTGCAAATATCTTCTCCCCTTCCATGGGTTGCCCCTTTGTTTTGTTGATTGCTTCCTTGGCTGTGCAGAAGCTTTTGATCTTGTTGAAGTCCTGAAAGTTTATTTTTGCTTTTCTTTCCTTTGCCTTTGGAGACATATCTTGAAAGAAGTTGCTGTGGTTGATGTCGAAGAGGTTACTGCCTATGTTCTCCTCTAGGATTTTGATAGATTCTTGCATCATGTTGAGTTCTTTTATCCATTTCGAGTTTATCTTGGTGTATGGTGTAAGAGAATGGTCGAGTTTCATTCTTCTATACATAGTGGTCCAATTTTCCCAGCACCATTTACTGAAGAGATTGTCTTTTTTCCACTGGATATAATTTTTTCTTGCTTTGTTGAATATTATTTGACCACAAAATTGAGGGTCCATATCTGAGCTTTCTACTCTGTTCCACTGGTCTATGTGTTTGTTTTTGTGCCATTACCATGCTGTCTTGGTGACCACAGCTTTGTAGTAAACCTGAATCTTAATGGTGATCACTAATTCTACTTCCCTGACTAATCTTAATTCCTTTAAGCCTTTTTATTTCTCTGAGAGTTTATATATGTGATTATTTTACCTAGTACAGATTAAATTTTAATTTAAGAAACATATGAATATTGAAGTATTAAAATATATTTTATTTCATTTAAATACCATTGTAATATTGTTCTCCATTCCAGTATTTGTGTGTATTAGTGCCCATTTTTTAAATTTGTTTTAAAATTTTATTTGTTTCTGCCACATAGCCTGGACCAGGAAACGTACAAAGATTTTCTCATTTAAATTGAATACTGTTACCATTTTACAATGAATACTATCTCCATTCATTTAAATTGAATGCTATCTCCATTTTCTCATGTAAATTGAATATTATCTCAATTTCCTTCAGACAGGAAAAGTTGCTTCTGCCTTACAGTATCACTGTATAGGTGATAGAGTCAGGATTTGAACCATCCCACTTGGTTTGAGTTTGTGACAAAGAAAATAATTCTTTCCAAATGTATTGCATCCTATAATATTATATTGCTTTTGAATACGGCTACAACTCATAAATTTCAAAGAATGTTTCCTTTGATAAAAAAAATTATATGTGTTATTTAAAATATTATTAGGATGGCTTTTTTGTGTGTTTGTGCTTAAACTACTACATGCAAATCGGCAAATGTTAAGTGTTAAATGAAAATAATTAAATAATTTAATATGTTGACATATTTTGAACAGCTGGTAATAGAGGAAAAAGATGTATCTTACTGCTAAATTTTAAGATATTTCACTGTGAATAAATGAGTCTGTTTAGGTACTATGGAGGTAATAGGAAAATCCCTGGTTTCCTAATAAAAGAAGCTATCACAGTTCAAATATTTAAGCCATGACTTACATAAACACTATAGATACACCTTCCTTTTTTGTTTTGTTTTGTTTTGTTTTCAGTGAATAGGTTAATGAAGGGTCTCACTGTTGGAGACTAGAGGTTTAAAATCTGTTAACTGTATCTCATATAAGCCATTTGTTCAAAATGAAACCACTTATGTTTACCTCAAATCAAAATTCCATCTCTCAAGTCTTAATTTTTGTTTTATATTTTTCCCTTTACTGTATATCCCTAGATTAAAACCATAAAGCTACAACCAAACTGAACAAAAATTTTAACACTCATTTAATATGGAAAGACTTCGGTTTCAGTTGAAGTTGTCAAATGTTATATAACAAGTTCTATTATCTATCTTTGTCAATAAATGAAGTTTCCTTAAAACATGAATTCAGGCTGTGATTTCCTTTAAAAATTAACCCAAGACCTGATATAGCACTTTATGTACAGCAATAATGTACAGAAGAAATAAAAAGTTCATCCAGAAGATGAGCTTAAAAATGGGGAAACACTCTTCATGTCCTTGGACTCCCTCTCTCCATTCTCTCAGTAGACCCACTAAAATTTGCAAGTAAAACACAACATTCTTTCCTACCTGGATATTCATGGTGCATCTTTTAAAAATAGAATTGGAAACTTACCTTGTCAAAAGTGTCCTCATCAAACTGAACTCAAGTCCAAAATATCATATACTTGCTATCTTTTAACAGTGTGATGATTAAAATTTATTTAAACTGATGTTAAGTTAAAGACCTTTCCCAATTTTAGAGAAATTAAAATATCAAAGTGGTGTGTTTTAGAAATGAAGAAAACAACTAACTGTGTTTCTTAACGTTACTACATATCTTGCACATCTATTTTATTTTATTTTTATTTTTTTTATTTAATTTTACTTTTTCAGTGTTCCAAGATTTATTGTTGATGCACCACATCCAGTGCTCCATATAATACATGCCCTCCTTAATACCCACCACCTGGCTCACACATCTCCCCCACCTCCCTCCTCTCTAAAACCCTCAGTTTTTTTCACCTGGTCCACAGTCTTTCATGTTTTTTTAAAAGAATTTATATATTTATTTGAGAGAGAGTGGGAGAGAGAAAGAGAGAGCCAGAGTGCATGGGGGGAGGGGAAAGGGAGAAAAGAATATTAAGCAGACTCCATGGTGAGTGCAGAGCCAGATATGGGGCTGGGTCCTAGGACCCTGCTATCATTACCTGAGCTGAATCCAAGTGTCAGATACTTAACCAACTGTGCCACCCAGGTGCCCCATTGCACATCTATTTTTTGTATATGTATACACATATATCTCAGTTGTATATGTACCTAACTCTATATTACTCATCAGGTCGTGTGTAGTATTGATTAATATTACAAACAAGTTTCAGTATGCTTATTTTTTGTTTTTATTTTAATTTAAAAACAAATCCATTTACTAATATGAGTTTTCCAGCATCATATGAAAAGACAGTAAAAATAGAAATTGTTTTATGTATAATTTTAAAATAAGATTTTATCTTCTCAAAAACCTACCTGTAAAAATTATAACAATTTTTAATGTTCTTGAGAAACAAAGTTTAAGCAATAAAAAAATTACATATTTGTAATTAGCCACATTGAGTTAGTATTGTATTTTTCCAATTAATTATTCCAGGCTATAAAAGAATTACTTTAATAAATTACAGACAAATACATTTTAGTTTCTGAAATCCATGTGTTATTTCAACACAAGACATGATTACTTTATTGTCTACTTCATGCAGTTGGATAATATGGCTCAGCTTTATGAAAACACATTGAGAAAACAAGTTTTCTTTATGTGAAAAAAGTTGGGTGCCTCAGTGGCTCAGTTGGTTAAGTGTCTACTTTCAGCTCAGGTCATGCTCCCAGGGTCCTAGGATCTAACCCCAAGTCAGTCTCCCTGCTCAATGGGGAGCCTTCTTCCTCTGCTCCTTCCCTGCTTCATGGGATCTCTTGAGTGTGCACTCTTTCTCTCTCAAAAATCTTTAAAAAAAAAAAAAGTCAGTTGTTCTTAGTATATGAGAAATGTGTACACGATCAGAGTATCCTTCCTAAATTGATGTTTTTGCTTGAATGTCCACTTTTTGAAAACTGACAGTCTTTATTGTTTAAACAATTGTAGATTTATTTAAAAACTGAGCAAAAATTGCAAAGAATTCCTTTATACCCTTTATCATCTTCCTAACTCCTCCCATTATTAACATCTTGCCTTAATGTGGTACATTTGCTATAATTGATGAGTCCACATATTTATATATTATTGTTAACTGAAGTCCATTGTGGTTCACTCCTTTTGTGGTGTGTTCTATAAAATTTTGGCAAATGGCAAGTGCATAATGAAATGTGTCCACAACTATAGTATCATACAGAACAGTTTCAATGCCTTGAAAATGCTCTACCTATTCATCTCTCTCTCCCCGCAAACCACTGAACTTTTTACTGTCTCCATAGTTTTACCTTTTCCAGAATGTCATACAGTTGGAATCAAACAGTGTGTAGTCTTTTCAAATTGGCATATATAGGGCGCCTGGGTGGCTCAGTGGGTTAAAGCCTCTGCCTTCGGCTCAGATCATGATCCCAGGGTCCTGGGATCGAGCCCCGCATCGGGCTCTCTGCTCAGCAGGGAGCCTGCTTCCTCCTCTCTCTCTGCCTGCCTCTCTGCCTACTTGTGATCTCTGTCTGTCAAATAAATAAATAAAATATTTTTTAAAAATTGGCATATATATATATATATATATATATACATACTCACACACACACACACATACATATATGGTTCAATATATATATTGATATGTATATATGGTTCTTTATATCTTTTTTGTAACTCAAAAGTTCATTTCTTTTTATTACTGGACAATATTCCATTGTATGAATATGCCATGCTTTGTTTATCCATTCAACTACTGAAAGACATTTTGTTTGTTTCCACGTTTTAGCCATTATGAATAAAGCTGTTATAAACATTCATGTGCAGGCTTTTGTGTGATTATAATGTTTCAGCTTATTTGTATAAATGCAAGTGAACCTAATAGATGTGTTATTTTGTATGAGTATGTACAGCGTTGTAAGAAACAGCCAAATTCTTCCAGAGTAGCTTTACCATTTTGCATTCTTGTCATCCAGGAATAAAAATTCCTATTGTCCTATATCTCCACCAGCATATGATGTCAGTATTTTGAATTTTTGCCATCCTTACAGGTACATAGTGGTATCGAGCTGTTTTAATTTGTAATTCTGTAATGAGCTATCATGTTGAGCATCTTTTCAAGTGCTTACTTGCTATCTGTATATCTTTGTTGGTAAGGTTTCTGTTCATGTCTTTGCCTATTTTTTTAATTAGGTAATTTGCTTTCATTTATTTAAGTTTTGAGTACTTTGTATATTTTGGATATAAGTCCTCTATCTGGTACATGATATAAAGATTTCCTCCCTGTATTTGGCCTGTGTTTTCATATTCTTATGAAACTATTACTTTTAATAATAATAATGTTTGAATATTTCTTAGAGCATTTGTAGAATTAGTTTTTAACATTCTCGGTTTATGCTACAACTAAGTTTAAAGCCATTCATTTTATTCATTTGGAAGTATTATATTAGATCTTCCCAAAATTAACAGTGCCTTAAGAGAACATGGGCTGGAGGAGAGGCAAGATGGCAGAGGAGCAGCAGATTGAAATGACATCAGGTACCAGGAGTTCAGCTAGATAATTATCAAACCATCCCAAACACCTACAAATTCAACAGGAGATAAAAGAGAAGAAGAGCAGAAACAGAAAGTTGACCACTTTCTGAAACATAGGCTATGCAGAGAAGTGAATCTGAAGTGATGGGAAGATAAACCACGAGGAGGAGGGACTGGCTCCTGGCAAGCAGGTGCAGTGCAGAGCACAAAACCAGAACTTTTAGAAGTCTGCTCCACTGAAGAACATCGCTCCAGAGGCTAAGCAGGGGAGTGGAGTCCTCACTGGGAAAGTGTGATCTCAGGTCCTGCAGGATCACAGAAAGATCAGGGTTGTCTGAGTGTGCAGAGCTCCCAGCTATCATAGTGGGGAAACTGAGTACAGAGACAGAGCTGAGGAGTGAGCTTTCAGACCGGGGTTACTTTAAACCATGATCCAAGGAACAGTCGGACTGCTGCTCTTTGAGCAGGGACACCACAAGTGGCAGATCTGGAGAGACAACCCTCCTTCCTCCTCCAGGAGGAGTGGCATGGGAGCATGTGGCTAGAGCCTGCTGGGTTTAGAGACTCCAAACAAGATTGTGTGCCAAAGATAGAAATGTTTGGTCATAGGCTGGGTAAGCACAGGGAATGGCCAGAGACAAGGGAAATAGGAAGGATTGACTGCTTTTTTCTGAGGGTGCACTGACGAGTGGGGCCCCGAGTCCTTGGCTCCTCTAGGCCAGAATTGGGAGGCCACCATTTTCATTCCTGTAATCCAGAGCTCGACAGAAAGTGTTCAGGAAACAGAATCTCCTGAGAGTGAACATGTGCAGATTACTTAGCCTGGCTAAGTAAGCTAAAAACTATAATAAGAGATGAGGAAGGAGACATATCTTGAAAGAAGTTGCTGTGGCTGATATCGAAGAAATTACTGCCTATGTTCTCCTCTCGGATTCTGATGGATTCCTGTCTCACTTTGAGGTCTTTTATCCATTTTGAGTTTATCGTTGTGTACGGTGTAAGAGAATGGTCGAGTTTCATTCTTCTACATATAGCTGCCCAGTTTTCCCAGCACCATTTATTGAAGAGACTGTCTTTTTTCCACTGTATATTTTTTCCTTTTTTGTCGAAGATTAATTGACCAAAGAGTTGAAGGTCCATATCTGGGCTCTCTACTCCGTTCCACTGGTCTATGTGTCTGTTTTTATGCCAGTACCATGCTGTCTTGGTGACCACAGGTTTGTAATAAAGCTTGAAATCAGGTAACATGATGCCCCCTGTTTTATTTTTTTTATTTATTTTTTTTAATTATTTAAAATGTTTATTTTTTATACTAAACTTCCTTTTTTTTTTAATTTTTTATTTTTTATAAACATATATTTTTATCCCCAGGGGTACAGGTCTGTGAATCACCAGGTTTACACACTTCACAGCACTCACCAAAGCACATACCCTCCCCAATGTCCATAATCCCACCCTCTTCTCCCAAACCCCCTCCCCCCAGCAACCCTCAGTTTATTTTGTGAGATTAAGAGTCACTTATGGTTTGTCTCCCTCCCAATCCCATCTTGTTTCATTTATTCTTCTCCTACCCACTTAAGCCTCCATGTTGCATCACCACTTTCTCATATCAGGGAGATCATATGATAGTTGTCTTTCTCTGCTTGACTTATTTCGCTAAGCATGATTCGCACTAGTTCCATCCATGTTGTCGCAAATGGCAAGATTTCATTTCTTTTGATGGCTGCATAGTATTCCATTGTGTATATATACCACATCTTCTTGATCCATTCATCTGTTGATGGACATCTAGGTTCTTTCCATAGTTTGGCTATTGTGGACATTGCTGCTATAAACATTCGAGTGCACGTGCCCCTTTGGTTCACTACGTTTGTATCTTTAGGGTAAATACCCAATAGTGCAATTGCTGGGTCATAGGCAGTTCTATTTTCAACATTCTGAGGAACCTCCATGCTGTTTTCCAGAGTGGATGCACCAGCTTGCATTCCCACCAACAATGTAGGAGGGTACCCCTTTCTCCACATCCTCGCCAGCATCTGTCATTTCCTGACTTGTTGATTTTAGCCATTCTGACTGGTGTGAGGTGATATCTCATTGTGGTTTTGATTTGTATTTCCCTGATGCCGAGTGATATGGAGCACTTTTTCATGTGTCTGTTGGCCATCTGGATGTCTTCTTTGCAGAAATGTCTGTTCATGTCCTCTGCCCATTTCTTGATTGGATTATTTGTTCTTTGGGTGTTGAGTTTGCTAAGTTCTTTATAGATTCTGGACACTAGTCCTTTATCTGATATGTCGTTTGCAAATATCTTCTCCCATTCTGTCAGCTGTCTTTTGATTTTGTTAACTGTTTCCTTTGCTGTGCAAAAGCTTTTGATCTTGATGAAATCCCAATAGTTCATTTTTTCCCTTGCTTCCCTTGCCTTTTGCGTTGTTCCTAGGAAGATGTTGCTGCGGCAGAGGTCGAAGAGGTTGCTGCCTGTGTTCTCCTCAAGGATTTTGATGGATTCCTTTCGCACATTGAGGTCCTTCATCCATTTTGAGTCTATTTTTGTGTGTGGTGTAAGGAAATGGTCCAATTTCATTTTTCTGCATGTGGCTGTCCAATTTTCCCAGCACCATTTATTGAAGAGGCTGTCTTTTTTCCATTGGACATTCTTTCCTGCTTTGTCGAAGATTAGTTGACCATAGAGTTGAGGGTCTATTTCTGGGCTCTCTATTCTGTTCCATTGATCTATGTGTCTGTTTTTGTGCCAGTACCATGCTGTCTTGATGATGACAGCTTTGTAATAGAGCTTGAAGTCCGGAATTGTGATGCCACCAACTTTGGCTTTCTTTTTCAATATCCCTTTGGCTATTCGAGGTCTTTTCTGGTTCCATATAAATTTTAGAATTATTTGTTCCATTTCTTTGAAAAAGATGGATGGTACTTTGATAGGAATTGCATTAAATGTGTAGATTGCTTTAGGTAGCATAGACATTTTCACAATATTTATTCTTCCAATCCAGGAGCATGGAACATTTTTCCATTTCTTTGTGTCTTCCTCAATTTCTTTCATGAGTACTTTATAGTTTTCTGAGTATAGATTCTGTGTCTCTTTGGTTAGGTTTATTCCTAGGTATCTTATGGTTTTGGATGCAATTGTAAATGGGATTGACTCCTTAATATCTCTTTCTTCTGTCTTGCTGTTGGTGTAGAGAAATGCCACTGATTTCTGTGCATTGATTTTATATCCTGACACTTTACTGAATTCCTGTATAAGTTCTAGCAGTTTTGGAGTGGAGTCTTTTGGGTTTTCCACATACAGTATCATATCATCTGCAAAGAGTGATAATTTGACTTCTTCTTTGCCGATTTGGATGCCTTTAATTTCCTTTTGTTGTCTGATTGCTGAGGCTAGGACCTCTAGTACTATGTTGAATAGCAGTGGTGATAATGGACATCCCTGCCGTGTTCCTGACCTTAGTGGAAAAGCTTTCAGTTTTTCTCCATTGAGAATGATATTTGCGGTGGGTTTTTCATAGATGGCTTTGATGATATTGAGGTATGTGCCCTCTATCCCTACACTTTGAAGAGTTTTGATCAGGAAGGGATGCTGTACTTTGTCAAATGCTTTTTCAGCATCTATTGAGAGTATCATATGGTTCTTGTTCTTACTTTTATTGATGTGTTGTATCACATTGACTGATTTGCGGATGTTGAACCAACCTTGCAGCCCTGGAATAAATCCCACTTGGTCGTGGTGAATAATCTTTTTAATGTACTGTTGAATCCTATTTGCTAGTATTTTGTTGAGTATTTTCGCATCTGTGTTCATCAAGGATATTGGTCTATAGCTCTCTTTTTTGGTGGGATCCTTGTCTGGTTTGGGGATCAAGGTGATGCTGGTCTCATAAAATGAGTTTGGAAGTTTTCCTTCCATTTCTATTTTTTGGAACAGTTTCAGGAGAATAGGAATTCGTTCTTCTTTAAATGTTTGGTAGAATTCCCCTGGGAAGCCGTCTGGCCCTGGGCTTTTGTTTGTTTGGAGATTTTTGATGACTGTTTCAATCTCCTTACTGGTTATGGGTTTGTTCAGGCTTTATATTTCTTCCTGGTTCAGTTGTGGTAGTTTATATGTTTCTAGGAATGCATCCATTTCTTCCAGATTGTCAAATTTATTGCCGTAGAGTTGCTCATAGTATGTTCTTATAATAGTTTGTATTTCTTTGGTGTTAGTTGTGATCTCTCCTCTTTAATTCATGATTTTATTTATTTGGGTCCTTTCTCTTTTCTTTTTGATAAGTCGGGCCAGGGGTTTATCAATCTTATTAATTCTTTCAAAGAACCAGCTCCTAGTTTCGTTGATTTGCTCTATTGTTTTTTTGGTTTCTATTTCATTGATTTCTGCTCTGATCTTTATGATTTCTCTTCTCCTGCTGGGCTTAGGGTTTCTTTCTTGTTCTTTCTCCAGCTCCTTTAGGTGTAGGGTTAGGTTGTGTACCTGAGACCTTTCTTGTTTCTTGAGAAAGGCTTGTACCGCTATATATTTTCCTCTCAGGACTGCCTTTGTTGTGTCCCACAGATTTTGAACTGTTGTATTTTCATTATCATTTGTTTCCATGATTTTTTTCAATTCTTCTTTAATTTCCCGGTTTACCCATTCATTCTTTAGAAGGATACTGTTTAGTCTCCATGTATTTGGGTTCTTTCCAAACTTCCCTTTGTGGTTAAGTTCTAGCTTTAGAGCATTGTGGTCTGAAAATATGCAGGGAATGATCCCAATCTTTTGATACCGACTGAGTCCTGATTTAGGACCGAGGATGTGATCTATTCTGGAGAATGTTCCATGTGCACTAGAGAAGAATGTGTATTCTGTTGCTTTGGGATGAAATGTTCTGAATATATCTGTGATGTCCATCTGGTCCAGTGTGTCATTTAAGGCCTTTATTTCCTTGCTGATCTTTTGCTTGGATGACCTGTCCATTTCAGTGAGGGGAGTGTTAAAGTCCCCTACTACTATTGTATTATTGTTGATGTGTTTCTTTGATTTTGTTATTAATTGGTTTATATAGTTGGCTGCTCCCACGTTGGGGGCATAGATATTTAAAATTGTTAAATCTTCTTGTTGGACAGATCCTTTGAGTATGATATAGTGTCCTTCCTCATCTCTTATTATAGTCTTTGGCTTAAAATCTAATTGATCTGATATAAGGATTGCCACTCCTGCTTTCTTCTGATGTCCATTAGCATGGTAAATTCTTTTCCACCCCCTCACTTTAAATCTGGAGGTGTCTTCGGGCTTAAAATGAGTTTCTTGGAGGCAACATATAGGTGGGTTTTGTTTTTTTATCCATTCTGATACCCTGTGTCTTTTGACAGGGGCATTTAGCCCATTCACATTCAGGGTAACTATTGAGAGATATGAATTTAGTGCCATTGTATTGCCTGTAAGGTGACTGTTACTGTATATGGTCTCTGTTCCTTTCTGATCTACCACTTGTAGGCTCTCTCTTTGCTTAGAGGACCCCTTTCAATATTTCCTGTAGAGCTGGTTTGGTATTTGCAAATTCTTTCAGTTGTTGTTTGTCCTGGAAGCTTTTAATCTCTCCTTTTATTTTGAATGATAGCCTAGCTGGATATAATATTCTCGGCTGCATGTTTTTCTCGTTTAATGCTCTAAAAATATCATGCCAGCTCTTTCTGACCTGCCAGGTCTCTGTGGATAAGTCAGCTGCCAATCTAATATTTTTACCATTGTATGTTACAGACTTCTTTTCCCGGTCTGCTTTCAGGATTTTCTCTTTGTCACTGAGACTTGTAAATTTTACTATTAAGTGACGGGGTGTGGGCCTATTCTTATTGATTTTGAGGGGCGTTCTCTGAACCTCCTGAATTTTGATGCTCGTTCCCTTTGCCATATTGGGGAAATTCTCCCCAATAATTCTCTCCAGTATACCTTCTGCTCCCCTCTCTCTTTCTTCTTCTTCTGGAATCCCAATTATTCTAATGTTGTTTCGTCTTATGATGTCACTTATCTCTCGAATTCTCCCCTCGTGGTCCAGTAGCTGTTTGTCCCTCTTTTGCTCAGCTTCTTTATTTTCTGTCATTTGGTCTTCTAGATCACTAATTCTTTCTTCTGCCTCATTTATCCTAGCAGTGAGAGCCTCCATTTTTGATTGCACCTCATTAATAGCTTTTTTGATTTCAACTTGGTTAGATTTTAGTTCTTTTATTTCTCCAGAAAGGGCTTTTATATCTCTCGAGAGGGTTTCTCTAATATCTTCCATGCCTTTTTCGAGCCCGGCTAGAACCTTGAGAATTGTCATTCTGAACTCTAGATCTGACATATTACCGATGTCTGTATTGATTAGGTCCCTAGCCTTCGGTACTGCCTCTTGTTCTTTTTTTGTGTTGAATTTTTATGTCTTGTCATTTTGGCCAGATAAGAGTAAATGAAGGGGCAAGTAAAATACTAAAAGTGTGGCAACAACCCCAGGAAAATATGCTTTAACCAAATTAGAAGAGATCCAAAATTGTGAGTGGGGAGAAAGGGGATAAAAAGAGGTTCAAAAAGGAAGAAAGAAAAAAAAAAGAACAAAGAAAAAAAAAAAAAAGAAAACACCTGAGAAAAATGTAAAAAAGAAAAAATATATATATTAGATAAACTAGTAAAAAATCGTTAAAAAAGAAATAAAAAAGGTAACAGTTAAAAAAAAAAATTACCCAAAGACGAGAAGAAAAAAACAAAACAAAACAAAACAAAAAAAACAAAAAATGAAAAAGAAAAAATTAAATTAACTGCAAGACTAAAAAAAATCACAGGAAAAAAGCCATGAGTTCCGTGCTTGGCTTTCTCCTCCTCTGGAATTCTGTTGCTCTCCTTGGTATTGAAACCGCACTCTTTGGTAGGTGAACTTGGTCTCGGCTGGATTTCTTGTTGATCTTCTGGGGGAGGGGCCTGTTGTAGTGATTCTCAAGTGTCTTTGCCCCAGGCGGAATTCCATCGCCCTTACCAGGGGCCCGGCGGAGTAATCAGCTCAGGTTTTCTTTCAGGAGCTTTTGTTCCCTGAGCGCTTTCCATAGAGTTCCGGAGGTCGGGAATACAAATGGTGGCCTCCTGGTCTCCAGCCCGGAGGAGCCAAGAGCCCGGGACCCCACTCCTCAATGCGCCCTCAGAGAACAGCGCCCAGTAACTTCTGTCTGCCTGACCTCCGTCCGCGCTCCGAGCTCTACGAGCCTGCGACCGGTTCAAGGTAACACCGAGCTGCGAGCTTACTGTCGGCTCTGTCTCTGTAACCGGCTTTCCTGTTCCAATACCCGTAAGCTCTGTGACACTCAGACACCCCCGATTCTTCTGTGACCCTGCGGGACCTGAGGCCATGCTGAACCCGCATGGGCTTTGCCCCGGTTTAGGCTCTGGAGCGATGTCCCTCAGAGGAACAGACTTTTAAAAGTCCTGATTTTGTGCTCCGTTGCTCCGCTGCTTGCCGGGAGCCGGCCCCTCCCCCCGGGGTCTATCTTCCCATCGCTTTGGATTCACGTCTCTGCCAGTCCTACCTTTCAGAAAGTGGTGTTTTTCTGTTTCCAGAATTGCTGTTCTTCTTCTATCTGCTGATGGATTTTCAGGTGTTTGCAATTTTTAGATAAGCTATCTAGCTGATCTTCTGGTAGCTGAAGTAGTCTCAGCCTGCTACTTCTCTGCCGTCTTGACTCCCTGTTTTGCTTCTTCCAATAAAATCTTTTTTAAAAAAATGATGTAGTGTCCTTTTTTATCTCTGACTATAGTCTTTAGTTTAAAATCTAATATATCTGATATGAGAATTGCTACCCATCTTTCTTTTGAGGCCCATTGGCATGAAAGATGCTGCTCTATCCCTTCACTTTCAGTCTGGATGTATCTTTAGGTTGAAAATGGGTCTCTTGTAGACAGCATATGAATGGGTCCTGTCATTTTATCCAATCTGCAACCCTGTCCCATTTTATGGGAGTGTTTAGGCCATTCATGTTGCGAGTGATTATTGAAAGATACATTTTTATTGACATCATGTTGCCTGTGAAGTCCTTTTTTGTGTCTTCAATTTCTTTCATGAGTGTTCTGTAGTTCCTCAAGTACAGATCCTTTACATCTTTGGTTAGGTTTATTCCCAGGTATCTTATGGTTTTTGGTGCTATAGTAAACTTTTGGGACTTCAACAAAATCAAAAGCTTCTGCAAAGCAAAGGAAACAGTCAAAAAAACAAAGAGGCAACCCACGGAATGGGAGAAGATATTTGCAAATGACAGTACAGACAAAAGGTTGATATCCAGGATCTATAATGAACTCCTCAAACTCAACACACACAAAGCAGGCAATCATATCAAAAAATGGGCAGAAGATATGAACAGACACTTCTCCAATCAAGACATACAAATGGCTATCAGACAAATGAAAAAATGTTCATCATCACTAGCCCTCAGGGAGATTCAAATTAAAACCACATTGAGATATCACCTTACACCAGTTAGAATGGCCAAAATTAACAAGACAGGAAACAACATTTGTTGGAGGGGATGTGGAGAAAAGGGAACCCTCTTGCACTGTTGGTGGGAATGCAAGTTGGTGCAGTCTCTTTGGAGAGCAGTGTGGAGGTTCCTTAAATTAAAAATAGAACTTCCCTATGACCCTGCCATTGCACTCCTGGGTATTTACCCAAAGATACAGATGTAGTGAAAAGAAGGGCCATCTGTACCCCACTGTTTATAGCAGCAATGGCCACGGTCACCAAACTATGGAAAGAATCAAGATGCCCTTCAACGGATGAATGGATAAGGAAAATGTGGTCCATATACACTATGGAGTATTATGCCTTCATCAGACAGAAAGGATGAATACCCAACTTTTGTAGCAACATGGACGGGACTGGAAGAGATTATGCTGAGTGAAATAAGTCAAGTAGAGAGAGTCAATTATCATATGGTTTCACTTATTTGTGGAGCATAACAAATAGCATGGAGGACAAGGGGTGTTAGGAGAAGGGAGTTGGGGTAAATTGGAAGGGGAGGTGAATCATGAGAGACTATGGACTCTGAAAAACAATCTGAGGGGTTTGAAGTGGTGGGAGGTGGGATGTTAGGGTACCAGGTGGTGGGTATTATAGAGGGCACAGATTGCATGGAGCACTGGGTGTGGTGAAAAAATAAGGAATACTGTTATGCTAAAAATTAATTAATTAAAAAAAATAAAATAAGCAAAAAAAAAAAAAAAAAGATGAGGAAGGACACTATGTCATACTTAAAGGGCCTGTCCAACAAGAAGATCTCACTATTTTAAATAGCTATACCCCTAACATGGGAGCAGCCAACTATATAAACCAATTAATGACAAAATCAAAGAAATACATCGACAATAATACAATGATAGTAGAGGACTTTAACACACACATACACACACACACACACACACACACTGAAATGGATAGATAATCCAAGCAAAAAATTGATAAGGAAATAAAGGTCTTAAATACTACACTGGACAGATGGACCTCACAGATATATTCAGAACATACCATCCCGAAGCAACCTAATACACATTCTTCTCTAATGCACATGGAACATTCTCCAGAATAGATCACATCCTGGGTCACAAATCAGGTCTCAACCAGTACCAAAAGACTGGGATCATTCCCTGCATATTTTCAGACCACAATGCTTTGAAAATAGAACTCAACCACAAGAGGAAAGTTGGAAAGAACTCAAAAGCATGGAGGCTAAAGAGCATCCTATTAAAGAATGAATGAGTCAATCAGAAAATTAAAGAAGAATTGAAAAAATTTATAGAAACAAATGAAAATGAAAACACAACTGTTAAAAAAAAAAAACGCCTTCAAAATCAGCAAAGGTGGGGCTGAGAGGAAAGTATATAGAGATACAAACATTTCTCAAGAAACAAGAAAAGTCTCAAGTACACAACCTAACCCTACACCTAGAGGAGATGGATAAAGAACAGCAAAGAAAGCCTAAGCCAAGCAGGAGAAGAGAAGTAATAAAGATCAGAGCAGAAATCAATGAAATCAAAACCAAAAGAACAGTAGAACAAATCAAAGAAACTAGGAGTTGGTCCTTGGAAGGAATTAATGAAATTGATAAACTCCTGGCCAGACTTATCAAAAAGAAGGAGAAAATGCCCAAATAAATAAAATCATGAATGAAAGAGGAGAGATTACAACCAACACCAAAGAAATACAATTATAAGAACATATTGAGCAACTATATGCCAGCAAATTTGACAATCTGTAAGAAATGGATGCATTCCTAAAGATATGTAAACTACCAAAACTGAGCCAGGAAGAAATGGAAAACCTGAACAGAGCCATAACCAGCAAGGAGATTGAAGCAGTCATCAAAAATCTCCCAAAAAACAAGAGCCGAGGGCCAGAGAGCTTCACGGGGGAATTCTACCAAACATTTAAAGAAGAATTAATTCCTATTCTCCTGAAAATGTTCCAAAAAATAGAAGTTGAAGGAAAACTTCCAAACTTGTTTTATGAGGCCAGCATTACCTCGATCCCAAAACCAGATAAAGACCCTATCAAAAAGGAGAATTACAGACCAATATCCTTGATGAACATGGATGCAAAAATTCTCACCAAAATAGTAGCCAATAGTATCCAACAGTACATTAAAAGGATTATTCACCATGACCAAGTGGGATTTATTCCAGGGCTGCAAGTTTGGTTAAACATCCACAAATCAGGGGTACCTGGGTGGCTCAGTGGCTTAAGCCTCTGCCTTCAGCTCAGGTCATGATCTCAGGGTTTTGGGATCGAGTCCCACATCAGGCTCTCTGCTCTGCAGGGAGCCTGCTTACTCCTCTCTCTCTCTCTCTGCTTGCCTCTCTGCCCACTTGTGATCTCTTTCTGTCAAATAAATAAAATCTTAAAAAAAATCCACAAATCAGTGTGATACAATGCATTAATAAAAGAAAGAACAAGAGGCATATGATACTCTCAATAGATATTGAAAAAGCATTTGACGAAGCACAACATCCTTTCTTGATCAAAACTCTTCACAGTGTAGGGATAGAGAGTACTTACTTCAATGTCATCAAAACCATCTATGAAAAAACCACAGTGACTATCATTCCCCATGGGGAAAAACTGAGAGCTTTTCCCCTAAGGTAAGGAACATGGCAGGGATGTCCACTATCTCCACTACTATTCAACATAGTACTAGAAGTCCTACTCTTGTCAGTTAGACAACAAAAAGAAATAAAAGGCATCCAAATTGGCAAAGAAGAAGTAGAACTATCACCTTTGCAGATGGTATGATACTTTATGTGGAAAACCCAAAAGACTCCACACCAAAGCTGCTAGAACTCATACAAGAATTCAGTAAAGTGTCAGGATATAAAATCAACACACAGAAATCAGTTGCATTTCTATACACCACCAGCAAGACAGAAGGAAGAGAAATTGAGGAGTCAATCTCACTTACAATTGCACCCAAAACCATAAGATACCTAGGAATAAACCTAATGAAAGAGACAATCTGTAATCAGAAAACTTTTACTCATGAATGAAATTGAAGAAGACACAAAGAAATGGAAAAATGTTTCATGCTCATGGATTCGAAGAATAAATATTATGAAAATTTCTATGCTACCTAAAGCAATCTACACATTTAATGCAATACCTATCAAAATACCACCTTTTTTTTCCTCAAAGAAATTTAACAAATAATGCTAAGATATTTATGGAATCAGAAAAGACTTTGAATAGCCAGAGGAATGTTGAAAAAGAAAGCCAAAGTCAGTGGCCTCACAATTCCAGACTTCAAGCTCTATTACAAAGCTATAATCATCAAGACAGTATGGTACTGGCACAAAAACAGACACATAGATCAATGGGACATAACAGAGAGCCCAGAAATAGACCCTCAGCTTAATGGCCAACTAGTCTTCAACAAAACAGGAAAGAATGTCCAATGGAAAACAAAACAAACCAAACAGAACAAAACAGTCTCTTCAACAAATGGTATTGGGAAAATTGGACAGCCACATGCAGAAAAATGAAACTGGACCATTTCCTTACACCACACACAAAATTGGACTCAAGTTGGATGACATAACTCAATGTGAGACAGAAATCCATCAAAATCCTTGAGGAGAACACAGGCAGTAACCTCTCCGACCTCAGCCATAGCAACTTCTTCCTAGATACATCACCAAGGCAAGGGAAGCAAGGGCAAAAATGAACTATTGGGACTTCACCAAGATCAAAAGATTTTGCACAGCAAAGGAAACAGTCAATAAAACCAAAAGACAACTGACAATCGGAGAAGATATTTGCAAACGATATATCAGATAAAGGGCTAGTATCCAAAATCTATAAAGAACTTGTCAAACTCAACACCCAAAGAGCAAATAATGCAATCAAGAAATGGGCAGAGGACATGTCTGTAAAACAGACATTTCTGCAGAGAAGATATCCCGATGGCCAACAGACACATGAAAAAGTGTTCCACAGCTCTTGGCATCAGGGAAATACAAATCAAAACCACAATGATATGACACCTCACACCAGTCAGAATGACTAAAATTAATGAGTCAGGAAGTGCCAGTTGTTGGCAAGGGTATGGAGAAAGGAGAACCCTCCTACACTCTTTGTGGGAATGCAAGCTGGTGTAGACACTCTGGAAAACAGCATGGATGTTCCTCAAAAAGTTGAAAATAGAACTACCCTATGACCCAGCAATTGCACTACTGGGTATTTACCCTAAAGATACAAATGTAGTGATCTGAAGGGGCACGTGAACCCAAATGTTTATAGCAGCAATGTTCATAATAGCCAAACTATGGAAAGAATTTGGATGTCATTGATCAACTGGTGAAGGGATAAAGAAGATGTGGTATATATAAAATGGAATACTATGCAGCCATCAAAAGAAATGAAATCTTGCAATTTGCAATGATGTGGATGGAACTAGAGGGTATTATGCTGAGCAAAATAGGTCAATCAGAGTAAGACAATTATCATATGATCTCCATGATATGAGGAATTTGAGAAGCAGAGTAGGGGTCTTGAGGGGAAGGGAAGGAAAAAAAAACATGAAACAAGATGGAAACAGGAAGGAGACAAACCATAAGAGACTCTTAATCTCACAAAATGAACTGAGGGTTGCTGGGGAGTGATGGGGTATAGAGAGGGTGGTTGAGTTCTGGACATTGGGGAAGGTTGCTATGGTGAGTGTTGTGAAGTGTGTAAATCTGGCAATTCACAGACTTGTATCCCTAGGGCAAATAATGTATTGTATGTTAATATAAATATTAAAAAATCAAATTTATAGAAAAGCATAAATATATTATGTATATCTTCCCATGTTAATAAAAACACTTTTATGACAAAAAAGTGAGTGGGGGGGGGGGGGACCAGGGGCTTTAACATTAAAATCCTTGCAATTGTAATACTCGGACATCTGGTCACCGGCAAAAATGAAATTGAATAGTAATCCAGTAAGATTGTCCTTGCAGACTGCTTATGGTCTTTATTTTTTATACAGGCTACCAAATAAACTAATTAACCAAAGATATTGCCATGGCAAAAAGGAACTTTACGTATGCCAGCATTAATTGTGTTTTTTTGTTATTACTGTTTGCTTTTTGTTGTTGCTTGTTGGCTTTTTTGTTTGTTTTAAAGAAGATAGACTGTAACTTTTACCATTTAACTCTACTTCAGTCTTTATGCATTCACTTTTAGATGCTTTAGGTTGTAACTAAATACAGTAATTAGCAAATGAGGAGACTTATAAAACATTTTATGAAAACAGGACTTAATTCAACCAATATAAATAGGTACAATGAACTTTGAAGTAAGGTTCAACACCTTACCTGCCAAGATTATGACCCCAATTTAGGACTCTGAACTGTAGAGGCAGTTCAGAGGTAAATAACTGTCAGCCCAGGGTATAGATTCCCAAAGGTGTTTTCTTTATTGCACAGTGTTTTAAGTGTTAATGAGTATGTCAAAACATTTTTTAAAAATCAGGAGTTTTTACATTAAAATCAACTCTTCCAGAATCCCTTTTAAAATAATCACTCATGGCAAAGGTCTGTAGCAAAAGTAACAATAACCACTCTCTTGACAGGCTTGCTTACAATTTGCCACTGAAACTCCATTTATACCCCATTATTTCACTCATTTTGTTGCTTCCAGACAACTGTACTGGATTTTGCAATTCTTATTCTTTATACCACACTTTATAACAGCCTTTTGAATTCTATAAATGATGGAATTGTTTTAAATTTTGAAATTTGGCCCTGAGGTATTTTTCTAGAGAGTAATTAATGTGTATCAAAGTCAGCCCACCATTTGATGATGGAATCACAGTATCTACATATGGAAATCCAACACTTTCAGATGCAGAGGTCAAATAAATACATATAAATTCTTTGGCTGTGCATAAATCTATTTTAGTGGGGAAAAAAGATTTTTCAGAAGAAAATATCATAAGAAAAATCATGTTCATTTGGTAGTTCATATACAGTTTAGAATTTATAGTATAAAAACAGACCTGAATATTCAGTATTTATTTATTGAAAGCAGTGTAAGTCAAGCACTATGCAAGGGATTAGAATAAAGATATGTAAAGATGCTAAAAGTTACCTTTTATGCAAAGCTGTGGTGAACTTTTTAATTTTCTTAGGAACTTCTATATCTGTTTTTTTTGTTGTTGTTTTAATGTAAAATATTAGTTGAGTTGAAGTCCCCAAACCTTAGGGGAATTCTCTTTATTGAGGCATTCCCCCCCCCCCTCAAACTGCATTTTTTCTGTATGCGTTTATTACCTAGCAACCAAACCATGAAAAAAAACAAAAACAAAAACAAAAAAAAAAAACCTAATGTTAGATCTTAGATTGATAGGGTTTTTTGCTAGCTGTAGTAAAAAATATTTTTTATGATGAAAATCCATAGAAATTTCCTCCACAACAACAAAGGATTTAAGAATTATTGTACCAGCTTGCTCACTTCAGGAAGCACATTTCAGCTTTCAGGGATTTCTGATTGATATTCTTTGAAGTGCTGAAAATACCATGCTAGTAAATGATACCCTACAGACTAAAATCATCTTTTCATCTGTAGAACTATAGGCCAGCGTGGTATAAACCTTCTTGTGACAGACTGACTACATCCCACTTGGCATCAAATGACAGCATCATTTCAGATGATGGTGGAAGCTTCAACAAGTAGAGACAGTGAGAGACACTTAGCATGGGCAATGCTTTCCATTTGGCTTTCCTTAGACATGTGAAAAAATCTGTGAAACCCTTTTATTTCAAAGAATGAATACCACTCTAAAATCTGTATTATAAGCTCAATGTTAACATAAAACTTGAGAAGCCGTGTGCTCAGTAGTCAAGACCTTGGGCTCTGAAGATGGATTGGAAAATCTGAATCAGGACTTTACATCCTAGCTGTGTGACCTTCAATGGGTTACTGTTTAAACATTTTGTACTTCAGTATCCTCATTTGTAAAATGGAGGTAATGGTAACATCTATTTCATAAGAGTTTTTTTGAGATTAAAATGAAATTAGTCAGGTAAAGCACGTAGAGTAGAGCAGAGGCAATAATCAACAGATAGTAGAATTACTGTAGAATATCTGTAAAATTTATCTTTCTGAACAGTCAAAAATCTGAATGAGACCTTAGTCATGCATAGTAACTTGTCCATACCACACCATTTCCAGGAGTGGTCGTTTAAAAAACTTTAACAATTTTTTTAGTTAAAAAAAGAATCCATCTTTTTTTTTGATTTTTTTCAAAAAATCCAACTCCATCTTTTACTCTCATGAGTTGACCTTCTAGTCTACTTTACTGAAATGATTGAAGCTCTGTAAAGGGAAGTCTTTCAAAGTACTCTTTTTCATTTATAAATGCCTCTGGGACATTGTGTTTCTATTCTAATTGTGCTTTATGTTTAGGAAGAACACCCCCCCACCCACCTTTTTTTTTTTTTTTTTTAATCAAAACTAACTACCCTGCCTGTGTTCTTGATTTTATTTTCTCTTCCTCTGAGTTTGTTTTGACTCTATTAGCAATTCTATAGTCTATAATTGCTCCCCAAGTCACTCATCTTATCCAGAGTGACTATATTTCCCACGTTTCAAGGACACTTTTTCTTCTCTAGTTGTTACACATCAATTAGCATGATTATTGTTTGGTATCTCCTTCTATTAGTGACCTAATTTGGACAGTAAGTTTTAGGGACATCTTACTATAGGCTAAAATATGCCTATCCCTCCTTTTGGTCCTCAAACAATTAAATGTAAAGATTTGCATTTTTTAACACTAAAACCAGATCTCCCTGTCATGATTCCTGTTTCCATTCTTCTCAGTCTTTTAAATAACTTATTTTTGTTCTCTAAACCCTAAATGTAGACATTATCAAACTTGATACCCAACTTTCCTTTCTTTTTCTGTCCTTTCCTTTCTTTTTACTCTTCTCAATATTTCAACCACTTTTTCTCAGCCTCAAAGTCTCCTTTACATTTCTGTATATCCAAATACCCTACTGAATCATAGTCCGAAGTTCTTCCTTGAATATCTTCTTGTGTATATTATGCCTTCTCTTCAAATCCAAATCAGGTTTTCAGTTTTTTTTTTTTTAATAGAGAATAAACAGAGAAGCTGCTACCTGTTCTCTGATGTCATCCTTTTTGAATTAACTTTCATTTTATTCCCAGAATAATTTCCCTAAAGCTCAGATTGCTTGGAAAACAAATATTTTCAAAAATTCATCCTGATGTTTAGGCCTTTAATAATATGGCTCAAACCAATTTTCAAACCTTTCATTGTAGACTCACATCTGCTAGGACTCAGTTTTATTCTGTAATATTTGAATATAGGGTTTTCTTTTGTTAAACATAAATGAGTTTTGGGAAGAAGCCAACTAGGAGAAGTGATTTACAGATGCTTAAAATAAAACACTTATGAATCTTGAGATTTTGGATCTAGGAGATGGACAAAAGCAGGGAGTCTGAGCAATTAAAACCCAGAGCTTTGAGGAATGGACATTGAGATTTTGTAAGTTGTAGTGTTGATAGATTGAGTCCTTTTGTACTGTTGAACAATGTGAACATGCCAAATTGTGTATAGGTGTTTTCTGGATGACCTGTTAGAACAATCTAGTCAGAAAAGCTAATCATATTTCTTGATATTTCTTTATGATTTGACATAATGCCCTCTCATTTCCTCAGGTGACTTTCAAGATACCGTAAATACTTTTCACATTTCTCTTAACTTACTGGCTTCATTGCTAGTGCTTTCTTTCCCCAGAATTCAGTTCTGATTCTCTGTTCTGTTCCCAAATTGCCACTCCAGATAATCCCTGCAAGTCTCATGGTTTAAGTAGAATCCACATAATAAAGACTCCAGGATTAACAATGATAGCCCTGATTTCTGTCCTGAGATCCTGAATAATAGTCAATTACATTCTCAACATTTCCACTTGATGTCTAATAAGCTTTCCGAAATTAACAGATTTAAAAAATAGTGCTAATTATGCTACACTTGCCAAATAAGCAAACAAAAATCTTTCTTTATGTGGTAGTTTCATTTAGTAAATATTTCTACCTGAGTTTGGTTTTTATAGATCAAAAATCCATGATTGGTTCTTGATTTCTCTTTCCCATGACTCCACATCCTATTCAGACTAAAAATTCCTAAAAAAGCTACCGTCAAAATACAAATCAAATACTAAACATGTTATTGCCCTAAGAATAAACCATTATCCTCTTGTGTGGAGTACTATTCCCTCATGTGTACTCTTATCCCCTTAGAGTCTATTTCTCACATACCAGTTACAATATTTTTAAAATATATGTAAGATTATATCACTTTCTGAAGTGTCTGCATAGCTCAGTTAAGCATCTGCCTTTGGCTCAGCTCATGACCCCCAGGCTCTGGGATCGAGCCCTGCATCAGGCTCCCTGTTCAGTGGGGAGACTGCTTCTCCTTCTCTTTCCTGTTCCTGCTCTCTCAATCTCTCTCTCTCAATCTCTCTATCTCTGTCTCTCTTTCAAATAAATAAAAAAAATTATGTCATTTTCTTGTTCAAAGACTTGAAAGACTTCGCTGCATAATTAGATTAAAAGTCAGCCTCCTTCCTGTGCTTTTCAAGGCCCTACCTCATCTTGCCCCATGTCCTTTTGAATTTTTCCCCCTGTAACTTTCCCCTAAATCATTCTGCTTTTCCCACAATGGTGTTCTTGTTGCTCCTTAACCACATAAAGTTGTTTGCTTCTTCAGAGCTTCCATTATTATCTCTTCCTTTTGCCCGGAAAGGCTTTCATTCATATCTTCTCTTTGTCTGCTCCATTGTTTCATTCAGATCTTTGCTCAGATATCTTCTTCCTCTAAGAATTATTTTACTGTATTAAAAGTCATTATCCTCCATTACTCTGTAATTCCATGTTTTTTTTTGTTTGTTTGTTTTATATAGAACTCATTATAACCTGGCATTTTTACATGTATTTATTTGTATTTCAATAAAATATATCTTCTATGTGGAATTTTATTGATTTTAGTCCAAATATTTTCAACAGTACTGATAACCAATGTCTAGCACAGACTACATATCTAATAAACAAATGTGAAGTGAACTTTGAACAAATGTGAAGTGAACTTTGAATAGTAGGATTTTATTAACCTATATCTTGGTGTTATCATGAAATCTATATTTTACAAAGGGCCATGTCTCACTTAGTTGGAATCTCCTAAAATACTTAAAATTTGAGTTGAGGCAATGTTTATAAAAATTGTTGAATATAGGGTTTAGAAGAAGCCAAAGATGATTAACAACTCCTATATTATTGGAATTTTTTTTTGCAACATCTTCTATGCTTATATTTGAATAATTTCATTCTTGGGACCTAGTATATCCCAAAGCAGTATTAACTGTTAGAAAATTATTCTGTATTTTCAGTTATTCACTTACCAATTACATATTTAACCATGTAGGCTCTGGATCCCATTGGTTTCAATATATTGGTCTTAATTTATCTTAACAATTTTTATCTAAAAAATCATTTCTCTAATTACAGGTAAACATTATATTTCTGTACTTTGATTAAGAAAGCCTCTTATTTAAAACATAAATTACCATATTTCCAGCAAGGCACAGAATGGTTAACTAAAGCTGTTTTAGTGTAGGGCACTTGACATTTTTACACAGGCACACTTGACATGGCTCCCAAAATAATCTTCACCATTAGAATTCAGGCTGCTTTGGTTTCTTATATTTCCGTCTTTTTAAACAATAAGGTGCAGAACAGACATCCTACATCATCTCTGACCTTCACACTCTCCTCTTCCTTACTCTTAATCTATACTTCCTCCCTCAACCCATCTTTAAGGTTCAGGCATTTCCAACATACCCTCAGGATAGCAGTCAGAATTAGAGTAAGAGCCAGTGATGTCTCTTGCACATATTATTTGGTTATAAAATTTAATAGCTTTTACATTTTGACAAGTGAAAAAAATCCTCTGTGTCAAAACAGCTATAATTAGCTTGGCCCTTCCAAACCATCTTCCTCTATTACTGGCAATGAACAAAATATGCAATTATATTAACATAAGATGAAAGGCCCTTCAGCATCTCACCCAAACCTTCTATTTTTATCTTCTGCAAACTTTCATTCCATACCCTGATGACATATACTGCTCCCTTTTATTCCCTAAACTTTTTCATGGACTTTTGATATCCCTTTACCTCCTGCCTTTGGTCATAACAAACTCAAAGGCCAGTCCTAGAGAGGCTTCCTAAGTACCAAGAAGTTGATTATTCTCTGTTCTGCTCAATAATTATATTTTGTATGTTCCTCCACTATGGCGCTCTTCACATTGTGTTGTGATCCTTGGTATTTGTTTCTGTCATTCTTCTAGCATGTAGGGCATGCTAAGGTCTATGTCCATGGTCAGATAGAGATATGACAACATTAAGAATATACAGCTGTGAATTGCATTGCAATGCACTCATCTGAAATTGACATCCAAAATGGGTCTCCAGTTTTGGGGTGTCTGAAAATAGCAAACATTATGTAGATCCACATATACTGTCTTTTGCAAATCACAGTTATTCTGGCCAATCTTGATATAAATTACTACAAAAACATACCACAGGAGCTTCTTCCAACTGATAGGGATCCTAGTTTGATTCTCTTGGCACATGGTATATATTAAATTGCTATGTAAGGATTGTGGAATTGTTTTGGGGTTCCTCTTATACCTTTATTACTTAAGTGGAAGAAGATAATTTTAATATCTCCCTGTGAGTAGAAATGTAATTAAGATTTTTTCTACTTTATTCTTTTCCTCATTTTATTCTCTCCTTATTCTAAGTCAGAAGTAAAAAACTAAATATAGTGTGATTCAGAGTCCTGCTACACTGAGTGTCAGATATTAGGGCAGTTTTTCACTTCAGTAAGTTTTTCATTCTTTTACACATTTATTCATTCTCTGAGCACCTTTATGTTTTGGTTTCTATGAGAAGACAAACAAAATCACTGACCTCCTGGAAATTTTATTTAAATAAATCCAAAGTTATTAAGGTTTATGAACCATAATCATCAATCAACTACTATAAGTGGTCTTAGAAATGTTCCAGAATCCTAGAAGTCTCATGATTTATAGCAGAGATTGGCTAACTTATTAATCTTTTTTTTTCCCCTGGGTATATAAATGAATTATATTTCCCAAACTCTCTTGTGGGTAGGCATGGCTGCAGACGAAATTCTCTATGATAGAATATGAGATGTTAATATATATCACTTACAAACTTGATACATGAAAATATCCTATATTGGACACACCATAGTCTTTCACTTTCTGCCAGACTGATCCAGGGAAGCACAGTGACCCTGGGACATTTGAAGCCAAAATGTTGTAGATGATAAAGCCATTATCTGTAAAGAATGCAGGTCCCAGAATCAGCCCTTGCAATCAGCCCTTGGAATTAACCCTTGCAATGGTCAGAACTGAACCATTTTGTCAAGGTTTTATATTTTTGTGATCTTATTTTTGGCTGTTCTTATTATATATATTTGATTCTATTCTGCTTTATGTTTCCTTTGTATTTGTGTTTAAAAAAAGTATGCTTAATGGTCTACTGAGACAATTTGTGAAAACGTGAACACATAAAGATTCTAAATCTTGTCCTAGTGTTGGGATCTGATAAATTTAATGATGAATGATTGTACAATTGTATGAATATACTGAAATCCACTGAATTCAATAATTTTATAAGTAAAATTTATGGTATGAGAATTATATCTCAATAAGGTTCTTATCTAAAAATTTATGATGAAGTATAATCTTTTTATTTCACTGCACTACTGCTATAGGGGACATGTACACAAAAAATGCCATTTTTATAATGAGCTGCTTATGGATGTGTACTGCATTGCTGAGGTGCTAATTTAAAATTGTTTTATTTCACTATATACTGTATGTGTGAAACAACTTAAAAATACAACATCTCCAGAAAAACAGAAACAACATTTAACTATAAGACACAAGAATTTGACACTTAAAAGTATTTATTTCTTAATGGTCTGTAAGACTATCAAAACAAACAGAGTAAAGCTCTTACTAAAAAAAAAAAAAATCAAATTCAGTGAAAAGTACCAAATACAAGTTACTTACTACCAGAACATATTCCCCAGAACACTAAAAGCCAAATCATTGATGAGAAACTAGTAATGTGATCATATAAAATTAAAACAAGTAATCTGCTTAGGATGAGAAGAGTATGATAAATTGAAGTTTTCTCTCAAACCGTAGGTTAGGTCAATATTTTGTGACATATTACATAATATTTGCATATAATCTAAGAAAATTTGTGTAATAACTGGAAAAAACAATAGCTTCTCTATCTAGGTTGAGTCAACAGATTTGATCAATAAACATGATAACATGTGTCACCCAATATGTTGTTACTATTACTACTTTTAACAAGCTAACTTTAAAATCTATTAGTATTATATATATATATTTTTTTATTTATATATTTTTTTATTTTTTATTTTTTATAAACATATATTTTTATCCCCAGGGGTACAGGTCTGTGAATCACCATGTTTACACACTTCACAGCACTCACCAAAGCACATACCCTCCCCAATGTCCATAATCCCACCCCCTTCTCCAAACCCCCTCCCCCCAGCAACCCTCAGTTTGTTTTGTGAGATTAAGAGTCACTTATGGTTTGTCTCCCTCCCAATCCCATCTTGTTTCATTTATTCTTCTCCTACCCACTTAAGCCCCCATGTTGCATCACCACTTCCTCATATCAGGGAGATCATATGATAGTTGTCTTTCTCTGCTTGACTTATTTCGCTAAGCATGATACGCTCTAGTTCCATCCATGTTGTTGCAAATGGCAAGATTTGATTTCTTTTGATGGCTGCATAGTATTCCATTGTGTATATATACTACATCTTCTTGATCCATTCATCTGTTGATGGACATCTAGGTTCTTTCCATAGTTTGGCTATTGTGGACATTGCTGCTATAAACATTCGGGTGCATGTGCCCCTTTGGATCACTACATTTGTATCTTTAGGGTAAATACCCAATAGTGCAATTGCTGGGTCATAGGGCAGTTCTATTTTCAACATTTTGAGGAACCTCCATGCTGTACCAAGGTGTAGTTTTAAAAATATTTTTCATAGTGTTCTTTAAAATTCTTGAATCTGAAGTACAGTGTCTTTCATTAATTTCAGAAAATCTTCAATCATTAACATTTCAAATATTTCCTTTCTATTTTCTCCTTTTTTTTCCTTTTGATATCCCAATTATGTATAAACTTATTACATCTTTTGAAAATTTTCCACAGGTCTTGTGGTTATTCTGTTTTTGTACATTCTGTTTTTTCTCTTTGCATTTCAGTTTGGATTTTTTTTTTTTAAGATTTTATTTATTCATTTGACAGAGATCACAAGCAGGCAGAGAGGCAGGTAGACAGGGAGAGAGAGAGGAGGAAGCAGGCTCCCTGCTAAGCAAAGAGCCGGATGTGGAGCTCGATCCCAGGACCCTGGGATCACGACTTGAGCCGAAGGCAGAGGCTTTAACCCACTGAGCCACCCAGGTGCCTCGCAGTTCAGAAGTTTTTGTTGACTTATTGTCAAGCTCTCTGATTGTCTACCAGGTTGTGTCCAGTCTACAAATGAATATATCAAAGGCATTCTTCGTTTCTGTAACAATTAAAATTTTTTCCTGGTTTTATTGACATATAGTTGACATCTATCACTGTGCAGGGAATAAAGCATAATGATTTGACTTAAATATATTATGAACATATTATCACAATAAGTTTAGTTAGCATTCATCATCTTATAGAGACACAATATAAAGAGAAAAAAAAATTCCTTGTGATGAGAACTTGGGATTTTCTCTCTCAACTTTCATATTCTACAATGGTGTTAATTATAGTCATCTGTTGTGTATTACATCCTTAATGCTTACTTATCTCAAAAGTAAAAGTTTTCTTTCTCTAGTTCCCCTTTCCCCAGCCACCACCCTGGTAAATGCAATCTGATCTACTTCTGTAAATTTGTTTATTTTATTTTCCCCCTTTTTTTTAAAGATTTCACCCATAAGTGAGATCCTACGGTAATTATCTTTCTCTGACTTCACTTAACATAGTGCCTTCAAGTTCTATGTTTTCACAAATAGCAGTATTTTGTCATTTTTTGTGGATGAATAAGATTCCATTGTGTGTGTGGATATATATGTGTGTGTGTGTATGTACACATGCACACATACACAAAGACACACACCACAGATATATTATTCATTAATTCATTGAGGGATACAGGTTCCTTTCATGTCTTGGCTACTATAAATAGTACTGCTAAGAACATGAAGGTGTGGGCATCTTTTGGGGTTGGTGTTTTCATTTCATTTGGCTATATTCTACGAAATTTAATTGCTGGATCATATGGCAGTTTTGCTTTTAAAATTTTCAGGGTTCTCCATACTGTTTTTCATAGCAACTGTATTAATTTACAAACCCATGAATAATGCACAGGTGTTCCCTTTCTTCCACATCTATGTCAACAATGTTATCTCTTTTTTTTTTTTCCTGATGATGGCCATTTTAACACATGTGAGGTAATAGCTCACTGTGTTTTGATTTACATTTCACTAATGATTTAGTAATCTCAACTGTCTTTGCATGTACCTATTGGTTTTTCATAAATCTACTTTAGCAAAATACCTATTCAGATCTTTTGTTCATTTTTTTTATTTGGGGTTTCTTTTCCTATTGAGGTGTATGTATTCTTTATATATTTTGGATATTAACCATTTATCAGATATATGATTTGAGAAATACTTTTTTTTTTTCTCATTCCGTGGGTGGTCTTTTAACTTTGCTGATTATTTATTTTGCTGTGCAGAAACTTTTTAATTTGATAGAGTCCCTCTTGCTCTGTTTTTTATTTTGTTGCTTGTGCTTTGGGGATCATATTCACAAAATCATTGCCAAGACTCATGTCAAGGAATTTTTTGTTTTCTTCTACAGTAACATGGTTTTAGGTCTTTTATTTAAGCCTTTAATCTATTTGAATTTTTATGAGTGGTATAAGATACCACTTACTATATAAGATACAAGTTTAGTTTCATTCTTTTACATGTGAATATTTAATCTTCCTGGCACCATTAATTGAAGAGAGCCTCTTTTCCATTGTGGATTCTTGGCTGAATTGTTAAATATTAGTTTACTGTATTTTCTTGTCATTAATTCAGGTTCTTGATTCTCTTTGATTCATCCATTTTTCTCAGAGTTTTGATGATTGTACTTTTATAGCATAGTTTGAAATGAAGGTGTGAGGGCTCCCACTTTGTTCTTTCTCAGGATTTCTTTGGTTACTCGGGGTCTTTTTTGGTGCTATATAAATTCTAGGACTATTTTTTTTTCTCCTTCTGGAAAAAAAAAATGGAATCTTGAGAGGGATTGGATTGAATCCATAGAAGGCTTTGGTAGTATGGATAATTTAACAACATAAATTTTTTCAATCCATAAACACATAATATATTTCCATTTTTTTCTGTCTTCAATTTCTTTTATTAATGTCTTATGGTTTTAAATTAGAGAACTTTAACCTCTTTGTTTAAATTAATCTTAAAGTATTTTATTGTTTTCCATACTATTGTAAATGGGATAGTGTTATTTATTTTTTCAGATAATCTGTTGTTAAATTATAGAAACACTACCAATATGTGTATGTTCATTTTTATCTTACAACTTTACTGAATTTGCTGATTAGATATAAGAAATTTTTGGTGGAGTCTTTAGATTTTTTTATATATAAAACAATTTCATTAATATATAAAGCAAATAGAAAAATTACTTCCTCCTTTCCAATTGTAATGCCTTTTATTTGTTTTGCCAGATGGCTCTGGTCTGATATCTAGTCCTATTTAAATAAGGGTGGTGAGACTGGACATCCTTGTATTGTTCCTGATGTTAGAAAACAAACTCAAACTTTTACCATAGAGTATAATATTACCTGTGGGCTTATTATATATAAACTTTATTATATTGAGGTTATTCTTCTATAAATAATTTGTTAAGTGTTTTTATCATGAATAGATGCTCAGTTTTATCAAATGTTTTTTGTTTGTGTGTCTATTGTTATTTGTCATAGGATTCTTTTTTTAATAGTATGATGTATCATATTAATTTATATATGTCAAACCATCCTTCTATCCCAGGAATAAATCCAACTTGATCATGGTAAGTGACTTTTTTCTCAGTGTGCTGCTGAATTTGGTTTGCATGTATTTTATTCAGAATGTTTACATCTGGGCGCCTGGGTGGCTCAGTGGGTTAAGCCGCTGCCTTCGGCTCAGGTCATGATCTCAGGGTCCTGGGATCGAGTCCCGCATCGGGCTCTCTGCTTGGCGGGGAGCCTGCTTCCTCCTCTCTCTCTCTCTGCCTGCCTCTCTGCCTACTTGTGATCTCTCTCTGTCAAATAAATAAATAAAATCTTTAAAAAATAATAAAAAAAAAAAAAGAATGTTTACATCTGTATTCATTAGGGATATTGGTTTTCTTTCCTGGTAGTGACATTTTCTAGCTTTGGTCATAGGGTAATGTTGACCTTCTAAAATGACTTTGGAAATGTTCTTTCTTTTCAATGTTTAGAAGAGTCTAAGAAGGATTGACATTAATTCTTTAAATGTTTGGCAAAATTGACCACGAAGTCATCTGGTCCTGGGTTTCTCTTCATTAGGAGATTTTTGATTAGTTATTCCTTTTCCTTATAGTAATTGGTAGTAATGGAGACTTTGTATTTCTTTTTGATGTTGTCTTTGTAGTTTATATATTTCTAAAAATGTTACAGTTTTGTTTAGGTTGTCCACTTTGTTGGCATATAGTTGTTTAGAGTACCTATTATGATCCTTTATATTTCTGTGCTCTTAGTTGTAGGGTCTCTTTTTTCAGTTATAATTTTGTTGATCTGAGTTATCTTTGTTTTCCCGTGGTTAGTCTAGGTGAAGTTGTATTAATTTTATCTTCTCAAAGATACAACTTTTAGTTTGATTCATCCTTTCTATTTTTTTTTTCTGCTCTCTATCTCATTTATTTCTACTCTAATCGTCACTATTTTCTACATTATTTATTTATTTATTTGACAGGCAGAGATCACAAGTAGGCAGAGAGGCAGGCAGAGAGAGAGAGGAGGAAGCAGGCTCCCCACCAAGCAGAGAGCCCGATGCGGGGCTTGATCCCAGGACTTTAGGATCATGACCCGAGCTGAAGGCAGAGGCTTCAGCCCACTGAGCCACCCAGGTACCCCCACTATTTTCTACATTTTGCTGACTTTGGGCTCCATTTATTCTTCTCAGTCCTTAAGGTGTAGTTAGGTTGTTTATTTGGCATCTTCTTAATATAGGTGTTTATTGATATGAACTCTCTTAGAGCTGCTTTTGCTGGATCGCATAAGTTTTGGTATGCTGTGTTTCCATTTTTATTTGACTAAAGATACTTTTTATTTCTCCTTTAATTTATACTTTGATCCAAACTTTGTTCAGGAAAGCTTTTTAATTTCCATGTATTCATGAATTTTCCAGTTTTCTTCTTGTTTTTGATTATTAGTTTCATACCATTGTTTTCAGAGAATATACTTGATTTCAATCTTATTGAATTTGCTGATTGTTTTGTGGCCTCATATATGATCTGTCATAACAAATGTTCCATGTAAACTTGAAAAGAATGTGTGAATTCTACTATTGTCAGATAGAATGTTCTGCATATGTTTATTGGATCCATTTGAGCTATAATGTTGAAATCCAGTTTCCCTATTGATTTTCTGTTTGGATAACTTCCATTGTTTAGAGTGGGACATTAAAGTCCCTAACTATTATTATATTGATATTTATTTCTCTTTTTAACTCTTTTAGTTTTCCTTTGTATATTTAGAAGCTTGGATATTGGGTACATGTATACTTACAATCATTACAAAATATCTTTATGTATTGACTCCTTTACATTATATAAATGATATTGTCTCTTTTTATCATTTTGTGCTTAAAGTCTATTTGTCTGATATCAATATAATTGCCACTATTAATTTCTTTTTGTTTTTTTGTCACAATTGGTTTGAAATCTTTTCCAATCCCTTCATTCTCAGCATGTGTGTCTTTAAGGCTAAAGTGTTTCTTCTAAGCAGTATATTTTTTATTTTTTTTAATTTTTTTAAGAGTTCCAAGATCCATTGTTTGTGCATCACACCCAGTGTTTCATGCAATACATGCCCTCCTTAATACCCACCACCAGGCTCAACCAATACCCTGCCCCCTCCCCTCCAAAACCCCCAGTTTGGTTCTCAGTCTTCATAGTCTCTCATGGCTTTTCTCCTCCTCCAATTTCCCTCAATTCAGTTCTCTCCTTCTACCAATGTCCTCCATGTTATTCCTTATGCTCCACAAGTAGGTGAGACTATATGATAATTGACTCTCTCTGTTTGACTTATTTCATTCAGTAATCTCCTCCAGTCCTGTCCATGTTGATACAAAAGTTGGGTATTCATTCTTTCTGATGGAGGTATAATACTCCATTGTATATATGAACCATATCTTCTTTATCCATTCGTCTGTTGAAAGGCATGTTGGCTTTTTGCACAGTTTTGTGACTGTGGCCATTACCGCTATGAACATTGGGGTACAGATGGCCCTTCTTTTCACTACATCTGTATCTTTGGGGTAAACACCAGTACTGCAATTGCAGGGTCATAGGGAAGCTCTGTTTTTAATTTCTTAAGGAATCTCCACATTGTTTTCCAAAGTGGCTGCACCAACTAGCATTCCTACCAACAGTGTAAGAGGGTTTCCCATTCTCCACATCCTCTCCAACACTTGTTGTTTACTGTCTTGTTGATTTTGGCCATTCTAACTGGTGTTAGGTGGTATCTCAGTGTGGTTTTGATTTGGATCTCCGTATGGTTAAAGATGATGAAAATTTTCTCATATCTGTATTAGCCATTTGTATGTCTTCTTTGGAGAAGTGTCTGTTCATGTCTTCTGCCCATTTTTTGACATGATTATCTGTTTTGTGTGTGTTGAGTTTGAGAAGTTCATTATAGATCTTGGATATCAGCCCTTTGTCTGTAGTGTCATTTGCAAATATCTTCTCCCATTCCATAGGTTGCCTCTGTTTTACTGATTGTTTCCTTTGCTGTGCAGCAGCTCTTTAATTTGAGGAAGTCCCAAAAGTTCATTTTCACTTTTGTTTCCTTTCCCTTTGGAGACATATCTTGAAAAAAGTTGCTGTGGTCGATGTTGAAGAGATTACTGCCTATGTTGTCTTCTAGGATTTTGTTAGATTCCTGCCTCACATTGAGGTCTTTTATCCATTTCGAGTTTATCTTTGTGTATGAGGTAAGAGAATGGTTGAGTTTCATTCTTCAATATGTAGCTGCCCAATTTTCCTAGCACCATTTATTGAAGAGACTGTCTTTTTTCTACTGTAGATTTTTGTCCTGCTTTCTCGAAGATTATTTGACCATAGAGTTGAGGATCCCTAACTGGGCTCTTTACTCTATTCCACTGGTCTATGTTTGTTTTTGTGCCAGTACCATGCTGTCTTGGTGATCACAGCTTTGTAGAAAAACTTGAAATTAGACAACGTGATGCCCCAAGTTTTATTTTCCTTTTTCAATATTTCCTTAGCAATTTGGGGTCTCTTTTGGTTCCACACAAATTTGAGGATTGTTTGTTCCAGCTCTTTGAAAATGCCAGTGGAATTTTGATCAGGATAGCATTGAAAGTATAGATTGTTCTAGGTGATATAGACATTTTGACAATGTTTATTCTTCTGATCCTTGAGCATGGAACTTTCATCTTTTTGTGTCTTCTTCTTCCATTTCTTTCATGAGTGTTCTGTGGTTCCTCAAATACAAATCCTTTACCTCTTTGGTTAAGTTTATTCCAAGGTATCTTATGGTTCTTGGTGCTATAGTAAATGGAATCAGTTCTCTAGTTTCCCTTTCTATATTTGCATTGTTAGTGTATAAGAAAGCAACGATTTCTGTACATTGATATTATATCCTGCCACATTACTGAATTGTTGCATGAGTTCTAGTAGTTTGGGGGTGGAGGCTTTGGGGTTTTCCATATAAGATATCATTCATCTATGAAGAGAGAGACTTTGACTTCTTCTTTGCCAATTTGAATACCTTTCATTTCTTTGTGTTGTCTGATTCCTATTGCTAGGACTTCTAGTACTATGTTGAAGAACAATGGCGAAAATGGACATCCTTATTGTGTTCCTGATCTCAAAGGGCAGGCTGTGAGCTTTTCCCCATTGAGAGTTATATTCGCTGTTCATTTTTCATAGACAGATTTTATGAAGTTGAGGAATGTTTCCTCTATCCCTACACTTTGAAGCATTTTAATCAGGAACGGATGTTGTCTTGTCAAATGCTTTTTCTGCATCAATTGAGAGGACCATGTGGTTCTTCCCTTTCTCTTATTGATTTGTTCTATCACATTGATTGATTTGCAAATGTTGAACCACCCTGGCATCCCAGGGATAAATCCCACCTGGTCATGGTGGATAATCTTTTTAATGTACTGTTGGATCCTATTATCTAGGATCTTGCTGAGAATCTTGGATTCCATATTCATCAGGAATATTGGTCAGAAATTCTCCTTTTTGGTGGGGTCTTTTCCTGGTTTGGGTATCAGGGTCATACTGGCTTCACAGAAAGAATCTGGACATTTTCCTTCTGTTTCTATTTTTTTGAAACAGCTTCAGGAGAATAGGTACTATTTCTTCTTTGAATTTTTGGTAGAATTCTCCAGGGAAAATGTAAGCTCTTGTTTTTTGGGAGGTTTTTGATGAATGATTCAGTCTTGTTACTAGATATAGTCTATTCAGATTGTCAATTTCTTCCTGATTCAGTTTTGGAAGTTTATAGGTTTCCAGGAATGCATCCATTTCTTCTATGTTGGTTAACTTATTGGCATATAACTGTTGATAATAATTTCCGATGATTGTTTCTATTTCCTTGGTGTTAGATATGTGTCTCCCTTTTCATTCATAATTTTATTCATTTGGGTCCTCCCTCTTCTCTTTTGGATTATTTTGGCCAGTGGTTTATTAATCTTATTGATTTTCAAAAAACCAGCATCTAGTTTTGTTGATGTATTCTACTGTATCTCTAGTTTCTATCTCATTGGTCTCTGTTCTGATCTTGATTATTTCCTTTCTTGTGCATGGGGTTTGCTTAATTTGTTGTTGATTTTCCAGTTCTTTAAGGTGTAAGGACAGCTGGTGTATCTGGATTTTTCAGTTTTTTTGAGTTAGGCTTGGGTGGATATGTATTTCTGCTTTAGGACTGCCTTTGTTGTATCCCATAGGTTTTGGACTGATGTGTCTTTATTCTCATTGCTTTCCTTGAATTAAGTTCTTCTTTGATTTACTGGTTAATCCAAACATTCTTAAGCAGGGTGGTCTTTAGCTTCCAAGTGTTTGAATTCCTTCCAAACTTTTTCTTGTGGTTGAGTTCCAATTACAAAGCACTGTGATCTGAGAATAATCTAAATCTTTTGGTACTGGATGAGCCCTGATTTGTGACCTGGTATGTGGTCTCTTCTGGTGAAAGTTCCATGTGCACTCGAGAAGAATGAGTATTCTGTTGTTTTCGGGTAGAATATTCTGTATATATTTATGAGGTCCATCTGGTCCAATGTGTTATTCAATGTTCTTGTTTCTTTATTATCTGCTTGGATATTACTGAGCGTGGCATGTTAAGATCCCCTACTATTAATGTATTCATATCAATGTGACTCTTTATCTTGATTAACTGTTGGCTTATGTTGTTGGCTGCTCCCATATTGGGGGCATAAATATTTACAACTGTTAGATCTTCTTGGTGGATAGACCCTTTAAGAATGATATAGTGTCAGGGCACCTGTGAGGCTCAGTTGGTAAGCAACTGCCTTTGGCTCAGGTAATGATCCTAGAGTCCCAGGATATAGTCCCACATCGGGCTCCCTGCTCGGTGGGGTGTCTGCTTCACCTTCTGACCTGTCCCCACTCCCCTCTAATGCTCTTTCCTTTAATTCTATCTCTCAAATAAATAAATAAAATCTTTTTTTTTAATAGTCAAAAATACCCAATCATCACACTTTATTGCATGTCTCACTTGGACTCGACAATGTCACTACCACCTCTGTTTTGCTTCTTCTTTTTTTTTAAAGTATTTTAATTAAATTTTTTAATTTTATAAACATATATTTTATCCCCAGGGGTACAGGTCTGTGAATCACCAGGTTTAAACACTTCACAGCACTCACCAAAGCACATACCCACCCAATGTCCATAATCCGACCCCCTTCTCCCAAAACCCCTCCCCCCAGCAACCCTCAGTTTGTTTTATGAGATTAAGAGGCACTTATGGTTTGTCTCCCTCCCAATTCCATCTTGTTTCATTGATTCTTCTTCTACCCACTTAAGCCCCCATGTTGCATCACCACTTCCTCATATCAGGGAGATCATATGATAGTTGTCTTTCTCTGCTTGACTTATTTCGCTAAGCATGATACACTCTAGTTCCATCCATGTTGTCGCAAATGGCAAGATTTCATTTCTTTTGATGGCTGCATAGTATTCCATTGTGTATATATACCACATCTTCTTGATCCATTCATCTGTTGGTGGACATCTAGGTTCTTTCCATAGTTTGGCTATTGTGAACATTACTGCTATAAACATTCGGGTGCACGTGCCCCTTTGGATTACTACGTTTGTATCTTTAGGGTAAATACCCAATAGTGCAATTGCTGGTTCATAGAGCAGGTCTATTTTCAACATTTTGAGGAACCTCCATGCTGTTTTCCAGAGTGGCTGCACCAGCTTGCATTCCCACCAACAGTGTAGGAGGGTTCCCCTTTCTCCGCATCCTTGCCAGCATCTGTCATTTCCTGACTTGTTGATTTTAGCCATTCTGACTGGTGTGAGGTGATATCTCATTGTGGTTTTGATTTGTATTTCCCTGATGCCTAGTGATATGGAGCATTTTTTCATGTGTCTGTTGGCCATCTGGATGTCTTCTTTGCAGAAATGTCTGTTCATGTCCTCTGCCCATTTCTTGATTGGATTATTTGTTCTTTGGGTGTTGAGTTTGCTAAGTTCTTTATAGATTCTGGACACTAGTCCTTTATCTGATATGTCATTTGCAAATATCTTCTCCCATTCTGTCAGTTGTCTTTTGATTTTGTTAACTGTTTCCTTTGCTGTGCAAAAGCTTTTGATCTTGATGAAATCCCAATAGTTCATTTTTACCCTTGCTTCCCTTGCCTTTGGCGTTGTTCCTAGGAAGATGTTGCTGCAGCTGAGGTCGAAGAGGTTGCTGCCTGTGTTCTCCTCAAGGATTTTGATGGATTCCTTTGGCACATTGAGGTCCTTCATCCATTTTGAGTCTATTTTCGTCTGTGGTGTAAGGAAATGGTCCAATTTCATTTTTCTGCATGTGGCTGTCCAATTTTCCCAGCACCATTTATTGAAGAGGCTGTCTTTTTTCCATTGGACATTCTTTCCTGCTTTGTCGAAGATGAGTTGACCGTAGAGTTGAGGATCTATTTCTGGACTCTCTCTATTCTGTTCCATTGATCTATGTGTCTGTTTTTGTGCCAGTACCATGCTGTCTTGATGATGACAGCTTTGTAATAGAAAGCTGAAGTCCGGAATTGTGATGCCACCAACTTTGGCTTTCTTTTTCAATATTTCTATGGCTATTCGAGGTCATTTCTGGTTCCATATAAATTTTAGAATTATTTGTTCCATTTATTTGAAAAAGATTGATGGTACTTTGATAGGAATTGCATTAAATCTGTAGATTGCTTTAGGTAGATAAATATTTTCACAATATTTATTCTTCTAATCCAGGAGCATGGAACATTTTTCCATTTCTTGTGTCTTCCTCAATTTCTTTCATGAGTACTTTATAGTTTTCTGAGTATAGATTCTGTGCCTCTTTGGTTAGGTTTATTCCTAGGTATCTTATGGTTTTGGGTGCAATTGTAAATGGGATTAACTCCTTAATTTCTCTTTCTTCTTGTTGTTGGTGTAGAGAAATGCAACTGATTTCTGTGCATTGATTTTATATCCTGACACTTTACTGAATTCCTGTATAAGTTCTAGCAGTTTTGGAGTGGAGTCTTTTGGGTTTTCCACGTATAGTATCATATCATCTGCGAAGAGTGATAATTTGACTACTTCTTTGCCGATTTGGATGCCTTTAATTTCCTTTTGTTGTCTGATTACTGAGGCTAAGACCTCTAGTACTATGTTGAATAGCAGTGGTGATAATGGACATCCCTACCGTGTTCCTGACCTTAGCAAAAAAGCTTTCAATTTTTCTCCATTGAGAATGATATTTGCGGTGGGTTTTTCATAGATGGCTTTGATGATATTGAGGTATGTGCCCTCTATCCCTACACTTTGAAGAGTTTTGATCAGGAAGGGATGCTGTACTTTGTCAAATGCTTTTTCAGCATCTATGAGTATCATATGGTTCTTGTTCTTTCTTTTATTGATGTGTTGTATCACATTGACTGATTTGTGGATGTTGAACCAACCTTGCAGCCCTGGAATAAATCCCACATGGTCGTGGTGAATAATCCTTTTAATGTACTGTTGAATCCTATTGGCTAGTATTTTGTTGAGTATTTTTGCATCTGTGTTCATCAAGGATATTGGTCTATAGCTCTCTTTTTTGATGGGATCCTTGTCTGGTTTTGGGATCAAGGTGATGCTGGCCTCATAAAATGAGTTTGGAAGTTTTCCTTCCATTTCTATTTTTTGGAACAGTTTCAGGAGAATAGGAATTAGTTCTTCTTTAAATGTTTGGTAGAATTCCCCTGGGAAGCCATCTGCCCTGGGCTTTTGTTTGCTTGGAGATTTTCAATGACTGTTTCAATCTCCTTACTGGTTATGGGTCTGTTCAGGCATTCCATTTCTTCCTGGTTCAGTTGTGGTAATTTATATGTTTCTAGGAATGCATCCCTTTCTTCCAGATTGTCAAATTTGTTTGTGTAGAGTTGCTCATAGTATGTTCTTATAATAGTTTGTATTTCTTTGGTGTTAGTTGTGATCTCTCCTCTTTCATTCATGATTTTATTTATTTGGGTCCTTTCTCTTTTCTTTTTGATAAGTCTGGCCAGGGGTTTATCAATTTTATTAATTCTTTCAAAGAACCAGCTCCTACTTTTGTTGATTTTTTCTATTGTTTTTTTGGTTTCTATTTCATTGATTTCTGCTCTGATCTTTATGATCTCTTCTCCTGCTTGGCTTAGGGTTTCTTTCTTGTTCTTTCTCCAGCTCCTTTAGGTGTAGGGTTAGGTTGTGTACCTGAGACCTTTCTTGTTTCTTGATAAAGACTTGTACCACTATATATTTTCCTCTCAGGACTGCCTTTGTTGTGTCCCACAGATTTTGAACCATTGTATTTTCATTATCATTTGTTTCCATGATTTTTTTCAATTCTTCTTTAATTTCCCTGTTGACCCATTCATTCTTTAGAAGAGTGCTGTTTAGTCTCCATGTATTTGGGTTCTTTCCGAACTTCCTCTTGTGGTTGAGTTCTAGCTTTAGAGCATTGTGGTCTGAAAATATGCAGGGAATGATCTCAATCTTTTGATACCGGTTGAGTCCTGATTTAGGACCGAGGATGTGATCTATTCTGGAGAATGTTCCATGTGCACTAGAGAAGAATATGTATTCTGTTGCTTTGGGATGAAAAGTTCTGAATATATCTGTGATGTCCATCTGGTCCAGTGTATCATTTAAGGCCTTTATTTCAATGCTGATCTTTTGCTTGGATGATCTGTCCATTTCAGTGAGGGTAGTGTTAAATTCCCCTACTATTCTTGTATTATTGTTGATGTGTTTTTTTGATTTTGTTATTAATTGGTTTATATAGTTGGCTGCTCCCACGTTGGGGGCATAGATATTTAAAATTGTTAGATCTTCTTGTTGGACAGATCCTTTGAGTATGATATAGTGTCCTTCCTCATCTCTTATTATCGTCTTTGGCTTAAAATCTAATTGATTTGATATAAGGATTGCCACTCCTGCTTTCTTCTGATGTCCATTAGCATGGTAAATTCTTCCCCCCCCCCTCCCACTTTAAATCTGGAGGTGTCTTCGGGCTTAAAATGAGTTTCTTGGAGGCAACATATAGATGGGTTTTGTTTTTTTATCCATTCTGATACCCTGTGTCTTTTGACAGGGGCATTTAGTCCATTAACATTCAGGGTAACTATTGAGAGATATGAATTTAGTGCCATTGTATTGCCTGTAAGGTGACTGTTACTGTATATGGTCTCTGTTCCTATATGATCTACCACTTGTAGGCTCTCTCTTTGATTAGAGGACCCCTTTCAATATTTCCTGTAGAGCTGGTTTGGTATTTGCAAATTCTTTCAGTTGTTGTTTGTCCTGGAAGCTTTTAATCTCTCCTTCTATTTTCAATGATAGCCTAGCTGGATATAGTATTCTTGGCTGCATGTTTTTCTCATTTAGTGCTCTGAAAATATCATGCCAGCTGCTTCTGGCCTGCCTTGTCTCTGTGGATAAGTCAGCTGGCAATCTAATATTTTTACCATTGTATGTTACAGACTTCTTTTCCCGGTCTGCTTTCAGGATTTTCTCTTTGTCACTGAGACTTGTAAATTTTACTATTAGGTGACGGGGTGTGGGCCTATTCTTATTGATTTTGAGGGGCGTTCTCTGAACCTCCTGAATTTTGATGTTCATTCCCTTTGCCATATTGGGAAAATTCTCCCCAATAATTCTCTCCAGTATACCTTCTGCTCCCCTCTCTCTTTATTCTTCTTCTGGAATCCCAATTATTCTAATGTTGTTTCATCTTATGGTGTCACTTATCTCTCGAATTCTCCCCTCGTGGTCCAGTAGCTGTTTGTCCCTCTTTTGCTCAGCTGCTTTATTCTCTGTAATTTGGTCTTCTCTATCACTAATTCTTTCTTCTGCCTCATTTATCTAACAGTGAGAGCCTCCATTTTTGATTGCACCTCATTAATAGCTTTTTTGATTTCAACTTGGTTAGATTTTAGTTCTTTTATTTCTCCAGAAAGGGCTTTTATATCTCCCGAGATGTTTTCTCTAATATCTTCCATGCCTTTTTTGAGCCCGGCTCAAAACTTGAGAATTGTCATTCTGAACTCTAGATCTGACATATTACCAATGTCTGTATTGATTAGGTCCCTAGCCTTCGGTACCGCCTCTTGTTCTTTTTTTTGTGATGAATTTTTCCGTCTTGTTATTTTATCCAGATAAGAGTACATGAAGGAGCAAGTAAAATACTAAAAGGGTGGCAACCACCCCAGGAAAATATGCTTTAACCAAATCAGAAGAGATCCCAAATCGTGAGGGGGGAGAAAGGGAATAAAAAGAGGTCAAAAAGGGAGAAAGAAAAAAAAAGGAAAAAAAAAGAAAAGAATTTTAAAAAAAGAAAACGAATAAAGAAAAATATAAAAAAGAAAGTATATATGTATTAGATAAATTTGTTAAAAAGCGTTAAAAAAGAAAAGGGTAAAAGTTAAAAAAACATTTACCAGAAGGTGAGAAAAAAAAACTAAAAATAAAAATAAATTAAATTAACTACAAGACTAAAAAAGAAATCACAGGGAGAAAGCCATGAGTTCCGTGCTTTGCTTTCTCCTCCTCTGGAATTCTGCTGCTCTCCTTGGTATTGAAACCGCACTCCTTGGTAGGTGAACTTGGTCTCGGCTGGATTTCTTGTTGATCTTCTGGGGGAGGGGCCTGTTGTAGTGATTCTCAAGTGTCTTTGCCCCAGGTGGAATTCCATTGCCCTTACCAGGGGCCCGGCTGAGTAATCCGCTCAGGCTTTCTTTCAGGAGCTTTTGTTCCCTGAGCGCTTTCCGTAGAGTTCCAGAGGACAGGAATACAAATGGTGGCCTCCTGGTCTCCGGCCCGGAGGAGCCAAGAGCCTGGGGCCCCACTCCTCAATGCACCCTCAGAGAACAGCGCCCAGTAACTCCTGTCTGCCTGACCTCCGTCCGCGCTCCGAGCTCACCGAGCCTGCGACCGGTTCAAGATAACATCGAGCTGTGAGCTTACTGTCGGCTCTGTCTCTGTAGCCAGCTTTCCTGTTCCAATACCCGCAAGCTCTGCGACACTCAGACACCCCCGATTCTTCTGTGACCCTGCGGGACCTGAGGCCATGTTGACCCCACATGGGCTTTGCCCCGGTTTAGGCTCTGGAGCGATGTCCCTCAGAGGAACAGACTTTTAAAAGTCCTGATTTTGTGCTCCGTTGCTCCTCCGCTTGCTGGGAGCTGGCCCCTCCCCCCGGGGTCTATCTTCCCGTCGCTTTGGATTCACGTCTCCGCCAGTCCTACCTTTCAGAAAGTGGTGTTTTTCTGTTTCCAGAATTGCTGTTCTTCTTCTCTTCGATCTGCTGATGGATTTTCAGGTGTTTGCAATTTTTAGATAAGCTATATAGCTGATCTTCTGGTAGCTGAAGTAGTCTCAGCCTGCTACTTCTCCGCCATCTTGACTCCCTGTTTTGCTTCTTCCAATAAAATCTTTTTTAAAAAAATGATGTAGTGTCCGTTTTTATCTCTGACTATAGTCTTTAGTTTAAAATCTAATATATCTGATATGAGAATTGCTACCCATCTTTCTTTTGAGGCCCATTGGCATGAAAGATGCTGCTCCATCCCTTCACTTTCAGTCTGGATGTATCTTTAGGTTGAAAATGGGTCTCTTGTAGACAGCATATGAATGGGTCCTGTCATTTTATCCAATCTGCAACCCTGTCCCATTTTATGGGAGTGTTTAGGCCATTCATGTTGTGAGTGATTATTGAAAGATACATTTTTATTGACATCATGTTGCCTGTGAAGTCCTTTTTCTATAGATTCTCTCTGAAAATTTCTGTTCTATGATACTCTTGTGTTCTTTCTTCTTTTATAGACCCCCCCCCATTAATATTTCTTGCTGGCTTGGTGGTCACATACTCTTTTAAACCTTGCTGGTCTTAGAAGCTCTTTATCTCTCCATCCATTTTGAATGTCAACCTTGCTGGATAAAGCATTCTTGGCTGCATGTTCTTCCCATTTAGTGCCCTGAATATGTCTTGCAAGCCCTTTCTGGCTTGCCAGGTTTCTGTGGACAGGTCCAATGTTATTCTAATAGACATTCTTTACATAAGAAATCTCTTCCTCTTAGCTGCCCTCAGAAGCTCTTTCAAGATTTATGATTTGTCAGTTTCACAATCAAGTGTCTTGAGGTCTTTCTAGATTCATTGATCTTGGGGGGAGATCTTTCTGCCTCTAGGACACAATTGCTTATTCCATTCCCCAGACTGGGAAACTTTTCATCAAGAATTCTTTAACTATATATTCTAGTCTTCTTTTTCCACCCCTCAGGGATTCTAATAATTCTGACATGGGAATATTTCATGGTGTCATTTATTTCCCTCATTCTGTTTTCATGGCTTCTAAGCTGTTTCTTCCATGCCTCCTTCTGATCCTTTTTCTCTATAAGTTTGTCCTCTAGATCACTAATTCTATCTTCTGCCTCGGTTACCCTACCTGTTAGAGTATTTATATTATATTGGATCTCATTGGTAGCATTTTTAACTTCTTCCCAAGTGGCTTTCACTTTTGCCCTTAGAGATTCTATGTTGTCACTAATGGTTTTCTCTAACCTAGCCATTGCCTGGATAATTATAACTCTGAATTCCCTTTCTGACATACTGTTTATGTCCATATTCAATAGTTCTGATGGAAAGGACACAGTTTCTGATTTTTTCCTCTTTTCAGTGTTCCCCATCCTAGTCATTTTGGTGAAAGGTGATTGAGGGGATGTATAATTGAATATATCAACCACAAACCAGGCAAGCTGAACCCTGGAAGGCTTTGGAGCAATAAAAGTCACCACCAAAAAGAAAGAAAAAAGAAAAAAAGAGAGAGAGAGAGAGAGAGAGAAGACCCAGCCAGAATGGGCCCCAAAAGTAAGATTTATAAAGTATAGAAACAGAAACAAAAAGACCAACAAAAGTAAATGACAAGAAAAAAAAAAAAAAAAGAAACCCTGTCAAAATGAATCCCAAGTATAAGATTTATATAATACCAGAACAAAACAAATACACAGAAACACTGACAGAAGAAAAATATGGAAGGGTGGTTATAAATCTTTGATGTAGGTGAGAAAAATTATATTGATTCTTCCTGGGTGTATCTTGATATCTTTGTTAAAGGACTCAAATTTCCAGAGATAAAGGGAGAGTAAAACTGGTTTATATATAGGGGCAGTATTGATTAGGGAAAGAGGATTATCTTGAAGTTTATATCTATATGTATATTTTAAAAAATAGAAAAGGAAAAGAAGAACACAGGTATATGTATGAAAAATGTTCAAGTTAAAAGGTTTTTATGGAATATGTTGTATTAAATCTCTTTTGAAATGGTAAGTAGATTAAAAAAATTAAAAATAACAAGAATAGTAGAACAAATTAAAAATAAAAGTTATATCTATGAAATATACAGGTTTTAGGGTAATACCAGGAGCTTAATATATTGTTTTCCCCTGATGTTGGGGTTTTAGAATTTTATGGTGACCCTATGGTGGTTGTCCTCTTGTTCTTCTGGCTGGCTTTCTGGTGGAGGTGTCTGATGAGTTGTTTATCAGTTAGTCTTGCTTGGGTTGAGCCCTCCTGCCCATATCAAGGGGCTGGGCTCTATGGAAACCACTTTTTCTGGCTTCTGTTCTCTGGAGCTTTTTGTTCTTTGGTGGCTTTTTGTGGCTTTTTGGAGGTTTAGTGGAAAGCCAACTGTACCCAGACCTCCACCTCAGAGAAAAGCCTCAGTCTGCTCCCCTTTGGGTGGTCCAGAACACACAGACACCCTCTCTGCAAACTCTGCTAAGCTGTACAACTTCCCACAGACAGTGTATGCCCCCAGCCACCATCTCAGGAGTCATGCAAAAGCCCCTGCTTGTCTCTGCATGCCACTAAAACCATAAACAATATTGGTCCAGGGAGCCCACTTCCAGTGGCTGCCTTTGCCAGGACTGCAATCTGGGGTCCAGACCTCATGGTTGCACAGGTCGCTATGGAGGGATCCCAACCAAAGATCTCTCTGAGTTCCTTCAGTTGCAAGTTGGGAACATCCAGACCCTCCCTGGTCCTAGAGATTGCAGGCTAGTGCCCCCATGGAGCACTCTCAGGTAGTCTGGGAGTGCAATTCACACCTCTGTCACCCAGTGGGTGAAGCGCAAAAGGCTGTGGTTCTAGAGAGTCCCCAACAGACTCCCTCATGTGGGGGAGGGAGTGTGTCCAACTGAGTGGTCGTGCAAGCCAGGGGAGCTCAGGACCAGGAACTGGAGGCTCTGCTGCACTCTCTTTGGCATGGGTGGGTTGCCATGTGGTGGCCATCCTGGGTCTGTGGTCTTAGGCCCGTGCCCATGATCACCAGATCCCACCAGTTGCCCCTTAAGATTATTTGCTCTTTTTGAGTGCTTTTAACCAGACTCCAGTGGTATTGGAGTATTAGGGTATTGGGGTATTACTGTCCAGTGGGTCACTTCTGGTGGCTCCCTCCCCCTTCTGTTTAACCTCCAATATCACTCCTAGTGTTCCTACTCTAGTTTACCTCTCCCCTGGTGTCTTCTGCCCCTGTAGAAATCCAGAAGTGTATAATACTACATCTCAGGCTGATTTCATGGGTGTTCAGAGTGTTCTGGTAGATATTTAGCTCACTTTAGGGGACCCATTGAAACAGGGTCTATTACTTCTCCACCATCTTGCCCCTCCCTGGATTTTTTCTTTTAAATCCATTCAGCCATTGTCTATCCTTGATTGGAGAAATTAATCTATCTCTGTTTAAAATAATTATTGATAATAAGGATTTACTATTATCATTTGGTTTTCTGGTTGTTTTGTAGTTTTTCTATTCCTAGAAACTTACCCTCACATATTTTTTTATGTGTGTTTTAATCACGTTATTAGCATGATAATCATGTTATCAGCATGCCTTGTCTTCTTTATCATGTTCTTTTGTGTAATTACTATAAGTCTTTACCTTGTGGTTACCATATGGATTTCATAAAATATCTTAAAGCTATAACATCCTATTTTAAACTCATACAATTTATATTTAATATAATTCCTAAGCCTTACAATTATACTTCTCCAGCTCATATTTTAGGTTATTGATATTATAATAAATATTTTAATTATGTAATAAATAATGGATTATAGCTATGGTTATTTTTACTACATTTGTTTTTTAACTTTCAAATTAGAGATGCACATGAATTATGCATCAGCATTATCCTATTACAGAATCCAATTTTGACAATATATTTACCATTACCAGTGAGCTTCAAACTGACATGTTTTTATCATTTGATCAGCGTCCTTTGATATTTATTCAAAAATTTCCCTTAGCAGTTTTTATAAGGCAGGTTTACTAGTAATGAGTTCCCTCAGCTTTTGTTTGTTCAGATAAATCTTTATTCTATCTTCATTTCTGAAGGATATTTTCACTAGGTATAGTATTCTTGGTTGACAGTTTCCTCTTCCACCCCAATATTTTGAATATGTTACCGTATTCTCTTTTGGCCTGGGAAGTTTCTATTGAGAAATCCCCCAATGGCCTTATAAAAGATCCTTTATATATCACTTCTCAATATTCTCTTGCTGAATTTAAAATTTTTTTCTTTGATATTTGGCAATTTAATTTTACTATGTCTTGATGTAGCCCTATTTGGGTTCAACTATTTGAAGTCTTTTTGACCTTATGGATCTAGATGTGTACTTCTCTCCCCAGATTTGGGAAGTGTTCAACCATTATGGGTTTAAGTATACTTTCTGTCCCTTTCTATTCTCTTTCTGAAAATTTTCATATTGTGAATGTTGTTTCTTTTAATGTCCAACATTCCCATAGGCCTTGCCTTGCCTTCATCTTTATTTTCTTCTTCTTTTTTTTTTTTTATTTCCCTGACTGGATAATTTCAATTGTCCTGTCTTCTGGCTCTCTGAGTCTTCTGCATGATCAAGTCTGCTTTTGGAACTCTCTATTGAATTTTTCAGTACAGTTAATATATTTTTCAGTTCTAAGATTTCTTTTTTTTAAATGTTTCTATTTGTCAATTTTCTCATTTTTGAATGCATTGTTTTCCCCAATTTCATTTATTTGTTTGTGTTTGTTCTTATAATTCACTAATTTTTTTAAAAGAAGATTATTCTGAATTCATTAAAAGAAATTATTGGGGAATCTGGCTTTCTGGGTCAAGAGAGCATGTGACTCTTGATCCCAGGGTCATGACTTCAAGCCCCACATTGGCACATTGGGTGTAGAGATAAAAATAAAACAAAAATAATATTTTTGATTAAATAAATATAACATATGTTATAACATAAAAGTTGTATTTATAACATTATGTAAGTTAAAGATATGTGGAATGCTATTTTGATACATTTATATATTGTACCATCAATGCTCAGATGGTATTTATCATGATATTTATTATGCTGCATGATTATAGTACTACTATTATTTGTATTCATTATACTGTGCATTAGAACTCCATGGCTTAATACTTGTTACAAGTTTGTGCCTTTAAATATTATCAATCTTACCCTCTTCATCCACTCATAACAACATTTTATTGTTTTTAAAGGCTTGACTTTTTTAGATTCCAGATATAAATGTTACCATACAGTACTTGTCTTTTTCTTTCTGGCTTATCTTGCTTAGCATAATATGCTCAAGGTCCATTCATGTTGTCACAAATAGCATAATATCCTCCTCTCTCATGGCTGAATAATATTTCCTTGTGTGTATGTATCACTTCTCTATCCATTCATCCACTGATGGACATTTGGGTTGTTTCCATATCTTGACTATTGTGAATAATGTTGCAATGAACATGGGAGTGATAAATATTATCAAAATCCTGATTTTTTTTCCAGAAATGGAATTCCTGTGTTGTATGGGAGATCTACTTTTAATTTTTTGAGGGAACTCCATATTGTTTTTCCTAATGGTTGGGCTAATTCACATTCCTGCCAGTAATGTATGAAATTGCCCCTTTTGCCACATCCTTGCCAGCACCTATTGTTTCTTGATGATAGTCATGATTTTAAGCATTTTTTCATGTGCTCATTAGCCATTTTGATTTTGTCTTTGGGAAAAATTTCTATTTAGTTATTATGCCCATTTTTAAATCAGATTTTTTCTTTTTTGTTTTGTTTTGTTTCATTTTTTCAAAGATTTTGTTTGAAAGAGAGAGACATAGCAAGAGAGGGAATGCAAGCAGGGGCAGTGGGTGAGGAAGAAGCAGGCTTCCTGTTGAGCAGGGAGCCTGATGCGGGGCTAGAACTCATGACCTGAGCCAAAGGCAGATGCTTAATGACTGAGTCACCCAGGTTCCCCTGTCTTTTGATTTTGTTCATTGTTTCTTTGTTTGCAGAACCTTTGTTTTCATGTTGTCCCATTTGTTGACATTTGCTTTTGTTGTTCATACTTTTGCTGTGCCTGAAAAATTATTGCCAAGATCCATATCAATGAGAAAATTGCAACATTTTACTTTTTCCTTTTTGATCTGGATGCCTTTATTTCTTTAGCTTGCCCTAATTTCTCTGGCTAGGACTTCCAGTACCATATTGAATGGGGGTGGTAAGAGTGGGCATCCTTGCCTTGTTCCTGATCTTAGAAAATGCTTTCAATTTCTTTCTATTGACTATAATGTTAGCTGTTGGCTTGTCATATATGGCCTTTATTATGTTAAGATATGTTTCTTCTATGCCCCATCTATTAAGGGTTTTTATCATGAGAGGATGTTGTATTTTGTCATATGATTTTTCTATTTCTCTTGAGATGCTCATGTGAATTATATTTTTACTTTTATTGATCTGCTGTATTATATTTATTGATTTAAGTGTGTTGAACCATTCTTTCATCTCAGGGACAAATCCCAGTTTATTTTGGTATATAATATTTTTAATGTGTTTTTGAATTCAGCTTGCTAATATTGAATTTTTTTTCATCTATATCAATGATATTGGTCTACAGTTTTATTTCTTGTGATGTCCTTATTTGGTTGATATAGAGGCACTACTGAATTTGTAGAAGGATTTTGGAAGTATTACTTGCTTCTTTATATTCTGGAGGAGTTTGAGAAAGATTGAACCATGCTTCAGAAAAAATGCACTTAATAAACATATCCAGAACATTCCAAACAACAGCAACAGAATACATATTCTTCTCAAGTAAGCATTCTCCTTTGTATCCTATTATATATTATGTATTAGTTCTTTTTTAAATGTTTGGTAGAATTCTCCAGTGAAGCAGTCTAGTCCTGGAGTTCCCAGTGTTGGAATTTTTTGTTTCTGATAAGTGATTCAATTTCTTGTTATTAGTCTGTTGAGATTTTCTATTTCTCCTTTATTCAGTTTTGGTAGGTTGCGTATTTCTAGAAATATATCTATTTCTACAAGGTTATATAATTTTTGGCATGTAATCATTCATGATAGTCTCATGATTCTATTGTTTAGTATCACTTGTAATATCTCCACTTTCATTTCTAATTGTATTTTAATCTCCTCCCTTTTCTTTCCTTAGTCTAGCTACAGGTTTCCCAATTAAAAAAAAATAATAATCTTTTCAAAGAACCAACTATTAGTTTTATTGATTCTTTTTATTATTTTTTTCTAGTCTCTATTTCATTTATTTTCACTCTAAATTTTGTTATTTTCCTACTTTTACTAACTTGGGACTTAATTTCTTCTCTTTCTTCCTCTTTGTCCATTATTCCTTCTTTTTTTTCTTCTTTCTTCTTCTTGTTCCTTGAGGTGTATTTACGTTGTTTGAGATCTTCCTAATTCTTATTATTATAAGCATTTTCTGTTATAAAATTTCCTCTCAGAACTGCTATTTCTGTATCCCATCGTGTTTGATATGTTATATTTTCATTTTCATTTGTTTCAAGGTTACTTTTTATTTTTTATTTTTTATTTTTTCTTCAACCTTTTGGTTGTTTAGAAGTGTTTGTTGTTAGTTTCAACATATCTGTAGATCTTCTCACTTTCATGTGGTTTCAGACCATTGTGGTCAAAAAAGATAGTTTGTATGATTTCAGTCTTCTTAAGTTTGCTAAAATTTCTTTGTATCCTATTATATGATCTATCACTAAGCTTACTTGAGAAGACTATGTATTCTGTTGCTGTTGTTTGGAATGTTCTGGATATGTTTATTAAGTGCATTTGTTCTGAAGCATGATTCAACTCCAATGTTGTCATGTTAACTTTCTGTCTGGCTAATCTATCCATTGCTGATTGTAGGGTATTGAAATCCACTAATATTATTGTATTATTGAATATTTCTTCTTTAAAATCCAGTAGTACTTGCTTAATATGTTTTAGTTCTTGTGTGTTGAGAGAATGTATATTTATGATTATTACATCTTCTTGATGTATTGGCCACTTTATCAGTATATAATGATCATTGTATCCTGTAATACTGTTTAGCTTGAAATGTATTTTGTCTGATAACTATGCTTATACCTGCCATCCCTTGGTTCCCACTTACTTGAAATATTGTCTTCCATTCTCTCATGCTGAACCTATGAGTGTCTTTAGAACTAACATGAGTCTGCTGTCGGCAATCTACAGTTGGCTGTTACTTTTTAATCCATATTAGCCACTCTGTGTCTTTGAATTGGTGAGTTTAGTTCATTTGCATTTTACAGTGATAATTGATAGGAAGAATTTAATCTTGCCATTTTATCTCTTGATTTCTGGTTATTTTGTCTCTACATTGTTTTCTCTCCTACTTCTACCTTTGTAAGCTGGTGGTTTTCATGGTGATTTTCTCGGTCTCCTTTTTTTATGTTTTCTGTCTCTGTTCTAAGTATTTGCATTGTGATTAGTATGAGGCATAAATAAAACACCTCCTAGATTAAGTAGTACTTGAAAACATAAATAGTACATTTTCAGCTGATAGCAATTTACATTTATTTGTCTATAAAGAATCCTATTTTTTAACTCCTTTTATATTTTTGATATCACTAATTATCTTATCATGCTTTGATTTTGTTAAGAAGTTGTAGTAGCTATAGTTATACTTAATATTCTTTTCCTTTAACATTTATGCAGTTGTTAAGGGTTTAATATACTTTAATATAATTGAGTCTCTTCTGCTTTTTTTTTTTGTTTCTTCAGAATTTTTTCTTGTTTTTTATCATGACTTGTAATTTGGTTGAAAACTAAGTTTATGGACTGGATGTTTGTGCCCCTCCTCATTCGTATGATAAAATCCTAACTCCCAGTGTGATGGTATTAGGAAGAGCCATGTGATCTGTGGGAGGGGAGTAAGTCAGAAGAGTAGAACTCTCATGAATAGAATCAGTGCCCTTCTAAAACAGACCCTCGGGGGATTTCTTGCTCTTTCCAACATGTGAGAATAGAATGAGAAGTCAGCCATTTGCAAACAGGAAAAAGGTTTTCACCATAAACCAATCATGTTGGTATCATGATCTTAGACTTCAGAATCCAATGAGAAATAAGTTTCTGCTTTTGATTAAACAACATATATTGTAGAGTTTTGTTTTAGTGGTTCAAACTGACTAAACCTTAAACATAATGTATAATACTAATTGAGATAGTGTGAGGTTTAATGTTAATCTAGCTAAGGTTGTCCTGTATTTGTGTTTTCTATGGCTATAAATGCCAGAGTCTTCAAATTCCTCTAGTGTCCTTGTTTTTGTCTCATTTCTTGACTATGACTTCTATAACTACTTTTCTTCAGAAAGTCTGCATCTTACAGCAATTTTAGCTATAATGCACTGTTAGTATTTGAACCCTACTGGTATAGCAACAAATTACAGGAGAGGAGAAACCTTCTAAAACTTTATGATGCAATCTCAGTCCTTTGTCACTGAGGCTGTGACTTTTACACAAATTTCTTAGCTTATTTCTGCCCCTTAAGTAAGACAAAAAAGCTAGAGTGGACTGAAGTGGGAGAAATATCCTCCCATAGATGGTGTAAGTTTCTAGTAAAGTCTTATCCATGGAGAATGAGCTTTTAAGAAGAATGCTCTGCATATATTTCTCTAGGATTCTTCTCCTTAGACAGAACTCAAAGGAGATCACTCTTGGATCTTCACCATTAGAACGTGTAGTAGATTTCCTGAAGGTAAAATCCATGAAAGTGTGGGGTCTACCCAAGGCTGTGATCTTATTAATTTCTTACATGATGTTAGCCAATACTCAAACACAAGAAATTTATTGAACTTACTACTTAAGTGTTCTTATCAGTTTATCTCTACAGTGGTGTCTGCCCTGGCTAAACTGATTTTGGCTATGACTCTAGGCTGACTATTTATTTATTTCAGGATTGTTGTTTAGCTTGCAGCCTTGTTTTCTTGCCCTGGCTATATAAAAAACACTGATTACCAGTTTGCTTAGCTTTCCTTGTGGTAAAGATTGAAATGGTAATTTCTAAGATCTTTAAAAGTTAGAGTTGAAATAGATAACCTGCCAATTCTATTTTAAGAATTTTCCTTTAATTCTTACCTAATTTTTAAATGAAAAATATGAGTTAATCATTACCAAAGGATTTTTATCATTTGAAATAATTATGTAATATTTCCTTTAATGCTTCTTATGATGAATTACACTGATTTTTCTGATTTTAAAAATACATCTTTGCGTTATTTTTTTTTAAAGATTTTATTTATTTATTTGACAGAGAGAAATCACAAGTAGATGGAGAGGCAGGCAGAGAGAGAGGAAGGGAAGCAGGCTCCCTGCTGAGCAGAGATCCCCATGCGGGACTCGATCCCAGGACCCTGAGATCATGACCTGAGCTGAAGGCAGCGGCTTAACCCACTGAGCCACCCAGGCGCCCCTCTTTGCATTATTTTTATGAAACTTACACAATTATGATAAATTTTGTTTAGTAATTGTTTAGTCATCTAATATTTAAAATTATTTCTTCTATGTTCTTTAGTAAAAGGGTCTGTGATTTTCCTATTTTTCTATATAAAATGTCTGTTTCAAATATAAGAAGACTGCTTAGATTATTTTTAACACTTAATAGCTTTGGAAGGAAACACTTTCCTCTTTGCTCTGTGTATAAAGAATAGCACTGTCTGTTAGGGCAGCCATCTAAGCCTCTAACTGGCCATGTGACTTGGGACAAATTCTTAATGCTTACTGTTCTCAAAGGTAAAAGAGGAGGGATAATATAAATATCTACCAATAGGCTTATTGTGAGGATTAAATAAAAATATCCCTGTAAATACTTAGTATGGGGCTTGCATATATAGAACATCACACTGTAATTGTTAGACATTACTAAAATTAATAATAATCTATTTCAGGCCATTAGACAGGGCTCCTAACCCTGTTATATCACTACCAGGACTTTTTTATGTGACTAAATGAAACAAATATCTAAGTAACTTGCATAAAGGAAAATGATCATTTTGTTTTTACATCTTAACTGTGGAACATATAATTTGACAAATGGTAGGGACCCAATATATATGTGGGTTGCATAAGCTTGAACAAAGCTATTTACAGATGTAATGTAATAATGTTAACAGAATGGTTTTATTCAGGAATACCAAAGTTGTCCTTAATTTAAAAAAAATGTTTAAGTGTAGATAATTCTCCTGAATTAATGCAACCTTATTACTTTTAAATCTTATATATTTTATATTGAGATTTATTTAACCTGCTACAAAGCATGGGGGAAGGTCTTTCAACACCAGAAATTTCAGTGGAAAATTGAGAATCTATTATTACTAATATAAGCTTTAAGGCTTTCATGAACACATTGAGGATATGCTTAATAGGAGGCAATTTATAAGACTTCTGTATCAATAAGGAATTATTGGAGAGAAATAATTGGAACATCTGGACTCTTTACACTATAGTATAATAAAAAAATAGCAAAGACTTCAGCCATTTGTTTTTATTCCTGTTTTCTATATGACATACTTCTCAAATGTGAAGCATGTGACATTTTTCTACCATTTCTATTACCAAATTTGGTAAGAGGCAATGGTTTCTGTTCACTATAACATATTAATATTAAAAGTCAATAAACTTTTGACATTTTAGCAAGCATTCCAGTGAATTTTGTTTTTAACAGATAAAGAAGTAGTACAGCACAGGAAGCCTCTGTATGTGTGTGTGTGTGTGTGTATGTGTGTGTGCGCGCGTGTGTTAAATATACTGAAAAATAAAGCTCTGTGAAAGCTTGAAACCTTTTTTAAACATGCTGCAAACTCACCATGATAGCCCACAGTCTTATCTTCAGCACAATAAACACTTAGTAAAATTTGATAGCAGCCAAAAAATCTGACATTAAGGATAAAAATTCCTGTGTTTATAAATATTTTTAAGAATCCAGGAATTTCAAAGTCTTTGTATAAATTCATCCACCATCATAATGTTTGGAGTATGGGATGATTAAAAAAAAAATCAGGAGTGCCTCGGTGGCTCAGTGGGTTAAGCCTCTGCCTTTGGCTTAGGTCATGATCTCAGGGTCCTGGGATCAAGTCCTGCATCAGGCTTTCTGCTCGGCGGGGAGTCTGCTTCCCTGTCTCTCTCTGTCTGCCTCTCTGCCTACTTGTGATCTCTCTCTCTCTCTCTCTCTCAGTCAAATAAATAAAATCTTTTAAAAAAAAAGTTTAAAAAAAATCGATGAAGAATCTGAAAATTCCAGAGATTTTAATAGAATTTCTAGCGATAATTTGCTAGAGAACCCTGTCAAAGAAGGGTTTTTTGTTGGTGGTGATGGTTGTTCTTGTTTAAATCATCATCCCCACCACCACCACCACCACCATCATCAGTGCTCTTGGGCCGATAGGCTTTGACAAAGGCAAGAACTATAAGGTATACTCACCTGGTAAGAAGCAATCCTTCAATATATTTTTTTGAAATATTTAAATTTGTAGTTTTTAGCAACATCGAAAAATATTCTAATATAGGAACTTTAAAAACAGTGATAATCGCTAGTAAAAAGGTGCTATAATTTTGTCATGTTTACTAATGTTAAATGTTACTTGAGTTTAAAAGCTGTTAGGACATACTTTTGAGTCATCTGTGTGTGGATAAACCTCTTAGCCTTTGACCTAATGTACCAGTTCTAGACTCTTTAAAATCAGCCATTTAGTTGAAACATGGTACCAGTTTAAATTTCCAGTATATGGTTACATTTCACTGTTCACCAGGGTTTGAGACTGGATTTATATGTACATGTATTTTTCTATCCATCACTCCTTTGATAGAAAAAATAAACTGCAGAGTGCAAATTGTGATATAAAACTAAGAATACCTTGGGGCACCTGGGTGGCTCAGTGGGTTAAGCTCTGCCTTCGGATCAGGTCATGATCTCAGGGTCCTGGAATCAAGCCCCACATCAGGCTCTCTGCTCAGCGGGGAGCCTGCTTCCCTCCCTCCCTCTCTCTCTCTCTCTCTCTCTGCCTCTCTGCCTACTTGTGATCTCTCTGTCAAGTAAATAAATAAATAATGAAAAAAAATTTTACAAAAGAACTAGGAATACCTTAAATATGGTTGCTGTTTAAAAGCTAAACTTAATTTAAGTATTTCCTTTTTCATGTATAAGAACCCATGAAGAAAGAAACAAAATTAACTCAAACCCTAGCAGTGAATCACAGCATGTAAAAGCCTCTTCTAATATAATTTTATTGTTTTGGTTTTGGTTTTGGTTATATGATTACTGGTATATTATAAGTGATACCTTAAATAAACCAGTACTCTCTTATTGTAAAATTCTGGGTGGATATCTATAACTAAAGCACTACCCTTGGCTAAGTTGTTATCTGAAGCTAACTTTCTGTATAAAGGCTGGTTCTAATTTTCATAGTCATCTTCTAAAATGTGATCAAATTTTTAAACCTTAATTCAGTCATAACATTCACTTGTGTCCCTTCCATACATTTTTTGCTGTGATGCCTGTTCTGATAATCTGTCCACAAATGACAAAACATTAGTTATATTACAGAAATAATAACATGAAATGGAATGTGATGTATAAGCCAATTTAAAATAAGATTAAAAATGTGAATATTTGAAAGTATGTGTAATAAGCCCTATATACATAATACTCCATTTTAAACATTTTAAAATGATGACTTTCTATTGAAATTTTAAAGAGAAATAGCTGTATAATTCATCCATAAGAACGTGCTGATTGATTATAATCATAACAAAAGGGTTTGTAAATGATTACCAACAGAATATAGAAGTAGTTTATGAGGTCTCATAAAGTCTTCAAAATAACCCCTAAAATTTAATACCTTCAGTAATTTAATAAAAAAAAAATCAATACAGTGTTTCTTGACATTTTATATAGAAAATACAGTGCAAAATCAAAGAAAAACTCTTCCTGTGGCTAGGAAAATGGATTGAGCCTTAAACCATAAGGTCATATTACACATAAATTATAAAGTATATAATGTTTCATTTCAGCTTTTTGAAATCACATTACATAACAGCAGACAACAGAGGAGCACCGTTTCTTCTGAAGTTGTAAACCTGTAGAGACTATCTGATATGTCTCAACATAAAATGTTACGGTATGCTGTCAAGGCATTGTAACAGAATTTTTAATTCATGTTCTTCTGTATTGGCTGGTATGGATGCCAAATGGATACATCTCATTCACTGTTTCAAATACTCTGAATCATCCATTTTACAGCCATTTTAGAAAACTGTGTGTGTGTGTGTGTGTGTGTGTGTGTGTGAAGGAGATAAATAGACAAAGACAGAATTTAGAAGATTTTGTATTTTTTGTGTTACTACAAAACACATAGAATTTGATAAAACAAAGTTTTGGAAATTATAAAGTAAAAACATTGTAAGGTATATATATATTTTTTACTGTGACCAGTTGTAAAAAATGGAGATAAGGAGTATAAACAGAATGAAATGATTCCACACATAAATTGAAATGATAGGATCATAATCTTCCAATGTTCCCTGGGATAGTGCACTTTGTTATTCAATATCACAAACTAAGAAAAGCCCAGTAGCAAAAGAAGTGGAAATAGGAATCAGGTGGGCTGACTGATGAAGTAGGCGGTTGATTTGCCTCTTCCCAATCATCACAACTTTCAAGAATCTAGAAATCACATTGCTTTATGCATACTGCAAATATATGTATAAATCAATCACTAAGACAATACAATGAAAAGAGGCAGGTCCACACAACATATTTGTTGTTTTAAATTTTATTTTGCACAGGAGTTATGCATATTTTTAATCACCATGCTTAAGTGTATCAATTTTTTTCTCAGAATAGTTGTCAAATGGTGAAATTTCCATTAAATAAAATCACCGCCCTTATTGGGAAATCAAGAGCCACAAAAGAAGTTATACGATGGCATTCAATATTACTAAAAATTATAATTTCTAGAGTAACTTGTTATTATCTTTTTCACTAAATTTTTAGTTTTAGAGGATAAAACACATTGTTATGCTGTTCATCTCAGATCCATGTATATTAGAATACATCAAATAGTTTCTTTTCCCTCTAAAAATAGGGTGTAGCTAATATTCAAATTATTTTGCATTCCTGATAAAGATTTTGGAAGAGATGACTAACAAGAGGATTATCTTTTATTCAGACCATTATTTAGGTATATGATTAACCACAGAGCATATATTATTTAAAATTTAGGAAGAATTTCCATTTTCCATTTTATTTTAATTCCTTCCAAATATTTAAGAAACTTTAAATGAGCTGTAATTTTTGTCCCTACATAGAAATATCCAAACTAAAGATCTTGGTTTTTAGATGTATATAAGGCAAAACAAAAGTACAAAATTCAATGATACTATATCAATAGCCTCAAAAAATGAAGGAAAGAAATAAGATAATCTGTTAACTACATTATTTTTCATCTACTGTATGTTTTCCTTATGTTAGACACTTTCTTGGGCCTCTCCTTTAAAAAAATATATAACATGAAATTACATCAGTGTTTTTTCCAATTGCCTTCAAAAAAACAAATTTAGTATGTCAGATTTTCCAGGAGACAACCTTGAAATACAATGAGTACTTTCCTCTCAGGTTTCTTTATTTATTGATCTAAACATCAATACTTTTTTTTTTTTTTAAATGCTTTTGAATAGCTTTTTTGCTAAAATAGATCATTGCTTGTAAGATCTTCCCTAGCAGTATCAATGGAATTGTAAGAGTAAAGGAGAATGAGGCAGCACATATTTGCTTGAGTCACTCTGCTTCCTTGGGATCACAGGCCACTCTGGGAGCCTACTCTGGAGCCTTATTTATTAGGGAGCCTACTCTGGAGGCCTCCTTAGGTGGAGCCTACTCTGTAGCACAGTAAAAGAAAAGATCAACGATTATGGAATCCAGGTCCACATACATGTTGTGTGTCCTTGGGAAATTACCTATCTTTCTGATCTCATTTATGAAATGTGTAAAGAAATAGCAAACTTATTAGGTAGTTATAAGATGAAAATTAATACTATGGAATGGATCTTTGTGTTCTCCCTAAAGTCATATTTTGAAGCCTTCACCCCGATGTGATGGTATTAGGAAGTGGGGCCTTTGGAAAATAATTAGGTTTAGATGAAGTCATGATATTGGGGCTATGTAATGGGATTAGTGGCCTTATGAGAGGAAGGCATAGTGAAAATGACACAGCTATCTGCAAGCCAGGAACTGCTTGCACTTGCGACTAGAGACTAGAGGATAGTTCTGGATGTTCCAGAACTATGGGAAATAAATGTCTATTGATTAAGCCACCCAGTCTATTGTATTTTGTTCTGTAATCTGAGTTTATGAAAGCAACAAGGTAATATTTGGAAAGGGTGATAAGACATAGAACCTCCTTTTCTTGAATTTTATGTTCAGGAAGAGAAAGTAAATTTGTTAAATAAATCAGTAAAGTTAAAGGGACTTCATTGAAACTTCTCTAGAAAGAATCACGATATCCCACATTCTAGATCACTTATTCAGGTGGAAGAAACCCACTCTGTACTAGGAATTTTTTATTTGTGTCAAGATGTTTGTGGGAAACTCTCTGGGTCTAAAATAGGGTATAGTACCTTCATTCAAAATTTTCCATATGTAACACACCTGGAAGGTGTGTCTTTGACTTTTGTTTTTGGAGGGTGTATCTTTGACTTTTGTTTTTGGCCTATACTACATGGAACTATAGCTGGGTTCTGAGCAAGATCAAATTCTTTGTAAATAGTTTATTTTGTAGTTCTAACTATTGGTGAAAGAACATGGCACAGATTAAGATTTGAAAAATAAAAATTTGGGGATAATGTGTATTAGAAGAGTAGGCTTCTTTGGTTGATAATTGGCTGTTTGCTTTTCTACACAGTATAATTCAGCTTTTTATAAGATCCCAAATAGTTTATATTGTCTATCATCCCTGCCATATGTTTAGATATAGTCTACAGTTGGCATGACAAAGTTAGCTCCTGGAAAATTAACAAGACAAAAAAAAAAAAAAAGGTTAAATTCCAGGAGGTGTAAATTCCCAAAGAATATACAATGTATAATTGACCTGTTTCTTATACAAAAAAAGAAAGAAAATGCATAATAGATGTGAGAACAGTGCCTAGATTCAAGTCCCAGAATGCAACTAAAATCCTAGTATAAATGAATCAGTGCTGCCTCTAAACTTATCTATCGCCCAGGGAAAAGCCTCAGCCATGGGGAATGTGATTCAGTTACATGGATGCAATTGCAGACAGCACCTTTCTTATTCCCCTTTGAACCACATAGAATTTAAGGGCCGCTTTGAAGCTATTGATATTCAGAATGTGTAATTCTGAAGGTAAAAATGTGGGACAAATTGAGATTATAAGATTAATTATAAAATTACACTCTGTATTCCAAGTTTCTCATTGTATTGGATTACCACTTTTTAATGGGAAAGGTGATAATGAATGTGGAACAACACTACCTGCCACTCAGTAAATTGCTCTTACTGTTCCATCAACAACTAAATTACTAAGATAGTTCTCAGGAGGACAAGTGGAATGTGGTCACTTATCTTGGGAAGATAGTCTGTAAATATATGATAATTTAAAAATACCAACTTTTCAGGGGGAGGTATTGTCTCAAACACACACAAAGCAAAATAAATAAATAAATAAAATGACATTTCCTTTGAATTTAGTAACACTCTGGAAATAATGACCCTCGATTGGATAAAGCCTTGGAAAACACAGATTAGAAACCCAGATTAATCAGGACCATTTGCAAACATTTAAAGCTTGGGGAGTATGGGAATGTCTACAAATGTTTAATGGCGACTAGAGGCTTGCTATTTTATTTATATCTCAACCCATAAATGGTAATAACAAGTAGAATAATGGGTGGCTCTAGGTTCTTACCCTGAGCATATGGATACCTGTAGATTCATACCTTGAGCATTTTTGCAGCTACGGTTTCAGAGCATCATTTGCACAAAGACGGTGGTGCTCCAAAGAAGCAAAAATAGTTGGAGAGATACTTCATAATTTTGCTGTGACTCTGTTAGCATATAAAATTAGTCAAAAAAAAATCACTGAGTTCATAGAGTTGCATGTTCCAATAATTACAAAAACAGGAACAGTTTATTTCAGGTGGAAATAGCTTTTCCTCGAGGAAGATCTCTTCTTAAGTGTCCTTTAAAACACATTTGAAATTGAGAAGAGACTATTTGCAGCAGACATTTTACAGGGTTGCTTCGGCTTAGCTACATACACACACACACATGCACGGAAGAAAGAGGAAGGGAAAGAAAAGACAACTGCTTCCCTCAGAAAAACAAGCACTTTTTCCCCCTGGTGTCATGTCTTTGGATATGTACCGCCTTGGAGAAATGTATAAATCATTTTTATACATGGAACTGCCTTAGAAAACTAGAGATTTTCGTACAAAGAAATCAGTTTGCTGAAAGAATACCCACATGCCATTGTTCTGAGTTATTATATATACACAAGAGGAACTTAAAAAGATCCCCAGGTTTACAGTTACTGATGTACACTAGCATAGTGGGCTTACAACTTCTCCAGGCCTGAGTTACACTTAGTATTACAAATAATATTATAACAATGCTGAAAATACTGATACAAAACAGCTTTTAAGATGATATTTCCAAAAAATACCCCTCCTTTTAAAATTGAACTGTTGAACCCAGGTTTTCTTTTTGAATGTTTCAGCTTTAAAAAAGATTTTTTCAAGAAAATACTAGTGTTTAAAACATCTCTTAAAATGTCTATTAAATGACAGATTTTCTTAAATAGACTATATTTTTACAAAGCATAATTCAAAAGTCTATCTTTCAGGAAAACAAAACTATAAACTCCAAAAGTCCAAATCAAAAACATTATTTGTGATACATAGTTCTTCCATATCCTGGGAAAAAATCCTTGATTATTTGATCGTGCTAATTTATTTACAGACTTCAAAACTCTAGCAACACACACCAACATTCAGGACAAATGAAGCTGAATTCTACGATTAATAATCATAGTTTTTCTATCATTTCTTAAATATTGCCCAGCCCAAAATGTGTATCTGCATGAATATAATAGCATCTAAAGTAGAGTGGGAATTTTAGATAGCAGTCTCATTAAGCCAAGCAAATTTCTGTGTGTAGTGTCCACTTTTGACAGAATTACAAACACACAAAGAAAACATTTGGCAAATATTTGTCTTGACACACATGTGCCTTCCTTCAGAAAACCAAAATTTTAAAAGTAAAGCATTTCCATTAGGCTCTTGACCCTTACCAATTCTAATTCAAGTGTAAAAATGGAGCAAAGTTTAATTGTTAAAGCTGGGGGGAAATTTAATGGCTTTTCCCCAAAGGATAGAGCTTAAATCCATTTTGTATTAAGAGATGCATTTCATTCACAGCTTTAATTTAAGCAGATTATTCAGATGCCATGCTAAAACTGCTATCTCAATTTCCCTTTATTCGTTTCATTTGTACATGCCGATGGATTCTGTCTGTTAGAGAATGCAAGGGAAACAAATCATGCAGTAGGTATGACAATTTCAATTTGCAGGGACGATGCCTAATGTGGATAAAGTAACGAGCTTTTATCACTGTATAAGAAAATTGCAGTCCTGATTCTTACTATTTTAAAACTATTTAGTTAGTTCTACAGCTGCATACAGTTCTGTTATTAATTAAACATAAGGAAATTATTTAGATTCATTGATCTATCTTGTGTGTACTTATGTATAAAATATATTAGGCCTTGTTTGTTAAAGAGAAATCTTTCCTGTGGAATGAGTTCTGAGCATTTCTGTGAGATTTATTTCTAAGACCGAACTGCCAAAGTTCACATATATTTGATTTTTCTTCTAAATCTAGCTGACTGAGTTGTCAGAATCATGTATACTGGGCTACCAAGAAACTGACTTTCTGTTCCTCAACTCCTCATGTAGAACAATTGATATATAGTGAGAGAAATTGGACATACATAAAAATAAGTGAAAATGTTAAAAATACAAGGAAAGTGAAATAAAACAGTTTTCTTAGAATGACCTATCCTTCAGATTAAAAAAAAAATGCTGATATTGCCATGAGAGTGACTCAGAATATAACATGTCATGCTTTATGCATCATTTGACAAAACTCACCCAACTTTACCACTTCAATGTGTTATGTCCTACTACTTCAACATCCATAGCAAAATGGAAAGTAAAATTTTTCAAAGATCAGAGCTGTCATTCTCCATTTGGATAGCAATTACTCAGTCTGAAATCCTTTGTGAACCAGTGTGAACTAAGCATTTAGAGGATAAAAGAAATAGCCATTTCCCCCTTAATAGTATGGCAAGATAAGCTTGAATGTATGTAATAGAGAGACAGATGCACCTCTAGGTTACATGCAAGCAAGCTTCATTCTTCAAATAAATACACATCAAATATAAGACTTTCAAACCCTTCTTTTTCTTCTCCTTCTATTAACTATGTAATTTAAAATTCTTTACAGTTCCTTTATCTATTTATTCCTCACATCTATTTTCACAGTAACACCATTAAGTGAACAGAGTGCTATTTGATATTACCTTCTGAAATTTCAATGCATATCAGTGACTGATAAAGATAAATAAACTATGGTCTATATAAACCAACAAGATGGTCCCATTTATTATACACATATATAATAAAGTCTTCAAGGCTATCCAACCTAATTCAATTAACATGCCTGAACCCTCATTCTAAAAAAAAAAAAAAAAAAAAAAAAAGTGCACAATTTGTTTATAACTAAAAAAGTAGTAAGGACATGACAATTTAAACATGAGCTATGCACGAGAAACACTAACCATCCTTATCCTACTGAGAGACAGGAATAGGGTGATTTAATTATCCATCCTGCTGGCCTAGAGTTTGCAGTTCAGTGGTGTGTAAATTGTGGTGAAGAAAAACATTCTTTCTGCTGTACATGTGTAAAGAGATTGGCCCTCTTGGTGGCTGTCCAAACCGTCCTGTAAAAGTTGAATGCTGTCGGGTCACAGCAGCTTGGTCCTTTGGTTTCTCTGAGAACATGGAGGGGCCTTCCGTCTTAACTGTTGGCCTCAGAGAGTTCTGCCCTACCGTAGCCCGTAAATTCTGGGTGACCTCTGATGTGAGGGTTTCATAAGTTCCTCTGGAGTGTTTTATAACTTCCACTAGTTCCCTGTCCTTCAGGAAATTACTTAAACAGAGACTTGATAGTTGACAGGTCTTACTTTTGTAGGGGCTTGTCTGATCAGCTGCTGAGTATCTAAAACGGTCCTCGGTGGGAGTATGCATTGCTTTTCTGTCCCTTGTGCTGAGGCTTTGGCTCACAATTCGATTTCGATATGTAGGCTACAGTAAAGACACAGAAAGGAAAAGATGTCAAAAAAAAATCCATTCGTAGCATACATAAAATACAGAGTGGTGTTTTCACATTTATGTGCAAACCCCCAAATTTTCAACAAGGCTGAAAAAAAAAACCCATAATTTGTGAGATTAAATTTTCCAGGGCAGTACTATTACAAATAGTGGTTAAATGGATAATTTACTATAAAAGATATTTTTTAAATAGTTTTTTTTTCAGAGAAGTTTCAATTTTACAGCAAAGTTGAGAGGAAAGTACAAAAATTTCTCTTGAACCATCTGCCTCACACATTCATAACCTCCTGCCATTATCAACATCATTCACCAGAATGGTACTTTTTTTTGACCATTGACATAATTAGAGTCCACAGTTTACCTTAGTCTTCACTCTCTGAGCTGTATCTTCTTTGGATTTGAACAAGTTCCTATGAAACTTCTCTATTATTATAATGTCATACAGAATATTTTCACTGCCCTAAAAATCCTATGTGCTCTACCTAATAATCTCTCCCCATCTCCTCTGATCCTTAGTAACCACTGATATGTTTATTGTCTCCAAAATTTTGCCTTTCTCATAACATTGTACAGTTGGAATAATATAGTATTTATGTAGTCTTTTCCTATTGCCTTAGTTGACTAAGCAATATACATCTAAGATTCCTTCATGTCTGCCCATAGCTTAATAGTGTATTTCTTTTTATTTATTTATTTTTCTTTTAGTGTTCAACTAAAAGACATTTTGAAATTTGTTTATCTAGTTTTCTTAATTTGAATTCTATAGTTTTATCTGTGAGTACAGATTATTTAGCTAAGTAATACGCATCCGTACATGATGCCATTAATTTTTTGTTGGATTTAAAATACTTTATTTACTTAAGCACATGCTAAGAGACTTTTAGAATTACCAATATCATGATTTGTGTCAGCAAAATGGTCACCTAGAAATTTAAGGAACTAAAGACAAAGTCACTACAATGACCTAAGGAGAACCAGAGAACACTTAGAAAAATTGCAGCAAGTGTTTAATTTAGATTTTTGGTTATAGTTTGTTAATCAGAAAAAATAAAGTCCAAGAGTATACAATATCTTCTTTCTCACAAGAAGTTTATACTCTAATGAGAGAAACAAGCTCAATGAATCATGCTACAAAGAAAGCAAAGACTTACTGACCTCGACCTCTCAAACTAATAATAAAAAGGAAAAAAATAAAATATTTTCAAACATTAAAAAAAAAGAAAGAAAGCAGAGATTACATGTTGGCACCAGAACTCCTCTTGAAGAGAGCCCTATCTTGGTTTGAAAAATACAGAGATAGAAACTGACAAGTTGGCTTAATTCTCTAGAGGCAAAATTGAAAGATTTACTGCTGCTGCAAAGAAGGAGGAAAGAGAAGAGTATAGAGTAAATGCTAGTCAACTGATACAAAATGTGCTGAAGGAGCCAATGAAAATTTCTGCATACTTGACATCTAGACAGTCTTTTTACATACCTATCATTTCATTATTCCCTAGAAGAACATTTCTCCAAAAGTGATCTCTATTTTAGGCTCCAATTTATTTACCCAGTCATCATCACTTTGATTAATTAATTTATTTCACATAGAGCCTAACAAACTTGATTTTGACTCTGAAACCTATTTCCCAAATATCCTTTTTCTCAGTAAATGGCACCATTATCAGGCCAACCCCTGGAGATTATCTTTGCTTTTTTTTTTCTTTTCCTCATGTTCCTTTAAATCAAGTTCTTACTGATGTACTGCAAAAATGCAACCTCTAGTTACCTACTTTTCTTATATACACCCTATCTACCTGACCCAGTTTGCTGGCACATATTAGGCATTTAAGAACCACAGAAAAGGTTTGTCTGCTTGAAATAATACTACTTGATATTTATTGAATGTATATTATATGCCAAACATTCTTCTAATACTCTTACATATTTAATTTTCACAAGAGTCTTTTAAGATAGCTTCTATTCCTATTACAGGAATACCTTGGAGATATTGCAGGTTCAATTCCAAACCACCACAATAAAGCTAATATCACAATAAAGCAAGTCAAATGATTTTTTTTTTTTTTGGTTTCCCAGGACATACAAAAAATTATGTGACACTATACTGTAGTCTGTTAAATGTGCAATAGTGTTATGCCAAACAAACAAACAAACAAAAAACAATGTACATGTCTTCATTGAAAATATCTTATTGCTAAAAATGCTAGCCATCAACCGAGCTTTCCAGGAGTTGAATTCCCCCACCCCGCCCCCCAGGGGAAGTTCTTGTCCTGATGTTGCTGGCTGCTGACTTGTGAGCATCCTGATGTTGCTGGCTGCTGACTTGTGAGCATAGTGGTTGTTGAAGGTTGGGGTGTCTGTGGCAATTTCTTAAAATAAGACAAAGAAGTTTGTTGTCTTGATAGACTCTTCCTCTCACAAATAACTTCTCTCTAGCATGTAATATTGTTTGATTGCATTTTACCCACAGTCAAACTTGTTTCAAAATTGAAGTCAACCCTCTAAAATCCTGCTTTTGCTTTGCCAGCTAAGTTTACGTAATATTATAAATTATAAATATAATAATATAATTTATATTATAAAATTATAAATGCTGTCATTGTAATAATTTCACAGCATCTTCACCAGACGTAGGTTTCATCTCAAAAAAGTTTTTTTACTCATCCATAAGAAGCAACTCTTTATAAAGTTTTATCATACGATTTCAGCATTTCCGTCACATTCCTGTCTCCAGTTCTTATTTTAGTTCTCTTACTATTTCTACCACATCTGCATTTACTTTCCCCACTGAAGTCTTGAAGCCCTAATTCATACTTAAGGGTTAGAGTCAACTTCTTCCAAATTCCTGTTAATGTTGATTTTTTTTTTTAAGATTATTTATTTATTTGACAGAGAGAGATCACAGTAGACAGAGAGGCAGACAGAGAGAGAGAGAGAGAGGGAAGCAGGCTCCCTGCTGAGCAGAGAGCCCGATGCGGGACTCGATCCCAGGATCCTGAGATCATGACCTGAGCCGAAGGCAGCGGCTTAACCCACTGAGCCACCCAGGCACCCAATGTTGATTTTTTTAAACCCTTTTCATGAATCATGAATATCCTTAATGACATTTGGAATGGTGAACCCCTTCCAGAAGGTTTCCAGCTGAGTTTGTCCAGATCTATGAGATGCATCACTCTCGATAGCAGCAGTTACAGATTTACAAGATGTATCCCTGAAATAATAAGGCTTGAAAGTTGAAATGACTTCTTGATGCATGGATGTTGTGTTGGCATGCATAAAAGCCTCAATCCCACTGTATATTTCAACAAAGCTCTTGAATTATCAGTTGTATTGTCAATGAAGACTAATATTTCAAAAAGAATCTTTTATCTGACAGTAGATATCAACCGTAGGCTTAAAATATTCACAAAGCCATGCTGTAAACAGATGTACTGTCATCCCAGCTTTGTTCCATTTTTAGAGCATAGGCAGAATAGATATTGTATGTTTTAAGGGCCCTAGGATTTTTAGATTGGCTTCAATTTAAAGTGACCAGCTGCATTAGCCTCTAACAAGAGAGTCAGTCTGTCCTTTTTTTTTTTTTTTTTTTTTTAACTTTTTATTTTTTATAAACATATATTTTTATCCCCAGGGGTACAGGTCTGTGATTCACCAGGTTTACACACTTCACAGCACTCACCAAAGCACATACCCTCCCCAATGTCCATAATCCCACCCCCTTCTCCCAAACCCCCTCCCCCCAGCAACCCTCAGTTTGTTTTGTGAGATTAAGAGTCACTTATGGTTTGTCTCCCTCCCAATCCCATCTTGTTTCATTTATTCTTCTCCTACCCACTTAAGCCTCCCTGTTGCATCACAACTTCCTCATATCAGGGAGATCCTATGATAGTTGTCTTTCTCTGTTTGACTTATTTCGCTAAGCATGATACGCTCTAGTTCCATCCATGTTGTCGCAAATGGCAAGATTTCATTTCTTTTGATGGCTGCATAGTATTCCATTGTGTATATATACCACATCTTCTTGATCCATTCGTCTGTGGATGGACATCTAGGTTCTTTCCATAGTTTGGCTATTGTGGACATTGCTGCTATAAACATTCGGGTGCATGTGCTCCATATCACTCGGCATCAGGGAAATACAAATCAAAACCACAATGAGATATCACCTCACACCAGTCAGAATGGCTAAAATCAACAAGTCAGGAAATGACAGATGCTGGCGAGGATGTGGAGAAAGGGGAACCCTCCTACACTGTTGGTGGGAATGCAAGCTGGTGCAGCCACTCTGGAAAACAGCATGGAGGTTCCTCAGAATGTTGAAAATAGAACTGCCCTATGACCCAGCAATTGCACTATTGGGTATTTACCCTAAAGATACAAATGTAGTGGTCAGTCTGTCCTTTGAAGCCAGGCACTGACTTCTCCTCTCTAGCTATGGAAGTCCTAGATGGCAACTTCTTTCAACAGAAGAACTATATTTTCACTACACTGAAAATCTGTTGTTTGGTGTAGCTACCTTCGTTAATTATCTTAGCTAGAACTTTTGGATAACTTGCTGGCACTTCTAAGTCAGCACTTGTTGCTTCACCTTGCCATTTGATGATACAGACATGGTTTCTTTCCTTAAACTTCATGAATCAGTCTCTGATAATATCATATTTTTCTTCAGTTTCCTAATTTCTCAGCCTTCATAGAATTCAACAAACTTGGGGCCTTTCTGGAGATTAGGTTTTGGCTTAAGGGAATATTGTAGCTGGTTTGATCTTCTATTCAGATCACTAAAACTTTCTCCATTTAAGCAATAAGTATATTTCACTTTGTGATGTGTTCCCTGGTATAGCACTTTTAATTTCCTTCAATCACTTTTCTTTGACATTATAGTTTGGCTGTTTGGCACAAGAGACCAAGCTGTCAGCCTACCTAGGCTTTCAACATGTCTTCCTCACTAAGCTTAGTCATTTCTGGCTTTTGGTTTCAAGGTGACAGATGTACAACACTTTACCTTGACCACTTAGAGGTAATTGTAGTGTTATTGTCGTAATTTCAATATTCTTGTGCCAGGGACTAGGGAGGCTCAGGAGAGGGAAAGAATTGAGGAGTGGCTGGTTGGTGGAACAGTCAGAATACACACCACATTTATAAATTGTTTGCCATCTTATATAATTTCAGTTTGTGGCACCATAAACAATTACAATACTGATCAGTGAGCACCATAACAAATATAAAAAAATGAATATTTTGAAATATTGTGAGAACTACAAAAATATGACACAGAGATACAGAATGAGCAAATGCTCTTAGAAAAATGGTGCCCATAGTCTTACTCGATGCAGGATTGCCACAAACCTTTAATTTGTAAAAAAAAAAAAAAAAGTATACATGAAGTGTAATAAAACAAGGCATGGCTGTATATTGACAGAAAGATGGAAGCACAATGAATTTGTATATTACAGATAGTGTGGGATAGACAGGTCACTTGATTTAATACCAGTTAGTGGCCTCGCAGTATTCCCATGTGAATATTTCTAAAATGCACCACGTTTTAGAAAATACATACAGACAATACTATAAATTCATGCTTGAAGATTATCATTACTAAGATGAACCTCCCCAATTTTCTTTAAAACTAAGGCATATTAGGAGATATCTTTAGGGTGTCCTTAAACACAGCGATTTCAAGTTGAGATATTTTGCTAAACATGTCTTTTCTCTTTTAATATTGTCTTTATGTCTGTAGTAGAATGCTATTTTTTACCTTTAATTTTTGTCTTTTATTTATTTTGATTCTGGTACAGTTAATACATAGGATTATTATATTAGTTGATGGTATGCAATATAAGGACTCAGAAATTCCATATGTTAGGCAGTGTTAATCAAGGTATGTATACTGTTATTCTACTTTATCTACTTCACCCATCCCCCTTCCTCCCCTCAGCAAACCATCTGTTAGTATCTTACATTTAAAAGTCTAGGTTTTTTTTGCTTGTGTGTCTTTTTCCTTTGTTTTGTTTCTTAAATTCCACATAAGAGTGAGATCATATGATATTTGTCTTTCTCTGTCTGGCTTATTATACTTATCAACTCTTGAAATCCATCCATGTGGTTGCAAATGGCAGGATTTAATTCCTTCTTATGGTTGAATAAATTCCAATGTGTTTATTTTATATATATATATATTCTATAGATATATGTATAGATAGATGTATGTATAGATATATGTGCATGCATTTGTGTGTGTATACTATATCTTCTTTATCCATTTCTCTGTGAATTCACATGGTTGCTTCTATAATTTGGCTATTGTAAATAATGCTGCAATAAACAGGGGTGTATATATCACTTCAAATAAGCATTTAAAAATTTTTTTTTGCAAATAGTAGTCCAATTACTGGATCACAGGGCAATTCTATTTTAAAATTTTTAAGGAACCTCCATACTGTCTTCCACAGTGGCTGCACCAGTTTTCATTCCCATCAATAATACAAGGTGGTTCCTTTTTCTCCACATCTTCATAAACACTTGAAATTTCTTCTTTTTTTTTTTTTTAATTTCGCTATTCTGATAGGTGTAAGGTGATATCTCATTGTAGTTTTGATTTGCATTTCCCCAGTGTTAAGCATCTTTTTCATATGTTGGACAATTGTATGTCTTATTTAGAGAAATGTCTGTCATGTCTTCTCCCCATTTTTTATTTGGATTGTTTGTCTTTTGGATGTTGAGTTGTAGAAAATCTTTATATATTTTAGATAATGATCCTTTACTGGATATGTCATTTGCAAATATCTTCTCTCATGCAGTAGGTTGTCTTTTAGTTTTGTTGGTTGTTTCCTTCCACTGTGCAGAAGCTTTTTTTAATTTTAGGTAGTCCCAACAGTTTATTTTTGCTTTTGTTTCTCTTGGCTAAGAAGTCATATATAGAAAGATACCATTACAGCAAATAAGCAGCAAAATTACTGCCTCTGCGCTCTTTCAGAATTTTTATGGTTTTAGGTGTCACATCTAGATCTTCAATCCAGTTTGAGTTTATTTTTGTGCATAGCAAAGGATAGTGGCCCAGTTTCATTCTTTTATATATGACTGTCCACCATTTGTTGAAGAGACTGTCTTTTTCACATTGCATATGCTTACTTCCTGTGTCAGATTAACTGACCATATAATCATGGTTTATTTCAGCATTTTCTATTCTGTTCTATTGATCTTTGTGTCTGTTTTTGTGCCAGTACTATATTGTCTTCAATATTACAGCTTTGTAGTATAACTTGATGTCTAGAATTGTGATACCTCCAACTTTGTTTTTCTTTCTCAAGGTTGCTTTGGATATTTGGGGTCTTTTGCAGTTTCATACAAATCTTAGGATTATTTGTTCTACTTCTGTGAAAAATGTTGTTGGTATTTTCATAGGGATCACATTAAATCTGTAGACTGTGTTGGGTAGATTAACAGTTTTTGTTCTTCCAATCCATGAGCATAGACTGTCTTTCCATTTATCTGTGTCATCTTCAATTTCTTTCATCAATGTTTTATACTTTTCAGAGTACAGGTATTTCACCTCCTTGGTTAAGTTTTTTCCTAGATATTGTGTTATTTTTGGTGCAATTGTAAATGGGATTGTTTTCTGAATTTCTTTCTGCTCCTTCATTATTAGTGTAAAGAAATGAAACAGATTTCTGTACAATGATTTTGTATCCTGCAGACAAACTGAACTCATTTTTCTGTTCTAATAGTTTTTTTTGTGGAGTCTTAATATAGAGTATATTATAGAGTATCACATCATCTGCAAATAGTGAAAGTTTTACTTCTTCCTTACAGATTCAGATGCCTGTTACTTCTTTTTGTTGTCTGACTGCTGCAGCCAGGATTCCCAGTACTATGTTGCATACTGGTAATGCATACCAGTAACATTCTTGCCTTTTTCCTGACCTTAGAGGAAAAGCTTTCAGTCCCCCCCACCCCATTGAGTATGATGCTAGCTGTAGTTTTTTTCATATATGGCTTTTATTATGTTGAGATATGTTCCTGTAAATCTACTTTGGTGAGGTTTTTTTTTTTATCATAAAAATGTGTGTTGTACTTTGTCAAATGTTTTTCTGCATCTATTGAAATGATCAAATGATCATATGGTTTTTCTCATAATTAATGTGATGTATCACACTGATTAATTTACAAATGGTTAACCACACTTGCAACCCAGGAATAAATACCACTGGATCATGGTGGCTTGAAAATATTTTTTTGAGGATTTTTGCTTCTATGCTCATGAGAGATAATGATCTATGTTGTTGTTTTTTTTGTTTTGTTTTGTTTTTGTTTTTGTGGTGTCTTTATCTGGTTTTGGTATCAATGTAATGCCAGCCTCATAGAATGAATTTAGGCAATTTTCTTCCCCCCCCTTTTTTTTTGAAAAATTTGAGCAGAATAGGTATTATCTCTTCTTTTAATATTTGGTAGAATTTGCCTGTGAAGCTGTCTTCTGGACTTTTGCTTATTGAGATTTTTATTTTTTTCTTTTTTAGATTACTGATTCAACTTCATTGCTGGTAATCAATCTGTTAAATTTTTTATTTCTTCCTGCTTCAGTTTTTGTAGGTTATATGTTTCTAGGAATTTATCCATATCTTCTGGTTTGCTCATTTTGTTGGCATATAATTTTTCATAATATTCTCTTACAATCCTTTATATTTTTGTGGTATTGGTTATTACTTCTCCTCTTCCATTTCCAATTTTGCTTGAGCTTCCTCTCTCTCTCTTTCTTCCTCCCTTTCTCTCTCTCTCTCTCTCTCTCTCTCTCTCCCTCTCAATGAGTCTGGTTAGGGGTTTATCAATTTTGTAGATTTCTTCAAAGAAACAGATCCTGGTTTCATCAATCTGCTCTTTTTATTGTTTGGATTTTGCTTTTAGTCTCTATGTCATTTATTTATATTTTTATTATTTCCTTCTTCAGGTTTAGGGTTTCCTTGTTCTTCTTTTTCAGGCTACTTTGCATGTAAGGTTAGATTGTTTTCTTGAGATATTTCATGCTTCTTGAGGTAGGTCTGTATTGCTATTAACTTTCTTCTTAGAACAGCTTTTGCTGCATCCCAAAGATTTTGGACCCGTGTATTTTCATTTTCATTTGTCTCTGTGTATTTTCTCTTAAATTCCTCTTTGATTCCTTAGTTAACCCACTAATTGTTTAGTACCATGTTATTTAACCACCATGTTTTCCTGATCTTTCCAGATTTTTTCTTGCGGTCAATTTCTAGTTTCTTGTGGTCAGAAAAGATGCATAGTGTGACTTTGAACTTCTTAAATTTGTTGAGACCTGTTCTGTGGCCAAATATATTATGTATTCTGGAGAATAGTCCATGTACATTGGAAAAGTTTGTTTATTCTGCTGTTTTAGTATGGAATATTCTGGATATATCTGTTAATCCATATACATTCAAAGTAATTATTGATAGGTATGTTTTTATTGCTTTTTGTTACTTGTTTTGTGGTTTTTGTAGTTTTTCTCTGTTCTTCTGTTTTCTTGCTCTCTTCCTCACCATAAATTGGCTTTCTTTAGTGATATACTCAGATTCCTTTCTCTTTGCTTTTTGCATATCTATTAGTACATTTTGATTTGTGGTTACCGTTAGATTTGTATATAACATCTGTGTATAACTGTCTGTATTAAGTTGATGATCAGTTAAATTTGAGCCCATTCTTTACCCCTCTCCCCACCATGTTTTAAGTATATATTACTATACTTTACATCCTTTAATTTTGTGAGTCCCTTACCTGGTTTTTCTGGATATAATTATTTTTACTGCTTTTATGTTTCCTGCTTTTCTTACTCTTATGTAAGATCTTTCCTTTCCATTCAACACATTCCCTTTAACACTTCTTGTAAGGCTGGTTTAGTGGTCATGAATTTCTTTAACTTTTGTTTGTCTGAGAAATTCTTTACCTCACCTTCTATTCTGAATGATACCCTTGCTGGAAGAAGTATTCTTGGCTGCAGATCTATCTTTCTTTCTTTCTTTCTTTCTTTCTTTCTTTCTTTCTTTCTTTCTTTCTTCCTTCCTTCCTTCCTTCCTTCCTTCCTTCCTTCCTTCCTTCCTTCCTTCCAGCACTCTGCATGTATCGTGCAAAGTTTCTGCTGAGATATCAGTATCCTTATGAAATTCCCCTTGTATATAACTATCTTCTTTCTTCTTGCTGATTTAATTTTTTTCTCTTAATCACCGCTTTTTTTTTTTCCATTTTAATTACTATGTGTCTTGGTGTGGCCCTCCTTGGGGTGGTTTTGTTGCGGGCTCTCTGTACATCCTAGATCTGGAGATCTGTTTCCTTCCCCAGGTTAGGGCAGTTTTCAGCTATTATTTCCTCAAATAAATATTCTGCCCTCTTTTCTCTCTTTTATTCTGGGATCCCTGTAATGCAAATGTTATTACAATTGATGGAATCACTAAGTTCTCTGTCTATTTTCATTTTCCATATATATATATATGTATATGTATACATATATATATATATATATATATATTTAACCTAACCTCCTCGGCCTGGCTACTTTCTATTATTCTGGACTCCAGGTCACTGATTCATTCTTCCACTTCTTCTACTCTGCTATTTATTCCACCTAGTGTATTTTTAATTTTGTTATTTTGTTCTTCATCTCTGATTGGTTAATTTTTATCTTTGTGAAGAGTTTCACTGATGTCCTCCACCCTTTCCTCAAGTCCAGTGAGTATCTTTATGATTGTTAATTTCTTTATCAGACACTCTACCTATCTCTGTTTTGCTTAGGTCTCTTGTGGTTTTGTCTTATTTGATTTGAGACATATTCCTTTCTCTCCTTATTATATCTAAGTCTATGTATCTCTTCCTGTGTATTAGGAAAGTCAGCTATAGCTCCTATTCTTGAAATTAGTCTCCTTATGAAAAAGAAATCCTATAGTACCCTGCAATGCAGTGTCCCATTTACCTGAACTTGGCATTTCAGGGGTGACTCATATGTAATGCATGTGCCCTGCTATTGTGGCTAAGCCACATTTTCCTTCAGTACAGTTGTCTGCAATGGCTCATTTCTTGTTATGGGTAGTGTTTGGTCCCTGTGTTAATGGACTAGTCTGGGGATGCCTTGGGTTTGAGTTGAGTCAGACCAGATGTTTGCCACAGTGGAATAGCATTAAACTACAGAGTGAGTGCTGTGAAGTATGTAAACCTGGTGATTCACAGACCTGTACCCCTGGGGATAAAAATATATGTTTACAAAAAATAAAAAAATAAAAATAAATAAAATAAATAAAACTACAGAGTATTTTCCCCATATTGTCCCCAAGAAGCTTTCATTGTTGAGCAGGGCTTATAATCAGATCTGTTTTCTGCCATAGACCTCTGCTGGGGCCACCAACTGCTTGTGTATGTGATTCTCTCTCCCTTTCCCCATGGGAGGGGTCACTTTGGAGTGGTCCTGGCTCACACTGGGGCTATTTACATATAGCCAAGCTTCTGGCTCCCATATGAATGGAATCCTGCCAAGAGCTATTGGAGCAGGTGGATCCTTAAAGTGCTTGTAGGAGAGGTGCCCAGTGGGACTGGGCAATGGACCAGCCTAGGTAGATCAGCAAAACATGTGTGTGCACTGGGTTCACAATTTTACAAAGTGAGCACCGATCTTCCCAAATGGGACCTGGGGCTGCCATCACCACAACTGAGACCCACAAAGCATGTGGGTGGACATGCAGTGGTGTTAAGTTATGTGCTGGTCTTCCAGGCGGACAGACCAGCAGTGCTGGGACTGAGGCAATCCTGGCTCAAGGGGTAGATCCCCAAAACCTGGGGGCAAGGACATGGCGTAAGCAAGTTGGGTAGTAAATGTTAATGGTGTGCTGGTTCCCACAGATGGCCATGTGTTTAACCTGGAACACAGGGAAGGGGAATGGCACCTCCAACTCCTTTGCTCCTGGAGGAGTCTCCTAGTTATCTCTGTCCCTCTGGAGCATACACTGATATTAGTAAATAGTTCTCCCTCCTCCATGTCCCTGGTGCTGTACCAGATGCTGTTTCTATCTTGTATCTTTGAGGACTATTGGTTGTGGTGTCTATTCAAGGAAGAGGACTCAGTTTCCTATGGACCTCCAGGTTCTTCCAGAACTGGGCCTGATGATTTTAAAAATTCCAGACTTTAATTCCCACTGGTTGTTAGAACTCGGGAAATTTGTCCCTCCCAGTTTTCAAAACCAAGTATTACAGGAATTTATCTTTCCTGTGCAGTCTCCCTGGTGTGATAGTCTGTCTGTCTCCCTTCTCCATGTTGCATGTCCGTCCCTCCAGTAGACAGTCCTTTAGTCCTTTTAGCTCCACACTGCATCTCTACCCTTCCTACCCTCTTCAATGTGGCCTCTTCTCTGCTTTTAGTTGAAGACTTTGTTCTGCCAGTCTTCAGGTCATTTGCTTGGTTATTTACACTGATGTGTGTGTTATCTAGGAGTGAGCTTAGGACTCTCATACTTGGCCATTCCTTCTGCCATTCTAATTTTTATTATGTGCTTACTTATAATAGAACACCTCTATGACTTCTATTTTTCCATTTTAACTCTTCTGTAGATTTGAAGTAGAAATAGGCTGTCATTTTGTATAAAAGGAAGCATTGTATGACTCATAGATGTTTCAGGGAATTTCCTGGGACTAAAAGGAATAAATTCTTTGATTTGGTTTTTGTTGTTAAGGAAATTTTCTGGCTTCCTGGCTCTTTCCCAATATTATAGGTATTTAATTGTGCTTAGGAACATGAGCTTTCATATTCTCTTTATGACTTCTGTAAGATGCTCACTTAACTGCTGGACAAGTTACCAACAAATCCACAAACTGTGCTTAATATCTGCAACCCAAACTTTAGATAGATTATGCGTGCTATTTGGGAAATAGTCTGAGGGAAAAAAATCATTTGGGACAGAAAAAAGACAAATTAATCATGATAATCAACAGTGGTAATGATTCTTTTTCATTTCTACTACTACACATGCTGCATATGAAAGGGAGGTGAGTGGAAACATTATTTCCATTACTTTAACACTACATTTGTGGAAATATTCATTATTTTCTTTATGTGATCTTTTTAACTCTCTTCACATTAAATTATATATATGGTTTTAATAAAGATACATGGAAAGGGATCAAATAACTCAATCCTATGGGCAGCCTCAATGTTCCTTCTCTGGTCTAATCTCTGACATCTATAAGGTACATGTGGATCTACAATAAAAATAAACAAAAGGAAGACTTTCACTCTTGATTTTTAAAGAAAAGTGAACGTTTAAATCATCTGTTCATCTTTGTTCAGCATAATTTGCTTTTGACATCTTAGACTTCCTTTTTTAATTTTTAAAAATTTTTTATGATGTTCACCATTAAGTCCAGGGCTCCTAGCATACCAGGGAGACTACACAGCATAGGGGTTACTGGCATGATTTGGGGTCAGATATATATGGGTTCATTTATTCACTTGGTAAATATACTAACTACTACTGAGGGCAAGAAAATGCATTACATGTTGGGAAACAGTGTTGTGTATAAAAGAACTGGCTCCTGCCTTTAAGCAGTTTAAAGCTTAATGAGAAAGTCAAGCAGAATCAGAAACTTTTGTAGCTAAATGACTATGGTAAGTTACTTATCTTTCTAAATCTCCAATCACCTCATCTATGAAGGGAAATTTTATATTCATACCTGTATCTACATGCAGGATTACTGTTAAGATTCGATAAACTACTGTGTACAAAATATTATACCTGGAATGTAATTAACTTGATGATAGCAACACTTGAAATAATTACAATATCAAAATAAAGTGACCAACAGACCTAGAAATTACTTTGATAGATGCTCATTTCAGCCTTGAGAAAAAAAAAACCTTTGAACACCTCTTAACTTGAAAAAGCAAAGTAATTTATTTCAGAATATTCAAGTAATTCAGATTTATTGTTGTAGTTTGGTATCCTAGAACAGACTCTGAGACAAATATCTGAAACAATAAAGTAAGTTTTGGGAGAGGACTCTGAAACCAATGCCTGTGGGAGAATGAAGACAACAGAGACTGGCAGAGGATGAAGCTAAAACCCATGTAATTAAACTATCTTAGGTGATGATACAAGCAAATGTAAAGCTAGGATTACTCCTCATAGTTTCCCTCAACTTAGGCAAATGTTTGAGAACCTTATACTCTTGTGTCAACTAGTTATTGGACAGACAGCCACTGAGAAGGTGGTGTAACCTTAAGTAAGTAGGTTTGGTTTTTTTTTTTTTTGCTTTTGTTTTTGTTTTTGTCTTTTGTTTATTTTTGTTGTTGTTGTTGTTTGTTTTATAGAGGAGAAAGTCTCCAAGAGGAATGTATTTAAACGCTATCAGCTGCCAAGTTTAGATCTTGAAGAAATGAAAACTCATTCAATTCTCTTCCAATTCTATATTTAGAATATATTTTGTTTTACATATTTTTAGAACATGTTTAGTCAAACATAAGAAAGATACATAAAAATATTTTGGCTAATAGATCTTTGTATTTTGTTACCCTGGCTATTATGGAAATGATTTCTTCAAATGTTGTTAATCAGTGTTAATTCTTTCTGAAGGTCTTGGGATCGCATCCCTCAAAGAGAATTTTCAGTAGATATGCCTAGCCACATTATTCTCAAAACTGAAATTAAGCTCACATAATTGTTAGTTTTTAGATGTTTTAGTTATCAAGCAGCTATTCTATAACCTATTCTTAGATTTCCTAGCAGATGATTACATGGGAAATTTAGTCATTAGTCAAGTATAAATATTATAATAAAATCAGTTCTTTATTTCCCTATAATTATTTTTTCTCTCATTTCTTCACTGGAGCATGTACTCTGCATTTCATTTAATTTAAGATAACAGATTTTAAAGCTCATTATTTTATATAACACTAATAAAGGAAAAACAAAAAAAAATAAAACACACGATGCTAATTAAAAACAAAAAACATGATATTTTCCTTATTATAATCACTGTGACTTATCTTACTGTATTTTCTTCTGTCTTCAGTTCCCTTTCTTAGGTTTGATAGATAGTCCTTTTGCCATCCCAAGCCAACTAAAATATAAGTGTTTTAAGGGCAGGGACTTTGCCTGTCTTGTTCAATGCTGAATCCACTGTTCTTAACAGTGTCTGGGGTTTACTAGTAACTCATTAATACTTAGGAAGTTCATTATTTTCCCAGGCGTCAATATGACAAATAGAGGCACACTTTTTTGGCCAAAACTAGAGCTATGAAAATTCTCATATTAAAATATCTTTAACATTTTTTATCTTTAATTTATACAAAATTTGTATTTATAAATGCAAGAAAGTGTTCAGAATCTTCTCTAATTTATAAAAGGAATAAATTTTGGTGCTTTAGTTGTAATAGCAACACATTAAATTATAGACTCAAAAATGACTGTGGCCCACTTGACATTGGTTACTAGACCAATGTAGAACTATTCAATCTATTCGATCTAGAATATTGAATATTGAATATTCAATCTAGAAGATTGAATAGTTCATTTTAATAGTGCAGAAAATAAGTAATAAAGGCAGAAGCTGAGTCAATATAATAAATATTATATATAAATATATAATATATATGATAAACATAATAAATATAATGAATGAATAGCAACAAACTTTAATATGTTTAATTGCAAATATATCAATATATAGATCTAAAGGCAAAAAATAGAAACTTTCGGGGCACCTGGGTGGCTCAGTGGGTTAAAGCCTCTGCCTTTGGCTCAGGTCATGATCCCAGGGTTCTGGAATCGAGCCTCGCCTCAGGCTCTCTGCACAGCAGGGAGCTGCTTCCTCCTGTCTCTCTCTCTGCCTGCTTCTCTGCCTACTTGTGATCTCTGTCTGTCAAATAAATAAATAAAATCTTAAAAAAAAAAAAACTTTCAAAACTGCGATGTCAAGAAACCAACTCTATATATTGTTAAATATGATTAGATATATGGAAAGTGTTTTGAAAGAAAGCATATACAAATGTTACTCATGAGTAAATATTAAAATTATAAGAGATTGCATCTGTTTTTTTTAAGTGATTGCATCTGGTTTTTTTTTAAATTTCTTATAAATCATTTTTTTATCCTGTGAGCAAATTCCCTTCTAAAATACGAACCAGAACACTTTTCAACACATTTAAAGAATGGTGTATTTACAACCTAATTTTGATCTTTACTATTATTTTCTTTCTATGTTTATCCCTGGAGACCATCACAAGGGTCTTTTTCCTACTCTTTCTGTAATGATCTTTGTAAGCTCTCTTAAAGGTTAAATTAGCATTGTGACACATTTTAGAAAAGAATTAAATGAAAATGTTCTGTACGTAGTCCTCTTTCCATTGAAACATACACCTTGAGGAAACCTTTCTTGCCTAACTTAAAAAATAGGTTCTATAGTGTTTCAAACAAATCCTGTACTATCTATAGAATATACTATTGAAAGACACATAAAGATTTTTTCTTATTAAACTCCATCAAACCATTTTATAATTTAGTTTTAATGAAGCCTATAGTTGCCTTAACCATGAACCTATTAGACAAGTTAAAAATGGTATAAAATCATTAAAAACTATACCAAGGAAGAGACAATACTAGTATTTGTATTCTTGAAAAAGCTTTCTTTGACTTTATAAAATTCCAGGCAAACCTTGAATCTTGAATAAAACAAAACAAAATTAATGTATAGCAACATTAAAAATGCAGTAAGGTAGAGATAAGTGTTTTTAAGACCTACATGTAGGTCTACGTGTAATGTCTGATATCTGATGATGAAAAGTTCTAGGGTTGGAAGGGATTCCTACATATACTAAGCTCAAGAGGACATGTGTTCCATAAATTTTAAAAAACTTACAAAAAAGACTAGAAGGCAGAAAAATCTCAGATTTTATTTATTACAGTAGTACCCCCTTATCTGCAGGGGATATGTTCCAAAACTCCCAGTGGATGCCTAAAACCATAGATAGTACTAAACCCTATATACACTATTTTCTCCTATATGTACATACCTATGATAATGCTTCATTAGGCACTGTAAAAGCTTAATAAATAATAATAAAATAAAACTATGATATACTGTCAGAAAAGTTATGTTAATGTGGGCTCAAAGTATCTTACTGTATTCTGTCCCTATGATGATGTGAGATGATAAAATGCCTATGTGATGAGATGAAGTGATTTGAATGACTGACTTGTGATACACAGTTAGGCTACTACTTTCTGATGATATGTCAGGAGGATCTTCTGCTTCCAGACTGTGGTTTACTGCAGGTTACTAAAACCATGTTAAGGAAAAAGGGATAAGGGGTGACTACTGTATCTTTAATCATGGTTAGAAAATTTTATTATAACCCTTTTAATGATGAGGAAATGGAAGCCCTTATACTTAGGTATTTAGGAAGATTCCAGGGTTGGTGGATAGCAGATTGCAAATTAGAGTTCAAACATTTGGATTTCAGAATACAAGCTCTAAGCCCGAGTTTTCTCCACCTCAGCACATTGATATTTGGGATTATATAATTTTGTACTGTAGGGCTTTGTCTTGTGCATCACAGATTGCTTAGCCACATCATTGGCCTCAACCTACGGATGCCAGTAACGCCTGCATTCAGTTATAACAACTAAAAATGTTTCAGTCATTTCCAACTGTCGTTGGAGAGCAAAATTATCCCACTGAAGCATCACTGGCCCAAGTTATACTGCTTCCCTAAATCAGACAGATAAACGTGACCAATACAGTACCTCTCAAAAAAGAAAAGCCATATATTTAAACAACTCTTCCTCTTTAAGAAATCATTTATAGCCTTAGGGAAAATTTAAGCTTTTACAGTTGTTACTATATTTTAAAAACACATATCAATCATAGTATATTCCAGATATTCTTATGGGCCTTTATACCTACTAGTTGTTTTATTTTTTTTTTAATTAGGCCATTTACTAAACCAATGTACTAATAAATATCAGAAGCATTTATAAACATAGATCCTGCTCAACAACAGCAACAGAAACCATACACAGAATGGTGCAAAAAATCTAACGTTTTCTTCCTTCTGGCTAGCCAAGGAAGCATTGGGATTCTAATATCTCTAATTAGGAAGCACTTCACTCAGTGATCCAACAAAAGTTTTTTTTTTGTTGTTTTTTTTTTGTTGTTGTTGTTGTTTTTTTTTTTTAACTTTTTATTTTTTATAAACATATATTTTTATCCCCAGGGGTACAGGTCTGTGAATCACCAGGTTTACACACTAAAAGTTTTAAAAAAATAACTTTTTCTCCACATATACGGAGCAAATGCATGTTAAGAAGTGTCATGAACTACTTAAAAAGCAAATTCCCCTTTAGATTTTTCACCACATAATTCAATGGTGTAGAGTAAATCAGTAGACCTTAACTGTACCTCTTTATCAGTGACAACCACTGAAGTGTCAGTATAAACCAAACAATATTTATTAACAGACAGTCCTTTTCCTGTCATCATTGAGGAATAGAATTTCTGAAGCATTTATAAATCCCAGGGCATTTCTCTACAGAGGGTTTTGGGACATTGCTGGATCTGTTTGTATCCTTAGATGTGGAATCTGTTTTCAGAGATAAAGAAGTTTTGTCAAAGGTTTCAGAAATATTCTACCACAGAGAGATTGTATACACAAGTAGTTACTGCTTTGCAGGCAGGAAGCCTTGTAATGAGTTTCAGTAATAACCAAAAAGAAACATTCAAAGGTTCTGGCAGACAAGACCTATATTTTGAGATTGCACAAATTACCAAGAGGAAATTGTCTAGAGTTAAATTACCTTTCCTGGCTCAACCTCACTTCTAAATTCTTAAGGGGATAGTAAATCCTCCTGGTGGGCATTGAGGATTCAACCAGTGTTAGAGGACAGAGGCAAGATAAGCAAGGTGAATGTTAATAAGGTCAGCTAAAGGCTGAGTTCCCAAGGGAGAAACCCATAGCATCTCCTCTTCTTCACAAGAGAAGTGAAACAATGAAACAGTTTTCCCAAAGCCAGTGGGTATATGCTTGGCTCTTCTGTTTATAAGAAGGGTAAATGAACTATGGACAAAATTAGATCCTGAGAAACAATAATGGATTATCTTCAAAACTAACATGTGTGCCTGTGCCTGCACGCCTGCTGTAACCCACTCAGTGTAAGCATTTCTCTTTAGTTAAAAGGCAATTTAAATGAGAATTTGAAACAATTACTGCTTATAATAGCAATAATATATGATTAGAATTTAGTTCAGAAGAAACATAAGAAAGTAGAATTCGGTACAACTCATATTTTAGAAAGTATTATTTCTAAATGAAAAAGATATGAGGGTTTAAGCTAAAATTATATGCCTAAGGAAAATGATTAGAAAATAATCTTTATGTGCTTCTGCAAAGAAACACAATAATAGACAATTTTGGGGGCTTATTACAGCAACAACATGAAGAATGAATCTCTTGTCTATATACCCAGATCTAGATGCCCAATATCAAGCATATCTTAGATGGTACAATGTTCCTTGAAAAAAAAAGTATGCAAAAAATAATAAAATTATTTGTGAGAGTAATTGAAAGGTTTTATAATACCTCTCTGTGACTTTATAAGATTAAAAATTTCTTGTATAAATAAATTTATTTAACTGATTATATTCAAATATATTACCATTATATGTTATATATAACTAATAGAGCCTATTGTTTATTCCTCTTGTTTTCTAGTATTTATTAACATGATTTAATAATGTGAACCCTAAATTTCTTGCTGAAATGATTCTATCTTATGAGTAACTTTACCATATAAGCTCTGCTGGGAAACTTCTAAAAGTAAGATATTGTTTATCTAAATTATGTAATAACATAGAAAAGAGGTAAAATTTTAAAAAGTAACAATTTTACACTGCTCGTTTGTTTTATATCAGTATAATGTAAAGCAAGTCACTTTTAGAAGTAAGTTTGACTCACTGAATAAAGACAATGCAAATTACATGATATAATTTGGGTGGATACTACAAATAACAAATATAATTATAGCATCTAATTTGTTGTATACTTTAAATGTTATAAACTGTTTTCACATAAACTGTCCTAATTTATTCCTGCAATTGTGCATTAAAATTGGTTTGGAATACCTCAACTTCAATCTATAGGTGGAAAACTGAAGCTCTAAAAAATAACTGCCTTACTCAATATGACTCAGATAGCATATTGGATCTCTGAATTCTAAGTCTTACATTCCATGCTTTCTCTTTATCAAAAAATTAAATAACCTTTCTCAATAATTTTATTGGTACCAAAAACTCCTCTTTGTGCCAGTTCCTTTAGGTTTTATTAAACACCCCTGGTTCTGGATTTACTTTGTTACAAAAAATATACCTAGACTTCATGCAGAAATCATTTTCAGATAGCCTTAAGTATTATTATATTACATTAATATTTTAATATTATTATATTACATTATAAATTGTTAGTCACTTGAAGTTTTCTAATGAATCGGGTTATCAGATTATTCCTGAAGAAAAGGGTTTGGAAAGAATCCTGGGAAGCTGAGATATTAGGAAGATATGGATAATATGTAAGAAGAGTAGAATAATGTTGAAGAAAAGGGAGGCAGGATGTAGGTAAATAAGAGACCTCCACTTGCTCCCCCGCTTCACAGAATAACTGTCAAAATAGTTAATGTGAAAAATCTATTGCCCTATGGATACCAGATCACTTGAGTGTCTCCCAGGATTCACTAAGCCATTTTTCACAATATTCCTTCAGTATTTGAACTTAAAATTTTGGTTCATTTATATCCAGATTAAAAATATATACATATATATTCAGGATGTATTTCAAAAGTGATTTTTAGGTTGCTAGCTACTTTGTTTTAGCTGTGACTGTATTTTCCTTCAGTAACATCCATAGTTTAGACTGTATTTTCCTTCAGTAACATCCATAGTTTAAGGTAGAGATTTAAGAAAAATATCACTGAAGAAGTGTCATTTAAGAAAATCCAGGGGACATATATGGGCAGTAATATGACAACAAAACTTACATTTTATTCTTAACGGTTTGGTGACATAATACTATTTAAAAGTTCTTCAAAGAATTTACATCAAAAGAATATTAAAAACATGTGTATGGAAATACAGTGGATGAAGGATGGTTTGGGATTTGTGATGAAATACTATTCATTTTTATCCATCATCTGATTTTCTGAAATGCTTTTATGTAATATAAATAAAGAATAAGACACAGCAGGGAATAAATTCTGATATGGAAAGTTATGGTCAGGATATCATTACCTACAAGTTAAAGCCAAATTTTAAAAGAAGCATGGAATTTCAAAAATACCTTTTTTAATTGTGCAAAAACTTGAACCTTGGAGATGAGAGATTTATTTAATAATAGCAATTTTTCAAATAACCAACAATTTTTTCCTACTTAGAATGTTTATGGGTGTTAGAAACACTTTCTACAAAAAAGGGACCATTTCAGAGTGTAAAAAGAAATTCTAATGTCTTTTTTCTTTTGAAAAGTTGTTTTATCAAAGCAAATCATTTTATCAACTCAGACTATCCTCAAAAAGTCTGCTAACAAAGAGAAAACAAGTGGACCACCAGCTTTAAAGTTAGTCATGCTTGAAAAGATATAAAGTTGACTTAAATAGAAAAAAGAATCAACACACAAAATAGAAGCAGGTGAAACATAAATTGCTGAGTTCTAAATATACTGTCAGTTATTTTTATTTTACTAACATCATTTTCGTTATGAATTTCCAATCTAACCTCTTGCCCATTGAAAATACAAATATTTTCATTTTGACTTTTTTTGGGGTAACAAATAATTGAACATAGAGTAGAGACTCTTAAATTTTTATAAGGAAACCATGGCTTAGTCGAGTAGATAAATGACCTACTTGCCCAAGATTATAAATATCACCTGTGGCAGCCAACAACGAATTCCAGATATTCCCAATTTCCCAGATTTCATTGTTTAATGTTTCCATGCAGAACCCATCAGCTTTCATTTTAATGCATAGATACAAGATACTCATTTGATGTCAGAAAAACAAGGTCAAAGGATTTCTACTGGAATAATAATCATATGTCCCAGCCATTATGCAACACTCATGAACTGTGGACACAGAGATAGAGTTGTATCTCTTAAGTTAGAGGGATAAAAAGAGTACATAAATAAAAAATTCTTAGAGTAGTACAAGGAAGGCATTTTGTTCTGAGTTGAGAAAAAAAGGTCAAATGGTAAGCATATAGTGATGGGGATTATATATGACTGCACTGGGCTTTGCAAGCTATGTTCTGTACAATTGGCTGTAGTAAAAAAGGACAGGTACAGGATGTGGATGTAGGTAATATCTATCTTCATTCCTTAGATGAAGTTGTCTAGAAGTAGAAGGAATAACTCTACCAGCTATGGAGTTAGTGTCTCATGCATCTCAATAGAGGCTACAATGGAAGGTCCAGATGTTACAACTGTAAGGCTGAGGTGAGTCCTGGCCATACCAATGGTGGTTTTTACTCTAACATGGAAAGATTGGCAGATGCTAGTGTAGGTAGCAAATGAGTTTTCAACAAAACTATTCAATACATTATATAGGCACAGTTCTGAATGTTCTGAACACTTCTCTGCAATCACTGTAGGGAAGCCTCAGAATTATTAAAATCTAAAAGTAGACCTAAAGGGGCACCTGGGTGGCTCAGTGGGTTAAGCCACTGCCTTCGGCTCAGGTCATGATCCCGGGGTCTTGGGATCAAGTCCCGCATGGGGCTCTCTGCTCAGCAGGGGGCCTGCTTCCCTTCATCTCTCTCTGCCTGCCTCTCTGCCTGCTTGTGATCTCTGTCAAATAATTAAATAAAATCTTTAAAAAAAAAAAAAAAGTAGACCTAAAAAAAAAAAAAAAAAGAACCACAGTATATCTCCCATACCAACTTTGTTACTATTTCTCATTCTATATGATTCTTTGCCTTCTATTTATTTTTTCATGCATCTACTCATATGGAGATCCCAAACAATATAAATTCAGTGGAAAATACAAAGAAACCAAATATAAAATCTTATCCTTAGGTAGTTCTTTTTGCTTAAAAAACTAAATTAATTAAAATAAAATGAAAATAATAAAATATAATATTAAGTCACTAAAACAAAATTTTAAAGTAGCTCAAGAAAAAATATAGTTAAAAAATTTAAAACAACACAATTTCCTTTTTTGTTGTTGTGATTTTCTTTCTTATTGAAGTATAGTTAACAACAATGTAATACTACTTTCAGGAGTGCAACATATTGACTCAACAGTTCTATGTATTACTCAGTGTTCATGACCATAAGTGTAGTCACCACCTGTCTCTATACATTATTATAATATTAACCTAATTCCCTATGCTCTACTTTTTGTCCTTGCAATTTACTTTGTAACTGACAGTTTGTACCTCTTAATCCATTTTATTTGTTTATTTTATTTTTTGTATTCCATGAATGTTAAATCATATGGTATTTACTTCCTCTGGCTTATTTTACTTAAGATGATGGTTTCTAAGTCCATCCACATTGTTATAAATGGCAAGCTCATTCTGTTTCCTTTTATGTATACACACATACCTGTAACATCTTCTTTATCCATTCAACTATCAGTGAGCTCTCAGGTTGCTTTCATATCTTGGCTACTGTAAATAAAGCTGCAATAAACATAGGAGTATATGTATCTTTACAATTAATTTATTTTCCTTGGGGAAATATTCAGTAATTGGATTACTGGGTTATATGGTATTTCTAACTTTTTAAGAAACTTCCATACTGTTTTCCACAATGTTTGAACCAATTTCCATTCCCAACAACGTACATAAGGGTTCCATTTTATCAACATCCTCACCAACATTTATCATTTCTTGTCTTTTTAATTCTAGACATTCTAGCCAGTGTGAGGTGATATCTCATTGTGGTTTTGATTTTCATCCCCTGCTGGTTAATGAGGTTGATCATATTTTCATATTTGTTGGCTAGCTGTATGTCTTCTGTGGGTAAATGTCTACTTAAGTCTTTGCTCATTTTATAATTGGATTGGTTGTTTTTTGGTGTTGGATTTGGAAGTTCTTTATATATTTTGGATATTAATCCCTTTATCAGATACATAATTTGCAAGTATTTTCTCCCCCCAGTAAGTTGCCTTTTCATTTTCTTGAGCGTTTCCTCAGCTGTGCAAATGATTTTTATTTTGGTGTAGTCCCATTTTGTTTTGTTTTGTTTTGTTTTTCCCTTGCTTGAGGATACATATCCACAAATATGGTGCTAAGGCTGATGTACAAGAGATTACTGCCCATGTTTTTATTTAGGAGTTTTATGGTTTCAGGTCTCACAGTTAGGTTTTTTTGTTTTTGTTTTTGTTTTTGTTTTTTTAAATTAATTTATTTTCAGAAAAGCAGTATTCATTATTTTTTCACCACATCCAGTGCTTCATGTAATCCGTGCCCTCCATAATACCCACCACCCGGTACCCCAACCTTCCCACCCACCGGCCCCTTCAAAACCCTCAGATTGTTTTTCAGAGTCCATAGCCTCTCATGGTTCACCTCCCCTTCCAACATCTCCCAACTCCATTCTCCTCTCTAACACCCCTTGTCCTCCATGCTATTTGTTATGCTCCACAAATAAGTGAGACCATATGATAATTGACTCTCTCTGCTTGACTTATTTCACTCAGCATAATCTCTTCCAGTCCCGTCCATGTTGCTACAAAAGTAGGGTATTCGTTAGGTTTTTAATATATTTTTATTTTATTATTGTGTATGGTATAAAGAAGCATTCAGTTTCATTCTTTTACATGTACCTGTCTAGTTCCAGCATCATTTATTGAAAAGACTCTCTTTACTCCATTGTATATTCTTGTCATAGATTAACTGGCCATATAGGTGTGATCTTATATCTGGGCTTTCTATTCTGTTCCATCGATCTATGTGCCTTTTTTGTACAAGTGCCATACAGTTTTGATTACCACCACCTTGAAGTATATCTTAAAATCTGGGATTATGATACTTCCAGTTTCTTCTTTCTCAAGATTGTTTTGATTATTCAAGGTCTTTGGTGGTTGTATACAAATTTTTAAGATCATTTGTTCTAGTTCTGTGAAAAATACTATTGAAATTTTCATAGGGATTACAGTGAATTTTTAGATTGCTAGTATGGACATTTTAACAATATTAATTCTTCCAATCCATGAGCATGGAATATCTTTCCATTTCTTTGTGTCATCTTCAATTTCTTTCATAAGTGTTCTATAGTTTTCAGAATACACCTCTTATACCTCTTTGGTTAGGCTTATTCCTATGTATCTTACTGTTTTTGGTATAATTGTAAATAGGATCAGTTTATTTATTACTTTTTTCTGCTGCTTCCTTATTGGTGTATACAAATGCAGCAGATTTTTGTATCCTGCAATTTTACTAAACTCATTTATCAGTTTTGTTTTCTGATGGCGTTTTTGGACTTTGTATGCACAGTATCATTTCATCTGTAAATAGTAAGTAAATTTTTACTTCTTCCTTAATGATTGGAACACCTTTTATCACTTAGTGTTGTGTCATTCCTGTGGCTACAATTTCCAGTACTATGTTGAATAAAAGTAGTGAGAGTGAGCATCCCTGCCTTGTTTCTGACCATAGAGGAATAGCTCTCAGTTTTTCCATATTGAGGGTGAAACTAGCTTTAGGGTTTCCATAGATGGCCTTTATAATTTTGAGGTATGTTCCCTCTAGACCTATTTTGTTGAAGATTTTTGTCATGGATGGATGTTGTACTTTGTCAAATACTTTTTCTGAATCTATTGAAATGATCATAGTTTTTATTCTTTTTCTTTCCTCTGCAACATATCATGTGGATGGTTTTGTGAATAGTGAAGCAGCCTGCAACCCATGAATAAATCTCCTTTGATTGAAGTGAGTGCTTTTTTTAGTGTATTGTTGGATTTTGTTTGCTAGTATTTTGTTGAGGATTTTTACATTCATGTTCATCAGGGATATTGACCTGTAATGCTCTTTTTTTCATGGTGTCTTTGTCTAATTTAGATATCAGAGTAATGCTGGCTTCAGAGAATGAATTTAGAAGTTTACCTTCATTTCTTTATTTTTTTTTTTTTTCTAATGGCTTGAGAATACAATCGGTATCAATTCTTCCATAAATGTTTGGTAGAATTCATCTTTCAAGCCATCTGGTCCTGGACTTTAGTTTGTTGGGGTTTTTTGATTACTGATTCAGTTTCCTTGCCAGTTATTGTTGTGTTGAAATTTTCTCTTTCTTCCTGTTTCAGTTTTGGTAGTTTATGTTTCTAAGTATTTATCTACTTCTAGACTGCCCAATTTGTTAGCATATAGCTTTTCATAATATTGTTATAATTGTTTGTATTTCTGTGGTGTTCATTGTTACTTCCCCCTCTCGTTTCTGATTTTATTTATGTATGTTCCTTTTATTTACTTTTTGATAAGTCTGGCTAGTAGTTTATCAAATTTTTTTTCCCCAAATAACCAGCTCCTGATTTCATTGGTCTATTCTATTGTTTTCTTAAGTTTCTATATCATTTATGTCTGCTCTAATCTTTGTAATTTCCTTCCTTCTGCTGGATTTAGGTGTTGTTTGTCATTCTTTTTCTAGCTTTTTAGGTGTAAGGTTAGGTTGTTTATTTGAGATTTTTCTTTCTACTTGAGATAGGCTGATATTACTCTTAGAGTTACTTTTGCTGCCTCCCAAATATTTTGGATAGTTGTGTTTTCATTTTCACTTTTTTCTATGCACTTTTAAAAATTTTTCTTCTATTATTTTCTGGTTGACCACTCATTGTTTAGTAGCATGTTATTTAACCTCCATTTATTTGTAGTCTTTCCACTTTTCCAGTTTCTTTCTTGTGGTTGATTTCTGTTTCATAGCTTTGTGGTCAGAAGAGATGCATGACATGACAATTTTTTTTTTTTTTTTAACTTGTGGGAGACCTGTTTGTTTTGTGATCTAGTATGTAACTTATTCTGGAAATAAGATGGAATGTTCTTAATATATGTTAATTCTGTTTGGTCTAGTGTGCATTCAAAGCCACTGTTTCCTTTTTGTTTTTCTTATCTGTCCATTGATGTAAATGAGGTATTCAAGTCCCCTACTATTACTGTAATATAATGATTAGTTTCTTTATATTTGTTACTAACTGTTTTGTGTATTTGGTTGCTCTCAGGTTGAGTGCATAAATAGTTAAAATTGATTTATCTTCTCTTTGGATTGTTTCCTTATGATTATAAAGTGTCTTTCTTTGTTGCTTGTGACAGTCTTTGTTTTGAAATCAATTTTGTCTGATACAAGTATTGCTACACAGCTATCTTGTGACATCCATTCAAGTGATAAATGTTTCTCCACCCCCTAACTTTCAATCTGCAGGTGTCTTTTAATCTGAAATGAGTCCCTTATAGGCAGTATATAGATGGGTCTTTTTTTTTTCTTTTTAATCCACTTGTTATTCTGTATTTTGATTGAAGCATTTGGTCTATTTGTATTCAAAGTAATTATTTTTTTAAAGCTTTAAAAAATTAATTTGACAGAGAACATAAGCAAAGGGAGCTACAGTTGGAGAGGAAGCAGCAGGCTCCCCATGAGCACAGAGCCCAACATGGGACTCAATCCCTGGACCCTGGGATCATGACCTGAGCTGACGGCAGATGCTTAACTAACTGAGCCACCCAGATACCTCCAAAGTAATTTTGATAGGCATGTATTTATTGCCATTTTCTTGGTTGTTTTGTGATCATTTGTATAGTTTGATCCTTCTCCTGCTCTTTATCATGATTTGCTGACTTTCTTTAGTGATATACTTGATTTCTTTATTCTTTGCCTATCTATTACTGGTTTTGAATTGTGGTTATCATTCAGTTCGTATATAACATCTCTGTATATAGCTATGTTAAATTGATTGTCACTTAAGCTTGAATCCATTCTTTACTCCTCTTCCTCAAGCCCTAAGTTTTAAGTATATGGTATCATATTTTATATCTTATTTTTTTATGAATTTCTTGACTGATTTTTATAGATATAATTATTTTTTCTCCTTTTGTGCTTCTTACTTTTCTTATTCCTACTTATGTTCTATTCTGAATGATAACCTTGCTGGATAGAGCATTCCTGGCAGCACTCTAAATGTATCATATCCTCATCTGGCCCACAAAGTTTCTGCTGAAGTATCAGCTGATATCCTTGTGAGATTATGCTCATATATAAGTCTTCTTTACTCTTGCTGCTTTTAATTTTTTTCTATCTCCACTTTTTGCCATTTTAATTACTATGTGTCTTGGTATGTCCCTCCTTGGGTGGTTTTTTTTGGAGGCTCTCTATGCATCCTAGATCTGGAAATCTGTTTCCTTCCCCAGGTTAGGGAAGATTTCAGCTATAATTTCCTCAAATAAATTATCCGCCCCCCTTTCTTTTTATAGTAAGAATATTATTCTTTGACTTGATGAAGTCACTGAGTTCTATAACTCTAATCTCATATATATATATGTATATACATATATATATATGTGTTATTTAATGTGCTCAGCCCAAGTACTTTCCATTATTGTGTCCTATTAGTCACTGGTTCATTTTTCCACTTCCACCACTCTGCTATTTATTCCACCTTGTGTATTTTTTTAAGATTTTTTTTTAAATTTTTTTAAATTTTTTATAATTTTTTATTTTTTATAAACATATATTTTTATCCCCAGGGTTACAGGTCTGTGAATCACCAGGTTTACACACTTCACAGCACTCACCAAAGCACACACCCTCCCCAATGTCCATAATCCCACCCCCTTCTCCCAAACCCCCTCCCCGCAGCAACCCTCAGTTTGTTTTGTGAGATTAAGAGTCACTTATGGTTTGTCTCCCTCCCAATCCCATCTTGTTTCATTTATTCTTCTCATACCCACTTAAGCCTCCATGTTGCATCACCATCTTGTTTCATTTATTCTTCTCATACCCACTTAAGCCTCCATGTTGCATCACCACTTCCTCATATCAGGGAGATCATATGATAGTTGTCTTTCTCTGCTTGACTTATTTCGCTAAGCATGATACGCTCTAGTTCCATCCATGTTGTCGCAAATGGCAAGATTTCATTTCTTTTGATGGCTGTATAGTATTCCATTGTGTATATATACCACATCTTCTTGATCCATTCATCTGTTGATGGACATCTAGGTTCTTTCCATAGTTTGGCTATTGTGGACATTGCTGCTATAAACATTCGGGTGCACGTGCCCCTTTGGATCACTACATTTGTATCTTTAGGGTAAATACCCAATAGTGCAATTGCTGGGTCATAGGGCAGTTCTATTTTCAACATTTTGAGGAACCTCCATGCTGTTTTCCAGAGTGGCTGCACCAGCTTGCATTCCCACTTATTTGACACAGAGAGAGAGAGATCACAAGTAGGCAGGCGGGGGTGGGGGGGAGTGGGTTCCCTGCTGAGCAGAGAGCCCAATGTGGGGCTCAATCCCAAGATCCTGAGATCATTACCTGAGCTGAAGGCAGAGGCTCAACCCACTGAGCCACCCAGGTGCCCCTCTACCTAGTGTATTTTAAATTTCATTTATTTTGTTCTTCATCTCTGATTCATTCTTTTATATCTTTGTAAAGAGACTCACTGAAGTCTTCCACTCTTTTCTCAAGCCCAGCGAGTATCTTTATAATCATTACTTTATTTTTTTTTAAGATTTTATTTATTTATTTGACAGACAGAGATCACAAGTAGGCAGAGAGGCAGGCAGGGAGAGAGAAAGGGAAGAAGACTTTCCGCTGAGCAGAGAGCCCGATGTGGGGTTCGATCCCAGGACTCTGGGATCATGATCTGAGCTGGAGGCAGAGGCTTTAACCCACTGAGCCACCCAGGTACCCCTACCATCATTACTTTAAATTCTTTATCAGGCATATTACCTATCTCTGTTTTGCTTAGTTTTCTTGTGGTTTTGTCCTATTTTTTTATTTAGGACATATTCTTCTGTCTCAGTTTTCTATGTATCTGTTTCTGTGTGTCAGAAAAGTCAGCTACATCTCCTGCTCTTAAAATTGAGTGTCCTGCCCACTACCTTCAATAAGATGGCTGGTCCTCTTCCACATAAAACACACAGCTGATATAGAGACTGGGGCCAGCAGGGGCCACCCCACAAACTGTGTACAGGCACAGGCACAGTGTGCCAGTAATTTTCTAGTTAAATGCGTGGATGCCCAAGGTCTGGTCCAGATTCATTTCTCTCTGTAGGAGATCCCATCCATTCCCTTGACTGTACATACCATCTTAATGTCAACAATCTTTAGACATTTATTTCAAGCATGTTGTTTCCTGATGGAATTTATCACAATTGCATCATTCCAGTTGTCAACTATCCTTAACAATTTCAATAATATTTTGGAACAAATGATTGAAGACCATACAGAAAATTTGGAATTGTTCTTGATACTTCTTATTTTCCACTCCTTACCACTCAATCCATCACTATTTCATATTGATGATACCATCATTCTGCTCGCTTCTTTCCAACTACAACCCTCTAGTTCAAGGCACTATTAACTTCTGCCAGGATTATTGCTTCCATCTCTTGTAACTTCACACACATACCAGCAAAGACTTACAGAAATCCTGTATTAAAATGCCAGTCTAATCAAGCCATTGACCTCCTTATTTTCCATAAATATCTTCCTATTGAACTTCAACAAGATATGTTTGAAAATGTACATGACCCTGAATTATCTATCCATATCTGCCTCTCTTATTTCTTCCTAACAAATTTTCCCTCAATTTTCGAGTATCTGGCAACACTGGTCACCTCTGTTTCTTAAACATGAAAAACTCTCTCCTTCTTCATGTCATTACATCCATTATCTTTTACCTTCTACTCGAAATAGTCTTTCCTTCATCTTTGCCTGATGAGTACAACTTAGTCCCCAAAATATTCTTAAACATTCATAAACCCCACATTTTATTTTATTTTTATTTTTTTTATTTATTTGACATAAACCCCACATTTTAAAACAAATTATTATAATTCATCTAGATAGTTTGCTCAGTAGAGCATGATACTCATAAAACAATTTATAATATTTTCATGATCTTAAACAAAGACACACCCTATAATTTTTCTTCATAGCAATTGTCCTAATTGGTATATACACAAATATTTTGTGCATTTATTTAATACCTGTCACTCATTTAGACTGTAAGTTTCATGGGAGCAAGAAGTGGGTAATTGTTCATAGCTGTTTTCCCAGTACCTAGTCTTGTTTCTGATACAAAGGGAAATGGGGAAGAGAGATAAAGATCAAATAGGGAAATATGATCTCAACTAAATCCTCCAGAATGAATGATATTTGAACTTTTGCAAATCAGGAAGGCATCTCTGATATTCGGAATGAAGATCTATTTTTGGGATGTGTCAGTATTATGATTTCTTGCTAATGGGGAACAGGATGTTCAAGGAATGATGGAGGAACAGAATACTTCACATGTAAATTATCGATGTTGTGTTGTTACCTACTAACTTGAGGAGTTTAGAATTATAAACCAAATGGAGGTCAATTGAAAGCTTATGAAGAGATAAATGACTCAACAATGTAGTTTTTAGGAAAGTTAAAAATTAATCAGTCCAAGGTTGTCTCAAATAAGGCAACCAACAATGTATTTACTTAGGGATCAAATAAGGCAATGTGTCACAAACAGTGGTTATATTTAAAATTATTCATTATCAGAAATTCAAAGTTCTCCCATAATAGGCAAGAATAAAATTTTTTAAAGTCCGAAAAATCTGTAAAACCTGAAATAAGACTTATAAATAACTTGATTGGTATTTATCCACAATGTTAAAGTAAGATGAGAAATATATGGACAAACAGTTAAATATATATATATATATATATATATATATATATATATATCCATAAATGTATGGATATATATCCATATGTATATCCATAAATATATGAATAAGCAGTTAAACATGTTGAATTTATAACATAAATATATCAGGACCAAAGGTCATATTTTGTTTGCAGAATTCATTTAAAAACCTAACTATTGCTGGCTTTCTCCAGTAATATGAACAAATGATGAACCATTTTGAGCTCTTTTTTTTTTAAGATTATTTATTTTAGAGAAAGTGTACAAGTGGAGGGAGGGCAGAAGAAGAAAAACATGCTCCCTACAGAGTGGTGCGCCTGAAGCAGGTGTTGATCCCAGGACACTGAGATCATGACTTAGCTGAAATCAGGTATGGGTCACTTAACCAACTGAACCACCCAGGCATCCCTGAAACTTTTTTCTGAAGATTTTATTTATTTATTTGATAGAAAGAAAATGCACAGCTGGGGGAATGGGAGAGGAGAAGGAGGGAGCCCGATTTGGGGCTCGATTCCAGAACTCTAGGATCACAACCAGCCTTAACTGACTAAGCCACCCAGGCACACTGTGTCTGAAACATCTTGAAGCAAATACTGTGTCTATAACTTTCTATAGGATATTTTTATCTAGAAAAGTTTGTTGACAGAAAAGGAATGTACTATAAAGCTTTTGGGTATTTTTGGCTGGGTCATGCTGCTTAGGGCCTTGTCGATATGAAATAAATTCCTTTGAAAATATTTACACTAACTTAGTATGGGTGATTTTCTTTTTTTTAATTTTTTTAAAATTTTTTGTTATTTTAAAAATTTTATTTTATATTAACATATAATGTATTATTAGCTCCAGGGGTACAGGTCTGTGAATCACCAGGTTTACACACTTCACAGCACTCACCATAGCACAAACCCTCCCCAATGTCCATAACCCAATCACCCTCTCTCTATCCCCCTCCCCCTAGAAACCCTCAGTTTGTTTTGTGAGATTAAGAGTCTCTTATATTTGTCTCCCTCCCAGTACTATGCAGCCATCAAAATAAATGAAATCTTGCCATTTGCAATGATGTGGATAGAACTAGAGGGTATTATGCTGAGCAAGATAAGTCAATCAGAAAAAGACAACTATCATATGATCTCCATGATAGAAAGAATTTGGGAGGCAACGTGGGGAGGGGTAAGGGGATAGGGAAGGGAAAAAATGAAACAAGAGGGTGATTTTTCTTATAACCATGTAAGTGAGTCTGAGATATCACGTCTGGGATATAGAATTCAAAGAACTTTACATTTCTTCTCTTGATTTTTTTTTTCCTCAAAACTGAGAATCAACTGAGTAGGCATGAACATGAGTGCATGAGTGGTAGAGAATTATGTCTTTAGCCCCTCAACTGGAACTCTGTAGAGGAAATATGACAGCTGTGATTCTGGGAGAGGAGTCAAGATGGCAGAGAAGTAGCAGGCTGAGATGACATCAGGTAGCAGGAGATCAGCTAGATAGCTTATCAAAGCATTCTGAATACCTACAAATCCAACAGGAGATCAAAGAGAAGAGCAGCAATTGTAGAAACAGAAAACTGACCACTTTCTGAAAGGTAGGACCAGTGGCGAAGTGAATTCAAAGTGACAGGAAGATAGATCATGGGGGTAAGGGATGGCTCCCAGCAAGTAGCAGAACAATGGAGCACAAAATCAAGACTTTTAAAAGTGTGCTCCACTGAGGGACATCGCTCCAGAGGCTAAAGTGGGGTGAAACCCACATGGGGACAGCATGGCCTCAGGTCCCGTGGGGTCACAGAAGGATCAGGCTGTCTGAGTGTCACAGAGGTCACAGGTATTAGAGTGGGGAAGCTGGCTACCGAGATGGAGCCAAAGAGTAAGCTCTCAACTCGGGGTACCTTAGATTGTGATCTGTGGCACAGATCACTGCTCTGTGAGCATGGACCCCACAAGATCTGGGAGAACCCACCCTGGAAGAGTACAGGGATCTGCAGGGTTTGATGAATCCAGGTGGGGCTGTGTGCCAGAGACAGAGATGCTTGTTCACAAGCTGGGTGAGCTCAGAGCGCAGCCAGAGACCAGGGAGACAGGAGTGATTGAGCACTTTTCTCCAAGGGCACACTGAGGAGTGGGGCCCTGAGCTCTCACTGGACCAGGGATTGGGAGGCCGCCATTTTCATTACCATCCTCTGGAACTCTACAGAAAGTGTTCAGGGAAGAATAGCTCCCAAAAGTGAACCTGAGCGGATTACTTAGCCTGGCCCCTGGTAAGGGTGGTACAATTCCACCTTGGGCAAAGACACTTGAGAATCATTACAACAGGCCCCTCCCCCAAGAAGATCAGCAAGAAATCCAGCCATGACCAAGTTTACTTACCAAGGAGAACAGTGGAATTCCAGAGGAGGAGAAAGCAAAGCATGGAATTCAAGGCTTTATCCCCATGATTCTTTAGTCTTGTAAAGTTAATTAATTTTTTTAATTTTATTTTTTTCTTCTGCTAATTATTTAAAACTTTTTTCCTTTCCTCTTTTAAGGATTTTTAACTAGTTTATCTTAACAATAACTTTCAAAAAAAAATCTTTTTTGAACCTTCAGTATTAGAGTCACATTTTATCCTTCATTGTATTTTATTTTTAAATAACATTGCCTGTTGTTTTTTGGTATATACATAGGGTTTTTTTCTTCTAAAAAAATGTGAGATACAACTTCTTCAATAGATCAAAATATACCTTAAATCTAGAACAGGGCTTTGTTCTAGTCTCCAGCCTGAGCGAATTCTCTCCACTTGCTTTTTCTTTATTCTCCCAACCAACTTATCTTATCAACTCCTTTTTTAGAAATTAAAATTATTTTTTCATCTTTATAGTCATATTCCATCCCTTCATCATGTTTACCCTTATATATGTTTTTCACTCTTTAAAATTTGGGGAGGTAGTTTCTTCTATGATACCAAAATACTCCCCAAATTAAGTAGGTGACCCTGATTCTATTCACCAATCTAATATATATAATTTCTTTTTTATGTTTTTCTTTTTAAAAATTTTTTTTTCTGAACTTCTTTTTGTCCCCTTACCCCCCCCCCATTGTTTTGGGGTCTCTTCTGATTTGGTTAAAGCACAAATTCCTGGAGTCTTTGCCACCCTTTTAGTATTTTATTTGTTCCATCATATATTCTTATCTGGATAAAATGACAAGGTAGAAAAACTCACCACAGAAAAAAGAACAAGAGGCAGTACCAAAGGCTAGGGACCTCATCAATATGGACATTGGTAATATGTCGGATCTAGAGTTCAGAATGATGATTCTCAAGGTGCTAGCCAGGCTCCCAAAACTTCATCAAAATCAAAAGCTTCTGCACAGCCAAGGAAACAGTCAAGAAAACAAAGAGGCAACCCACGGAATGGGAGAAGATATTTGCAAATGACAGTATAGACAAAAGGTTGATATCCAGGATCTATAATGAACTCCTCAAACTCAACAAACACAAAACAATCATATCAAAAAATGGGCAGAAGATATGTATGTCTTCTCGAATAAAGACATACAAATGGCTATCAAACACATGAAAAAATGTTCATCATCACTAGCCATCAGGGAGACTCAAATTAAAATTACATTGAGATATCACCTTACACCAGTTAGAATGGCCAATATTAGCAAGACAGGAAACAACATGTGTTGGAGAGGATGTGGAGAAAGGGGAACCCTCTTACACTGTTGGTGGGAATGCAAGTTGGTGCAGCCTCTTTGGAGAACAGTGTGGAGATTCCTCAAGAAATTAAAAATAGAACTTCCCTATGACCCTGCCATTGCTCTACTGGGTATTTACGCCAAAGATACAGATGTCGTGAAAAGAAGGGCCATCTGTACCCCAATGTTTATAGCAGCAATGGCCACGGTCGCCAAACTGTGGAAAGAACCAAGATGCCCTTCAATGAATGAATGGATAAGGAGGATGTGGTCCATATACACTATGGAGTATTATGCCTCCATCAGAAAGGATGAATACCCAACTTTTGTAGCAACATGGACGGGACTGGAAGACATTATGCTGAGTGAAATAAGTCAAGCAGAGAGTGTCAATTATCATATGGTTTCACTTATTTGTGGACCATAACAAATAGCATGGAGGACATGGGGAGTTAGAGAGGAGAAGGGAGTTGGGGGAAATTGGAAGGGGAGGTGAACCATGAGAGACTATGGACTCTGAAAAACAATCTGAGGGTTTTGAAGGGGCGGGGGGTGGGAGATTGGGGTAGCAGGTGGTGGGTATTATAGAGGGCACAGATTGCATGGAGCACTGGGTGTGGTGAAAAAATAATGAATACTCTTATGCTGAAAATAAAAAATAAAAAATAAAAGGTGCTAGCCAGGCTCAAAGAAGGCATGGAATATATGAGAGAAACCCTGTCTGAAGAGATAAAAGACCTTTATGGAGAAATAAAAGAACTAAAATCTAACCAAGCTGAAATCAAAAAAGCTATTAATGAGGTGCAATAAAAAAATGAAGGCTCTTACTGCTAGGATAAACGAGACAGAAGACATAATTAGTGATATAGAAGACTAAACGACAGAGAATAAAGAAGCTGAGCAAAAGAGAGATAAATAACTACTGGACCACAAGGGGAGAATTCGAGAGATAAATGATACCATTAGACAAAACACCATTAGAATAATTGGGATTCCAGAAGAAGAAGAAAGAGAGAGGGGAGCAGAAGGTATATTGGAGAGAATTATTGTAGAGAATTTCCCTAATATGGCAAAGGGAACAAGCATCAAAATCCAGGAGGAACAGAGAACCACCCTCAATATCAGTAAGAATAGGTCCACAACCCATCATCTAATTGTAAAATCTACAAGTCTTAGCGACAAAGAAAAAATCCTGAAAGCAGCCTGGGACAAAAAGTCGGTAACATACAATGGCAAAAATATTAGATTGGCAGGAGACTTATCCACAGAGACCTGGCAGGCCAGAAAGAACTGGCATGATATTTTCCGAGTACTAAATGAGAAAAACGTGCAGCCAAGAATCTATATCCAGCTAGGCTATCATTGAAAATAGAAGGGGAGATAAAAAGCTTCTAGAAAAAATGAAAACTAAAAGAATTTGTAAACATCAAAGCAGCTCTACAGAAAATATTGAAAGGGGTCCTCTAAGCAAAGAGAGAGCCTAAAAGTAGTAGATCAGAAAGGAACAGAGACAATATACAGTAATAGTCCCCTTACAGGCAATACAATGGCAGTAAATTCATATCTCTCAATAGTTACTCTGAATGTAAATGGGCTAAATGCCCCACTCAAAAGACACAGGGTGGATTAAAAAAAACAAAACCTATCAATATGCTCTCTACACGAAACTCATTTGAGACCCAAAGACCCCTCCAGATTTAAAGTGAGGGGGTGGAAAACAATTTACCATGCTAATGGACATCAGAAGAAACCTGGGGTAGCAATCCTTTTATCAGATCAATTAGATTTTAAGCCAAAGACTATAATAAGAGATGAGGAAGGACACTATATCATACTCAAAGGGTCTGTCCAACAAGAAGATCTAACAATTTTAAATATCTATGCCCCTAACATGGGAGCAGCCAACTATATAAACCAATTAATAACAAAATCAAAGAGACACATCAACAATAATACAATAATAGTAGGGGAATTTAACACTCCCCTCACTGAAATGGACAGATCATCCAAGCAAAAGATCAACAAGGAAATAAATGCCTTAAGTGACACACTGGGCCAAATGGAGGTCACAGATATATTCAGAACATTCCATCCCAAAGCAACAGAACACACATTCTTCTCTAGTGCACATGGAACATTCTCCAGAATAGATCACATCCTAGGTCATAAATCAGGTCTCGCCCAGTATCAAAAGATAGGGATCATTCCCTGCATATTTTCAGAACACAATGCTCTGAAGCTAGAATTCAGTCACAAGTGGAAATTTGGAAAGAACCCAAATGCATGGAGGCTAAAGAGCATCCTACTAAAGAATGAATGGGTCAACCAGGAAATTAAAGAAGAAATGGAAGCTGTGATTCTGCTATTTGGCATTTATTTGAATGGAGAGTAGATAAGGAGGTCATCAGATTTCCCAGTATCTACTGTTCTACAGTGATTGCATTTCACTATACATTATTTTAAAATAATGTGGCACTGCTAACAAAGCATGCTGTGAACATTTCATGAGTAAATCAAGTTCTACAGCATCCCAGTATCCAGAATGTTTCAAAACATCCTATTGTAGATTCTTTCTTTGTCCTCCTCTCTTCTGGCCTGGGTCATATCCTTTTTAAATTCATGCCTAAAAGCTGCAGATCTTCATAAAGTTGCAGTATTCATTCTCTATCTCTTTTTTCACGGGAGATAAGTGGTTGATCATAATAACACATTTTTAAAAGTATAATTCTTGTATAGAAATGCACATAATTTTTATACTACTTAATGCAACCCAGAAGTCAAGAAATTGACCCTATACTTAAACAAGAAAATTAAGAGCAAATCATTGGAATTATTTCAGGTAGTCAATGTGGACTCTTTTCTTTTCAAAAGCCAAAGGATTCAATCCAAAAATCTTACAGTGTCCTCACATAAAGTAGACTGACCGGTGTCCCAAACAACTGCAGCACAAAAAGAATACTACAGAATATACTGATAGCCATGATGTAATTAAACAGTAAGTTCTGCTTATCTTATCCAAAAATCTACTGTCAAGAAACATATTAAAAGATATTTTTCATGGAGTCCATATTTTAGGTCAAGAGTATACCCAATTTTTAACTCTAATCACATCAGTGTATTGAACTATCCCCTAAGAGTGGAAGGAAACTTCTCCTCCATGGAGAAAGCTCAAATATAATTCATGCAGAACCACAGGGAAGGAAATACAGTTTATACAGCTGGACAAAAAGTGTTCACATAATAGAAACAGTGCCATTCAAAGGGAATGAAACCATTTCTAGGGAATATATTGTTAGGATCAAACATTTTTTTTTTTACAGTGTTTTGAAGGAAACAAAAATTTCTTTTGTATTAGGAGTGATTTAAAGTTATATAAAATAGGCACTTTGAATATTTGATGAAAAAATAGGCTAAGAATAAAAGGAAGCAGTATATAATATCAGATGTGGGGTAAGGAGGATGGAGCATATTAACCAAAAAGGTCTGCCAAATTCAAATGATGTGAGAAGAAAAGAAATGCTACTGTAAAAACTTATTCTCTTAGCCATAATTGCCTCAAAATATTTATAAATTCCTCAATAAAATTAGAAATGTATTAGTGATTACAACCATATTTTAGTCATGGTTTCTATATATAGCTTATGGTTAAGTTAACTATATACTATGATATATGTATGGAATTAGTCTCAAGTATTCATTTTTCTGAATTTATGAAGCCTAAATTCCTTTGTTCTCAGATTTTTTTGTGCATAAAAATTACCTTATGACAAGTTAAAATATTTATGGGACACATATGCCATAAACGCAGTAGTTCTAAGGTTGTCTCAGAATTCTTGAATTATAAAATGTATTTGCATTTTATATGATTCTAAGACAAGTGATCTTTGTAGCATACTTTAAGTGAAAGGTTTCCCTAAGGTAAATAATTCCATTAGGCTTTATATATATATAATGACCCCTAGCTATTATAGTTAAATCTTGTACTCCTAAATCCGAGAAGTAGTATTGTTAATGAAATGCTACCATAATGATATTACACGCTACATGTCATAAATGAACACATATCCTTGAGTTTTATAGCATTAAAATTACTGCAGTGGTAAATTCCAAATGCAGGTCGCTAGAATGACAGATGTATAGCTGTAGGGGACTCTCCTTCAAGTATGATTTCATTCAGGGAAAACAAATGGTTGTGTATAAATCCTGTATTATAAGAACTCTTCAGTAATTATTCATATAGGCTTAGATACAGGATCTCAACTAACAATTCAGTCAAGATTGGAATGCCCAGAATGGTAGACTAGAGACATAGTAATCTTTTTTCCTTTCCCATATAGAGAGTGGTTTCTGCACAAATATCTTTTTGCCTACATGTTATAACATTTTATGGAAAGAAAAGACCAACCATTACTGCCATGTAATACTAAAGTGAAACTAATATATCTACTTAAAAAATAACAAAGTAGAGAGGAATCACGAGTATTTTGAGACTTACTCCCAAGTAGATGTCATTCATTGCAAAATTTACTTTACTCCGTTAGGTGCAAGTACATTAGAACTTTTACTTCTCTCTATATGAGGATCATACCAAGAAAGAAATAATGTATAAACATGTTGAGTCAGGTAAAATAAATTTTTGATTGATCAATCAGTAGTTCTCAACTGGGATTATTTTGCCTCTCGAGGGACATACATACTATATGTTCACAATATGTGAGTGTTCAGGCAGCTATTAGTGTGTATAGAGTACAGGCAAGTCCCTCAAAACAAAGAATTATCTATTCCAAATTGTCAATAGTGCCAAGGTTGAGAAACTTCACTATAAATTAAAACTGCAACTCCCCCTAATGTTTTTTTGAATTTATTCAAGAACTCAAGAAATATGTCTCTGACTCTGTCAGTTTATGTAACTATAGATCTCATTTACAAATTCACATTAAATCATCTCTTTGGTATATTCCATTTGTAACAATGTCAACCACTTATCTCATAACCCCTCAGTTTGGTAGTTATCAGCCTCCAGCACAGACATGATCCAACAAAGGATGTTGTTTAGCTGCAGTAAGTAATTGCTCTTCATTTCGCTGTGTTAGGAAGCACTCTTCCTTATTGATTTTGGGCTGCACCTGAAGCATCACTATAATTTTTTGCCAACAACCTGAATCTGCTCCTATTGATTAACTAATGCCTTCTGGCAAAATTTTTGCTACACCAAAGATACGAAACAAGGAATAGTGCATATAAAGTAAAACAGCCAGAAACTGGTGCTTGCTTATCTAATACTTCCAGAGATCAAACCAACAGAAAAGAAACAAATAAGAAAGACTTGACATTCTTTGTTTCCTTTTGTTCCTTACTTAATTAACCTCGATATAATTAGAAGGGTAGGTGTATTTAAGTAGCAACTCTTTATTCATTTTTACATAGCTGTCCAGGAGGTCTGTTAGTAAAGTCTTTACCTGTGGAAAGTTTCTCTTTGTCTAACCAAAAATTTATGTGGTAAAGCACACTAGTTAAGAATCTGCTCTGACTTACATAGTTCTAAACTATATCCTACATTAGTCACTTAAAGGGTGTATGATATTGGTAATTTCTTTAACATCTTTGAAATTTGCTCCCTTGTCTATAAAATGAGAATGCATGGTTCTTATAAAAGATGGTGTGATTGACAAAAGATGTGAACAAACTAAAGCATCCATAATGACAAGGATATGAAACTCAATTGTCAAAGAGACAATGTTCAAAGTGAGAAACAATAATATAGTCTACCAGAGGTTCAGTCTTCCCTGTCTCTGAGGCCTCAGATGAGGCACTAGAATCTTAGCTTTGCCATTCTCACATGAATTTTCTTATAGTTCCTTACTTCATTATTTTGAAGATTTAGGCTATGTGCCCGGCTGTTCACCAAGTACAAATAACTGACACCAGGCATTTGAGACCACTTCTGGGATCTTACAATAAGACTATCTTGGGGCACCGGGGTGGCTCAGTGGGTTAAGCTGCTGCCTTCAGCTCTGGTCATGATCTCAGGGTCCTGGAATTGAGCCCTGCATGGGGCTCTTTGCTCAGCAGGGAGCCTGCTTCCCTCTCTCTCTCTGGCTGCCTCTCTGCCTACTTGTGATCTCTCTCTCTCAAAAAAATAAATAAAATCTTAAAAAAAAAAAGACTATCTAGATTATAGGTCAATTTTCTCAGCCACAACATCTCTTATCACACTCAGACAGTAGGCTTTGCATAGGCTCATCTCCAAAACATAAAGGGGTAAAACAAAATATCTTAAAGAAGATTAAAGAATAAACTGAGATATTCTATGTAATGTCCTTAGCACAATGCTTAGCACAAAGTAAACATTAGGATGATGGTTATTGCATGTATCAGCAGAATAAACATGATGTTTATCTAATAAGAATATCTAATATTTTATCACAATACAATTTTTTTAAAGATTTTATTTATTTATTTGACAGAGAGAAATCACAAGTAGATGGAGAGGCAGACAGAGAGAGAGAGAGAGAGAGAGAGAAGCAGGCTCCCTGCTGAGCAGAGAGCCCGATGCGGGACTCAATCCCAGGACCCTGAGATCATGACCTGAGCCGAAGGCAGCGGCTTAACCCACTGAGCCACCCAGGCACCCCCGCACAATACAATTTTCATAGATATGTGTTAAATCCCATGACTAATAAAGTACTACTATGTCAATAATATAAATAATTTGATACATACCAATATAAAGGAAATCATTGAATTTTTTTTCACCTTACTCTATAAGAACTTGCAGTAAATCACTGCTGTCCTCAAGCTGTTAACTGTCTCCCTGTAAGAAGTTTTTTCCATTATTCCCAATGTGCAAATATATTCCAGAAAATCTGGCCAAAGTTATTACTTCTATTCCTCTTTACTGTGCCAGTAAATCTTGGCACTCATTACACAACTCTGAAGCTAAAGCAGTGTAATTTCTCTATTAAAATGAAAAATTTTAAGAACTTTTATTTTTTTTCTTCCCCTTTATCATGGGTTAAGATTTAAGTTATATTGTGCTGTAATTTATATATATTGTGTTGTAATTTATAACAGAAAAGTAAAAACAGCTTTTTAAATTTAGCTTTGCATGACCATGATGGTCACTTGTCATAGTTAAGCCTATTCATGGTACATTTCTTCATCTGCTGCACTTGTGCTATTGGTGATTGGAGATTTTGGTTGATGTATCATTTAGCAAGACTATTTAGAGATTAGGAAAATTGAAATTATTTTACTTTACTTAATGGATTTGTTAGCCTTATTGTCCAGGATGGTTTACTAATCCCCTCTTTTTAGAAACTACTCTGGTCTACTCTAACAGATTACTTGAGAAATGCTTTTCCTTGGAATTATGAAATCTTTTTCCAGTTAACATTTATTCATAATGTTGCAGTTGAATTTTGCCTGTTGCTTATGTTTTCATCCTATAGTTAATGTTTTATATCAGGAGCTATCTAAAGGACAAGATCATTCATTTTTTAAAGTATATGTATGCTAAACTACTCACAGAGAGGTATACATTCTCTATGTATTAAGAAAAGATCACAAAAGAACAATGTATTTAAGAAAGTATGTATTAAGATGGGTAACCAGGATGCAGTAAATATTTTTAAACATATCTTAATAACTCAGCTTTTAATCAGGAAGCACTTAATGATTTGTCTAATGTATATTACTCAAATCATATAGATAGATACAGATATAGATGGATGGGTAGATAGATATACCTACATATATACTGTCACCACCAGTGGTTCTATTTTTATAAATAATCCATTAGCATATCAAAAATAGGAAAAAATACACACATATCTTCATGTTTCAATGAACCTACATGATTACTGCCAGCTACAGAAGTATCGATTTTGTTAACACAATGGGGGGTAGGGTAGTGGTAGGAAACAAGTTCTGCAGAGAATATGAAGAAATAAGAAATACACCCCAAATTGTGGAAAATGAGATTCCAGAATAAATTAATTATATTTTAACTAGCAGGATGCAGCATTCTCATAAAACTAGAGCTATAATCTAACTCAGTTGACTGATGAAAAATTTAGTTTATGTGACAACATAAGAAGCAGGCTAGCCATCTATTTCCTGGTATCAGTGGTTTTCAAACTTCTGTGGGGTCTAAAAATCACCTAGGATACTAGTTAAAATGAAATACTTTCACCTTCTGAAGATTTGGATCATTAAGTTGGCTGTCTTAGGACCTAGATTCTGGATTTTTTTTTTAATGATTTTATTTATTTGACAGAGAGAGAGAAATCACAAGTAGGCAGAGAGGCAGGCAGAGAGAGCGAGAGAGGAAGCAGGCTCCCCGAGGAGCAGCGAGCCCGACATGGAGCTCGATCCCAGGACCCTGGAATCATGACCCGAGCTGAAGGCAGAGGCTTTAACCCACTGAGCAAACCTGGCGCCCCTAGATTCTGGATTTTTAACAGTTTCCAGAAATCTAACATACAATTTCACCTTAAACAAATATGTTTACCAAAAGGGTAAAATAAATGCACGTAATAAGATACTAATTATTGCTTAATTCATTTAAAATTTTATTTTTATGACACAGTGACTGGGAGAAATATTCTTTTTTTTTTTTTTAAGATTTATTTATTTATTTGCCAGAGAGAGAGAGAGAGAGTACACACAGGCAGGCATAGTGGCAGGCAGAAGCAGCGAGAGAAGCAGGCTCCCTGCAGAGCAAGAAGCCTGATGCGGGAGTTGACCCCAGGACGCTGGGATCATGACCTGAGCTGAAGGCAGTAGCTCAACCAACTGAGCCACCCAGGCGTCCCAGAAGAAATACATTCTTAAAGTAGAAAGCAGAAGAATTTCCTGGCTCAAGTTGTTTAGGGGTTCTTTCAGCATTTTAAATGAAATATTCAAATATTCAAATATTCTCAAGTGTCATTTAAAGAAGTGTTAAAATACATTCAAGATGCATTTTGTAGGACCCTTAGAAGGTTCTTAAACATGGTTAAATATTGTATCTTTTTTCAATGTTTAATTCAATTTTATAATCTCATTGATCTTATTATTCATTGGAATTAATTTTATTCCTCCTGATGATGAAATATAATATGCTAGAATGAACTCTGACTTATGAAGCATTTTTTTTTTCTTTGCCTAGTTGAAAATGTTATTCAACCCACAAGAAAATCTCTTGAAAAGTAATTTTAGTGTGATTTAGACTTCTTGGCAGTTTTCCAAGTATCTCTGAAAAACAATGATCCTTTCTCTCTTCCTTTTCATGGGTATTTTCAAATATATATATATATATCTTTCCTTCTCTGTATCTCCTCCCAAAGTTCTAATTTTAGCTAAGCAGAAACACACTGACTAGAACCTTGCCAGTGACCTACCCATAAGCTGACTGAACCTAGAGCTAACCCATACATCTAAATATACAAGTGGCTCATCTTGGTAGATAATCACATATTTTAAAAGGTATCAAGCCCTGGGGTAAATATTAGATTTCTATAGATGATATAAATCTCTGGAGGTGCACTAAAGAAGCTCTCTAGTAAAGTTAGCGGGAAGATTCCAGTCCAAGTAGCAAAATTGACTTTTCTTATCACATCTATTTATATTAAGATTGACATGAACTTAGGCAATTAAACAAGCTTAGTTTTGAAACCTTACTTCTGTTCTACAATTTGTTCTATTCCCAAACTTCTTTATGTAGTGTATGTTATAACCATTTTGAGAAACTTATTTCATTTCCTGAAAATTCATCTGGTCAAACTTTTTCTTTTTGAAATATCCAAATAAAAACTATTACAATGCTATTTCTAATGAAAAGTATTTGCCACTTCAGTCATTTTATTATTATCTATCACTGCAAGCACAATCTAAAAAAATACTCTCTGCATGGAACATTTTGCCATGAAAATGGCTTCAGTAAATAATGCACACTCTCACTTTCTTTGTGACCATCAGCATACAGGGTCTATAGTAGTCTACAATTCAAGGCTCTGGAATAGGGGTTCTTAACTATAATTCACTTAATAGCAAAAGGTGACTGCTCTACTCCTGCATTTCTGGCTTTATCACCTAGATGGCAACATCATCTTCTCAGTTGCAAAAGTTACTCTACTGAGAGTTGTTAATTAAGTTATCATTCCTTATCCACGACATTTATTCAATTATATAATTATTCTAACACTTTCAATCTCTTTGGTCTTTTCCTCTATTCAGACCATGATTATTGAAAACTAAAAATGGAGACTAGCTGTTGTTGTTTCTGGTTCATGCTTACCAACCTTCTCTACTCCCTTGGTTCTCTCCATTATCCACAATGCAGCCTAAGTGACTTTTAGAAAACTATTTTAATTATGTCATTCCCTTGGATACTCCAATGTCTCCCATTAATCTCGTTAAAGTTTAAACTTCTTAAATGGTTTTAATGCCCTTTGACATCCTCCTGACTCCTTTGTCGTTTATACTGTATTTGTATTCTACATTACAGTCATGCTGATATCTTTTATTTCCTAGGCCACATCATATTCTATTACCTCTGTTTCCTCTGCTAGAGATTTTCAGTTCATCCTCACTTGGCTGCCTTCTACTTACCCTTCAAGTTACAGCATAAACATTAGTTCTCCCAAGAAGCCTTTCCTAACCCCACAAATCCTGGTTAAGTGCTCCACCTAAGTGCTTTGATGGCAGTCCATAAATAAACATAACAGTCATCTCACTACGTTATAGTTTCCTGCCTACTCTTTATATCCAGATGTATGGATATAAGAAACCACGAGAAGAGCAACTGTGCTTATCCTGGGCATCTATATTCTTACTGCCTAGCTCATGTCTGATATAGAGAAGACACTCTGTCAACATTTAGTGAGTGAAATATATTAGTGTAAATGTCCAGAATATTATGGTAAAAGTATTGTATAGATATAAAAATTGTATCAGTGAGGAAATTTGTTTGTCCCTAGGCATTTTGAGAATAAAGTTATCCTTAAAATTTGAATATGAAAGGAGCAATCATAATACAAGGTAACTCTTTTTAGTCACTAAACTTATAAAATACATCAAGAATAAGGTCAGTGGGGCAGGGCTTTATATATATCACTCCATTGGTAGGTGCTTGGGTTATAGTAACTGTTGTAAGCATAGAGATCACAGATGCTCAGTATTTGGGCACTTATTTAAAAAGTAGTTTTTTAAAAAAAATAAAAATAAAAATAAAAAGCAGTTTGGGGGCTCTCTGCTCAGCAGGGAGCCTGCTTCCCCCTCCCCCTCTGTCTGCCTCTCTGCCTACTTGTGATCTCTCTATGTCAAATAAATAAAACCTTAAAAAAAATAAATAAAAAGCAGTTTTACTTGCTTTATGGTGTTAGAATTATTTAGAATGACAAAGGCAATCTAATGCCAGATTTTTTTTTTGGAAAAATATTTAAAATTTAAATTAAGTAATTTTGTTAAGTTACAATATTCTACAACATTTTGAGAAATGAAAGGATACAAAAATAACCACAGCAAATTCCCTGCATTCAAACAGCCTACAGTTTAGAAGTGAGGCAAGTAATTATGTATGAAAATAAAGAGAATTAACAGTAACTATGATCATCAAAGTTGTCATGAAGACACAAGGGTGGGCAATATTGCTTTCAACAGGTTCAAGAAATAAGATCTGAAAAATGTCAAGGTTGTATTGCATGAGGACTTGGTGGTAGCTAGAATTGGGGTGACTGGGGAATGGAATCAGTATTTCCATGGGGCAAGAGCGTTGTTAGCAAAGACTTGAAACAAAACAAGGGAGTACAAGGCCTATTTGGGGTATACAAAATATCCACACATACAGTTTTTACTGAACTGGAAAGACAGGGCTATGGTAAAGGCAGGCTGTTGATAAGATTTGAAAGGAAGACATGAATGCTATATTCATAAGGACTTGGTCAGTAGGTAATAGGGATCCAATTAAGATTTTTAACCAGCATTGCCATTCTTTAGGAATGAACAGAAGAAGATAGGATAAACTGTCTAGTTTGACTCTATCTTGACATTTTCATTAAGCTCTATGAATTTTGTAGAAAGTGTCAATCCCATATAATTTGATGCTACCCTTCCTGAAATAAAGAGGGAAATTAAAGTGATTTAAATAGTACAATGAAAATATGCCACTATTGAAATGCTAATGTAGATGCAGTTCTTGCTGAAGTGAATCTTTGATTGTAGGATATGTAGATTTCAAGAACAAGAGATTTCACTTCTTAGTTGAGAAATACATTCAAGAGCATAACTGTTATATCTTTAATGAGTCATTTCTGTTATTTATTTTTCCCATTCTCCTCATGACATCTTCCCATAGAAAAATCAGCAATTGTTCCTTAACTGTATGTATGAAATGAGAAGAGAGAAGAAAATATCTGTAATTCTTCAATGCTTTCATTTTTTTGATGACTAATCAGTTCATGGTCTCCATGAAACTATGTAAAATAACTTTGTCATGCTAAGAGCATCCTTGGAATCTGAGTAAGCTTATGGTAAAATAATATTCAATCCATTTTGTTAGATCGGGTAGTTTCCACTTCTCTACTTCTGCAAAGCAGCTGAAGAGAAAATAAAGGACATAAAGGACACGGCATATAAACTGATTACACTGCAAAGTATAATTGAAAACATGTGCACTGAAATGTTTGAGTAAATGACAGGCATATAATTGTCACTTCTTCCTTCTTGAAAGTAGGCATATGGATAACAGGAAATAAGTTTGAAATAATCTTTATGTGGAAGCAAAATTACTTCCTCTTTGGTATTCAGTTCTTAGCAGAATACTTAACATGTTCTGTATTTGAATATAAGGAATATTTTGGAAGTCCAGTAATGATTTGTGGATTGGATTAAATTCAGCATATTTATAATCCTTGAACTACTCATATTGAATAATAAAATATATTATTTAATTGAAAATATGCTCTAGCTCAGCACTTTTATTTCCTAATAACATAGTATCACTTTCAAGTCTATAAATTAGATTTTAAATGCACACTGTATAGCTAGCCACTAAATGTCACAGACATCATGAAGCTCTCCTCCATTGTTATTTTATAACTCATAGTGCTCTTCTGAAAATATATAGAATTTTTTTAATATTTTACTTTAATGTTCAGAACCTACACTTTTCTTCCAAAACATTCTTGGGGGGTTATACATTCTTATATATTGTACATCTGATTTTATATATATATATATATATGCACTTTAATTTGTGATTATATAATGTGTTTTCAAATATATGAACTATATGAGTAATCAGGGACATATTAAAAACTATTAAATATAATTCTTCATTAGTTTATATGGGATCTTTTGGTTTATTGAAACCTGCCATACCAAGAAATATTGATCAATTTTGGGACTCCTACTAGGGTATAAGAAACTATGTAATTTATGTATACTTATTAGCTCAAGTCAAATGTGTTATTTACTGATAGACAATTAAGCATAGCATAAACAGCATACATTTGGCATTAGGCAGTCTTGGATTAAAAAATTAGCTGTAGATCATTTTCTACTATATAACTTTGGACAAGTTAAAGTACCCAGGGTTCTATTTTCCTGTCATTAGAGCTAATCTTTATTTCTTAAAGTGTTATAGAACTTAAATAACCTATATGAGGGGCATAGAGCAGTGCCTATTATCAGAATGTTTACTACTAGGATTAATTTTATACATAGGTGAAACTATGACCTAATCTCTATTATCAAGAAATCTATACACTGCTCAGGTGTTTGAAATGTAATTGAATAACAGAGACGAGAGTCTCAGAAATGAAAAAGAAACACCTGCTTGCATCAATGCCGAGCAAACACTTATAATTGCAGGGAACAATATATTTTTTTGTGTATGTTCTGCCCCCATACTTAGTATGTCAGGAAAGCACTGAACCTTGGTCTCTCGAGACCTCTAAATCAAACCTTTCCACATGACTCTATCTGTATGAAAGGCAGTGCAATTAACTGAGAGTTCCAGTTACTATATTTGTGCTTCTGGGCAAATAGTTAATATCCTCTCCAAGTAGGATAAATTTGATGCAAGATTCATGCACCCTTAACATTAACTAGGTCTTTTTTAGCCAAGCTTAGGCAAAAAATCATAGAAATCAGGGCGTTCCGTAGAGCCTGTTCTGCCTCCAGGTGCTTAGAATTTAAATTTGGCACTGCTTTACAGGCCAACAGCTGCTCTCTTTGCAAGAGGTGGAGCATGGAAAGAAGATAAACATTTATGCTATATAGGGCAAAAAGAACAGCTTGAAGTAGAATATTCTGAAAACAATGATAATTAATACAGACTACAGGAAAAATGTTATATAAATTATACTGTAAGAATTTTTAAGGGCAGCATTATAATAATCCAATTTTAAGACGAAATAGAATTCCAAATTGTGAAAAATACTATATGTCAGAAAAAATGTCTCAGGAAAATAGTATTTTAACTTTTCAGTATCTTAAAAAATTCTAAAATCAGGAGTCGAACCCAAGATTTTGCATTTCAGTGCCAAAGATAAGAAAACAACTATTAACCCTATTTTCTAGATATTTTCAAACATCATCCGTGCAGTACAATGCTCACTAAAATTACCAGTTCCCTTATATACCTGAGATCTGGTTTATCAAATACTGAACAAACAGTAAAACTGCACTATATAATTAGACATAAATACGAGCCTAAAGCAATTTACTAAATATTCAGTTAAATTATTCCCAGAGTATACCCACCCCATAGAAGAAAACTCTGTAGGGATTGTATGTTCATCAGAATTCTCTTTTTTTTTTTTTTAAGATTTATTTATTTGACAGAGAGCAATCACAAGTAGACAGAGAGGCAGCCAGAGAGAGAGAGAGGGAAGCAAGCTCCCTGCCGAGCAGAGAGCTCGATGCGGGACCCAATCCCAGGACCCTGAGATCATGACCTAAGCCGAAGGCAGCGGCTTAATCCACTGAGCCACCCAGGCGCCCCCAGAATTCTCTTTTTGAGAATTTTAGAAGTGGATATGTCGAGATATAACAAATTGAAAAATAAATCTAAACAGCAGAAATAATAACTTCTATCCTATGGCAGAATTTATTTTTTTCAATTATTTACTTGAATAGTTGAAATATTTATTTCAACTATTATTTGCTCCTTCTGAGCAAGGAGTCTGATACAGAACTCAATCCTAGGACTGAGCCGCAGGCAGACACTCAACCAACTGAGCCACTCAGGTGTCCCATCTGGCCAGAATTTAAAGCTCATTTCTTATTCATTCATTTTTTTTTTAAGACAAAAAATATTGAGCTCCCACTAAATTTTAGACACCATTCTAGCATAAGTGATGCACTTATGATCAAGATCAAATTTTGCCCCTCATGAAGTTTACATGTAGATGCAGTCATATGATGATCTAAGGAGGGAAAAAGAAAGTAGTACTATAAGAGATCTCAGAGCCAAACATGAATACCAGTGTTTCTACAGAGAAAGGAGTGAAGGAATATTGTAGAGGACAAAGTCAGAAAAGTAGTCAGAAGCTACTCCTCTAGTCTCATGACAAGGATTGTTTTCCATTTGATTATGTTAAAGTACAAGATAATTTTAGGCGGCAGAGTCCTAGCATGAGACTGAACACTTTGAAATATGCTTTTGGCTCCTGCATAGAGTGGTTCTCTACTGGGTTAGAATGAGAAGAAAGAATTAGTAAGTTATTACTGTAGGCCAGGAGAGAGAGGACTTGGACTTCTGGAGATACCAGATTTCCAAATACAATTATTTAAGTGTAAATATATATATATGTACATATATGTATATAAAACTATATATAGTTTTCATGTTTTGAATAAGTAGCTTTCTGATATCAACAATTTATATAAGTCTTTGAATGTTTGTAAGTATGAGCATTATACCTATAATGGCTCATAGTTAGAATAGCCTAGATGGGGGCACCTGAGTGGCTCAGTGGGTTAAAGCCTCTGCCTTCAGCTCAGATCATGATCCCGGGGTCCTGGGATCGAGCCCCACATCGGGCTCTGCTCAGCGGGGAGCCTGCTTCCCTGCCCCCCGCCCCGCCTGCCTCTCTGCCTACTTGTGATCTCTGTCAAAAAAATAAATAAATAAAATCTTAAAAAAAAAAAAAAAGAATAGCCTAGATGTTATTTTTTTTAGTTCTAAAGATCAATATGTTCCTGCCTCCATAAGGTGCCATATGAAGTAATCTAGGCTGAATAAGTTAATAAAAGGACTCGAGAAACATACAAATGTGGGCTTAACAGGAAAAGTGGTCTAGATGTAACTGAATAATTTGTTTCATTTATTTTGTGGGCCTAAGCATTTGTTCATTCAGAAAATACACTCCAATGGCCAGTGACTGACAGGCACTGTGCTGGGCACTAAACATATGGCAGGAAACATAATTAATTTGCTATTTGACTTTGTAAAGTCTTTGATCTAGCCAACCAGATATAATGGACAAATGCTCCTGCTGCTGGAAGTAGTTTTGTGTTTGTGTTTCTTGTTTTTTGTTTTGTTTTCAGCAGTAAAAATAATAAATAATGATGATAAATAATAATAAATAATAATGATGATGATGATTAATAATAATGATATTAAGATATTAATGATATTAAGATATATTCCTAATATTCCTAATCATGGGCGCCTGGGTGGTTTAGTGGGTTAAAGCCTCTACCTTCGGCTCAGGTCATGATTCCAGGGTCCTGGGATCAGGTCCCGAGTTGGGCTCTCTGCTCAGCAGGGAGCCTGCTTCCTCCTCTCTCTCTGCCTGCTTCTCTGCCTACTTGTGACCTCTGTCAAATAAATAAATAAAATCTTAAGAAAAGAAAGATATATTTCTAATCAGTGGAATAATCTATTTATTCAATATTTTTAAAAATTTATTTTTAGTGTTCCAGAATTCATTGTTTATGCACCACACTCAGTGCTCCACCACACTCAGTGTGCCCTCCATAAAACCCACCACCAGATCACCCAACCTACCATCCCCCTCCCATCCAAAACCCTCAGTTTGTTTCTCAGAGTCCACAGTCTCTCATGGTTTATCTCCCCCTCCAGTTTCCCCCAACTCCCTTCTCCTTTCAAGCTCCCCATTTATTGTTTGTTATTCCTTATGCTCCACAAATAAGCAAAACCATATGATAATTGACTCTCTCTGCTTGACTTATTTCAGCATAATCCCTTCCAGTCCCATCCATGTTGCTACAAAAGTTGGGTATTCATCCTTTCTGATGGAGGCATAATACTCCATAGTATATATGGACCACATCTTCCTTATCCATTTGTCTGTTGAAGGGCATTTTGGTTCTTTCCACAGTTTGACAACTGTGGCCATTGCCACTATGAACACTGGAATACAGATGGCCCTTCTTTTCACTACATCTCTATCTTTGGGCTAAATACCCAGTAGTGCAATTGCAGGGTCATAGAGAAGCTCTGTTTTTAATTTCTTAAGAAATCTCCACACTGTTTTCCAAAGAGGCTGCTCCAACTTGCCTTGCCACCAATAGTGTAAGAGGGTTCCCCTTTCTCCACATCCTCTCCAACACACGTTGTTTACTGTCTTGTTAATTTTGGCCATTCCAACTGGTGTAAGGTGGTATCTCAATGTGGTTTTGATTTGAATCTCCCTGATGGCTAGTGATGATGAACATTTTTTCATGTGTCGGGTAGTCATTTGTATGTCTTCATTGGAGAAGTGTCTGTTCATGTCTTCTGCCCATTTTTTGGCATGATTATCTGTTTTGTGTGTGTTGAGTTTGAGGAGTTCTTTATAGATCTTGGATATCAGCCCCTTGTCTGTATTGTCAATTTGCGAATATCTTCTCCCATTTCATGGGTTGCCTCTTTGTTTTGTTTACTGTGTCCTTTGCTGTACAGAAGCTTTTGATCTTGATGAAGTCCCAAAAATTCATTTTTGCTTTTGTTTCCTTTGCCTTTGGAGACATGTCTTGAAAGAAGTTGCTGTGGTTGATGTCTAAAAGGTTACTGCCTATGTTCCCCTCTAGAATTCTGATGGATTCCTGCCTCACATTAAGGCCTTTTATCCATTTCAAGTTTCTCTTTCTGTATGGTGTAAGAGAATGGTCGAGTTTCATTCTTCTATGCATAGCTGTCCAATTTTCCAAGCACCATTTATTGAAGAGACGGTCTTTCTTCCAATGTATATTTTTTCCTGCTTTGTCAAAGATTATTTGACCATAGAGTTGTGGGTCTATATCTGGGCTCTCTACTCTGTTCCACTGGTCTATGTGTCTGTTTTTGTGCCAGTACCATGCTGTCTTGGTAATCGCAGCTTTGCAGTAAAGCATAAAATCAGGCAACATGATGCACCCAGTTCTGTTTTCCTTTATCAATATTTCCTTAGAAATTCGGGGTCTCTTCTGATTCCATACAAATTTTAGGATTGTTTGCTCCAGTTCTTTGAAAAAATGCCAGTGAAATTTTGATCAGGATGGTATTGAAAGTATAGATTGCTCTAGGCAGTATAGAGATTTTAACAATTTTTAAAATATTTTATTTATTTGACAGAGAGAAATCACAAGTAGGCAGAGAGGCAGATAGAGAGAGAGGGGGAATCATGCTCCCTACTGAGCAGAGAGCCCGATGTGGGCCTTGATCCCAGGACCCTGAAATCATGACCTGAGCCGAAGGCAGAGGCTTTAAACCACTGAGCCACCCAGGCGCCCCATTTTAACAATTTTTATTCTTTCAATACATTAGCATGGAATGGTCTTCTATCTTTTTGTGTCTTCTTCAATTTCTTTCACGAGTATTCTGTGGTTCCTCAAGTACAGATCCTTTACCTCTTTGGTTAGGTTTATTCCCAGGTATCTTATGGTTCCTGGTGCTATAGTAAATGGAATCAATTCTCTAATTTCCCTTTCTGTATTTTCATTGTTAGTGTATAAGAAAGCAACTCATTTCTGTACATTGATTTTGTATCCTGCCACACTACTGAATTGCTGTATGAGTTGTAGTAGTTTGGGGGTTGAGTCTTTTGGTTTTTCCATATAAAGTATCATGTCATCTGTGAAGAGAGGGAATTTGACTTCTTCATTGCCAATTTGAATACCTTTTATTTCTCTCTGTTGTCTGATTGCTGTTGCTAGGACTTCTAATACTACGTTGAACAAGAACAGTGAGAGTTCAATATTATTAATCACCTGAGATGCTTCAAACCCAATATCAATGCTAGATAACTAAGCTTCAAAAGGACAAATTATCTATTTGGTGATATTGCTCAAAATTTTTCTGTTAACTGCCTCCAACAATAACATACAAAAAGGTAATTAATATGTTTCTGTTGGGTAACCTGAGGAAGAACTGGAAATTATGTGGTACCAATATCAACCCAACATTTAGATTATGTAATTCATTTGCTTTGGTATCAGTAACTCCTCATTTCCTTTTCCCCTCAGCCCCTGACAACCACCTTTACACTCTGTATTTTTGTTTTCTTTTGTTTTGATTTTTTACTATTTTAGATGTCTCGTGAAGTGGAATCATTCAATATTTGTCTTTTGATGAATGGCTTGTTTCACTTAGCTTAATGTCCTCAGGGTTCCTTCATGTTATCACATATGGCATGATTTCCCTCTTTTTAAAAGATGAATAGGATTCCTTTACATGTTTATATAACACATTTTTCTTTTTTAAATGAATATTAGTTTGTTTTCACACCTTAGCTACTGTGAATAGTGCTACAGTGAACACAAGAGTGCTATCTCTTCAGGATCCTGATTTCAGTTCTTTTGGATAAACACCCAGATAGTGGGATTGTTGGATTGTACAGTAGTTCTAATTTTAATTTTTTGAGGAACATTATACTATTTTCCATAGAAGCTGGATCATTTTACATTCCTAGCAACAGTGTATAAGGACTCAAAATTTTCCATAGCATTATCAACATTTGTATTTTATTTGATGATAGTCATCCTAACAGGTGTGAGGTGATATCTCATTGTGGTTTCAATTTGCATTTCCCTTATGACTTGTGACATTGAGCTTGTTTTTATGTACCATTAGCCATTTGGAGGTCTTCTTTGGACAAATGTCTATTCAAGTCCTTAGCTCATTTTGGAATTGCACTTAAGGAGTATCTCTTTGTTTTTGCTGTTTAGTTGTAGAAATTCCTTATATATTTTGGAGATTAACTTCTCACCAAATCCATGGTTTGCAAATATTTTCTCCAATCCCATAGGGTGTCCTTCAACTGCTGATTATACCCTTGTGATACAGAAGCTTTTCAGTTTGACATACTCCTATAGGTTTGTTTTTGTATTGTGGCCTTTGGTGTAGTATGTAGTATCCAAGATCATTAAAAAATAATGTGACAAAGCTCTTCCCCCGTTTTCTTTTAGGGGTTTTAGAGTTTCAGGTCTTCTGTTTAAGTCATTAATCTGTTTTAAAATGATTTTTGTGTATTGTGTAAGATAAGGAGGGTCTAACTGATTCTTTTGCAGGTGGTTAGCCAGTTCTCTCAGCACCATTGATTGAAAAGATCGTCCTTTCCAAAATATGCACTCTTACTCTGTTGAAATTACCACTGTGTTCATGTATTTGCCTCTTGGCTTTGATGAACATTTTTATGACAATTGTCTTGAAATCTCTGTCAGATAAAAAATTTAAGTCCATTTTAATAGGGTCAGGTTTCCAGAAATTTATTCTATTCTGTTGTTCAGAACATTGTTATTTGATTTTTTAATTTCCTTAACTCTGTGTTGAATTCTACACATTAGGCAGGAAAAGCATCTCTCCCACTTTTCACAGCTGACTATATAGGAGAAGAGCCTCACCAATCAGCCTTGCCAGATATTTTGGAGGCTAGTTCTTTGGGCAGCCATGGAGAAGTTGAGATGCTGAATACAGGGATCAACTCTCCCTCTCCAGGGGGCAGCTGAGAACTGGGATTTTTCATTTGTCTGTGCTGAGCTAGGGGGAGAATCTATGGCATCAAACAACACAAGCCATCATCTTCATTCTTCTTTAGGTGGCTAGACTGTGTGGGTTCCATTAGCATCCAAGACCAGAAGGTCAAAAGTAGGGTCCCTGCAGAGCATTCTTGGAAAAGCTAGACTTCTGGACACCCAAACCTACTCCTTCCTTAACCTGGAAGAAGCTGGGGCTAGGGAGTTTCTTCCTGACTATATGGCTCTGAGCCAAGAGTAGATATTCTGTTAAGAGGGTGTCATGCATCTCCCTACTGGCTTCAGTGATTCTGGTAACATATTTGCCTGGGGTTTAAGAGCCTTTCAATTTATAGTTTCTAAATTTCTAGGAGGGTAATTTATTTGTGAAATGTTGCTGAATTGGTATGTTTGTGGGAGGAAGGAGAGTCCAGGAAATCTTAATCTGACATCTCATTGATTTCACTTCCTTTTTATTATTTTTTTAAATGACTGGAATAATTCCTAAAAAATAACATGAAAACTATAAGTAGCCCCCTTTTTTTTGGATCCATGTTGTTTTGGGAGATAACATATCCTTTGTATAATACAACTTCTAAAATCAATACCAGAATATAAAATCAATCTTTTCAAAAATAATATATTTGATATGTCTCACTAAAATATATTAAAATGCTATTGAGAGTAAAAAGTGTTTGGATCATCACACATTAAATAAAATTTTGAAATACTTTAAGTATTAGGAAGAGATACAATATGACAACTCAAGAATACCCTGAATTCACCTCCTCCATGGTCATACCAAATCTTTACCTACATTTAGAGCAATTCCTCCTAAAGAACTAAGAGTTGACTGAATACCTTCTGCACAACAAAGGGTAGATGGACCACACAGAGAATGACAAGAAGGACAGAAGCATGGTAATGAACCCTGACCTCCAAGCTGCAAACTACAGAGAGGGACAGTACTGAGGGACCAGGAATAGAGTCATCCACCCTGAGGCCCAGAAAACAAGCAATGATTTAAAAGGGTGACTACAATTCAAAGGAACCAGCCTTTGAGTATCTGCCAAACGGTAGGGAACCTATGGAACACTCTCTGGGTTTTGAAGGGCTAATGAATGCCAAGTTTATACTCTCTATCTTGATAGTGAAGATGGCAGCAGAGTTGAGTTTCCCAGCCACCAAATGCCTTCACAAGCCCTGGGCTTCTTGCCCACTCCAAATTCAGTCATCCATACCAAGGGCAATCTCCCCACCTGCCTGAGCTCTATGCATCCCTCCATGGCATCTCCAGTAATGCACATATAAGGACACCCTTGAGCAGTGCCACTATGGCTCCAGCCATCTGTTCAAGATAACCGACATAAAGCACCCCATGACACACAAGGCCCATATCTGTTTTAGTTGCAGACAACTCTCTAGGACCCCCATGCATGCAGCATTCTGAACCCCTTTACCACTTACTATTTGGAAAAAAAAAAACAGCTAAATTTTGTATAACTTGGAGAAAGAAACAGATATTGAACTATAGGAAGCACAGAGAGCCCCAAACAAGATGAACCCAAGGAGGTCCATACCAAGAAACATAATTAAAAAGTCACAAATTAAAAATAGAGAATCTTAAAAACAGCAAGAGAAAAACAGCTAGTTACATATAATGGGAAACCACATAGGGCTATGAGCTGATTTTTTAGCAGATATTCTGCAGACCAGTAGGAAGTGGTATGGTATATTCATGTACTAAAAAGAGAAACCCACAGGTAAGAATACTGAACCTGAAAAAGTTACTCAGAATTGAAGGAGAGGGGTGCCTGGGTGGTTCAGTCAGTTGAATAGCTGACTTTTGATTTTGGCTTAGGTCATGATCTTGGGATTGTGAAATTGAGTCCCATGTTGGGCTCTGTGGAGAGTCTGCTTGAGATTCTCTCTCCCTGTCCTTTGCTCCTCCCCCATGTGCTTTCTCTCTCTCTCTCTCTCTCTCTAAAATAAATAAAATCTTTATAAAAATGAATTGAAGGGGCATCTTGGTGGCTCAGCAGGTTAAAGCCTCTGCCTTCAGCTCAGGTAATGATCCCAGGGTCCTGGGATCGAGCCCTACATCGGGCTCTCTGCTTGGTGGGGAGCCTGCTTCCTCCTCTCTCTCTCTGCCTGCCTTTCTGCCTACTTGTGATTTCTGTCAAATAAATAAATAAAATATTTTAAAATAAATTTAAAAAATAAAGAAAGAATTGAAGAAATAGATTTCCTCTTTCTCTTTCTCTATCTCTTTCTTTCTCTCTCTCTCTCTCTCTCACACACACACACAGTCAAAAGCTTACCACTACTAACTCAGTCTTAGAAGAAATGAAGGGACTTCTTTAAGTGGTGATGAAAACTCTAAACTACAAGCCAGAAAATTATAAAAGGAAAAAGTTTTGTAAGAGCAACCATACTTATTCTCAATTGCTTGACATACTCAGTCACTTATTAAGGTAGTATGAAGGTTAAGAGTCAAAAGTAGTAGATCAGCTATATCTAAATCATTAGTTATAGGACTCTAAAGATGTAAAATATGACATATATAAAATATATACTCCTAGTATGTGTTCAAAGTTAAATGACCATCAACTTAATAGACTGCTATATATTTAGCATGTCATATGTGAACCTCATGGTAAATACAAACCCAAAAACCATAAGAAATACACAAAAAAATAAAGAGAAAGGAGTCCAAGCATAACAGTAAAGCCATTAATCACAAAGGAAGAGAAGAAGAAAGGAAATATAAAAAACAACCAGAAAACAAGAAATTAGCAATAAGAACACACTTATCAACAATTACTTCAAATGTAAATGGTCTAAATGCTCCAATCAAAAGATAAAGAGTGGCTGAAAGAATAATAATAAAAGAATCATCCAAATGCTGCCAACAAGAGACTCCATTCAGACCTAAGGACACATATCGACAAAGTAAAGAGATGAAAAAAGATATTCCATGCAAATAGAAGGGGAAAAAAAATTTTGGGTAGCAATGCTTATATTAAAAAATAAACATTTTTTTAAAAGACTATAACAAGAGACAAAGAAGAACAATACTTAAAGATAACAATCCAAAAAAAGGTAATGCTAATTGTAAGCATCTTCGCACATAGCCTAGGAGCACCTAAATACATAGAGCAAATACAGATAGAAAAGGGGAAATAGACAGTAATATGATCATTTTAGAGGACTTTAACACCCCACCTACATCAATAGAAAGATCATCCAAACAGAAAATAGTGAAAGAGGAAATAGTGACTTTGAATCACATGTAGCACCAGATGGACTTAATATTTATATACAGAATATACATTTTTTTTCAAGTGCACATGGAATACCCTCCAGGATATATCACATATTATGTCACAAAATAAGTATCAATAAATTTGGGATGATTGAAGTCATATAAGCATCACTTTTAACTACAATATTATGAAATCTCAAGAACCTAGATGTCCATCAACAGATGAATGGATCAAGAAGATGTGGTATATATACACAATGGAATACTATGCAGCCATCAAAAGAAATGAAATCTTGCCATTTGCGACAACGTGGATGGAACTAGAGCGTATCATGCTTAGCGAAATAAGTCAAGCAGAGAAAGACAACTATCATATGATCTCCCTGATATGAGGAAGTGGTGATGCAACACGGGGGCTTAAGTGGGTAGGAGAAGAATAAATGAAACAAGATGGGATTGGGAGGGAGACAAACCATAAGTGACTCTTAATCTCACAAAACAAACTGAGGGTTGCTGGCGGGAGGGGGGTTGGGAGAAGGGGGTGGGATTATGGACATTGGGGAGGGTATGTGCTTTGGTGAGTGCTGTGAAGTGTGTAAACCTGGTGATTCACAGACCTGTACCCCTGGGGATAAAGATATATGTTTATAAAAAATAAAAACTTTAAAAAAAATTAAAAAAATTAAAAGAAAAAACTGGGAGAGAAAAATGAACATGTGATGGCTAAATAACATGCTACTAAACAACAAATAACAAAGAAATCAAGGAGGAAATTATAACATATATGGAGACAAGAAAAAAAGAACAAAAAATGAAAAAACAATGGTCCAAAATCTTTGGAATGCAGAAATGGAGTTCTAATAGGAAAGTTTATAGTTATACAGGGGTGGGGAGAAGGAGAAGCAGGTTCCCTGTTGAGCAGGGGACATGATGAGAGGCTGGATCCTGGACCCTGGGATTATGACCAAAACCAAAAGCAGATGCTTAACTAAGCCACCCAGGTATCTCTATTTTTTTATTTCTTCTCTGATCTTTATTATTTCCTTCCTTATACTAGCTTTTTTTTTTCCCCCAGTCCCTTTACCTGTAAGGTTAAATTCATTGAGATTTTTCTTGTTTCATGAGGTAGTACCTGCTTGGCAGGGAACCTGCTTCTCCCTCTCCCTTTGCCTGTTGCTGCCCCTGCTTGTGGCCTATGTATTAGATAAATAAATAAAATTTAAAAAAATACAATAGTATTTTTCATATAACTAGGAAAAAATGCTCCTGAAATATGTACGGAACCATGAAAGACCCCACAGAGCCAAAGCTATCTTGAGAAAAAAAAGATCAAAGCTGGAATTACCACAATCCCAGATTTCATGATACTTTGAAAGTTTTAGTAATCAAAACAGTATGGTAATAGAACAAAAATACACACATAGATAAGTGGAACAGAATAGAGAACCCAGAAATAAACTCATGCTTGTATGGCCAATTAAATAATGAAAAAGGAAGCAAGAATATACAGTGGAGAAAAGACAGTCTTATCAGTAAATGGTATTGAGAAAAATGGACACCTACATGTAAAAGAATAAAACTGAACCACTTTTTTTTTTTAAAGATTTTATTTATTTGACAGAGAGAGATCACAAGTAGGCAGAGAGGCAGGCAGAGAGAGAGAGGGAGGAGGAAGCAGGCTCCCTGCCTAGCAGAGAGCCCGATGTAGGACTTGATCCCAGGACCCTGGGACCATGACCTGAGCTGAAGGCAGAGACTTAACCCACTGAGCCACTCACGCATCCCTGAACCACTTTCTTAAACCATTCACAAAAACAAACTCAAAGTGGATTAAAGACCTGTGAGACCTGGAACCATAAGCCTCCCAAAAGAAAGCAAGCGAGTAATCTCTTGGACATTGGTTTTAGCAGCATATTTAGGGACATTTCTCCTCAGAAAAGGGAAATAAAAACAAAAACTATTGAGACTACACCAAAATAAACTTTTGCACAGCAAAGCAAACTATTAACAAAATTAAAAAGCAACTTATTGAATTATATCTAATAAGAGGTTAACATGAAAAATATATAAACAACTTACACAACTCAATATCAAACACAAAAACAGTCCAACTAAAAAATGGTCAGAAAACTGAATGGACATTATTCTAAAGATGAAATACAGATGGCTGACAGACCTGTGAGAATATGTTCAACATCACTAATTAGGGAAATCCTAATTAAAACCACATTAAGAAATAACCTAACACCAGTCAGAATGGCTAGTATCAGAAAGAAATGAAACAGCAAAGTGTTGATGAGGATGTGAGAGGAGGTGCACTTTGTGCACATTGTGCACTTTCATGGGAATGTAAACTGGTGTAGTCACTGTAGAAAACAGTATGGGGGCTATCTCCAAAAACTTAAAAATAGAGATATCATGGGATCCAGTAATTCCACCACTGTATATTTATCCAAAGAAGACAAAAACACTAATTTGAAAACATATATGCACCCCCATTTCATTCCATCATTATTTACACACAAACACACAGTGTGTGTGTGTGTGTGTGTGTACATACATTTCATTATATATATTACTCATTCATAAAAAAAATGTGATCTTTCCATTTGGGACAACATGGACTTGCCTAAAGGGCATCACGCTAAGTAAAATATGTGAGAAGGAAAAAGACAAATACCATATGATCTTATTTACATGTGCAGACTAAAATAAAACAAAGCTAAACAGACTAAAACACAGAACAAACTGGTGGTTGTCAGAGGGAAGATGTGCGTGTACGCATGGATAAAATAGGTGAATGGGATTAAAAGGAACAAACTTCAAGTTATAAAAGAAGTCACAGAGATGAAAAGTACAGATAGAGAATATAATTATAATAATGTATGGTAACAACACTTATGATAAATACTGAGTAGTATCCAGAATTGTCCAATCATTTGCACTATACTATGAAACTCACATAGTATTATATACCAAATATATTTCAATAAAAATTTATTTAGGTACTATTAATGTCATTTTAATTTTACCCTGTTAATATTCATTTATGCAATTATTTTATCAGGACTCTAGTATATTGAATCAGGATTGCATATAAATGAGTATTCATATTTGCAAACTATGTTTAGTGAGAAGATTATGGAATCTAAATACTTTGAAGACCATTTCCTATGAGTAAATATTCATAAAGGGGCCAGTCAGTTAAGTATCCAAATGTTGATTTGGGCTCAGGCTTTGATCTCAGGTCATGAGACTGAACCCACTGTCAGGCAGCACACTGGGCATGGAGCCTGTTTAAGATTCTCTCTACTGCTGTCCCTCCCCACTCGTGTGCTCTCTCTCACTGTCTCTCTCTAACAACACAAAGGGGTGCCTAGGTGGCAGAGTCAGTTAAGCATCTGCCTTTGGCTCTCATGATCCCTGCCTGGGTCCAGGGATTGAGCCCCACATTGGCCTCCCTGCTAAGCAGGAAGCCTGCTTCTCCCTCTCTTTCTCTGCTGCTCCCCCTACTTGTGCTCTATCCCTTGCTCTCTCTCTCTCTGACAAATAAGATCTTTTAAAAAATGCATGATTAATGCTATTTCTCATCTACAGCCCAATATCAGTTTTTACAATGTCTATCACAGTAATTATTATTAATAGATACTGTGGTTATTTCCTTAGGTAGCTCTCTTCCTGATTAGACAAGGAGTTCTCTGAAAGGAGGGCCTGTGTCTAGTTGGCATTACTGTCCCACGTTTAGCATGGTGCTAGCAATGTAGAAGATATCTAGTAAATTTTTGATAAATTTCAAAAATAGATGTGAGAAACAAATACAAGAGAATATATACAATGCTGCCAAAGCATATTTTATTATAAATCCTAGTGGATTGTTTTATAATTTTAAGTGAATTGTCACAAAGTGTTCAGGAAGCTATTGTATAAAATACTAAATTCCATGATTTGACAGAAGCAACTAATGGCTTGTATCTAGGAAAGCTGAAAGCTCCTCAAGAAAGCCCCGGAACTCAGGGATGTGATATAACTTTGAACAAGCTATTTTGTTGCACCCTCTATATATTTTGTGGTATCACTTAGAGGCAAGAAATAATTTCTGAGTGTAATTTCTTCTCCCTACATCATTCTAAAAATTGTAGGTAAAATGTAATAGGAAAATATTTATTTTCTTGTCACTTAAGATGACCAGTAGGAATAAAGAATACTGTCTATAAAAATGTTGAAACTATAAGATTCACATGTAAACTAATGATAGGATTTGGGAAGAGCACTTTAATAAATGTGATTTTGCTGTTTTGATGTATTCATTAAAAAAAACCATTGTAATCACTTTATATAATCCTTACATCCAAAGAAACCATGAGTTTTCCTTAAAGTACCTTTTAATATAATGCAGTTATATGAATTATCTAAATTATTTATTTCTACTGTCTGTGCATTTTTCCCTTTTAAAAATAAACGGAAGTTGGTGCAATATTTAGAAATAATTCTCAAATTAAAAGTGAGGAAGCTGGTGCATCCCATAACTCCCCCAAGATTATGAAGTCAGCAGAATTGATTTTGATACAGCATATTTCATTAAGTAATTATTAATGCATAATTGTGGATTTTAAACACATACTTATTTTGCTTTTTATAAAAAAATTCTTCTAGTATCATTCTAATTGCCTATGAATATGTGAACCAGAATTTTTACTGTGCTTTTATAAATTTACTGATAATCCACTTTCTTTTAAACAAAGGGTGGATCCATTCATTTTGAATAGTTCAGATGCTTTAACAGAAAGTTTACAGATAATTTGGATCATACTCAGGTTTAAATAGAAGTAACTAATAACTAAATCTTTTCCTTTTAATGAGCTATCTCAAATTAGATAAAAATCAAAATTACAGTCACTAATTTTTATTTTTCCTCAAAATATTAAGTTAAAATAACTGCAAATACCATATTTGCCGTGATAGATTATATGTTTGTTATGTGCAGAAGCACATTTAATTATTAAATTCACTTAATTTTTTTACGAACATTGTTTTAATTGTAGATATTTGAAATACCTACACACTCTCCCAAAATTATATTCATATTAGTTGAATCTCTATTTTGTACCTACAATGGGTTAATTGAAGTTTAGTTCATTTGATTGCAATGTCACAAGGAAAAATTGTTTATAAATCTCAGCTTTAAATTCTTTCACCTGTATAACATACAGCCCTACGGATGCTGTAAGTATTAATGAATTTGAAAAGTACATTGACCTTTCTGATGAAACATGCTCTATAAGTACAAAATGCTATCACACTGTGCTCAAATAAGATGCATTGTGAAAAAAAAAAAAAAATATATATATATATATATATGTAAGTAGATCAGATGAAGGCAGATTGACAGCACAGACCTATTATATATAGAAACCCTTGTCTCTAGTAAGGTTTGTCCTAACTTATAAAGTTTGTTCTTGTCCCAAATATCTCTCCTTTGTTTGGCTTTGTTTCTGTGTCTAATGTAAGAATTTAGGTCATTTCTTTTAAAAATATATACCATTAATGTTAGTGTTTTACAGCTGAATTATATATCCTCACTATATTCTTCCCAGCCAGTAAATGAGATTTTAGTTAGTACAACTCGGCTGAGTATTTTATTAACTGGTTATGTGCCAGACATTGAGCTAAATACTAGTCACAGATTATTTTATTCGACTCATTCAACTTATAATAAAAGACAAACTGTACAGTAAGTCAGCCATGGCTGAATAGTGATATTAACTTTTGAACTCATGATCAGCATAGAAAATGTGGTATCGAGAAACTGGATTTGGCAACATGAATCCAGCACATTTTCTTTTTTTTCAAATGATGAATTTGAAGCCAACCAGAGCATTTAAATGAATATTCACCTTCCCTGTTTAAATGCTATTTCATGAATCCAGCACATATTTTTTTTCAAATGATGAATTTGAAGCCAACCAGAGCATTTAAATGAATATTCACCTTCCCTGTTCAAATGTTATTTCCTGTGAAAGATTTCTTTTTATTTATCTTCCAAGGATCCTCATTACATTAATGCTAAAAATGAAGGTACAGTAAATAAAGGTGTTGGCATTTTGGATATTGGCAAGAAATAGCTTTCTCTATAAATTAGTAAATTAGTTTTACTTATTAATTACAAATTAGTTCTATATATTATTCCACTGAATGATAAGTTCATGTGATACATGAACTTGATCATTCCCATATACTTTTGAAAGCTACTCTTTGCAGCTTCAAACTTATAGGTTGGAAATAGATCCTAAGTCTCTGTCTTTACCTCATATTTTAATATTTAGGAAGCTTCAATGACATAAATTGCAAATTAAAGGAACTGCTAAATGCAGTAGTTCTCAAACTCTATCTAAATAAACTTAATGATAGAAAAGAGTGACACTTTCAGGTGAGAGAGTCATATATAACAACCAGAAAACTGCCTATCACACAAAATTTCTTTGAAATCTGTTATTTTAGGAATCATAATTTGCATTCCATTTCATAATATATCATGCATAATTTATTAAAAAGATAAATTTCCCTTAAATTTTGAATTAAAAATGTGATACTTCAGGACAATTCACCACATATATATTTTGTAATTCTAAAAGTGTCAGGAAAAGGGACACTTGTCTGGCTCAGTCAGAAGAGCACATGACTCTTGATCTTGGGGTAATGAGTTTGAGGCCAATGTTGGGTGAAGAGATTAACTAACTAACTAACTAAATAAATAAATAATTTTTTTAAAAAAATCATAAGGAATACAGTTGATATCCGAAAAAGAGTATTCCAGTTTGAGAACATACCCTTAGTGAAACAGATAATAGAAAAGCTAGCTATAAAACACATTTCAAATAAATAATACTATACTGACTTCCATTAACAAATCAATAAAAGAAACCAGAAAAAATTTCAAATTGGCTACCATTTAATAAAATTACAAAAAAAATCATCACACATATATCAAAATATGGAACATCAATAAAAGTACTAAAATATTAAATCATGGGGTGCCTGGGTAGCTCAGTCATTAAGCATCTGCCTTTGGTTCAGATCATTTTCCCAGGATCCTGGGATCCAGTCCCACATGGGGCTTCCTGCTCAACAGGAAGCCTGCTTCTCCCTCTTCCACTCCCCCTGCTTGTGTTCCCTCTCTCACTGTCTCTCTCTGTCAAATAAATAAATAAAATCTTTTTTATAAAAAGGAATATTAAATTCAATGTCATTAATTATCCTCATTAAATTATTCTATATTAAATTCAATGTCACAAAGTAAAAATTCCAAATCATAGTTATCACTTAAAAAACATGGGGTTGGAGTACTAACTACCTACATAGTCAAAAATTCATGTGTAACTTTTGACTTCCCCAAAACTTAATTACCAATAGCCTGCTGTTGGCCAGAATTCTTACAGATAACATAAACAATTGATTAAAATATAATCTGTAGGTTATATTACATACTATATTATAAAGAAAGCTAGAGAAAATAAAATGCTATTAAAATCATCAGAAAGATAAAATGCACAGGGCAATATACTGTATTGATCAAGAAAAATTCATGTAAAAGTAGATCTCCACAGTTCGAACTTGTGTAGATCAAGATCAACTCTGTAATATGAGAAACTCTGACAATGTGATCACTTGCCTTACTTTCATTTATATATTTTAATCAGATTGAAGGGACAATTGCTTTGGAGTTTAAAAAGAGGCCAAAAGTAAGATGCCTAGCACAAGAATTGTGTTTTTACTTTTTTTGTGATGTGACTTTTGATTAGTTATTTTAATTTCATTAAGGCTGCATTTTTTTCTATCAGTAAAATGGATTTGATATGTAAGATTAACCATGGAAAATTCTGAGCATAGTACCTGATCTACACTGCAACATTAATATTATCTTCTGATATTATGTGATTATATATAATTATGTACACTAACAATTAAGAAATATGTAACTTTTAGAACCACATTCAAATTATTTTATATTTTATGGTAAGTTTTATTGTACTTATTTAAGGAATAATTATATGGTGTTTAAGCTGTCTGAATATTTCAAGGCTACATAAGCACAAAGTTCTAGTATATATTTAGGCAACATTTTTCTTAAAACTTCTAGAAATGATGGAGCCTCATAGAAAACTGGAAATTCATCATCTGAAAAGTCAAAGCATAACAATTTCTGCAGTATACTTCACACACAGAACATTTCTTTCTTTCTTTCTTTTTCTTTCTTTCTTTCTTTCTTTCTTTCTTTCTTTCTTTCTTTCATTCATTTTCTTTTTTCTTTCAATATGCCATGATGGCTCCATGCTAGGCCTCTTAGTTATTGCTTACAGTATCTTGAACATCCACTCACAGATCTTTCAATTTGAAAAACTGGTTCATTTTTGTCATATAGGTAGCAATACAAGTACACTTCCTATTAGAGGCAGACTCTGAATAAATAAAAGGAAACAAACCAGCTACCTCTTTTTCTCTAATAGCCCCAAATTATCACTCTATATAATGGTCTTATTAATTGCTTAATTAGTTGATTATCTATTTTCACTCACAAGAGTAAGGCCCTTCAATATAATGGCAGTGTATTTCTTGTTCTTTCAAACATTTGAGAACATCTTTTGAATTAAATAATTCAAGCTAGATGAAATGGACTAATTCCTTGAAAGATACAATCTGCTACAACACACACACAAAGAAATAGACAATTTGAATAGGCCTATATATTACAGAAATTTAATCAATAATGAATAACATTCCAAAAGACAGTATCATACTCAGATAAATTCAGTGATGAATTCCACTAGACATTTAGAGAAGACATTATACCACTTCTCTACCATATCTTTCAGAGCGTAGAAACAGAAGGATTACTTCCTCATTCTATGAGATCAACATTGCTCTAATCAAAATGAGACAGTGACATTACAGGAAAATAAAAACCCTGTATATCAATATCTCTCACAAACAAAGATGCAAAAATTTGCAATTATTAACAAATCAAATCCAAAAACATACAAAAAGAAAAAAAGAATTACACACTATGACCAATGGGATTATCCCAGGTGTGGAAGGCTGGTTCAATATTAGGAAGACCAATTAGTGTAATCCATCATATCCACAGACTAAAGAAGAAAAATCTCATGAACATATTGATAGGTGCAGAAAAATCATTTAATAAACTCCCAAGCCATTCCTGATAAAAACTCTCAGCATACTGGGAACAGAGGGGACATCCTCAATTTGATTTTTGAAATCTATATTAAAAGAAAAAAAACTATAGCTAACATCATACTTATTAGTGAGAAACTTGGAGGTTTCCTGCAAAATAAAGATGTCTTTTCCTTACCACTGCTTTTCAACAATGTACTGGAAGTCCTAGCTAAGGCAATAACACATGAAAACTAAAGTATACCAATCATGAGGAATAAAACTTACTCAGGTCATCTTGTTTGCAGATGACATGATGATGTATATAGAAAATTTTTAAAAAGTCAACCTCTCCAGAACTAAAAAGCAATTATAGCAAGGTAGTAAGATATAAGATAAATTACAAAATGCAATCACTTTCCTATATATCAGCAACAAATATGTGGAATTTGAAATTAAAAATACATTGTCATTTACATTAGCACCCCCCAAAAAAAATACTTAGGTACAAATCTAACAAAATATATCTAGGATCTAGAGAAGAAAATAAGGAAACTTTGATAAAAAGTAACAAATAAAAGCTAAGCATAGGGAGAGATATCCCACATTCATTATTGGAAAGATTCGAGATTGTCAAGACATCAGTTATTCCCAAACTGATCTATAGATTGAATGGAATCCCAGTTAAAAACTCAGTAGGTTATTTTATGAATATCAATAAGCTGATAATAATGTTTATGTAGAGAGGCAAAGACCCATAATAGCTAACTCAATACTGAAAGTGAAAAACAAAGTTAAGGACTAACACTACCCAAATTCAAGACTTACCATAAAGCTACATTAATCAACAGAATATACAACTAGATTTAATGGAACTGAATAGAGCTCTCAAAAACAAACCTACATAAATATGGTCAACTGATTGTTGACAAAGAAGCAGAGACAATACAATGGAGCAAAGACAGTCTTTTCAACAAATGGTGCCAGAACAATTAGACATGCACGTGCAATAAGATTTTTACCCTTCAAAAATTAATTCAAAATGGATCCTAGATCTAAATATAAAATGAAAATCCATAAAATTACTAGAAAATAAGGAGAATAACTAGCTAACCTTTAACGTAGCAACGATTTTTTTAGCACCAACACCAATAGCACATTCCATGAAAGAAACAATAAACTGGCCTTCATTAAAATTAAAAACTTGTCTATGAAAGTGAATGCCAAGGGAATGAGAAGACAAGCCACAGACTAGGAGTATATATTGTAAAAAATACATCTGATAAAGGACTGTTGTCCAAAATATACAAAAAACTCTTAAAACTCCATCATAAGAAAACAACTGTATTATAAAATGGGACAAAAACCTTAATAGATACCTTACCAAGAAAGATAGACAGAAGGCAAATGGCAAGTAAATATATGAAAAGATGTTCAACATATCATTAGAGAATTGCAGATTAAAACAACGAGATACTAGTGTGCCTGGGTGGCTCAGTCATTGAAGCAGTCGATTCTTGACTTGACTCAGGTCATTTTGGGATCAAGTCCCAAGTCAGGCTCTATGCTCAGTGTGAAGTCTGCTTGAGATTCTTTCTCTCTCTCTGCCATACCCCCCCCCCACTCATACACGAACTAACTCTCTCTCTCTCTCTCTCTCTCCCCCCTTTCTCTTTTTCTCTCTAAAAAACCCAAATATGATCTTTAAAAAAAAAAATGAGACACCATTGCACACCTACTAGAATGGCAAGAATCCAAAGTACTTATACACCAAATTCTGGTGAGAATATGGAGTAGTAGGAACTCTCATTCATTGCTGGAGGAAATGCAAAATTGTACAGTCACTTGAGAAAACATTTTGGAAGTTTTTTTTTGTAAAAGTAAACCTACTCATACTGTATAATCCAGCAATCACAGTCCTTATTATTTGCCCAAATGTTCTAAAAACTTACAAGCATCTATGTGCACGTTTTTGTGTGGTTGTAACAGCTTTCTTCATAAATTCCCAGACTTAGAAGCAACCAAGATATCCTTCAGTGGGCAAATGGACAAATAAACTGTAATACACCCAGACAATAGAATATTTTTCAGTTATGAAGACAAATGAGCTATAAAGCCATAAAAAAAATAGAGGAAACTTAAATGCATTCAGTAATAAATTAAACCAACTGTAAAGACTATGTATTGCTTCAACTATATGACATTCTGGAGAAGGCAAATCTTTGGATATGACAAAAGGATCAGTGGTAGTGAGGTGTTGAGGGGGACAAGGATGGATAAATAGGCAGAATACAGAAAATATTTTGAACAGTGAAACTATTCTGTATGATACAACCACGAATATATGTTTTTATGTACTCATTGTATATAGAATGTACAACACAAAGAATGAACCCCAATATAAATTTAGAGGTAATAATCATAATGTGTCAATATATAATGAGGAGTGATAATGATGTATCAATATATATTCACGTATAATACAAATGTACTGGTGTGATGCAGATGTTCATAGTGGGAAGGTTGTACATATGGGTAGAAGAGTACATGGGAAATCTCAGCAGTTTCCGTGAAATTTCGCTGTGAACATAAAATTTCTCCAAAAGATAAAGTTTATTAAATTTATAAAATGAAAACCCTAAAAATTTATGAACTCTTTTTAAAATGTTCTTACCTATGTTCCATAACATATAGATAAAAAATATATGAGCCATTAGCTATTTCCTTATATCTGATCACATCAGGGTAAACTTAAAGTTTTTTTACAAAACTAATTTGTGAATAGTTTTAAATAATCAGGACTTTAAAGAACAGCCAAACAATTCACTCAGCTGTGTATTAACTAATCTTTAATGTTAGGATGGGTAATTTAGTAAAATGAGAGAAATATACTAAGTAGAGAAAAGGAGATAAAGAGGCAGATGACAGATACATAGATGACAGATGATATATGATAGATAACAGGTATCAGTGCTAAGATTAATTTTAAAAATTAAGTAAGTATCTGAGAAAAAAGAACCAGATATCATATAAAAGTATTTAATTCAGTCATAAGTACCTGGTGAGTCTGATCCATCCTTGTATCTTATATAAGGATATATATCCTATTATATCTTATATACCACCTTCTCTAGGTAGTAATGCAGTAATTTACTAAAAATGCCATCGATACAAATTCATCATTTATTGAGCCCTATCTTATATAAGATATTTGAAATAAATTTTATCTTCAATTCAGTCACAGACCAGCATATTAAAAATCTTTTTTTAAGATAAAAAATATATATGAAAAAACAATAAAATAGTGAAGAGGCATAATTTTGGATTATTTGGTAGCAGAAAGAAACAGGTAAAGGATACAAGTATAAGATACTTAGAGAAAATATAACATTCTGTGATGGAGTAAAGGTTTATATTAAATATTTCAGAAAAACCCTGTTTGATAGCAAGCTAATCTGGAAGCACAAACTATTACAGAACACAAATTTTATATATATATATATATATATATATATATATATATATACACACACACACACACACACACACACACATACACACACACATATATAATCATAAGCATCTAAATGCAGAATTCTTGATGGCATGAAATAAATAAAAATATGAACTAGGTAAGGAGTTTCTACTAGAGATAAAGAGATGAAATTATCATAGAAAAAAAATAACTGGAAAAATTGGATTATTCATGCTAGAAAAGGAAGAAGTGAAAATATTTAGTTCTATACATATAAGCTAAACTGAAAGGACCTAATGGTGAACAGCCATCTTTCAGTTATGCTGATGGAATAAGAGCAAAAGAGCTTAAGCTTCTCTATGAAGAGTTCGGAAATAAGAAAGACTATCATGACAGTAAAGAGTTTTTTTTAAGTATTAGACTACAGTAAGAATTTAGAATATATATGTGTGTGTTTATATATATGTAATGTATATTTACATTATAAATATAAATTAATAGAGGGAGGAGTCAAGATGGCAGAGAAGTAGCAGGCGGAGACTACTTCAGCTAGTAGGAGATCAGCTATATAGCTTATCTAAAGATTAAAAACACCTACAAATCCAACCACAGATTGAAGAGAAGAAGGACAGCAATTCTAGAAACAGAAAATCAACCACTTTCTGAAAGGTAGGACTGGCGGAGAAGTGAATCCAAAGCGACGGGAAGAAAGACCCCAGGGGAAGGGGTCAGCTCCCGGCAAGTGGCAGAGCAACGGAGCACAAAATCAGGACTTTTAAAAGTCTGTTCCACTGAGGGACATCGCTCCAGAGGCTAAACCGGGGTGAAGCCCATGTGGGGTCAGCGTGGACTCAGGTCCCGCAGGGTCACAGAAGGATCGGGGTGTCTGAGTGTCACAGAGCTTACAGATATTAGACCAGGGAAGCCCGTTACAGAGACAGAGCCAAGGAGTAAGCTCCCAGCTGGGGGTTACCTTGAAGGTGTCGCAGGCTCGGTGAGCTTGGAGCGTGGCCGGAGGCCAGGGAGATGGGAGTAATTGGGCGCGGTTCTCTGAGGGTGCACTGAGGAGTGGGGCACTGGGCTCTCGGCTCCTCCGGGCCAGAGACTGGGAGGCCGCCATTTTCATTCCCGTCCTCCAGAACTCTACAGAAAGTGCTCAGGGAAAAAAAGCTCCGGAAAGCAAACCCAAGCAGATTACTCAGCCCGGCCCCTGGTAAGGGTGGTGCAATTCCACCTGGGGCAAAGACGCTTGAGAATCACTACAACAGGCCCCTCCCCCAGAATATCAGCAAGAAATCCAGCCAGGACCAAGTTCACCTACCAAGGAGTGCAGTTTCAATACCAAGGAGAGCAGTGGAATTCCAGAGGAGGAGAAAGCAAAGCACAGAACTCATGTCTTTCTTCCCATGATTCTTTAGTCTTGCAGTTAATTTTTTTTTCAATTTTTTTCTCTTCTTCTGCTAATTTTATTTATCTTTTACGCTTTTCTTTTTAAACGTTTTTTAACTAGTTTATCTAATATATATATTTTTTCTTATACTTTTTCGTTATTCGTTTTCTTTTTTTAATTGTATCTTTTCGTAGCTTTTTTTTTTTTTTTAATTTATGAACCTCTTTTTATCCCCTTTCTCCCTCCTCACGATTTGGGATCTCTTCTGATTTGGTTAAAGTATATTTTCCTGGGGTTGATGCCACCCTTTTAGTATTTTACTTGCTCCTTCATATTCTCTTGTCTGGACAAAAAGACAGGGCGGAAAAATTCACCACAAAAAAAAGAACCAGAGGCAGTACCAAAGTCTAGGGACCTAATCAATACAGATATTGATAATATGTCAGATCTAGAGTTCAGAATGATGATTCTCAAGGTTCTTTCTGGGCTCAAAAAAGGCATGGAAGACATTAGAGAAACCCTCTCGGGAGATATAAAAGCCCTTTCAGGAGAAATAAAAGAACTAAAATCTAACCAAGCTGAAATCAAAAAAGCTATTAATGAGGTGCAATCAAAAATGGAGGCTCTCACTGCTAGGATAAATGAAGCAGAAGAAAGAATTAGCGATATAGAAGACCAAATGACAGAGAATAAAGAAGCTGAGCAAAAGAGGGACACAGCTACTGGACAACGAGGGGAGAATTCAAGAGATAAGTGACCCCATAAGACGAAACAACATTAGAATAATTGGGATTCCAGAAGAAGAAGAAAGAGAGAGGGGAGCAGAAGGTATACTGGAGAGAATTAGTGAAGAGAATTTCCCCAATATGGCAAAGGGAACAAGCATCAAAATCCAGGAGGTGCAGAGAACCATCCTCAAAATCAATAAGAATAGGGCCACACCCCGTCACCTAATAGTTAAATATACAAGTCTTCGTGACAAAGAGAAAATCCTGAAAGCAGCCCAGGAAAAGAAGTCTGTAACATACAATGGTAAAAATATTAGATTGGCAGCAGACTTATTATTGGCAGAGACCTGGAAGGCCAGATAGAACTGGCATGATATTTTCAGAGCAATAAATGAGAAAAACATGCAGCCAAGAATACTATATCCAGACAGGCTATCACTGAAAATAGGAGAGATTAAAAGCTTCCTGGACAAACAAAAACTGAAAGAATTTGCAAACACCAAAACAGCGCTACAGCAAATATTAAAAGGGGTTCTCTAAGCAAAGAGAGAGCCTAAAAGTAGGAGATCAGAAAGGAACAGAGACAATATACAGTAACAGTCACCTTACAGGCAATACAATGGCACTAAATTCATATCTCTCAATGGTTACCCTGAATGTTAATGGGCTAAATGCCCCAATCAAAAGACACAGGGTATCAGAATGGATAAAGAAACAAAATCCATCTATATGTTACCTCCAAGAAACTCATTTTAAGCCCGAAGACACCTCCAGATTTAAAGTGAGGGGGTGGAAAAGAATTTACCATGCTAATGGACATCAGAAGAAAGCAGGAGTGGCAATCCTTATATCAGATCAATTAGATTTTAAGCCAAAGACTATAATAAGAGATGAGGAAGGACACTATATCATAATCAAAGAGTCTGTTCAACAAGAAGATCTAACAATTTTAAATATCTATGACCCCAACGTGGGAGCAGCCAACTATATAAACCAATTAATAACAAAATCAAAGAAACACATCAACAATAATACAATAATAGTAGGGGAATTTAACACTCCCCTCACTGAAATGGACAGATCATCCAAGCAAAAGATCAACAAAAAAAATAAAGGCTTTAAACGACACACTGGACCAGATGGACATCACAGATATATTCAGAACATTTCATCCCAAGCAACAGAATACACATTCTCTCTAGTGCACATGGAACATTCTCCAGAATAGATCACATCCTCGGTCCTAAATCAGGTCTCAACTGGTATCAAAAGATTGGGACCAATCACAACCAACACCAAGAAATACAAACAATTATAAGAACATACTATGAGCAACTCTACACCAACAAATTTGACAATCTGGAAGAAATGGATGCATTCCTAGAAACATATAAACTACCACAACTGAAACAGGAAGAAATAGAAAGCCTGAACAGGCCCATAACCAGTAAGGAGATTGAAACAGTCATGAAAAATCTCCAAACAAACAAAAGCCCAGGGCCAGATGGCTTCCCGAGGGAATTCTACCAAACATTTAAAGAAGAACTAATTCCTATTCTCCCGAAATTGTTCCATAAAATAGAAATGGAAGGAAAACTTCCAAACTCATTTTATGAGGCCAGCATCACCTTGATCCCAAAACCAGACAAGGATCCCATCAAAAAAGAGAACTACAGACCAATATCCTTGATGAACACAGATGCGAAAATTCTCCCCAAAATACAAGCCAATAGGATTCAACAGTTCATTAAAAGGATTATTCACCACAACCAAGTGGGATTTATTCCAGGGCTGCAAGGTTGGTTCAACATCTACAAATCAATCAATGTGATACAACACATCAATAAAAGAAAGAACAAGAACTATATGATACTCTCAATAGATGCTGAAAAAGCATTTGACAAAGTACAGAATCCCTTCCTGATCAAAACTCTTCAAAGTGTAGGGATAGAGGGCATATACCTCAATATTATCAAAGCCATCTATGAAAACCCACCACAAATATCATTCTCAATGGAGAAAAACTGAAAGCTTTTCTGCTAAGGTCAGGAACACGGCAGGGATGTCCATTATCACCACTGCTATTCAACATAGTACTAGAAGTCCTAGTCTCAGCAATCAGACAAAAAAAGGAAATTAAAGGCATCCAAATCAGCAAAGAAGAAGTCAAACTATCACTCTTTGCAGATGATATGAGACTATATGTGGAAAAACCAAAAGACTCCAATCCAAACTGCTAGAACTTGTACAGGAATCAGTAAAGTGTCAGGATATAAAATCAATGCACAGAAATCAGTTGCATTTCTATACACCAACATCAAGACAGAAGGAGAAATTAAGGAGTCAGTCCCATTTACAATTGTACCCCAAACCATAAGATACCTAGGAATAAACCTAACCAAAGAGGCAAAGATCTATACTCAGAAAACCATAAAGTACTCATGAAAGAAATTGAGGAAGACACAAAGAAAAGAAAAAATGTTCCATGCTCCTGGATTGGAAGAACAAATATTGCGAAAATGTCTATGCTACCTAAAGCAATCTACACATTTAATGCAATTCCTATCAAAGTACCATCCATCTATTTCAAAGAAATGGAAGAAATAATCCTAAAATTTATATGGAACCAGAAAAGACCTTGAATAGCCATAGGAATATTGAAAAGGAAAGCCAACGTTGGTGGCATCATAATCCCGAACTTCAAGCTCTATTACAAAGCTGTCATCATCAAGACAACATGGTACTGGCACAAAAACAGACACATAGATCAATGGAACAGAATAGAGAGCCCAGAAATAGACCCTCAACTCTATATTCAACTAATCTTCGACAAAGCAGGAATGAATGTCCAATGGAAAAAAGACAGCCTCTTCAATAAATGGTGTTGGGAAAATTGGACTGCCACATGCAGAAAAATGAAATTGAACCATTTCCTTACACCACAAACAAAAATAGACTCAAAATGGATGAAGGACCTCAGTGTGCGAAAGGAATCCATCAAAATCCTTGAGGAGAACACAGGCAGCAACCTCTTCGACCTCAACCATGGCACCATCTTCCCAGAAACATCGCCAAAGGCAAGGGAAGCAAGGGTAAAAATAAACTATTGGGATTTTATCAAGATGAAAAGTTTTTGCACAGCAAAGGAAACAGTTAACAAAACCAAAAGACAAGTGACAGAATGGGAGAAGATATTTGCAAACGACATATCAGATAAAGGGCTAGTGTCCAAAATCTATAAGGAACTTAGCAAACTCAACGCCCAAAGAACAAATAATCCAATCAAGAAATGGGCAGAGGACATGAACAGACATTTCTGCAAAGAAGACATCCAGATGGCCAACAGACACATGAAAAAGTGCTCCATATCACTCGGCATCAGGGAAATACAAATCAAAACCACAATGTGATATCACCTCACACCAGTCAGAATGGCTAAAATCAACAAGTCAGGAAATGACAGATGCTGGCGAGGATGCGGAGAAAGGGGAACCCTCCTACACTGTTGGTGGGAATGCAAGCTGGTGCAACCACTCTCAAAATGTTGAAAATAGAACTACCCTATGACCCAGCAATTGCACTACTGGGTATTTACCTTAAATATACAAACATAGTGATCCAAAGGGGCACGTGCACCCGAATGTTTATAGCAGCACTGTCCACAATAGCCAAACTATGGAAAGAACCTAGATGTCCATCAACAAATGAATGGATAAATAAGATGTGGTATATATACACAATGGAATGCTATGCAGCCATCAAAAGAAATGAAATCATGCCGGGGCGGCTCAAAGGGTTAAGCTGCTGCATCAGGTCATGGTCTCAGGGTCCTGGGATCGAGTCCCGAGTCAGGCTCTCTGCTCGGCGAGGAACCTGCTTCCTCCTCTCTCTCTCTGCCTGCCTCTCTGTCTACTTGTGATCTCTATCAAATAAATAAATAAAATCTTTAAAAAAAATAAGAAAAAAAAAGAATTGAAATCTGGCCATTTGCGACGACATGGATGGAACTAGAGGGTATTGTGCTTAGCGAAATAAGTCAAGCGGAGAAAGACAACTATCATATGATCTTCCTGATATGAGGAAGTGGAGATGCAACATGGGGGTTAAGGAAGTAGGAGAAGAATAAATGAAATAAGATGGGATTGGGAGGGAGACAAACCATAAGTGACTCTTAATCTCACAAAACAAACTGAGGGTTGCTGGGGGGAGAGGGCTTAGGAGAAGGGGTGGGGTTATGGACATTGGGGAGGGTATGTGCTATGGTGAGTGCTGTGAAGTGTGTAAACCTGGCGATTCACAGACCTGTACCCCTGGGGATAGAAATATATTATATGTTTATAAAAAATTAAAAATATATTAAAAATAAATATAAATTAATATGTAAATATATAAAATAGAAATAGAAATACTATTTATAAATAATATAAATATTAAATATATATTATGTATTTGGGTAAGGAGGTGTTTGCAGTAGCGGAAGAGGGAACAGGAAGTGAAGAAATGGAGCAGTCCTGCTGTGTGTAGCAGGTGTACCATTCGATGTCTGCTGTCTTGAACTTTCAATAGCATCTATTGCTTTTCCTAACCCTGAAAGACAGTGAGTACCTCCTAACCTCTCCCATTAGTAATGGTCTTTACTACTGTCACTGCTGTTCGTTTGCTTTTAGTACTTTTTCTTGAAGAAAGTATTTTACTTTTAACTGCTTATGAGCAAACTGTTCCATGACTAGTATTTAAAAATGTGAAAAGCTGATGATGCACACAATTTAAGAAACATTTCTTTTCCAGTCATCTGAAAAGTTGAGAAGAACATGTGCTTTTTCTCTTTTAATGATTCTAAGCCTGAAATTAAGATTCAAGTTAATTTAGTTTGGACTGTCTTTGAAGTTGATCTGTGTTTCTTGCTCATTTCTCATACACATAGATGCCACTGACAAAGGTAGATTTCCTTATTAGCATAAACACCATGACTTAAACATACACTTCATATAATTATGCTTTCTACCTGATTAAACAGTGGCTGTACCAATTAATATGGCCAATGCAAAACCATTCAGCTTCTTTAAAGATAGCTGGTGTTAAACCAAATCAATGTTTATCCAAATAAAATCAATTCAGCTAAAATATTAGCACGGTAAATTAATCGTTACTCTCAAGTTTAAATTCAACAAGAACAATTAAAGAACAGAACCAGAGGATACCCTATTTTATTTCATTTCATGGTATGGGATAACACTAAAATATTGCCCAATAATTTCTTGGTAGGATGAGTACAATAAAAAATTACTATAGTTTTAAGCAGGAAAAACATACTCGATTCCCATATGAGTTTACTGCCTATTGGTATAAGATTTAGAGTTTTATGATGCATTTTTCCTTTAAGTGATTGTTTAGCAAAGATTAAAATTTACTTTCCACATTTTATATGATAGCAGATTATCACTAAAGGATATTCTGTAAAAAATTCTGGTGTTAGATAGTTTTGCTAAATATATACTACTGTAAAGGCTTCTAAAAATATAGTTAGAAGTTTTTTTTTTTTAAGCATCAGGCACAATCGTTAGGTTTTAAAAGTTTTATACCATTTATTGTGTGCCACACTGCCTCACATTTCTTTTAAAAATTGTTCAAAATGCTACATTTTTTAAACGTTCATTACAACTCAACTCACAAGAAAATTTGGACATCTACAGTAGGCAACTACATTGAGCTTAGTACCTCTTTTTTTCTAATTCTATCATCTATGTCATACTGACCCAGTAAAGTATGTTAATACTACACAATAACATATAGTGGTTAAAAGCAAGAAGTCATGCTGCTGCAGTTTAAATCACACTCACTGTATCATTTACCAGCTGTGTGATTTTTGGAAAGTACTCAACCTCTGTAAGTCTCACTTCCTTCATCTTTAAGGGGGATAATAATAGTACCTACTCCTTAGGTCTGATGTAAGTTAATATGCTCAAGCCTTTTAATGCAATGCCTGACAGTTCATAAACAAACAGTAACTATTCTTCTTAGTGCTATACCTATTAACATATACAGTACTCAAATGGAAGATAAACACATTAAAAAAATTGGAAACATCACCAGGTGTAGACATGATGGGGCTTTAAAAGTAAAATCCCACTAGCACCATGGATTCCAATGATCAAAAATTCTATTCACTGTACTTGAGTCCAGGAGGAAATAGATGCAACACTCATATTAGTATAATTTAGGAAAGATTGTCATAGTACTCTTTATATGGGCAAATATGGAGCTAAAAGGGAAGGTGCAGAACTCCAGCATTACTTACAACAGGGTCCCTTTAACATTCCTTGTGGAGAAGGAAGTGAGCAGTTACTGGAATTGGATGAAAAAAAGAATTTCTTTGATAGGGCTACATGGCTGAAGGAACTGAGACCTTAGGTCAAGGTAAATAGCCAGGTTGCTGAATCTCTGCCGACTGGGCACCAGGAAAATAAATATTTCAAAATTGCTCTCCTTGCCCCCTCAAATCTCCTGCCCTTTTTCCTCTTAGAGAAAATCAACTGGAAGCAAGAGGGTTAGGAAACCCAGAGATAAGTCAATACAGGTCAAAATCCTAGGGCACAGAGCAGAGTGGACATAGGTGGAGATTAGATATAGAATTCAACCAGATAAAATGCAACCTTCTGTCTGCCTGTCATCTAGCTATTTCCTGATCTACCAAATGTTGAATTTTGGACAGGTAAACACAACATAAGTACAAATTTAACTTCTAGAGATTAAGAATGCATGTATTGTCATGTGTTAAAATATTTCTAATCAAAAAATACTGCATAGATTCAAAAATTGCCAGAACATTTGCTTAGTCAAATAGTATAGTTTGTTTCACACATAAGTAGGTATAAATTTCCCATGGAATTGTTCTTACAATCACTGATTTCTTTTCAATCTGAAATATTCACTAACCTCTGCTATTATGCCTTTAATTTCCCAAGTCTTTTATGTTAAAAAAAATGTTATCCTCTTGAAAACTTAAATGTTCCTGGAAAATGCACTTCACACTGGTATGAATTAGTAAGTCAGACTGTGAATAGAAGAAAGAACAAGAAAGTTGATTTGTGAAGGGACAAGAAGAAAAGGGAAATGTCAAAGTTGCAGAGGTGCCAAAGGTGCCTTAACTCATATTTTAAGCTTACTATTATCTTGCTGACATTATCATCAGCTTACTGGCTTATAGGATTCCATATTTTGTTTATACAGTCTTTTTTATGTATGCGTTATCAAGTTAACATGTATGTAGAATATAAAATTCAAACCCTATTACAAGGATCAAGATGAGAGATGCTTGTCTCCTGACCCAACTGTCCTGTTGAACATTCCCTCACCAGGAGCCAAGCATACCCTATCTTTCCACTATTTTTTCTTATATATATATTCCCATATTTCTATATATTTAAAAATTTCTATTTCTCAATTTTAAAGCTGAGATATGTATAGGAATGAACAAAAATTGCTTCATGAAGCAGGAGGCAATGCTTATAACCAGGTATTCCTAAAAGATACCAACTGTTATTAAATACCATTAAGCAGAATGCAGATGCTGCCCAGTGGAATGAAGGCTGTTATTCTTGCTGTTGCTTTATAATTTTTCATTTTGTGAAATGTTATTCCACCTTCCTCACCTCCTCTTTCCTAGCCTCCATCACAACCCTAGTTCTTTCAGAATAGATGTCTTGGGGTGCGTGGATGGCTCAGTTGATTAAGCAACTGCCTTCCACTCAGGTCATGATCCTGGAGTCTCAGGATCGTGTCCCACATCAGGCTCCCTGCTTGACAGGGAGTCTTCTTCTGCTGACCTTTCTCCACTTAATGCTCTCTCTCCCTCTCATTCTCTCTCAAATAAATAAAATCTTAAAAAATAAAAAAATAGCTGGCTCTTCGCCTGCCTACCAGTAAAATAAACTGGAAAACAAAACAAAACAAAACAAAACAAAAACAAAAAAACTCAATATGGTTCTGAAGGTTATTTTTTTGTTCTTAAATTACAGTAACTAGCCAAAATTTTGTCAATATCATAGTTGGTTAAAGCAATATTTAGAGCTTGCATCATGAAAAAGGAATAAATAGAATTCCTATTTAACCCATGTATATAACATTTTTCTTGTTCCAGATATAAATTGTTTTAGTCAAGAGTTAACTGTTAAAATTTGTGAATTGTAAGGATTTTAATATTATTCAATAATGCTGTTAAAATCCTCTAGTTGAGATTTAAGAAATATTTACCCTTTACTTTATATATGCATCATAAAGGAAAATTATCTGCAGCAATTTTATTGTTGCTAAATAAACAGAATTGCCAAAGTAAAATTATTTTAAAAAACCCCATACCTGAATAAAAAGTGATTTAGGAAAATAGGTTTAATCCATATGGAGAAATTGGAATGCAAGGATATTCACTAATTTATTTGTTTGGCCTTTCATTCATAATTTTACATACTGATTGGGCAAATTTTTATTGAACTTTTACTATCAATGTGCAAAGCAATTCAGTATATCAATGAAGTATTTTATATATTCTACTTAGTCTTAAGGATGTTAAAATCTAATAGGAAAGAAATGCCATTCATTTATAAGAGATTAAATTATTACAGCTAAGAAATAAGGCAATAGTATGTTGGCAACTAATCTAATGATAGTAACATTCGTAACAACAGCAAAAGCAGCAACACTTGTACCATGTTTATATTTTCTATGTATTAATTAATTTATACCTCATAGCAACCCCATGTGATATTACTGCTATTATTTCCAGTTTTGATGTAAATATAGAGCATAAAGATTTTCCATTCGTTGCCCATGGAGATAAAACTAATAAATGTCACAGTTGAGTTTCATAGTCATATAAACTGACTATAAAGGACTATACAACAGAGACTGGCAGGAAGACACTAGGAAAGTAAAATTTAGATGGATCTTTAAAACTATAATAATTTAGATAGAGAAGGAAGAGAACAAAAGGAATTTAATGAGAGGAATCAATGTAAGCAAAATAATAAAAATGCATGTATCTAATTTAAGTGAGTACACCTATTTGGAAAAAGTATGAATTGGCAAACAGTGGTGGCTAATAAAAATATATTTCAAGTTTAAATAGGCTTTGGAAAAGTGATTAGGTGTAGACTGAGGTTGCCTTGAGTGGAATATAAGATCTCTAAATTTGTTTTAAATCCTGAAGATAACATACAATCACTGGAGATTTTTGAAGAAATCATTTTATGTGGAACAATGTCTCCAGACATAAATGACTTACATAATATCTATATGTAATTATTTTTTCAGCTTGGTTTACATATACTCCTTGCAGCACATAGAGAAAGAAATGGCATATCTTACTGAGAACACTTCTAATATTCTAATGGCACAATAAAAACAAAGCAAGTTATAACTGAAACCATATGGATGAGTAATGTTTATTAATTCATCTTATTTTAGTCACCTAAAGATTATTATTGGGGAATTGTAGGGATAATGGGCTTATGGAGAGGCTTGTGATGATTTCTTTATCCTTCTCTGATATACAAGCAGAATTCAACTCATTAAATCAAACAAAAGGGCTTTTCAAATTCAAGTGCTCAGCAATTTATTCTGAAGTCACTGCAATTTTTATATTTGATTATTTGACTTATCTTGGCTTATACCAATAATCACAGCCAGCCTTCAGCAAAATTGAGAGAAAGAGCAATTTGTCTTCTAAACCTATTCTCATTCAGTTTCCTTGCTCTCTTTCCATCCATATTTCAACTACCTAAATCTACATCCCCACCCCATCCCTATCCCCATTTTCATCCTTATGAGAGAGGTTATAGAAGAAACTCCAACATACCTCACAAAATTAGATAAAATGAAACTCCAAAGCTCTTTCCAGACTACCTGAGATTTTATAATCATATGACAAGTTATGGCTTATTTTATACTGTAGAGATTGATACTCTAGTAAGTGTCAAATGTGAAGGAATTTGCTTAACTCAACCATATTATGCATATTTTAAACCTTCTGTCACTAAAATTAGGTGAAATGCTGAAATAATCTTGTAATAAAGTAATTATATGAAAAAAAGAGAAGTGAGGTAGAATTAATTATTCAGCTCTCTGGTATATGTTAATTAATTTTTATAAATAATAACTTATTATCTGTACCTTTACCTGAACACATTTAAATGCATTAGTCTTTCCGTTCCCAGCACCTAACATATAGCATATAATAGGCAGATGATAATGATTCTTGAATGAGTGAATGATGAAAATCAACATTGCAAAGATTAGCTGGGAAAAGGAATTAAGATAATGATCACATCTGAATTTCAACATGTTGGTTCAAAAAGTGAATTTTAATGCATATTTCCTTTTAACAGTCAGCAAAGCTTTCATATTTATCAATAATATCTCTATGAGATAGTTCCACAATGGAAATATAAATATAATTACTTTATTCCTCTTGAAAAGAGTAACTTTTAATGGAAAATAGGCTTACCATAAAAGTGTCCACTGATTATACAGATTTTTGCTTTACAAATTACTTTGTCTTTTTTTAAACTCTATTTTCTTACTCCTAATCTAAAACTATTACAGTTAGCTTAAGTGTATGTCATAATTACCTAATGATAGCAGAGATGAGATAATAATCAAGGAGATTTGTTCTCTTATATAGTAACTACTCAGATATATTTATAGCTAGATGAATACTTCCAAAGCATTAGAGAATCACAGTTATCCCTTTAAATGGGATTTTTAATCTCTCATCTTCTATTTGATGTTTGAAATGAACCTAAAATACTACTAAAATTCTACTGTTAAAGAGAGTTAGAAAACAGTAGTTGAAATCTTCATTTTATAATTTATTACTGCAGATAAAAATTCAAAATTACTTTCCAGTATGAAGCTCAGTGATATCTCCAGTAATTACCTGAGCTTTCGATTAAACTTTATAAATAATTGAAAATTTTAAGTTTCTTGACTTTTGTCTTGAATTCCTCAAGTCTGTTTAAGAAAAATAGTTATAGTGAGGAGAAGTTCTGAGTGGCTGTTACATGTTAATTATTTAGGAAATTTTAGAAATAAATAATTTCTTAAGTAATTACTATAGCATAATCTTTTACATCATGAGATCCAGGGTAAGTGAGAGAGTGTAGGGAAATAGGAAAATAAGGAATTAGGAGAAAAAAACAGTAATAAGTGTTATTTAATAATTATTTAATGCTTTAAATAAATTTTAAAACTAAATATATATTCTAATAACTTTAAGGGAAATCAGGGGAAAGTATTCATTCCTCTGAAGATTTGATTAAACCATCACAGCAAATCTTTTAACTCATGCCTTTTATGTTTGTCATTCATTTGGAATAAATTGTGTTCTACTTTGTAACACCTTTCATGCTTTGGTACTGGTAATTTTAACTTATTTCTATACTATATTATAAACTCTATGAGAACACATGCTTATTAGATGACTTTGATATAAGAATATCATTTTATATAAGAATATCTAAGAAATTAGAATAACCAATTTTTATTACATTTTTGACATCTATTTTAAATGTTTTCTCCTTTTCATTGACTATTGACCTTCCAAAGCTTTAGTAAGTTTTGCTATAATATTTGCATGTTCTTATACTTTTCTATTTTACTTAATCCTTGAACACCAAAAACAAGTAAAATGAACTCACCACACTGCAAATTATAAGAGAGGCTACTTCCATATAGCTAATAAAATCTCCAAATACTATATTCCTATCACAAGCTTGGGATATTTTAGGCAAAGAGAAAAGGAACATATTTTATATGGTGCTTACTATCAGTCTGAAAAGAGAGAGTAATTTTCTAATTATTAACCTTTAATATATATATTAATTATATATATAATTATATATAATGTATAATTATATACATTTAAACAATGTATGTAATTAAATAGGTTCACTATTTTTAAATTCCAGCAGAATTTCTTTGATTTTATATTTCTTATTAGAATAAAATTTGTCAATGCCTTAGCCTAATTATTATTTAGATAATTAAGTTGGAACTGTCTTAGTCATCTTTTTAACATTTGCATGGCCTCATAAGGTACCTGGTACATGTTTAATAAATAGCTGTCAAATTTTTATTGAAAAAGAATTTTGAGAAAATTACAAGGTTCTATAAAGCAGAGTGCATTTCTTTACTTTTTATTTTTTCCTTGCTAGGCACATAGTTGTAAAAGACAATGATCTAGAAATTAGAAAAATAATTGTAACGGCTCCACATCTAACAATTAGCATGTCTAGGAATTTAATAATGAATATTTACATAATCTTATTTTTTTAGTAATTCCCTTTTTAATATTACAACTTATCTGATATGAGAAATACTAAAATCAAATTATATACAAGAAATAGGTAAAGACATTGAATAACTCCAAGCTAATTTAATTTTATCTTTATTAAAGGATAAGACTTAGCATGGAAATAGCTATTACTTTGAGTTACACATTACTTTGAATAAATTCATTAAAGTGATTTTTAAAGAACTATCTCTTGGTAAAATAGTAAGTTTTCCTGTCATTAGTAGAAAACAGGAAATATAATTCCAAAGTGTAAATAAATGGACAACCTACATATTTGTTAAAATAAAGCCTAATAAAATGTGATTATAACAGACAGTGTGAAGTATAGAAAAGCTGAACATACGTGACAAAAGCCAAGAAGACAGGTATCATCAGTGGTGTCCTTACAAGACAGACAATTGGCTTGTTTAGTCATTGTTACTCTTTTGTTGTTTACAATAACATAACAATTTTGGAATAACTTTTTTTTAAAGACTTATTTATTTTAGAAAGAAAGCAAGTATCCTTGTGTGTACATGTGGGGGAGGGACATAGGGAGGGAATCTTCAAGCAGACTTGCCACTGAGCAGAACTGGAGGTGGGGCTCATATTCATAACCCATGAGATCATGACCTGAGCTGAAATCAAGAATCTGATGCTAAAGCCACCCTGGCACTTCTAACTTTTAATAATTATCTAAAAATCGTAAATTAAGCCTAAATTATCAGGCTAAAGCTAAAAGTTATCTCAATTTCAATAACTTTAATAAATTAATTAATCATGGCATTCACACATTATATAAATATGATCTAAGTATTATTAGTTAAAATTAGGCTAACATATTTATTATTGTTTGTACATAATTTTAGATATGCTTTTAGTAAAAGCATGCATTTTTAATAAAAGAACATACCCTTTTGGTGAGACTCAAGGCACTTTTATTGATCATTTTCCTTTTCATTACCATTGTGAGATAAGTTGATTCAGTGATTCATTTGAATTAAGAATAATATTCAAGTATAATATATACATAGTTTCTTAAAAGGCATTTTATTCTTTAGATGCTTTCCACTTCTGATTAATTTATAATATTAAGCAGATACGGAAATAGTTCATAATAAGAGGAAACACTCCTGAGATATGAAATTGCTTCAGAGAGGAAATATAATATGGATTCAGGAAGAAAATACATTCTCTGGGTTGGACCTCTTATGTGAATTCTAGTAAATATCTACAACCTGTTCTGTCAATACTAATGATCAGAACATGTATCAGAGATGCAATATAAAGGAGAGAACATATTCAGACAAAAATCTATTAACTTTCCTTAGTAGGTCAAAAGAAATCAGAGAGACTTCCTGACTAGGGGGAAAGAATAGCTTAGATATCTTTGGCAACTACTCAAATGATTTATTTGATAGCTTACCACAAAAGACAGTCACAAAAGTAGGTGAACACATCAAAATACTTAAAAGGGGGGGGGCACACATCAATAAATACTCTTTACAGTTCCCTACAATTCTCTAGCTTAAAAAATAGTCTATAGCAATTTTATTGCTACTTAAATGACCCATTCTAAATTTTCCTTCATAAAATTCATTATTTCTATATGAAACTAATTTAACAACTTATACGTATACCAATATAGTTAAATAGAACACACTGCCAAGAAAATGAGCCAAGAGAGTAATTTGATAAAAATCAGTGATATTAACAAAGCATTAAGAAACAAAACTGGTCTGATAGAAGATGGCAGTGGAGGAGAGGGACCTAAGGCTCACCTCATCCCATGAATACAACTGAAGCCACACCAAAGAAACATAGGAAGTGTAGCAACACAGCTTGAGAGAGAAACAGATCTTGGCTGCTGTGGTGGGGAGGGATCAACAGTCATAAAGTCCAGATAAAGAGTAACACAAAGGGGAGAAAATGGGGGAAAATACCCAAAGCAACTGGCTTGGAAAGCTATAAGGGCCAAATTTTGTGACTCCTGGCAAACAGCAGAGCTTAAAGCCTGGAGTTTAAAGGTCAGCAGGCTTAGCGGGGATAGAGCCCAGAAGGCACTGTGCTGCTCTTGGAGAGAAGGCAGGCAAACAGCCTTCAGACATATAACATGGAAACATCCATCTGCAGTGTGCCTGGCACATAGTGGAGAGGTCAAGTGCTATATTCAGAGTGCATCCCATAGAAGCAGCATTCACAGAAGAACCTATCTGGGAACAAAGGAACTGGCAGACACCATTTCCACACCTTCCCCCTCAGCATAAGAACAAGAACACGTGTCAGAACCAGTGCAATGCCAACACTCTCTAACTAATTGGCTTACACCAAGCCCTGCCCCCCAGCATGCTCATGGAGAACACCATCCCCAGTCTCACTAATCTCAGTCCTGACTGCAGGACTAGCTCCCCTAGAAGACCAGCCCAAAGCCCTGCTCACACCATATCTCCCAATATAAAAGTTTTAACAGAGCTTTGGTTCTGGCACGTAGTGACAGGTCTCATTTCACAAGCAGACCAGAGCATGCCTAGTTAAAGCACATCACATTCAGACCAGAGACCAAACACTGCTCACAGCCGGCAAAAAGAGGCTTAGCAGATGACTGGCCTGAAGGTAAAGCAGCCAGGGAAAAATAGCAGAGCACACAGAGTACACACTGGAGACATTACCAGAAGCACCAGGCCCTGGGAAACAGGGGTAGGTCACTACAGGACTTATTCCTTATAAAGTCATTACCCTGAAGAGCAGGAGATGTAGCTGACTTTCCTAACATAGAAACAGAGAGACATGGACAAAATGAGAAGACAGAGAAATTTATCCCGAATGAAAGAATAGGACAAGGCCACAGCCAGGGATCTAAGCAAAACAGATAGAAGTAACGTGCCTGATGGAGTATTTAAAGTCATGATAATAAGGATAATCCTCTGACTTGAGGAAAGAGTGGAAGACATGAGTGAGACCCTTAATACAGAAATAAGGTATAATCTAGCAGAGAGACAGGGCTCAATAAATAAGAAACATGCTAGATGGAAAGAATAGCAGGCTAGAAGAAGCAGAAAAATGAATTAAGGAAGTAGAGACAGGGTAATGGAAGTAATCAAGCTGAACAAAAAAAAGAGAAGAATTATGCAAAACAAGAATTGACCTAGGGAACTCAATGACTCCAACAAACATAATAACACTTGTATTATAAATTTGAAGTAATTGAAATCTTCCCTAATATAGTAAAGGAAACAGGTATCCAGAACTAAGAGGCAAGAAACTCCACAACAAAATCAACAAAAGTAGATCTATACCAAGACATATTGAAATTAAACTCACAAAACATAGTGATAAGGAAAAAAAATTAAAAGCAGCAATACAAAAGGACAATAATATATAAGACAAATTTTGTAAGGCTACCAAGGGATTTTTCAACAGAAACTTTCCACTCCAGAAGGCAGTAGCATGATACATTCAAAGTGCTGAATAGGAAAAATCTGCAGCCAAGAATAATCTATCCACCCAGGCTATTGTTCAGAATAGAATGAGAGATAAAGAGTTTCCCAAGCAAACTAAAACTAAAGGAGTTTATGACCACTAACCCTGTCCTGCAAGAAATATTAAAAGGTACTCTTTGTATGGAAAGCAGAAAGCAAAAGTGACAATGTGAAGGTGAGAAACACAAAAGCAGTAAAAATTAATATCTCTGTAAAAATCTGTCAAATAATTTGCAAAATAAAAGGGTATAAAATATGAAACATATACCTAAAAAAAAAAATGGGGAGGAGAGGAGTAAAGAATGGGTTCAAATTTAAGTGACCATCAACTTAATATTGACTCCTATATGCTGAAGAGTTTGTCAAAAAAACTTATGATAACCACATATCAAAAACTACTAATAAATATGCAAAGAATAAAGAGAAAGAAAATCCAAATATATCATTAAAGAAAGCATACCATGAAAGAGAGGTGGAAAGGATGAGAGAAATCTTCAGAAACAACAACAAAATAAATTATAAAATGGCAATAAATACATTTCTACCAATAATTACTTTGAATATAAATAGACTACACACTCCAATCAAAAGACAGAGGGTGACAGAATGGATTAAAACAAACAAACAAAAAACAAGACCCACCTATATGCTGCATACCAGAGACTCATTGTAGACCTATAGACCCCTACAGATTGAAAGTGAGGGGATGAAGAAATATCTAACATGCAAATGGATGTTAACTGAAAGCTTGAATATCAACATTTATAGGGAACAAAATGGATTTTATTTTATTTTTTTTTTAATTTTTTTTTTATTTTCAGCATAACAGTATTCATTATTTTTCACCACACCCAGTGCTCCATGCAATTCGTGCCCTTTATAATACCCACCACCTAGTACCCCAACCTCTCACCCCCCACCCCTTCAAAACCCTCAGATTGTTTTTCAGAGTCCATAGTCTCTCATGGTTCACCTCCCCTTCCAATTTCCCCCAACTCCCTTCTCCTCTCTAACTCCCCATGTCCTCCATGCTATTTGTTATGCTAACAAAATGGATTTTAAACCAAAGACTGTTACAAGAGACAAAGAAGGATACTATATATATTAAAGGTAAAAATAAAAAATAAGATATAACATTGAAAATATTTATACACCCAACTTAGGAGCACCCAGATACATAAAACCCTTAATAAAAAATGTAAAGGAACTGGGGCACCTGGGTGGCTCAGTGGGTTTAAGCCTCTGCCTTCAGCTCATATTATGATCTCAGGGTCCTGGGATCGAGCCCTACGCATGGCTCTCTGCTCAGCGGGGAGCCTGCTTCCCCCTCTCTTTCTGCCTGCCTCTGCCTACTTGTGATCTCTCTCTCTCTCTCCATCAAATAAACAAATAAGATCTTTTTAAAAAAAGTAAAGGAACTAATCGATAATGATATTAAAATAGTGGGTGACTTTAACACCTAAGTTACATCAATGGACAAATCATCTAAAAAGAAAACAATGACTTTGAATGACAAACTTGACTAGATAGACTTAGTAGATATATTCAGAACTTTTCATCCTAAATCAGTAGAACACAAATTCCTTTCAAGTGAACATGACATTTTCCCTAGAATAGATCACATGAGGCCACAAAACAGGCCTCAACAAATATAAGAAGATTGAAGTCGTACCATGCATATTTTCTGACCACAACACTATGAAACCAGAAATCAATCACAAGAAATCACCTGGAAAGACTACAAATATATGTAGTCTTTCAGAAAAACAAAAACAAAAAATACCTGTTAGAGCCAATATACAAATTCAAAAAAGAAAGAAAATACAAAATCAATGTACAGAAATTTGTTGCATTTTTATATACCAATAAGGAGGATAAAGAACATGGAACTAAGCAATGAATGGGTCAATCTGGAAATAAAATAAGAAACTGAAAAAGAAGTATATAGGAAAAAGTGAAAATGAAAACAAAATTCTCCCAAATCTATGGGCTGCAGCAAAAGGAATTGTAAGAGAGAAGTTTAGAGCAATATCAGTCTACCTCAAGAAACATGAAAATCTCAAAGAACCTAACTGTACACCTAAAGGAGATAGAAAAAGAACAACAAATGAAACCTAAATCTAGCAGAAGGAAGGAAATTATAAAGATCAGAATAGATATAAATGATATAGAAACTAAAATTAAAAAAACCAATAGATCAGATTGATGACACCAGGAGGTGACAATTTGAAAAAAATTAATAAAATTGATAAACCTTTAGCCAGACTTATCAAGAAGAAAACTAAAAGGACCTAAATGAATAATATCAGAAATGCAAGAAAAGAAATAACAATGAACATGACAGAAACACAAATAAGTATAAGAGAATATTGTGAAAAAATATATGCTAACAAACTAGGCAATATAGAAGTGGATAAATTCCTAAAAACACATAAATTATCAAAATTGAAATAGGGAGAAACAGAAAATTGCAATACAACAATAACCAGCAAAAAATTGAATCAGTAATCAAAAAACTCCCGATAAACAAAAGTCCAAGACCAGATGGCTTCACAGGCAAATTCTACCAAACATTTATAGAAGAGTCAATACCTATTATTCTCAAACTATTACAAAAAATAGAAAGTAAAGGAAGACTTCCAAATTCATTCTGTGAGGCCAGCATTACCTGATATCTACACCATATAAAGACACCATGCCAAAAAAGAGAACTACTGGCCAATATCCTTGATGAACATAGATGCAAAAATCCTTAACAAAATACTAGCAAACTGAATCCAATAATACATTTTAAAAAATCATTCACCACAATCAAGGGGGGTTAGTGCTAGGTTTCAAGGTGCTTCAATATTTGCAAATGAAACAATGTGAAGCATCATATCAATAAGAGAATAAGAGCTACATGATCATTTAAGTAGATGCAGAAAAAGCATTTGACAGTGTGCAATATCCATTCATGATAAAAACCCTTAACAAAGTAGGTTAGATGGAACATAACAAAAATAATAAAGGCCATCTATGAAAAGTCCACAGGAATATCATCCTTAATGGGGAAAAAGAGAGCTTTTCTTCTATGGTCAGAAATAAGAGAGGGATGTCCACTCTCATCACTTTTATTCAGCATAGTACTGGACGTCCTAGCCATAGCAATCAGACAACAAAAAGAAGTAACAAGAATACAAATCAGTAAGGAAGAAGTAAAACTCACCATTTGCAGATGACATGATACTGTATATAGAAAACCCTAAAGACTCCACCAAACAAAACAAAACCAAAAAACAAACAACAAACAAAAACCCTGCTTGAACCAATATGCGAATTAAAGAAAGAAACATAATATAAAATCAATGCACAGAAATCTGTTGCATTTCTATATACCAATAATGAAGCAGCAGAAAGAGAAATTAAGAAAACAATCTCATTTAAAATTGCACCAAAAATAATAAAATACCCAAGAATAAACCTACCCAAATAGGTGAAAGATCTGTACACTGAAAACTATAAAACACTGATGAAATAAATTGAAGACAACACAAGGCAATGGAAAGATATTCCATGCTCATGGATTGAAGAACAGAATTAAAATGTCTATACTGTCCAAAGCAATCTACAGATTTAATGTAATCCCTATCAAAACACCAACAGCACTTTTCACAGAACTAGAACAAACAATCCTAAAATGTGTGCAACCACAAAACAAAAAAACAAAAAATCCAAAACCCAAGCAGTTAAAGTAATCTTGAAAAAGAAAAGCAAAGCAGGAGGCAACACAATTCCAGACTTCAATTTATATTACAAAGCTATAGTAAACAAAATAGTACAGTACCAGCACAAAGACACAGTCAGTGGTGGTCTGACCACCAGTCAGAAACATAGATTGGTAGGACAGAAGCGAAAACCCAGAAATAAAGCTACAACTACATGGTCACTTAATCTTAGATAAAGCAGGATAGAATATTCAATTGTAAAAAGACAATCTCTTCAATAAACGGTATTGGGGAAACTGGATAGCTACATGCAAAAGAATGAAACTGGACCAGTTTCTTACAGTATACACAAAGTAAAATTGGATTAAAGACCTAAATATAAGAACTGACACCTTAAAAATCCTAGAGGAGAAAACAGGCAGTAACTTCTTTTACATCAGCCACAGCAAATTTTTTCTTGATATGCCTCCTAAGACAAAGGAAACAAAAGCAAAAATAAACTATTGGGACGTCATCAAGGTAAAAATTTTCTGCACAGGAAAGGAAACAATCAACAAAACTAAACGGCAACCTACTAATAGGAGAAGATATCTGCAACCTGATATATCTGGTAAAGTGTTAGTATCCAAAATATATAAAGAATATAAGACTCAAAATGCTACAAATAAATAGTCCAATTGAAAGTGGGCGGAAGACATGGATATACATTTTCCAAAGAAGACATATACATGGCCAACAGACACATGAAAAGATGCTCAACATCACTGATCATCAGGGAAATGCAAATCACTACTACAATGAAGTATCGCCTCACACCTGTCAGAAACACAAGAAACAAGGTTTGGAATTTACGTGGCTTACAAAAATAAAATAAATCAGTTGTATTAAAAAAAAAAAAAAGAAACAATGGTTGGTGATGATGTGGAAAAAAAGGAACCCTCATGCACTGTTCACAGAAATGCAAACTGGTACAGCCACTGTGTAAAACAGTATGGAGGTTCTTATAAAGTTAAAAATAAAATTACCTATTTACCAAAAGAAAACAGAAACACATAGTGAACATGATACAGGTACTCCTATATTTATAGCAGGATTATTTACATAGCCAGATTATGGGAGCATCCCAAGTATTCACCAACAGATGAATGGATAAAGAAGAGGTGGTGTGTGTGTGTGTGTGTGTGTGTGTGTGTGTGTGCATGTGTGTGTACATACATACATACATAATTTTAGCCATTAAAAGTGAGTCAAATGCCATTTGCAATGACATATGTGGAACCAGAGAATATAATGCTAACAGAAATAAGTAAGTCAGAGAGAGATAAATACCATATGATTTTCTTCATATGTACAAACAAAACAAATGAGCAAAGGGGAAAAGAAAGAGACTGAGATAAATCAAGAAACAGACTCTTAATTATAGAGAATAAACTGATGGTTACCAGAGGGTAGGGAGTGTAAGGATGGACTAAATAAGTGATGGGTATTAAGGAGGGCACTTGTAATGATCACAGGGTGCTGTATGAAAGTTCTGAATCACTATATTGTACACTTAAAACTATTATAACACTGTATATTAACTATCTGGAATTAAAGTAAAAGCTTAGAAACAAAACTGGTCATATTTTAATGAATAGCAATATTTTCACTTTAGAATTAAAAAAAAATAACTACTTTGTTTTTCCCATTTTGATTTGGCCCTCGTAGTTAGATCTAATAATCAAAGACTTCAGTTCTAATGTGGGTTTTCCTCTATAGATCCCAGAAGTCTTGTAAATATGTGGTAATTTATAAGCAGATATTTTATTTACTCTGGGTAACTTTCTATGAATAGTGTGCTTATTTATAATTTATTTTATTTTAAAGGTACTCCCAATCCTGAACAGAATAGACAGCTGGAAGGAAAGCACAGACATTACACAGTAGGGGATATTTGAAAAGCAAGGGGCAGGAGTTTTGACACAGGAAAGGATGAACATTTTACATCAAACATCTGTTATGTGACTTTTTCAACAAAAAATATATTGTGCCTGATATGTGCTAATGATTTTGTTGGGTATAGAAATGTAAAATATATTATCTATATGCCATCTCTGTTTTCAAACCAACCACCATAACCTAGCATACATTCCTGAGGAAATGGGAGACAAAGAATAAATATATATTTTATGGGGAAGTGGAGTTAAGAATAAGATATATTAAATGTGTATCACTATGAAAGACAATAGACAAACATGGATAATTAGGAGAGGATTGCACACTAGAAGTCAGACTAAGAGGTTTCTAAATATAAATCATTCTCCTTCATGGTATTTAAAGGGCTACCCTGGCAATATGTTTTAATAAATCAAAGGGTACTGAATAGAGTTGACAGTGGAGATCATTCTGGACTTTGGGCTCTTTTTCAATACAAAGAATAAAACAATTTCGTTGAAAGAAGAAATGCAATTTAGAATGAAGCAGTGATCATATTCTAAAATGATTATGGGGATATATATTGTTTCCCTCACTCTGTTTCACACATGTTAATATCCATGATTGACACTCTTATGAGTGGATACAAAATACTAAATTTGGGAAGTATTCAAGTAGATGACCAATAACTACTATAAATATGTCTATAACATATAAAGTGATCAGCATACAGCTAATAAACTTCTAAGCTACAAATAAACAGTACATTATTTGAAAAGATAAATGTTTAGCAAATCTTTTTCCCAAAGGGAAAAATATTTGGTAAAATAGCAATGTTGATGTTCATCCTTCTACTGTAATGTTTATCAAAGACAAGATAATTCAAAATAATTGCATCTGGCAACAAGTTAAAATAGGAATCTCCTTTTTAATTTTATTTAACAAAGTGAAGCTGATTTTTCACCTTCATCAGCCTGGGAAAAAATATTACCGCAGAAATTATTTCTAAAAGGAATATCAAAACTGCACTTGATGCTTTCTTAATTATTACAGGTTGGTAATTTAGTTATTAAGAATAAACCACTGTAGGACAATGTATTATGGGAAAATGTAACAAATATTATATAATATACAGAATAATGTTATACAGATATTATACATTATACTAAGTGTATAATAAACTGATTCTGTACTATAAAAACAAGGATGGTCCTGGGCAATACACATCCAGATTTATAACTCTAGATGACCTGTCTCCTATTTTAGCTTTAGACATGAATTGCTTTTTGCCTTTAGATTCTTATGTATGCTAATACTTTATGTACCTCAAACTAAATATACCAAAATGATTTTTAATCATAGCCTCTCAAATATATTCCAGTGTTTTATCCATCTCAGGACAAAGTTGACCCACTTATTAAATACAGAAACCGTGACACTATTAAACTTCTTTCTCCATAATCCAAAACCATATGTTTTTTATAGTATTTCCACAATATTCTCATCATTTTTTCCTTTCTATTTCCTTTTTCTAAATCATTTCTCAAGATACTTTCATTCATCTCTGACTTGTCAGTGGCTTCCACTGGTCTCTTTTCCTTCAAAAAAATATTTTGCATTAGTACAGGATTGTTTTGCCCAAATACAGATCTCATCATATTAATCATGCTCAACCACCATTAATTACAAAAAGAAGTTTGTTTGTTTGTTTAAGCTTACCACGTAAGACACTTCAGATTCTGACACCAATCTGTGTTATCAACTTGATCCAGACCACACTCTTCTTGGCACATGTGCACTCTACAACTTTCAGTAGTTGATTCATTCTTACTTAAATGCTATGCACTCCCAAGATGTAGAAGACTTTATTTGAACAAGTCCATCTTCCTAAAATGCCATTTCTCTATGCATGTGTCAACATTCTACCCATTCTATGAAGATGAGCTCACAGAATACTACTACTCCTTTTAAGTTTAATCCATTGATTTCTTCTGCTATGTTCTTAGTATATTTAATTCTGTTTATATACATTACCTCTTTCAAAAAGATTAAGGCTGGGGCTGACTAGTCTCAGTGCTGGCCTAATGATTTTGTGTCAAGGGCTGGTTTTCCTACATTGGAAAGAAAATAGGATGTCTCCTATGCAAGAGAGTATATAATCAATCTCAAGAGAAGGGAACTCAGTATCAAAGTCCGTAGACTGAGGCTACATATATCAAACAAGAAAGCACTAGGGTAAAGGGTTAGAATTATATTAAGAGTTAGAGCTATTTTCCAATGAAAATAATTTATATATTCATTCTCTCAAGAAATTCTTCATGCTTCTTGATCAGCAGGATAAGACCTCTGGAAACCCTGCGACTGTTTCTATGTGATGGGAACAGAGGTCTATCTTATCTTTGAAAGGAAGAAAACATTACCATACATTTTATTTAGGAGCCTGCATTACCTTTTGTTTTTTTCGTACCTTCTAGTTAGTGATAGAACTCAAGTGGGATACTTGTTTCCTGTGATTTGATCACTTTTGCTAATTGTTGTAGAAAACTACCTGTTTCTTCTTGGGATCTGTTCATTCACAGGTTCTAAGAGCAGCTCTACAGGATTCCTTTCTCTTGTTTTCTCTTGATATTTTTGATAACAAGGCAAAACCACTTGGCTATTACCAGAAAATTACCACCAGTTAACATCAAAATATCAGATTCTTACTGAAAACTGGGAAGAAAAATCTTCAAGAACTTGACAAGTTCATTAAATGCTTGGGGTTACCTATAACATCTGGTAACTGTATCCCATTTAAGCATTGTATTCTTATCCTTTGGAACTAAGTGAATCTGTTTTCTTTTTTTTCTGGAGAACTGAAATTTCCTCATTTATTTTAGTACATATGATTAATTTAAAACATTTCTAACCCCAAAATAATAACTGAAAATACTCCTCCAAAAAAATGTTATAACTACTGCCATTAACAATGTTACAAAATAAATATCTCAAAAATACTAAAAATTTGTAAATTGATGTCTTTCAGTGAGTGGAAACATCTGACTATTTAAGAGTCATCTGACCTTGAGTGAAATGCAAGTTAATATATTACCAATTGGATGGCAGGGAAAATTATATAACTTTCAATATATTTAATACTATCTGCCACTAATACACATATCCTGTATCCTCTCAGAAATATTCAAAGATAAAATGATGTAAAGCTATTGCTATATTTTCTTTTATTCAATATGGTCACTGACTTTAAATAGATGACTTTTGTCATTCTAACCTGAGGAACATTTCACATTTAAAACTGACCTAGAGCAGTATTTTCCAACTGATATTTTACAGTTGTCAGAACTTTATAAAATAGTTATGCAGAGTTGTCATAGATAAAAGGGCAATGAAAAAAGTACTAATTAAGATACCAGAGATTAAAGAAAAGAAAAAAAAAGAACTTGAGTGGATTTTATGCTAGAAGACCTGCTTTGGAATAAGCACTAAAGGTAGTCCTTCATAATGAAATGACTAGATACTAAACAGTAACTTGAATTAACATAAAGAAATAAAAAGAACCAATAAAGATAACTACATAGGTAAAGGCAAAACGTAGTATTTTTTTTTGTTTTGAATCTTTTCTTCTCACATTAAAATATACTTGCAAATAAACAATTATTATAAAGCCACATTGATAGATTATAATATATAAAGATGTAATCTATATGACAATAGAGTACTCATGATGGATGAGATAAAGATCTTTTGAAACAAAGGTCTCTATACTATTGAAATTAAGTTGGTATTAATGTGAACAAGATAATTTTAAGTGAAGGCATTAATTATAATCACTAGGACAACCACTAAGAATATATCAAAAATATATCGTAAAATAAACAAGGAAAATAAAATTGCACACTAGAAAATATCACAAGCCAGTATATATAACAAAAATAAAAACTCCTAAAATATATAGAAAAACATAATAAAATGGTAAATATCAATTCTACCTTATCATTAAATACATTAAATATAAACTGGCTGATTATGAGAAATACTATGAACAATTATATGACAAAATGTGTCTGGTATTTTTGCCTAAGAGCCTTTGTCACAAGCATTTTTGCCATATAACTAATTGGTTGTAAGGCAATTTTGCCATAAAAGATAAAAAAGTAATGGGTTGACAATTTGGTTTGATAGTTTGGATTTCATTTCTATTTGATGCAGTACTTTCATTATTATATACATCTTATCCTCATATATATGCACCCTATATATGCACCCTATAAAGTGATGCATAGTTGTTGTTGTTGCTATTGTTTTCAGTGATGCATAGTTTTGAACCCATCTTTCCCACAGAACTTTGGAACATCTATCAACAGATATATGACAATATGGCAAGAACAAAAAACATGTAGAAGGCTTTCACAACACAATACAAAGCCCAGTTACAAATAATCATCCAAGCCTTTGAAAACAGACACCTCTCTTAATGAAGGAAAAACTTGTAGCAGAAAAAGAAAAAACACAATGCCAAATGAGACAACAAATCAAAATTTTTTAAAAGTATAACATGAATGAAAGACATTGAAGACAAGTTCTTAGGTATAATTCACAAAATAAAATCAGTTATTTGCACAGTATTGCCATGAATCAATGCTATATTTTATTAATCACATTTCAGTTGTATTATGTCTTTTTAAATGAATGTTCCTCTTTTACCTTTTGTGATTTTTATCTTTATGGCAAAATTGCCTTATGACCAATTAGTTATGCAGTGAAAACTGTGGTGAAAATGCTTACATCAAATCTACCTAGGGGGGCGGAGTCAAGATGGCGGAGAAGTAGCAGGCTGAGACTACTTCAGCTAGCCAGAGATCAGCTAGATAGCTTATCTAAAGATTGTAAACACCTGCAAATCCATCGGCAGATCAAAGAGAAGAAGAACAGCAATTCTGGAAACAGAAAAACAACCACTTTCTGAAAGGTAGGACCGGCGGAGACGTGAATCCAAAGCGACGGGAAGATAGACCCCAGGAAAAGGGGCCGGCTACCGGCAAGCAGCGGAGCAACCACGCACAAAATCAGGACTTTTAAAAGTCTGTTCCGCGAGGGACATCGCTCCAGAGGCTAAACCGGGGCGAAGCCCACGCAGAGTCAGTGTGGCCTCAGGTCCCGCAGGGTCACAGAAGGATCGGGGGTGTCTGAGTGTCGCAGAGCTTGCGGGTATTGGAATGGGAAAGCCGGCTACAGAGACAGAGCCGACAGTAAGCTCACAGCTCGGTGTTACCTAGAACCGGTCGCAGGCTCGGTGAGCTCGGAGCGCGGACGGAGGTCAGGCAGACAGGAGTAACTGGGCGCTGTTCTCTGAGGGCGCACTGAGGAGTGGGGCCCTGGGCTCTCAGCTCCTCCGGGCCGGAGACCAGGAGGCCGCCATTTGTATTTCCGTCCTCCGGAACTCTACGGAAAGCGCTCAGGGAACAAAAGCCCCTAAAAGCAAACCCGAGCGGATTACTCACCCCGGCCCCTGTTAAGGGCGGTGCAATTCTGCCTGGGGAAAAGACACTTGAGAATCACTACAACAGGCCCCTCCCCCAGAAGATCAACAAGAATTCCGCCGAGACCAAGTTCACCGACCAAGGAATGCGGTTTCAAGACCAAGGAGAGCAGCAGAATTCCAGAGGAGGAGAAAGCAAAGCACGGAACTCATGGCTTTTTCCCTGTGATTTTTTTTAAGTCTTGAAGTTAATTTGATTTTTTTCTTTTTCATTTTTTGATTTTATTTCTAGCCTTCTGGTAAAATTTTTTTTTAACTTTTACCTTTTTCTTTTTTAACATTTTTTAAGTAGTTTATCCAACATATATATTTTTTCGTTTTTATATTTTTCTTATTTGTTTTCTTTTTTTTAATTCTTTCCTTTTCTTTTTTTTTCTTTTTTCTCTTTCTTCCTTTTTGAACCTCTTTTTATCCCCTTTCCACCCCCTCACGATTTGGGATCTCTTCTAATTTGGTTAAAGCATATTTTCCTGGGATTGTTGCCACCCTTTTAGTATTTTACTTGCTCCTTCACATACTCTTATCTGGACAAAATGACAAGACAGAAAAATTCAACACAAAAAAAAGAACAAGAGGCAGTACCGAAGGCTAGGGACCTAATCAACACAGACATTGGTAATATGTCAGATCTAGAGTTCAGAATGACAATTCTCAAAGTTCTAGCCGGGCTCGAAAAAGGCATGGAAGATATTAGAGAAACCCTCTCGAGAGATATAAAAGCCCTTTCTGGAGAAATAAAATAACTAAAATCTAACCAGGTTGAAATCAAAAAAGCTATTAATGAGGTGCAATCAAAAATGGAGACTCTCACTGCTAGGATAAATGAGGCAGAAGAAAGAATTAGTGATCTAGAAGACCAAATGACAGAGAATAAAGAAGCTGAGCAAAAGAGGGACAAACAGCTACTGGACCATGAGGGGAGAATTCGAGAGATAAGTGACACCATAAGATGAAACAACATTAGAATAATTGGGATTCCAGAAGAAGAAGAAAGAGAGAAGGGAGCAGAAGGTATACCGGAGAGAATTATTGGGGAGAATTTCCCCAATATGGCAAAGGGAACGAGCATCAAAATTCAGGAGGTTCAGAGAACGCCCCTCAAAATCAATAAGAATAGGCCCACACCCCGTCACCTAATAGTAAAATTTACAAGTATCAGTGACAAAGAGAAAATCCTGAAAGCAGCCCGGGAAAAGAAGTCTGTAACATACAATGGTAAAAATATTAGATTTCCAGCTGACTTATCCACAGAAACATGGCAGGCCAGAAACAGCTGGCATGATATTTTCAGAGCACTAAATGAGTAAAACATACAGCCAAGAATACTATATCCAGCTAGGCTATCACTGAAAATAGGAGAGATTAAAAGCTTCAAGGACAAACAAATCTGAAAGAATTTGCAAACACCAAGCCAGCTCTACAGGAAATATTGAAAGGGGTCCTCTAAGCAAAGAGAGAGCCTACAAGTGGTAGATCAGAAAGGAACAGAGACCATATGCAGTAACAGTCACTTTACAGGCAATACAATGGCACTAAATTCATACCTTTCTATAGTTACCCTGAATGTGAATGGGCTAAATGCCCCTGTCAAAAGACACAGGGTATAAGAATGGATAAAAAACCAAAACCCATCTATATGTTGCCTCCAAAAAACTCATTTTAAGCCCAAAGATACCTCCAGATTTAAAGTGAGGGGGTGGAAAAGAATTTACCATGCTAATGGACATCAGAAGAAAGCAGTAGTGGCAATCTTTATATCAGATCAATTAGATTTTAAGCCAAAGACTATAATAAGAGATGAGGAAGGACACTATATCATACTCAAAGGGTGTGTCCAACAAGAAGATCTAACAATTTTAAATATCTATGCCCCCAACGTGGGAGCAGACAACTATATAAACCAATTAATAACAAAATCAAAGAAACACATCAACAATAATACAATAATAGTAGGGGACTTTAACACTCCCCTCACTGAAATGGACAGATAATCCAAGCAAAAGATCAGCAAGGAAATAAAGGCCTTAAATGACACACTGGACCAGATGGACATCACAGATATATTCAGAACATTTCATCCCAAAGCAACAGAATACACATTCTTCTCTAGTGCACATGGAACATTCTCCAGAATAGATCACATCCTCGGTCCTAAATCAGGACTCAGTCGGTATCAAAAGATTGGGATCATTCTCTGCATATTTTCAGACCACAATGCTCTAAAGCTAGAACTCAACCACAAGAGGAAGTTTGAAAAGAACCCAAATACATGGAGACTAAACAGCATCCTTCTAAAGAATGAATGGGTCAACCGGGAAATAAAAGAAGAATTGAAAAAATCATGGAAACAAATGATAATGAAAATACAATGGTTGAAAATTTGTGGGACACAACAAAGGCAGTCCTGAGAGGAAAATATATAGTGGTACAAGCCTTTCTCAAGAAACAAGAAAGGTCTCAGGTACACAACCTAACCCTACACCTAAAGGAGCTGGAGAAAGAACAAGAAAGAAACCCTAAGCCAAGCAGTAGAAGAGAAATCATAAAGATCAGAGCAGAAATCAATGAAATAGAAACCAAAAAGAAAATAGAGCAAATCAATGAAACTAGGAGCTGGTTCTTTGAAAGAATTAATAAAATTGATAAAACCCTGGCCAGACTAATCAAAAAGAAAAGAGAAAGGACCCAAATAAATAAAATCATGAATGAAAGAGGAGAGATCACAACTAACACCAAAGAAATACAAACTATTATAAGAACATAGTATGAGCAACTCTACGCCAACAAATTTGACAATCTTGAAGAAATGGATGCATTCCTAGAAACATATAAACTATCACAACTGAACCAGGAAGAAGTAGAAAGCCTGAACAGACACATAACCAGTAAGGAGATTGAAACAGTCATGAAAAATCTCCAAACAAACAAAAGCCCAGGGTCAGACAGCTTCCCTGGGGAATTCTACCAAACATTTAAGAAGAACTAATTCCTATTCTCCTGAAACTGTTCCAAAAAATAGAAATGGAAGGAAAACTTCCAAACTCATTTTATGAGGCCAGCATCATCTTGATCCCAAAACCGACAAGGATCCCATCAAAAAATATCCTTGATAACATAGATGCAAAAATTCTCAACAAAATACTAGCCAATAGGATTCAACAGTACATTAAAAGGATTATTCACCACAACCAAATGAATTTATTCCAGGGCTGCAAGGTTGGTTCAACATCCGCAAATCAGTCAATGCGATACAACACATCAATAAAAGAAAGAACAAGAACCATATGATACTCTCAATAGATGCTGAAAAAGCATTTGACAAAGTACAGGATCCCTTCCTGATCAAAACTCTTCAAAGTGTAGGGATAGAGGGCACATACCTCAATATCATCAAAGCCATCTATGAAAAACCCACCACAAATATCATTCTCAATGGAGAAAAACTGAAAGCTTTTCTGCTAAGGTCAGGAACATGGCAGGGAAATCCATTATCACCACTGCTATTCAACATAGTACTAGAGGTCCTATCCTCAGCAATCAGACAACAAAAGGAAATTAAAGGCATCCAAATCAGCAAAGAAGAAGTCAAATTATCACTCTTCCCAGATGATATGATACTATATGTGGAAAACCCAAAAGACTCCACTCCAAAACTGCTAGAACTCATACAGGAATTCAGTACAGTTTCAGGATATAAAATCAATGCACAGAAATCAGTTGCATTTCTCTACACCAACAGCAAGACAGAAGAAACAGAAATTAAGGAGTCCATCCCATTTACAATTGCACCCAAAACCATAAGATACCTAGGAATAAACCTAACCAAAGAGGCACAGAATCTATACTCAGAAAACTATAAAGTACTCATGAAAGAAATTGAGGAAGACACAAAGAAATGGAAAAATGTTCCATGCTCCTGGGTTGGAAGAATAAATATTGTGATAATGTCTATGCTACCTAAAGCAATCTACACATTTAATGCAATTCCTATCAAAGTACCATCCATCTCTTTCAAAGAAATGGAACAAATAATTCTAAAATTTATATGGAACCAGAAAAGACTTCGAATAGCCAAATGAATATTGAAAAAGAAAGCCAACGTTGGTGGCATCACAATTCCGGACTTCAAGCTCTATTACAAAGCTGTCATCATTAAGACAGCATGGTACTGGCACAAAAACAGACACATAGATCAATGGAACAGAATAGAGAGCCCAGAAATAGACCCTCCACTCTACGGTCAACTCATTTTTGACAAAGTAGGAAAGAATGTCCAATGGAAAAAAGACAGCCTCTTCAATAAATGGTGCTGGGAAAATTGGACAGCCACATGCAGAAAAATGAAATTGGAACATTTCCTTACACCACAAACAAAAATAGACTCAAAATGGATGAAGGACCTCAATGTGCGAAAGGAATCCATCAAAATCCTTGAGGAGAACACAGGCATCAACCTCTTTGACCTCAGCCGCAGCAACATCTTCCTAGGAACAACGCCAAAGGCAAGGGAAGCAAGGGCAAAAATGAACTATTGGGATTTCATCAAGATCCAAAGCTTTTGCACAGCAAAGGAAACAGTTAACAAAATCAAAAGACAACTGACAGAATGGGAGAAGATATTTGCAAACGACATATCAGATAAAGGACTAGTGTCCAGAATCTATAGAGAACTTAGAACTCAACACCCAAAGAACAAATAATCCAATCAAGAAATGGGCAGAGGACATGAACAGACATTTCTGCAAAGAAGACATCCAGATGGCCAACAGACGCATGAAAAAGTGCTCCATATCCCTCGGCATCAGGGAAATACAAATCAAAACCACAATGAGATATCCCCTCACACCAGTCAGAATGGCTAAAATCAACAAGTCAGGAAATGATAGATGTTGGCAAGGATGTGGAGAAAGGGGAACCCTCCTACACTGTTGGTGGGAATGCAAGCTGGTGCAGCCACTCTGGAAAACAGCATGGAGGTTCCTCAAAATGTTGAAAATAGAACCGCCCTATGACCCAGCAATTGCACTATTGGGTATTTACCCTAAAGATACAAGCATAGTGATCCAAAGGGGCACGTGCACCCGAATGTTTATAGCAGCAATGTCCACAATAGCCAAACTATGGAATGAACCTAGATGTCCATCAACAGATGAATGGATCAAGAAGATGTGGTATATATACACAATGGAATACTATGCAGCCATCAAAAGAAATGAAATCTTGCCATTTGCGACAACATGAATGGCACTAGAGCGTATCATGCTTAGTGAAATAAGTCAAGCAGAGAAAGACAACTATCATATGATCTCCCTGATATGAGGAAGTGGTGATGCAACATGGGGGCTTAAGTGGGTAGGAGAAGGATCAATGAAACAAGATGGGATTGGGAGGGAGACAAACCATAAGTGACTCTTAATCTCACAAAACAAACTGAGGGTTGCTGGGGGGAGGGGGTTTGGGAGAAGGGGGTGTGATTATGGACATTGGGGAGGGTATGTGACATTGGTGAGTGCTGTGAAGTGTGTAAACCTGGTGATTCACAGACCTGTACCCCTGCGGATAAAAATATATGTTTATAAAAAATAAAAAATTAAAAATAAATCTATCTAGAGCCTCTCTAGAGAACAGTATGGAGGTTCCTCAAAATTTAAAAATAGTACTAACCTATGACCCAGCAATTGCCCTATTAGGTGTTTACCGAAAGGATACAAAAATGCTGATTTGAAGGGACACATTTACCCCAATGTTTACAGAAGCACTACCAAGAATAGCCAAATTACCGAAAGAGCCCAAATGTCTATCAATTGATGAATGGATAAAAAATATATGGTATATATCTATATCTATATATATAGACATTTATATATTATATATTGTATTATATTATATACATTATATATGATGTGTTATATATTATATATGATGGACTATTATATATATTATTTATATCATTTATTATATATATTTATTATAAAATTTATTATATATAAATATAAATAATATATTATACATTATATATATTGTGTTATTGTATTTTATTATTATATATTATATATATGATTATATATATGATCGGTTATTATTTGGCCATCAAAAAGAATGAAATCTTGCCTTTTGCAACAATGTAGGTGGAACAAGAGTATATTATGCTAAGCAAAGTAAGTCAGTCAGAGAAAGACAAATACAATATGACTTCACTCATACGTGGAATTTTTTAAATAATTTTTTTAATTTTAAATTAGCCAATATATAGTATATCATTAGTTTTTGGTGAAGTGTTCAATGATTTATTAGTGGAATTTAAGAAAAAAAAAAGATGAATATAAGAGAAGGGAAGGAAAAATAAAATAAGTTAAAAACTGAGAAGGAGCCAAACCATAAGAGACTCTTAACTATGAGAACAAAGTGATAATTGCTGGAGGGGAGATGTGCAGGGGGATGGCCTAAATAGGTATGGGTGGTAGGCATTAAGGAAGATACTTGTTGGGATGAGCACTGAGTGTTACATATAAGTGATGAATCACTAAATTTTACTCCTAAAACGAATACAGTATTGTTTACACCATATATATGGTTTATATATATATATGTATGTATATATATTTATATATGTATGTGTGTGTGTGTGTGTGTGTATATATATATATATATATATATATATATATGGTGTGTATGTGTGTGTGTGTGGTTTTCTTGGTAAATTTAATGATGTATTCTATGAATATAAATCTTCCAAAAATTCATCCATAAAAGAGTAGAGGATTTAATACTTCTGCAATGATGATATAAGGCCAATATTATACTTATACCAAAACTAGACAAGAAAACTACAGCCCAATAGCCTTTATGAACCCAGGTACAGAAATGCATTAAAGTGATAACAAATCAAAATCCATCAACATGTATAAACATTTATGCATCATAACCAAGTGTTATTTACTCTGCAATGCAAAAGTGCTCTGACACATAAAATTCTATTAATGTAATATACCACATTAATAGACTAAAGGAAAGAAATCCACATTATCATCTCAATAGATCCAGTAAATTGATAAATTTCAACACCTCTTCATAATAGAAGTACTCAAGGTAGTAAGAACAGAAAGGAACTCCCTCAATTTCCATAAAAAGGGCAACTATGAAAAACCCACAGGTAAATAAAATGCATAAAGGTGAAAGACTGAATGTTTCCATCTAAGATCAGGAAGGAAACAAGGATATTTGCTCTTTCTACTTCCATTCAACACTGTATTGGCATTTCTAATAGGGAAATTGTCGAGAAAAATATATCCAGATTGTAGAGGAAAAAGTAAAACAATCTTTAAATATGGATGACATGAATTATATAAAATCCATAGGAATTCACTGAACTACTAAACAAGCAAACAAATTGAGATATGTTGCAGGATTCAAGAGCAATATACAAAGTAAATTGTGTTTCTGTACACTAGCAACAATGTGAAAATAAAGTTAAGAAGACAATTGATCTACAGATTTAATGTAATCTCTATAAATATTAAGGTTCCTTTTTGTTTATAGAAATTGACCAGTTGATATTAAAAATGACTTTGAAAGACAAGTCTAAGAAATGCCAAAATAACCTTGAAAGAGTAAAAAATGGGGAGTGACCATCAAGATGATTAGAAATGGGTATTAGTAATATTCTGAATTTTACATGATGAATGATGCTCAATGGATTTTACTCAAAACCATTAAATTGTATATTTTAAAAAAGCAAAGTTTATTTTATGTGAATTAGATCTCAATAAAAGATTTAAAAGATGTTATGAAAAGGGAAAACTGATTCTATTTTATTTCCATTAAAAACGAGTAGGTATAATAACCATTTACTTTTTTTTAATTTAAAAATAAAATAATTGAAAGACTTAGGAAAACATCAATAATAAAAATAAATGAAAATCAGATGGTCATGGCAATAATTTATCTATTTAGATCACTACTGTGATTGCCTCACTCTTTGTCAGCATGATAATCTTGACTATTAAACACTTTAAGAATGTATTCTTATTTAGTCATGTTTTTTTCTTCATATACATAGGTAATGGCCCATTGGTTATAATGATTACAAGAGGTGATAGGACACTTTAAGAAACATTGATTTTTAAATAAAATCTGTGATGAAAATAAATGATCAGGCTTTGCAATTTTTCCTTAGAGATGATTTCAATGAAGAGAATAAGATAAAATTACTGTTCAGTATTATTTAATAAAGCCATCTGGATTTAAGTGACAGTATAATGAAACATCCATAAAATTGTTTGTATACAAATGCTTATTTGTTATGAATCAAATGACTGCATTACAATTAAGACACACTCAAAGAATATTAGTGGGTAACATAAGACTGTTCTTGTCTGGAATAAAAACTATAACTCTTAATATGCTTTTTTTGTTGTTGTTATTTTAGGAAATTTGAGATTTTGGGGGGAAAGAGTCAATAGGTAAAAAGAGATGAGTAGAAAATCAATTAATAGCTGGTGTTTCCATATTTTAAAGCATAGTTAATGAAGATTTAGTTAGATACAATTTTCCTAACTCTAAAAAGTATAGCCCTTTTTCTCTAAAAATAAATTATGCATTATCCTAGACTCATTGTTTAATAGTAATCTTCCCTACAAAGTGGCGTCTGCCATACTTTAATACTAGAACATGGGTAAAGTCTGTGACATGCAGCCTTTCAGCTAGCTGTAATCCTGTGCATTTATAACCCAAAACCTCAGTGATTTAAATTAATTTAGTTCAATAAGTATATAAAAAGGACTTTTATATGCAGAGTGGACAGTAATGTAAGAATTGTCTGAAATAAATCCAACACACTCTTTCAATTTAATGGTACATCTCATTAAACTCCCATTATATCCTGTTACTGACAAGAATTCAGGAAACTTTTGAAAATCATCAATATAATCATATATTTAGTTGTAAGGTACTACAGAAAAACTAATGAAGAGATTTTCCTTCTAAAAATCTTTAATGTGACTGTTGAGTCATTTGGATGACAGTCTTTCTCAAGTTCTAGTCTAAGTTTTATATTTCCCAAAAGTTCTTTTCACATATTTTAAGGTATATAGTCCTTAATTATATCTTAAAAGAAAACATAACAAAATAAAATGATGTGCATATTTCTAAAAATATATTCTATTATTTTAATCTGCTTTTGACAATAATGTTTGTCTTTTAAACAGGGCACATTATAGGCTCCTGTTGCAGTATCTATTGTTCTTCATTTTTAATCTTATAAATATTGAATGTAATACTCTTCCTAAAATGATTTTTCTAATCCTTTTCCTGTATATTTCTATTATGTTAATCCTGATGAAACCTCCAAAGTAACTCCTAAGGGCATTTTTTATTGTCACAATTCATTGAAACATGAAAGAGCTTATACAGCATTCACTGCATTCTGTCATTTCAGCCATTTCAAAATACATTTAGGTAATGCTAGATTTAAGATTAAATATCAAGAATAATATTAATTTTCTTTTCTACTATTTGCCCAAATTAAGTCTAACCAATTACTGTGTAGTCATTTCAAAGGCTAGGCTAAATATCTCTTTAGTCATGGAAAAAATATCACTAAGATTTTGTCAAATCCAAACTTTCTCCTAATTGCAGACTTAAAATTTACCTCAGAAACAACATCACTTAATTTTACTTCTGTCAAAGTCTAGATCTTCACCAGGTATTTTTAAAATTAAAATAAAAAATTAAAACCCTCAGAGGCCACAACACTTGATGATGGATTTCATGTTTGTTCTGGGCAAAAAATAATTCTTAGGGATACATTTTTTTTTTAAATTTCACTTATTTATCTGACAAAGAGAAAATGAGAGAGAAAATGATCAGGGCAACTGGAAAGGGAGCAGCAGACTTCTTGCCAAGCATGGAGCCCTGTACAGGGCTTAATCCCAGGACCCTGAGATAGTGACCTAAGGTGAAGGCAGAGGCCTAATGAACCCCTATGCCTACGGGCAACCCCAGGTCCCCCTAGGGATACATTATTTTAAGTAAAGTTTTCATTATAGGTTTTCAGGGGGGTTGTTTGTTTCAGTATCTCTTATGGACCATTTTTACCTGTATATTTTATGTAATTTTAGCCAGCACCTTAAATATTAGTCATATACTCTAATTTTCCATGTAATACTTATTCTAAAATGTTATTCATTAATTACTGCTACAACTTTAAAACAAATTCCTATGTAAAAAATTGTACTGTTTCACCTCATGTTTGTCTCATATCATTTACTATGGCTGCATACACAGGATGGATGGTGGTGGTAGGGACAACTCAATTAAGAGTAGGCTCTCTTAAACTCTCTAAGACCAATATCCTTGCTTACCTAACTGCTGTGTGGTTACTGAGTAAATTGACTTCTTTGGTTTTGATTTCATTATCACCAAAAGGAGGATATTAATGAGAGATATTCCTGAGGATTCTCATGAGATTAAATGAGTTAATAACTTGGCATATAGAAAATAATAAGTTTATTATTGTTGCTATTAATATTAGATGCTCAGAAAATATTTAATGTAATTTTACTAATTTTTTCAGTAGGATTATTACAAACTACCCAAACCCAGCATGTCTACTTTGTTTTTAAAGTAGTCACTATTTTTTTTAAAGATTCTATTTATTTGACAGACAGAGATCACAAGTAGGCAGAGACACAGGCAGAGAGAAAGGGGGAAGCAGGCTCCCGCTGAGCAGAGCGCTGGATGTGGGACTCAATTCCTGGACCCTGAGATCACGACCTGAACTGAAGGCAGAGGCTTAACCCACTGAGCCACCCACGCGCCCCAGTAATCACTATTTTTAACAGCTTTGTTGAGGTATAAATTAAATGTCACAAAATTTACCCTTTGAAACTGTGCAATTCAATTAGTTTAATAAATTAAGGTATTTTTACACCATCACAATGACTAGTTTTAGAATTTCCATCCCTCCAAAAAGTTCCCTTACACCTGTTTCCAGTCAACCTCCAGAACTACCCCTAATCCTGGGCAACAACTGATTTGCTTTCTGTCTTTAGAAATTTGTCTTTTAAGGACATTTTATATAATTACAACTGTACAATAAATAGTCTTTTCTGTTTCCTCTCACTTAACATAAAATATTTGAGGTATATTGCTGTGGTACCATGTTTGTTCCTTTTTGTTATTAAATACTATTCCATTATATAGATACACCAGATTATATTTATCTACTCACCAATTAAAGGACATGTGGATTGTTTCTGTTCTTGCTATTATGATTAATTTTGCCATGAACATTGTGCATATAGTTTTTATTTCTATAGAATAGATTAATGGGAGTGAAACTGATGAGATTATAATAGGGTATATTTAACTTATTAAGAAACTGTCAAAATGCTTTTCAAAATGGTGGAGCTATGCTACCTTTCCACCAACAATGTATTCCAGTTTATCTATATCCTCAGCAACACTTGACACTGTCTATTGTTTGATTACAATCTTTCCTTTGATAGTGCTTTGTGGTTTTAATTTGCACTTCCCTAATGACTAATGATGTTTAGAATCTTATATGTGTTCATTAGGCATTCATATATCTACTTCTGTGAAATGTTTATTTATTTGAGCTTTGTCCATCTGTAGCAATTATAAAGATACTTTTACAAACTAAATTAATCTATATATAACCTTTCTTGATCTAAGACTCATAAATTATTCAAAGCAAACATTCTTATTGTTTTTTGTCATTAGTACATTGTAATGTTTTAATAAAATATTTTGTACTCTGAATATTTTGTATTCTAACCTCCTGAAAGTTTAGAAATTTCTGTTTTTAACCCTTATTAACTCAGAATAAGTCATTTCTCAAAAGATAAAAAAGAAACAAATATTGAGAGGTCAGTGCGTTACCATGCTTCAGAAACATTTAAAATATTTTCCTCATTAATACTTTTCATGTTATATTTTTTATAATGATTAATTTATTTTATTTCTAATATTTTCTCCAGTTTCCTATCAACAGGTTATACAGCATTGAGAATATCCAAGTCTTATACAGACTTCTTGTGAACAATGGTTTCAAGGCAAAATTTGTTTGGAATTCAATGACACACTGATTCAAAAATACTGCAGGTTATTCATGGATATATAATTGAAAAATCCATACCATAATTATGGTTCATTATTATTTTAAAATCATGGTCAGCCATTGATGGCTATTTGCAATTCAAATATAAGTTAAGACCACAATTAGCCAATTCATTGACTTCTCAAATATTTATTTAACTATTATTACAAGTTAGGCACTACTTATAAACTTGATATTCACTGAAGAACAAGATCAGATAGTTTTCTATATTCATTTTACTACATTTCACTGGCAGAGGCCAGCAAAACAAAGAGAAAAAGAAAAAAAATGAAACAGAAAAATTATTTAACAATAATGAAATAGATTCACATTAGATTTATGAAGGAAATTTCTTCATAAACCTAGGGTCTCTTAACGAGCTATTAATAGTAGCTACTTCATAGGATTTTCATGAAATCAAGAGGGTTAAAAGAACTGGCTTGCAGAAAACACTCAATAAACATTATTACTATTAATGTGATATTGATATTATTATCATTACATAACTAGAGAATGTTTGACTCAATTTAATTTTTTAAAATTTTATTAATCTATTTATTTGACAGAAAGAGAGAGAGTGAGCACATGAGCAAGGGGTAAGTGACAGAGGAAGAGGGAAAAGGAGAAGCAGATTCTCAGCTGAGCAGGGAACTCCATAAACGGCTGGATTCCAGGACCCTAGGATCATGAACTGAACTGAAGGCAGACGCTTAGCCTACTGAGCCACCAGGTACCTGTAATTTATTTTTTTTTTTAACTACATTTACTTTAATATGAAACAAGCACGCTCTATAGTAATTATTATAAAGACAAACAAAATTATTTTTTAAATAAAAGTCTTAATTCTCCCAGGAGAAATGAAGATGGCATAAAAAAGATAATAATAGAAAAATGAAAGTTAAGAAACATGGAAATAAATGTTGAAATGTCAATATTTGTATAAATAGAGCCTGGGGGAATTTTTTTTAAATAAATAAGCAAATGAGAAGAAAATGCAAGGAAAAATTGGTAAATATTTTTCCAAAAATTAGGAAGAAAGATTCAATTTTAGAAGCCAATAAAATATGAACAGGGGAGTTAAGGAGACACATACAAGCACACAATTATAATATGCTATAATAGAAAATAAAAGGTCACTATAAAACCTCTTAGGAAGAGTAGATTACCTATAAGATAATGTTATAAATAGATAATGACATCCTTTAATGTCAATACTGGCTGAGAGAAATAATAATGATATATTTCAAGTCTGAAAAAAGACATTTTAAACCTAGAATTTTACATCTAGAAAAACTGTCACTTATAAGAAGAAGTTTAAAAATAGAGATATACTGGAGCACCGGTTGAGTGTCTGACTCTTGGTTTTGGCTTGGGTCATGACCCTGGGGTCTTGAGATGTAGTCCCACATCTGGCTCTAGGCTTGGTATATACTCTGGGATTTTCTCTTGCTCTCCTTTTTGGCCTCCCATTCCTGCTCTTGCTCAAACAAATAAATCTTTAAAAAAGTAAATAAAAATAAAGATATATATATATTTATATTAATATATAATTGATTTAGTAAACATATTATCTAAAATAGAAACGATTTTAAAAATATAAAATTCTTGAAAAAATTAACACAAGAGCTGAAGCAGACGTATGGGTACAAAAACAGAAAAAAGGGAAAGAAGAGTACCTAAAAATACAATTTTTATTTAAGGAAAGTTATATATACTAATAAGCATAAAAAATAAGATAAAAATAAATATCAGTTTTAATAGAAGTAATCTTAAAAACAACATAAATGGATTGAGCAATTCTGCAAGTTAGCTGAAGTAAGTGTGAAAACTCCAAAGGAAGACAAAAAATGAAAATAAATAGAAAATAAAATGGAAGAAAGAAATCTTAATTATCAGTGACTCTAATAAATGTAAAGAGTTAACCCAAATATAATCAAAGATCCTCAAACAAAAAATAAGGACAAGCAAATGAATAAAAGAAAGTTAAGTCAGAAGGAGGCTAAAATCTAACAATAAAGAAACAAGACAATAAAATAAAATAAATCTAAGAAGTCATTTTTAATATCAAGCTTTGTGATTTAATATCAAATATATCAAATATCAAATAATATAAAAATTTGTCATTTAATGAAAAACAAAACAAGCAAAAAACTAACAAAGTGTCACAATATCACTTTACACATATGATATGCTGGTTAAAAATAATATATGATATACTGGTTAAAAAATTATCAATATAGGGGCACCTGGGTGGCTCAGTGGGTTAAGGCCTCTGCCTTTGGCTCTGGTCATGATCCCAGGGTCCTGGGATCGAGCCCCACATCAGGCTCTCTGCTTGGTGGGGAGCCTGCTTCCTCCTCTCTCTCTCTGCCTGCCCTCTCAGCCTACTTGTGATCTCTGTCTGTCAAATAAATAAAATCTTTGAAAAAGTTATCAACATAATATATTCAGCATGATACATACCTGATAATAAAGATTCAGACTATATTCATATAAAAATAGCAACTACACTATGAAAAGTTTGAAAGCACTTAATGTATTCTTATCAGAAAGATATTTCAAGGAAAAAATATAAAGATACAGAAATGCAATGAAATTCACAATTATTCTATACTAATAAGTAATAATCATGAGTGTATTTAACGCATTACCAGGTATTGTATAAGCACTTATATAAATTCATTCATTTAACTCTCATTCCAAATAATGCAGTTTGTTTTAGTATTATCTAGATTTTTCATCTAGAAAAAATAAAACTTTTCTCAAAAAGAATTGGCGAAACAGGATTTCAAAATCAGTTATTCTGAATTTTAGAGCCTATGCTATTAAACAGCACATTCTGTTGAACTTTAAATGCCCGAATCAAAGCAATAAACATTTTGCAGAACATATGAAACATTCACAACATTTGGCCATAGACAAGGCTAAAAATAAAGCAGTAATTTTAGAAGAATTATATCACTTACTATGGTCTTTGGCCCTAATGAAGGAATTGTCCATATCAAGAGAATAAGACAAGCCAGGGACTGGGAGAAAATATTTGCAAAAGACACATCTGAATGAACTATTATTCAGAATATACAAAAAAGTCTTTAAACTTAACAATAAGAAAATGAACCACCCAATTAAAAAATGAGCAAAAGACTCAAACTGACATCTCACCAAAGAAGATATACAGATGGGTGATGGGCATTAAGAAGGGCATGTGATGTGCTTGCTTTGGCAGCACATATACTAAAAAAAAAAAAAAAAAAAAAAAAAAAAAGAAGGGCATGTGATGTGGATGAGCACTGGGTGTTATACATAACTATGAATTATTGAACACTACATCTGGAACTAATGATGTACTATATGTTGGCTAATAGAATTTTAAAAAATAAACTATATATTATCTACACATAAAAAAGATATAAAGATGGCAAATAAGCATACAAAAATATGTTCAATATATGTCATTAGTGAAATGTTAGTTAAAATATAATGCCACTATAAAGCTAGTAGAATGGTCAAAATTGGAAATGCTAACAGCACTAAATGCTAGCAAGGACGTGGAGCAACAGGAACTCCCATTCATTTCTGATGAGAACGGAAAGCTGTACAGCCACTTTGGAACAGATTTTGGAAGATTCTTACTTACATAGTACTACCATAGGATCCAGCAATTACACCTCTTTATTTACCCCAATGAATTGAAAACTAACATCCTCACAAAAACCTGCACATGGAGGTTTACTGAAGACGTATTCATAATTGCCAAAAGTCAAATGAAACCAAGATGTCTTTCAGCAGGGGAATTGATAGAATATGTTATATCCAGATGATGGAATATTATTCACCACTAAAAGGAAATGAACCATCAAGACATGAAAAGATATAGTGGAAACTTAAATGCATATTACTAAATGAAGTAGCAGATTTGAAATGGATACATACTTTATGGCTCCTACTACGTAACACTTGGAAAAAGCAAAACTCTGGAGACAATAAAAGGTCAGTTGTTGCTATGGAAAAAGGAAGGAGGGAGGGAGGGATAGGCATAACTCAGTAAATTTTTAAGTCAGTGAAACTATTCTCTCTGTTACTAAAATGATGGATATATATCATTATACATTTTCAAAGCCTATAGAATTTACACTAAGGGTAAGGCCTACTATAAACTATGGACTTGGGGTGATAATGACATTATCATTATAGGTTCACAGATTATAATAACGTACCATTCTAATATGAAATATTGATAATGGGGTAGCCTGAGTATGTATGTGGGAACAGGTGGTATATAGCAAGTCTCTGTACTTTCCTCTCAGTTTTCTGTGAACCAAAACTACTCTAAAAACGTTAATTAACTAAAAAAAAAAAAATCCATATAGCTGGATCCTTAAAAAGTATATATAGTAAATATACAGTGATGAAAAGCAAACAACAGCAAAAAATTGTAATTTCAAAATTTGGGGAGGGGCACCTGGGTGACTCAATTGGTTAAGCATCCAACTCTTGATTTCAGCTCCAGTCATGATCTCAGGATCCTGAGAAAAAGCCTTACTTCTGTCTCCTCTCTCAGCACGGAATTTGCTTGTCCCTCTCCCTAGGTTCCTCCCCCTGCTCTCTCTCTCTCTCCCTACCTCCCTCTCAAATAAATAAATAAAATCTTTTAAAAAATTGTGGATAAAAATATCTACTCCTTTGATGTAAATTTAGAGCATCATATAAACTAAATTAGATTGAAATAAATTAGAGTTTAAGCATTTCCATTGACCCAGCCATTGAAGTCATGATTTTAAGCCTTAAAGAAATTCCTGCACAGGTACTGAAAGGTACATAAAATAGAATGCTTTATCTTAGCATCATTTGCAGAAATAACAAAATGGAAGTAATCTAAGTTAGACAGAGGCATTATTAATGTAATAAATAAATTGGGGTAGATATGCATAATGGAATTCTAGGCAGTATTTAGAAGCATTGAATTAATATCCATAGATACATTAAATATAGGATTGAGTGAAAAAAGAAACTGAATTATAGCTCTACAAATCAAGCATACCTGATGCCATATTTTTAATTTGAAACACGGTCATTAAAGTGTATATATCACAGTCATTAGAAAAGTGCATAAAAGGTGAATTATGGAGTAGGAAAATATACTTAAGGAAAGGGTAGGTTATGAAGACAATGTGCCATAAACTGAGATATAGCATTAGATGGTCCCTCTATAACTGAGATGCCCATAAAAGAGAAATAAAAGCACCTAGGTAGCACATTTGGTTAAGTGTCTGCCTTTGGCTCAGGTCATGATCATGGGGTCCTGGTATTGAGCCCCATGTTGGGATCCCTGCACAGTGGGAAGTCTGTTTCTCTTGGTCACCCTGCCCCTCCCCCACACTGCTTGTGTGCTCTCTCTCTCTCAGTTTCTCTCTCAAATAAATAAAATCTTTAAAAAAGAGAAAGAGAAAAACGACCATGAAATTAATTTACCTAAATAAATCCAATCAATTCATAATCTTTTAATCCACATAGAAAAATGAAGCATATAATTACAGTTATCAATTATCATTATACTTACATAAAATAAAGAAAGAGAAATATAGAAAAACACATTTTCTCAAGGTCACCGAACCAGTAATAAAAGCATAAATAGAACAAAGTTTATGGGTAACTTCTAGAGTAATGTCCTATCACTTACATACCACTTTATCTCATTAGAGTAAATATAAGGGGAAAAATGTTAGGAAATGAAAGTGTAGTTATCCTGGAGGGATAATATACAGTGTAAATAATTCTCCCTTTTCTCTGTAGTGGCAAAAATCAATGAATTACTTTCTAGCTAAAGCAGCAAGGAGGAAGTGAAATATCTTTTTTTTTTTTTTTTTACTGATTTTCTTTAACTTTTATTTTAACTTTACCATGCAGTAGAAATGGATTTCTCATTTTGAAACCAACAAAGAATGTCATTTTGCTTTTCTCACTCTGACCTTGGGTCGATTTTCCATTTGCATATTCCATCTCAGCTGCTATATTTCTCAGTATCAAGGACTGTATGCAAGGCAGAGCTGTGCTTTTTAATGTATCATCTGTTCACAATTATTTTGCATAATAGCTATATGTTGCTTGAAGATGCACAGTTAATAGCAGTAATCCATGCTATAAATTGTAATGCTGGATACTTAAATTACCTTGTTCACATATTGTTGGGGTGATTGTGGGGAAAAGGTACTTCTAGAGGTTAAAGGAAAATTCATATTTTTCCATAACCAGTACATTATCAAATATTAAATGTCAGTTCATTTAGTCTGACTGGTCCTTGTATTAAGAACTTTTTAAACATTGGTGTAACACATGAAAAAGTACTCCACATCACTCGGCATCAGGGAAATACAAATCAAATCCACAATGAGATACCACCTCACACCAGTCAGAATGGCTAAAATTAACAAGTCAGGAAATGACAGATGCTGGCGAGGAGGCAGAGAAAGGGGAACCCTCCTACACTGTTGGTGGGAATGCAAGCTAGTGCAGCCACTCTGGAAAACAGGATGAGGTTCCTCAGAAAGTTGAAAATAGAGCTACCCTATGACCCAGCAATTGCACTACTGGGTATTTACCCTAAAAATACAAATGTAGTGATCTGAAGGGGCACATGCACGTGAATGTGTATAGCAGCAATGTTCCCAATAGCCAAACTATGGAAAGAATCTAGATGTCCTTCAACAGATGAATGGATAAAGAAGGTATGGTACGGGGTGCCTGGGTGGCTCAGTGGGTTAAGGCCTCTGCCTTCGGCCCAGGTCATGATCCCAGGGTCCTGGGATCAAGCCCCAGGTTGGGCTCTCTGCTCCACGGGGAGCTTGCTTCCTCCTCTCTCTCTGCCTGCCTCTCTGCCTACTTGTGATCTCTGTCAAATAAATAAATAAAATATTTAAAAAAAAAAGTTTCAATACTTAAAAATAAATGAAGGTATGGTATATTTATACATATTGGAATACTATGCAGCCATCCAAAAAAAAAAAAATCTTGCCATTTGCAACGACTTGTTGATGGAACTAGAGGGTATTATGCTACGTGAAATAAGTCAATCAGAGAAAGACAATTATCATATGATCTCTCTGATATGAGGAATTTGAGAGGCAGGGTGGGGTTGTGGGGGGAGTGGGGTAGGGAGGGAAGAAATGAAACATGATGGGATCAGGAGGGAGACAAACCATAAGAAACTCTTAATATCATGAAACAGAGTGTTGCTGAGGGGTGGGGGGACAGGGATAGGGTGGCTGGGTTATGGACATTGGGAAGGGTATGTGCTATGGTGAGTGCTGTGAAAAGCGTAAGCCTGATAATGACCTGTACCCTTGGGGCAAATAATACATTATATGTTAATAAAGAATAAAAATTTTTAAAAATAATGCCTTCTTATAAGACTTCTTCATTTTGTCTTCATTAAAGGGGTTTTGCCCATGACTAAAAACCAACCAACTACCCAACACATTGCCAAGATTTTCTCCTAGTGATGTTAGTGATGATCATAGCAGTGGTGGTGGTGATAATGATGATGACGTTAAGCCCTAACATCAAGAATTTATTTTATTCTAAAAAATGAGATAAAATCCAAGATTTATTTCTTTAGTCATTAGATTATTTCATGCATTCAATTTCCAACTGCCTACTTTGTGGACTGAAAACCAATCTTAACACATTGTAAATGCCTTAACTGAGTGTTTCCTGGTCCTTTTTTAAATCCATTAATCTGTATGTCTTATTCTCTGCTCAGATAAAACTTCACTTTTTTAGTTTTGCAATGTATTTTCAAGGAGCTGAGGCTCCCTCATTATACTATTATGTCAGAATTCTTCCAGCTGTTTTCACAAATTTCTTTTCATACAATGTTGGTGGACTTTTTAATTCATTTATAAACAGTAAACACCTAAAATATATTATATTTCGACATTTTAGGGTTTTCATTTTGTACAAAGACTCTAATTCTGAAACCATCCAGAAGAGGCATTTTTTTAAGTTGCCAGAATTGTATAAAATATATATATATATTTTTTTTTCTATCCAAGAATGCGGTAAGTTTTTCCATTTGTTTAAATAGCATTTTTCATAATCTGAGTAGCATTTAAAGTTTTTCCTTCTAAAGTTCTGCAATTTTTGGTTAACTTTATACATACATATTTTGTTGTACATAGTTATTGCAAATGATATCTTCTTTATCCATTCATCCGTTGATGGACATCTAGGTTCTTTCCATAGTTTGGCTATTGTGGACATTGCTGCTATAAACATTCGGGTGTAATAATGAATTCTGTACCTTTTTTAACAAAGGAAAACTGAGGAAAATCCTATCCTCATTTTAATTTTAATGTACATATTCTTTATTTCTAGCTTTAAAATCAGTATCAATTACTGAACATGGAACTTCCCTTTAAAAGAAATAATTCATTACAGCCTTTCAAAACCTGTCTTTCAGCTATAGTTGGTTATTATTTCATCATCAGAAGAATCAAGTTTAGTTATTTCAAATGAAGTGCTAAACAGAATGAAAATGATCTATGTCTATAACACAGAAATTTTTACTTTATTAAACTTCAGTTTTCTATATTCAATTGTCATCAGACCTAGATATTTATTTCTCCTCTATATAAATAAATTTGGACACTTAAGCTCTAACAGGATTTTTGAAATTCTAAAGCCAATGTTAGGAGTGCACAAAGGCTTACAATTGTTAGCACTTAGATTTAGCATCTTACTGATGTCTTGTTCTAAAAACGTTATTGTGTTTAATTCTTAAAAGCACTCTTTGTGGTAAATATTCTTACTTAAATCATAACACAGGAGGAACTCAAAGAGGTTAAGCCTTCAAAGAGGTTAAGATACTTGACCAAGTACAAATAATAATTGAGAATCTAGGATCTGAACTCAACACTTTAACTTCAGAGTTTGTGTTTTTAGTTAGTATATTATGCTGTCACTAAGACCATCTGTGAAGAGATAAAGTTTTATTATAAGTATGGAAAGAAGAATACTAGTAAGGACAATAGGAATGGAAAGGGACACACCTAAATATTTGCAATTTGATATTCACCACCTTCATAGTCAAAAGTTAATACCTCAAGTTAACTTTTTTATCTAATTTAGTCTGAAATCTGTATTTGAATTGAATATATACTAAGAAATGTTTATGTAAAATATAACCCCATTTTCATATGTTGGTTGTAAGGAGGTTTTTTACAAGGCCAACATACACAAGTAAATAGTGTATCAAGAAAAAAATTACTTCAAGGAAAAATTAATTAAACTATAATTTTAAGGTACAACATTAAAGAAAGCATACTGGATATTTTGGTAATAGACTATAACATTTTGTGCCATAAGGTTCTTGAAGTACAAGTTGTGTTTGTTTAACTTTATGCATTCTAATCTGCCAAACTGTGATACAAGCACAATAAATCAACCCCTTGCCCTCAATGACCAAGCAGAACAGATCACAGAGTAATTCTATGTTCACTTTATTTCATTTTATGTCTCCCTGAATCCCACATCTGAACCATGAAGACAAAGTCTCAAGCAATTCATTCAGGGTTGTATTCAAAGGAAACAAAATTATCATCAGCTGCCAATTACATTAGAGTTTCTCAGGAACTCTGCTATTTTTTTTATCTAATGGGGGAGATGAGAATCATTTGGGAATGACTCTCACATGACCTAAGTAGCACAAGGTACAACTTAACACACTGCTTTAAAAGAAAAGTTTATACAAATTTACTTAATTACTTTTAACTCTGCCAAGCTGTTCTAGGATTAAATTTTCAAACTTTTATTCAAAACTTCATCATACATAGCCTTTAGTATTTTGAATTTTTACTAGTATTTATTGGAATGATATATGAAAAATGGTGAAATTACTTTAATTTATGGTAATTTTTATTTTTTTGCTACTTTGTAAAAAATAAAAAGAAGAGGAAATTAGAATAGACCAATGTTTGTAAACTTTGTATATTACTTTAAAAAAATGTTTTCTTGGGGTGCCTGGGTGGCTCAATGGGTTAAGGCCTATGCCTTCAGCCCAGGTCATGATCTCAGGGTCTTGGGATCAAGCCCCACATCGGGCTCTCTCCTCAGTGGGGAGCCTGCTTCCCCCTCTCTCTCTCTGCCTGCCTCTCTGCCTACTTGTGATCTCTCTATGGCAAATAAATAAATAAAATCTTAAAATATATATATACACACATACACATATGTGTATATATATATACACATATGTGTATATATATATATACATATATATATATATATATATATGTATATATATATATTATTCATTTATTTGTTTTAGAGAGAGAGAGGGAGAGACCACAAGCAGGGACAGTGTCAGGCAGAGGGAGAAGCAGACTCCCTACTGAGCAAGGAGCCTGATTCGGGACTTGATCCCAGGACCTGGGATCATGATCTGAGCTGAAGTTTGATGCTTCACTACTCAGCCACCCAAGTGTCCCTGTATTTTACTTTTTAAAAAATATATCTTATTTGTTTATTTATTTGAGAGAGAATGAGAATGAGCCCGGGGCGGGTAGAGAGGGAGAGAGACAAGCAGACTCTGCACTGAGCATGGAGCCCAATGCAGGGCTTGATTCCACAACCCTGAGATCACAGCCTGAGCAGAAATCAAGAGTCAATAGCTTAACCAACTGAGCCACCCAGGCAACCCTAAACTTTGTATTTTACTTTAGCATTTGAATTTCACTCATTGAATATAATCCTGACAGACAATATGTTTGGAGAGAAAATATTTCTAAGTATTTTTGCTGAGAACACCTAATAAGTTTGATAACTGAATAGTAACTAAATGGAAGATTCAACAATTTTTTTTTAATGGACTAGAAAAGACATATTGAGACAATTTTTTTAGATATTTTACTGATTCATCATATTGTTTTATATATCCTAAAAAAGTTATAATATGACTGAATCTGTTACATTAACTAAGATACAACTGATTAGGTGGACTTTACAACCTTTACCAAAATAAATCTTTATCACTTACTTCATTGTGACAATAATCTCTACTACAACTTATAAAAACTAAAATGGAAGATTATAAAAGTCACTCACAAACTGCTAGTAAATGCAAATCCTTCTTATCTCCCTTAAGTTCTTATCATTTTTTAATGAATGAAATACTATATTTTTCATCTTCCTCTGACTTTCCTTACCTGGCCACAGTTAGTCATCCTTGAAATTGTCCAAAAATAGCTCTTCTAACTATAATTCCTCTCATAGCACTGTCCATCTTTTTTTTTTAACAGTTATCCATCAACCAAAGGATGAAGTACAACTCAGTAGTACTACAAATAAGATCTTTCATGATCCTACTCTTGTCACTCTATAGACATTTCCATTATATTATACTCATACTTCCAAGAATATATCATATACTTGTTTCAAAATGTTACTTGGGCCTTATCTCCACTGTGAATATTTACTGATCACTACCTGCCACACCATCTTAAAGATAGCTTATTAGCTTGTTAAAGTGAATATTAATTTTTTTATGGACTATTATCTTTCTCAGTATATTAATAGTGTTTCTATGGAATTAAATATTTTTTCCCTAAAAAGGACAAATACCAAAAAAAAAGGTATTATGGACAATTATTTCAAATTGTTATACTGACTTAAATAGATTTTAACTAAAATTATAATGTATATTATTTCCATTAAGTATATATAAAATAGATGCTATACTCTGAGACTGCTATACCAAAATAATATAGACTGGGAGGCTTATAACAATGGAAATTTATTTCTCACAGTTCTGGAGGCTGAAAGTCTGAGATCAAGAAGCCATCAGGGCTTCTTGTGAGAACACTTGTCTGAATTGCATACCTCTGACTTGTATTGTCACATGACAGAAAGAGAGCTAACTAGCTAACTCTCTGGACTCTTTCTATAAGAGTACCAATCCCATCCACAATCTCCACTCTCATAACCTAAGTATATTCCAAAGACTCCACCTCTAAATACTAACACATTATGATGACATTGTTATTACGGTTTCTACATGAATTTTGGGAAGAAGAACAGATTGAAAAGAAGAACATTGCCGAAGAACAGATGTTTGACAGATGATGATGATAGACAGACAGATGATAGATAGAAGATAGAGAGACATGAAATAGATGACAGAATGAGACTTAAGTAAAGGGATGCTTTAGGTATTAAAGAGTTAATTTCCTACAAAAAAAAATACCTAAACTTTTACTCCTAATGTTTTTATAGTTCTTATAGTAATTTGGAGATTAATCAAGAAATTTATCTAATTGTGTTTTAAAATGAAAATATTACTAAACTAAAAACATTCATAAATGTTTAAAATCTACCTTTGTATCAATTTAGGAATTTGTTCCTTAAGGATTTGGCAAGTGCATTTTCTCCAAATAAAATTTTGAGAAAATACGGGCGCCTGGGTGGCTCAGTGGGTTAAGCCGCTGCCTTCAGCTCAGGTCATGATCTCAGGGTCCTGGGATCGAGTCCCACATCGGGCTCTCTGCTCAGCAGGGAACCTGCTTCCTCCTCTCTCTCTCTCCTTGCCTCTCTGCCTACTTGTGATCTCTCTCTCTGTCAAATAAATAAATAAATAAATCTTTAAAAAAAATTTTTTTTTGAGAAAATAACTGAAAAAGTCTTTTATCTATAACTATGGCTTACATTATTATCTTGAAGTAAAAGAAGTTAATAAAATATAATTTCTTACACTCTTTGTTTTAATATCTTGCAAGATTACACACTCCACATGATATATAAACACACATACTTAAATGTAGTACTTAGGATCTCTCTACACACACACACACACAGACACACACACACAAACACACACAGGCACTATGAACAAAATTGAATCTGGAAGTTACTCTTTCAACAAAATAAGAATATAATTATTTAATTTGCAGTAGCATGGAAAATCGTACAGGCACATAACAAGGTCACAAAGAACTCAGATTAGAAAAAGGAAAATCATATGACTGAACATAAGCAAGATATGCACCAGACTATAAGATTTTAGTGAAAAAAATTGCTCAGCACAGTGAAAGAAACCTTTGCCTTATAGTTGATGAGTCTTTTTCTTTTTAGTTTACATTTTGAACAAGTAAAAAATAATTTTTCATAGGTAATATGGTCCTGATAAAATGAGGTCAAAGCTCAAGAAAGGATAATAAAGGCATAGGACACAAAACAAGGTTATTAGAACCAGAAACATCAAAGAAGAAATATCTGGACAAAAACAGAGCTAATTCCTTAGAATAATAGTTCTCATCAGTTCCTACAATTAAGTATGTAAATGTATCAATAATATATAGAAAAAGGATATGGTTTGCACTTCACACCTGTGTTTGTTTTCTTTTTTAACTAATGATTTTCCTTTCCTCATTCTATACCAAGCTCATTCAAGTATTGTTACATGTAAATAGCAGGCATTGGCAAACCATATCTGATTACTTTTCTAATCATAATCATAAAAATTTAAAATAGGCAAATCAGGTAAAAAGTCTTTTGTTTTCTTTATTGAGTAATTATTATATAGTAGGCAGCAACTATACATTCACTTAACTGCCCACATTTTACAGGAAATATGAGAAAACTAAAGCAAAATGAGTTGAATCAGTCAAAAATTCAAACAAGAACGTGGCAGAGGCATTTGGATACCTGAGTACCTGAGCCTTAAACACTGAAAAAGAAAGACATCCATGTACAATGCTGCCTAGGAGTGTAGTATTAAGCCAGATGTTGTTCTTAAAGAAAGTTAAGAAGACATTTTTAAATGATGGCCTCTTCCTCTGAAAAGGATTCATTTATGAAAAAATAAAAATCATGTCATTTGTTCTAATCTTTCTCCATAAAGATTAGATTGAGAGATGCTCTCTTAAAATTCAAAATGTTTAAGTCTGAAAAACATTGAGAAACTATTGATCATTGCTATGGAAAAAAATCAATCTTCTTCATATTAGTTATGTGAAAGTTTAGCTTTGATAATTTAAGTATGAAGATGTATTTCTTGATTTTTCATAAGCTATAAGTGATGTTCTACTGAATACTTATCCCATGAGACTGTGTTAATATTTCTAAGGGTTATATTTCTAGTTACTCTTTATAATCATAAATACTGGCAATTGCTAGTATTATATGCAAAATATAAGACAGAGAACATTTTAATTCTGGGCAAAAATTCCCAAATATCTAAATTAAAGATTTATGGAAACTTTAATTGCATGTTACATGATATTCGTTAAAATCATATTCAAAATTAGTAACAAAAATTGTTGCAAATTGAAAAATATTGTTTTGCTATTTTGGGGAGTTGCTTACTGCTAATATTTCATCTTTACATGCGAAACACTGAAAAGAACTCCAGTGTAGAAGGATAGTAACAAAGATATGCCTAGTGAGTTATCTTGCCTTGCTAACTTTCAACATTTCTGAAAATTACTTCTTTAGCTCAGTGTCTTTTAAAAAATATACAGATAATTGTGATATTGAGAAAAGAAATTAAAAATATAATTTCATGGGTGAGGAAGCAAATTCTGTGAATAAAACTGAATTATAAAATTTTAAGATATATCTACAGTCTCCTTATCAAGAAGTTCCATCCTTCTTAGAACAGTTTCTTAGAGCTTGACTCAATTTGCTAACTTGAGGACCTTGATTTACAGATGATTAGAAATAATAACTAGGCTTAGAGATGAGTCAGAAAAGAACATGCCAAAAATGGAAGTAACACTAACAGACTAAATGCAGATTCAGAAAAACTACATAATCTTGCCATGATAATGATGTGCTCTCAATATGGTGATTCTTAACCACCAAAAAGGATGAAGTGATAAGTATCCTGTAATTATTGCCTTTTAAATTGTAATTAGAAAATAGCTGTGATAATGTTGTAATAAGTGTTTCATTTAAAAGGATACTTTAAATTTTTTTTTTTTATAATAAACACATCTTGGCACTTGAACACTGAAGTTTTCAAGTACTTTGAAAGATAATTTACATTGCCACTAGCCATGCTTCAATAATTTAAGTATTTATTTAATTTCATTTTTTCATTTCATTATCTTTACATTCTTTCCTAGGTGATAAAGTTGATCAATTACATTCTCTAAAGGTCATACAGGAAAGCAATATATTTGTCATAGAATATATGTCACTTGAGTGATATATAAATGTGGTTCTCTTTCAATCTGAATAAAGTTACTCATATCAAGGCACATATCCATCAGATTTTCTGTGTTTGTGTTTATTTCTATAGGAAACTTACCTTGCTCTCAAATCTGTAGGCTTCTTATGGGCAATATTTATGAATATTTCACACTGCTCTCAGAGATTTTCTACCATTATGAGTTTGTTCCTCAAAAGTTTCTAATATAACATGCAAAATAATGTCTATGCTATAAAAAATGAGAACTCATGTATCTAGCAATCACTCTTAAAATTGTTTTCTACATATTCAATTCTACTAACATACAAAACCACCTGTTCCCTGAACTTACCATGCATTTTTTCAAATCTATGAATTTCCCTCCTCTGGAATGATCCTATAAAATAATCCATCATAAAATGGCTGGGTTCACAGATCACTACCTCTCTGAAGATTGTCCTCTATATCCTCAATCAGAAAATTGTCCAAGAAAAGCCCAAGAGCCTATAGAAATTGCTCCTGAGCATCCTCATACTGTAAATCAATAAACATCTTTAACAACATCTTTACTGGCTTAATAATGGGCTACTTCTTATAAGTAGGGTTCTTTAGGACAGGACATGCCATCATCTTAAAGCATAGATCTACATGAAGCCAATAATTTACAGTAAAAATGCACCATTTTCTGACAGTTGGGCTTCTCTGAGGATATACTGCAGAGTATATAATGCAGAGATGCTCTTCAGACATCTGAGGTTGTCCTAGAGAAGCCCTGGGAATCCTGAGGATTGCCAATTTACCTAGGGCTCCCAGAAAAATTAAACATTTTTTATTTGAAAATTTAGTTCTTCATAAGATTTCGTTTGAAGGAAGGATTCAGCAGCTAACAGTTTAAAAACCACTCATCCAAAAAAATGGGTGGACTGGCTTTCTACAGAGCTTTACACAGATCAGAAGCAGCAGCAAATTTGAGATTATACTTCTAACTAATAACATTGTTGCCAGTAACATTGGATTTATGTCCCTACAGACAGTGGGGTTGGTGTGATGTTGCCTCCACTACACTGTGACCAATCCTCAGCCTCTCTCACCCTAGAAAACTCAGTGATTTGATCATTAGAAAACATAGTAAAAATTGGTCCTTTCCTGAATCCATAAAGGAATATACAAGATAAAGGGAATCTAAAGCAGTTCAATATTTTGAACTTTGTTTTCCTTTATATCACCTCAAATTAAGTTTTCAAGTAATAGAAGAATCTTTGCAAAGTTTTAAGAAAAATCCCTGTCAAAATGGTTAAACAAAGGAAAAGGGACTTCAAATCGGCTCAAACCACATTTTAAGAAGAAACTCAGATAAACTATATAATATAAATTCAAAGTAGCTATTTAGCTAGTTCAGTTAGTCTGGAGAACAGATACCATTGACAGGTACTCCATCCCCAAGACCTCAGAAGTAGGCCATAACTCTGGCTGGGTCAGGTAGGCCTCAGGTGATGGTGTTCAGGGTGGGGACAGTGACGAAGGGCAATAATATGCTTAAAATCATGGCTCCACTGATGTCTGGCTACATTCACGTAAGCCAATTATTTAACTTCTCTAAGCCACCATTTCCTCACTTGTAGAGTGGATATAATAGTTTTGCTTCACAAGGTTAATGGGAAAAAAATTTTAATTAAATTAGTTAATGGATGCAACAGTATAAATGATAGACCATGTTACTGCTGTTGTTATGATAAATAAAGTTTTTTTTTTAAGATTTTATTTATTTGACAGACAGAGATCACAAGTAGGCAGAGAGGCAGGCAGAGAGAGAGGAGGAAGCAGGCTCCCTGTTGAGCAGAGAGCCCAATGTGGGGCTTGATCCCACGACCCTGGGATCATGACCTGAGCAGAAGGCAGAGGCTTTAACCTACTGAGCCACCCAAGCACCCCTCATAAATAAAGTTTTGATCAGGAACATCTTCCAAAAAGTCCTTTTGAAGTTTTACTTTGTTGTGATGGGGAAAGTGGAGACTGGGAGGACATTGGAGTCAAGATCTAACTGTTCCAGAGGCTATGTAAATACTGCACAAAGTAGTGAGGGACTAATGAGAGTGGGTGGCTCGAGAGAAGAAATATTATGAGAAACAGAAACAACTCTAAGTACTTTCCATATTATCCAGAATAAAATTGAAAACCTTTAAGAGTGCCTGCAAGGCTTGGAATGAGCTGCCTCTGCAACCATCTACTTCTTGGAGTTTACCATCCACCGCTCCATCCCTTCTACCAGTTCTGCTTTGGCCACTTAAATCTAGGCACAGTCCCTCATTCATTTTCTTTCAAAAGGATTTTCATGTTTCTGCCTCAGGATATTTGTACTTGCTGTTTCTTCTGCCTTAAACGTCATTGCCCCATGTGTCCATACAGCTGGCTCAATTGCCTTTTCCAGGACTCTGTGTAAATGTTACCATATGAAATAAATCTTCCCTGATTACAAAAGAGCACCTTCTTCTACTTCATTTTCCTACTTTCATTTACATGTCAATTATTGGCTCAGGGAAAAAATCAAAGTATGCCCTTTTTCCATGTATATACCCTAAAATTTAGAAGTAATACGTAAGAAATAAGTTTCCATACAACTGGTAATGTGAAATATCAAATATAAAAAATTATAAAACATATTTTCCTCATATCAAAAAAGTTTTCAACATATACCATTATTATTTTAATAAAAAATTTTTAGATCAAATGGAAAATGCAATTTTTAATAATTGCAGTTAAGTGAACTGGGATATACACAAAGTGATCTAAAAATGAGTTCATAAGTTGAAAAAAAAAGACTTTTGAATTCTGTTTTGTCATAAATCCTATTTCCTTACCATATTGGGAATCTTCATTTCATTATTTAAAAGTATGTGTTAATGTGTATCTAAATAAAATCCTTATTAGTCATCATTTTTATATTTATATACAATGGTCCTCAATTTTTTTCCAAAATTATTTTTCATCATAGCAATTCTGATTTTTAACTTCATCATATTCATTAGAAGATAAAGATTCAGGCAAAATATGAAGAGTTGAAAATAATCAGATGTATTTAAGAGCCAAGTATTTCTATCTAAACTAGAGAGATGTGGGCACCTGGGTGGCTCAGTTGATTAGTGTCTGCCTTCGGCTCAGGTCATGATCTCAGGGTCCTGAGAAGGAGTCATGCATCAGGCTTCCCTACTCTGCGGGGAGTCTTTTTCTCCCTCTCCCTCTGCCCCTCCTCTACTCGTTTTTTCACTCCCAAATAAATAAATAAAATATTTTAAAAATATAAATTAACCAGAAAGATGTGCTTCTGTGTATTATTTTCTTCTATTATTTTTTTAAGATTTTATTTATTTGACAGAGATCACAAGTAGGCAGAGAGGGGGTCGGGGGCAGGGCAGGGAAGCAGGCTCCCTGCTGAGCAGAGAACCCAATGTGGGGCTCTATCCCAGGACCCTGAGACCATGACCTGAGCTGAAGGTAGAGGCTTAACCCACTGAGCCACCCAGGTGTCCCACTGACTGTCCTCTTTAAGCATAGCATGTTACTAAGAAGAAATATTTGACAACATAGGCAGCTTGCAAACATTGGGTAATAACTTCATTTCTGTTTATAAAGCAGAATTGCAGTTGTTTATAGGGCAAGAATACAAGTGGTGGAGATAAATACCAGAAGCATACTCAATCTTTGGCTCCCACTTCTTCTATTTCCTTTTTCATAACAGACCCATATTTTTGTCATAGTATAAAAACAATAAAGTCCATTTCTTATAATTCTATTATCTTCATACCACAAAAGAATGGTGACATATAGTACCTGAATTTCAAACATTTATTCATAGCATAAATCTGTAACGATTCTGGAACAAGTATTTTCCCCAACATTTAAGAGTCTTTTTGGAGGGGCGTCTGGGTGGCTCAGTGGGTTAAGCCGCTACCTTCGGCTCAGGTCATGATCTCAGGGTCCTGGGATCGAGTCCCGCATCGGGCTATCTGCTCAGCAGGGAGCCTGCTTCCTTCTCTCTCTCTCTCTGCCTGCCTCTCAGTGTACTTGTAATTTCTCTCTGTCAAATAAATAAATAAAATCTTTAAAAAAAAAAAAAAGAGTCTTTTTGGAGCTTGCCAAATCCTCCCTTTGTCCTCTACCAGAGCTCTAATAATGTATTTGTGAAAATGATATTTAAGAAATGACAGCAAGGTTGATAAATAGTACTGGGTTATTGTCATTTCTTATTCATTTTATCCTGTCCCATACGAAAGAAATGTAAGGGAAATAGATTTTCATCCATGTATCAGGAAATGAACCTAAGTCTACATTGACTTTTAGCAAAGATATTAGATATAGGGATCTTGGATCATTTTGAGATGCCGAGCCTATGAGTGGAATTAAAAGTCAGAGGGTTGTAAGATTGATTTTGTACAATTATATCAGTAGGTCCTAAAATTATTGAAGAAGTCCAATTATATTCAAATGATAATGCTACTATTTTAATTCAAATAGCCAGGAGTAGGGGCACCTGGGTGGATCTGTCAGTTAAGCATCTGCCTTCAGCTCAGGTCATGATTCCAGACTCCCAGAATAGAGCCTCGTGCTTCTCCCTCTCTCTCTGTCCCTCCCCCTGCTCATGCTCTCTCTCTCTCTCTCACTATCTCTCTTTTGGATAAATAAATAAAATCTTTAAAGAAAACAACAAATAGCCATAAGTATATATTTAGACTTGATTAAGTAAACTAGTGGTTCACAAAAGAGTTACCTAATCTTCTGTTAAAATATAAATAGCTGGACCCCACCTCCAGAATTTCTTCTGTTCTTCTAGGATGGAATCCAAATTTGCATTTCTAATAATTTTCTAGCAATCCTAATGCTTTTGTTTTGGGGACCACACATGGGAGATTCACTGAACTGAATCACTGACAGGTGAATCCATTGGAAGCTAAGAATTACTTGTTTTCAAATAAAAGACTCTATAAACATAAATTTTGTGTATTACAGGAAAATATTTAGTCAGATATTATCTATAATTTTCAGCCAATGTTTACTTAAGACATGAAAATGTAAGGATAAGTATGAAATTTAAAATCTGTTATGTTGCTTTCATTCTTCAAATATTCCACAGAATTCAAGACTGATTCATTGACTCATTGATTTTGTTTAGGAAAGACATATTCACTGACCCTAAGTATTGCCAGACATTTTTCTATGCAGCAGTGACTGAGGCTGTAAATGAGCAATGATTTTAGCAAAGTTAATCAAGGAAGTTCTTCAAGGGGTTAACCTGGAATATGCAAAGAATTAAGTTATGAAAAGATCTAAGAATAGAGTGAGCAGCAGTTCAAGTTCTAAAGTGGGAACAAGTTTGACTAAGCTGAATACAGTTTTTCAGTTTGTCAAGAAGTGGTATATAAAGTGCTATTTGACTAAAGATTAAAACTGGACTAGAGGTTTCAAAGAAAAATAAATTAAGAGTAGCTAGGAGAATTTCTGAATTTACTGGTGTAAACATTTTCACAGACTAGGAAGACTAAGACTGAACAGTAATCAAACACGTATGCTGAAGTTAAAATCATAAGCACTGTGGTGAAGATTCCCAGGAGAGCAACTAAATTAGCTGCTTAGGCAGGACTGTTTGGAGCTCACATTATGATGCCAAACAATCCAGAAAGTCAAAGTCGGTCTATTCACTTATAACTGGGGACATTTTTCTTTTTCTGGAAATGGAACCTAGAATGAATTTTATATATATATAATATATATATATAAATATATTATATATATATATACGCTCTCCATGAAATTCTCATTGTTAAAGCATATGAGAAGCTGAATTTTGGAATAAATTACAGTTGACAAAAATGATATCTAAGTAAATGATATCTAAGTAAAATTTTAAAAATAACATTTCAATCTAACGACTTTAAAGAATCCTAACAAATCCAGGCAAAGCCACAAGAGAGAACTTATCTTTCTATTTCTAATAAGGAGAGAGTTTGAGGGTTTCTCCACTTTACTTCAAGACAAGACACTGCTGGATATGTTAATGTCGAGTTTTTATTCTTTTGTCTGGTTTTTCCTTGCTTCTGTAAAAATCATCTGCACACTCTGCCAGTATGTTCCTTTTTATCAAATGGGGTATCACCCAATTTACTATGCTGCAGATTTACATTTGCTAAGATAGTGACACTCCCCTTAGGACTCTACCTGTGTCTATCACGATATACTTTGAGGAATCCTCAAATTCTTTAGCTTCTCCTATATTTAGGTTTTGGTATGTGGTTGCTTACAGAAACAGCTAAACTTATACATTTTTGTTTTACCTTTAGAATGTCACTTACATTTCTTTGGGGAAATAGCTTACAATCTCTAGGTTATGGGTAGAATTATGTCCCCCAAATTTCATGTTGCATTTTAATTTGGTCACCTCTTAAAGGCCCTATCTCCAATACTGTCACATTTTGAGATTTGGGGGTGACTAAGTTAAAATGAAATTATTAGGGTGGACTCTAGTCAAATCTGGCTAGTGTCCTTATTAGAAGAGGAAATTTTAACACAAAAAATGATACCAGGGATATGTACACCAAAAAGAAAGTCCATGTGAGTACACAGAGAAAGGATGGCAATCTACAAGCCAGGTAGAGTGGCTTTGAAAGAAACTGAACTTGCTTAACCTTAATCTTGGATGTCTAATCTCCAGAACTGTAGGAAAACAAATTTTTATTGTAAGCCAACCATTCTGTGGCATTTTGTTATGGCAACCCTAGCAAACTAAAGTACCTCGTGATTTCTGATTATGAAAGCATTCAAATACTACATGTCACAATGGTTGGTATCATAATAGGAACATTACATTAGATAAGGGAGTGGAGAAGAGGTGCTTCAGTGGAGAAGAGGCAAGGAGGGGAGAGGAGGGAAAACCAACAAAATGATTTCCTTTTTATAGTAAAACAAATTAAATGAGATATGATGACAGTCTCTCTCTCTTTTTCTCTGTCACACACACACGCACATGCACACACACACCCTAAAAGTGTCACCTAACGCAAATGTACTCCCATTAGAATAAATGATCTATGGATTGAGTGCCTGCTTCTTAGTTCAATGATTGAAAAGACACTTGTAATATATTGATACTTTCCTTGGAAGTAAGAAGTATCAGATTCTATAATTCAGTATTAGGAATGGAATTTTAAAACAGTGATAATCTAGAGTGCAGTTTCCAACATGTCAAAAACATCCCCTGAATTTATGTGATATTTAAAAAGATAAAGAAATATGACTGTATTCTGCCATTCATTAATCCCTTGGAATTAATGGCAGTGGTTTTGTGAGGTGCTCTAACATAAACATAAACATGAAACATTCTGCCACAGTACATAGAACAGAAAGAAAGACAAAAACAAAAAATGGTGTCAATCTCAATGACATTGAGGTTTGTTATAATGGAGAAAGTAGCATTAGAAATCACTCAATGAAATATTTTTATTTTGCTGATGTAACTATTAACATTTAACAATATATCGTTACATTGCAGAATTGTTTTCAATTTCTTTTAATTTTTGTGCATGATAATAATTTGTCCCTCTAATAACTCGTGAAACTTTCTACTTGTGATTGTGTTACTATATTAAAATTACCTGAATTTTCTTAATCATCAAAAAAGGAGTCACAAACATGTACTTCCAAAGTGTGTGTCGGCTAATACCAATAAAACAGAAAAAAAAATAGATTATATATTTTATAAAGAATAAGTGAAAACCCCACAAAACTAAATATATAGGATTTAGTTATGTCTTTTCATATTTTTCCTAATTTATTACTTAAAAACAATTTCTAGAATTTGACTTAAAAAGATATCTTTTGGTATAGGGAAGTATAGAACTATAAGCATGTCATAAATATGGTGAAGTCAAACATATATCTTCAAAAATTACCCACAGGTTTATCATTTCAAACTTAGATTAAAACAACAGCAACAACAACAACTACTACAGCACCTATACTTTCTTGCATATATCATACCACATACATAATTCATTGTTTCTGTTATCTGTTTTTTACATTATTAAAATAGAGCTAGAATTTAAGACCTTTGCATATGAATCCAAAGAAGAATTTTTTTAGAGTTTCTTTCAACTCTTTTAGTGACTGATCTTTACTGAGATTGTCCAAATTATTCAACTTTGTTCTTTTATAAAAGTAATTGTCGGGCGCCTGGGTGGCTCAGTGGGTTGGGCCGCTGCCTTCGGCTCAGGTCATGATCTCAGGGTCCTGGGATCGAGTCCCGCATCGGGCTCTCTGCTCAGCAGGGAGCCTGCTTCCTCCTCTCTCTCTACCTGCCTCTCTGCCTGCTTGTAATCTCTCTCTGTCAAATAAATAAATAAATAAAAAATCTTTAAAAAAAAAGTAATTGTCTATTGCCAGCATTACCTTATACCAGACAAGATAAAGACATAAAAAAACAAACAAACAAAGGACAGGCCAATATCTCTAATGAACACAGATGCAAAATGCTCAACAAAATACTAGCAGGCCAAGTTCAACAACACATTTAAAAAAATCATCCATAACAATCAAATGGAATTTATTCTTGTGTCGTAAAGATCGCTCAGTATTCAAAATTCAATTAATGTGATACATCACATCAATTAGAGAAAGGATATGAATCATATGATCATTTCAAGACACAGGAAAAGCATTTGACAACATTCATTCATGATAAAAACCCTCTAATAAAGTAGACTTAGAAGGAACACAAAAGTCATCTATGAAAAATCCACAGCTAATATCATCCTTAATGACAGCTTCTCCTATGGTAAGGAAAAAGAAAAGGATGTCCACTCTCTCCACTTTCATGCAACATAGTACTGGAAGTTCTAGCCACAGCAATCAGACATCCAAATCAGTAGGAAGATGTAGCTCACTATTTGCAGATGACATGGTACTATATATAGAAAACCAGAAAGATGCCACAAAAGAACTGCTAGAACTGATAAATGAACTCACTAAAGTCTCAGGATACAAAATCAACATACAGATATCAGTTGTGTTTCTATACACCAATAATAAAGCAGCAGAAAGAGAAAGTAAGAAAATAATCCCATTTACAATTATGCCAAAAATAATAAAATACCTAGACATAAACCTAACCAAAGTGAGGGAACTATACTCTGAAAACTATAAAACACTGATGAACAAAACTGAAGATTACATAAGAAATGAAAACATATTCCATGCTTATGGTTTGGAAGAACAAATATTGTTAATAGAATACTACCCAAAGCAATCTATACAATGAAAGCAATTCCTCACAAAATACCAACAGCTTTTTTCAGAGAACTAGAACAAATAATCCTAAAATTTGTAGGGAAACACGAAGACCCCCAAATAGTCAAAGCAACCTTGAAAAACAAAAATAAAGCTGGAGGCATCACAATTTTAGACTTCAAGTAATATTACAAAATTGTAGTAATCAAAACAGTATGGTAATTGCACAAAAACAGACTCATAGAACAATGGAACAGAATAGAAAACCAAGAAATAAATCCACAATTATTCAGTTAATCTTCAACAAAGTAAGAAAGAATATCCAATAGAAAAATACAATTTCTTCAACAAATGGTATTGGGAAAACTAGACAGCTAGATGCAAAAGACTGAAACTGGGGGCGCCTGGGTGGCTCAGTGGATTAAAGCCTCTGCCTTCAGCTCAAGTCATGATTCCAGGGTCCTGGGATCAAGCCCCACATTGGGCTCTCTGTAAGCGTGGAGCCTGCTTCCCCCTCTCTCTCTGCCTGCGTTTCTGCTTACTTGTGATCTCTGTCAAATAAATAAATAGAAATCTTTAAAAAAAAGGCTGAAATTTTTTCACTTCCTTAAAACATACAAAAAAATAAATTAAAAGTTGATTGAAGAGCTAAATGTGAGGCCTGGAACCATTAAAATCCTATAAGAGAGCACACATAGTAACTTCTCTGAAATCGGCCATAGAAACTTTTTTCTAGATAGGTCCCGTGAGGTAAGGGAAACAAAAGTAAAAACAAAACTTTTGGGACATCATCAAATTAAAAAGTTTTGCGCAGTGAAGAAAAAAATAAAAATAAAAATAAAAAGGCAACATATGGAATAGAAGACAGTATTTGTAAGTGATATATCTGATAAAGGGTTAGTATCCAAAATATATAAAGAACTTATAAAACTAAACACCCAAAAAACAAATCATCTGATCAAAATAATGGGCAGAAGATATGAACAGGCATTTCTCTAAAGAAAACATCCAGGTAGCCAAAAAACACATGATAAGACACGCATCATCACTTAACATCAGGGAAAGGCAAATGAAAAGTACAATGAGATATCATGTCACACCTGTCAGAATGGCTAAAATCAACATGAGTAACAATAGGTGTTGGCAAGGATGTGGAGAAAAAGGAACTCTCATGCACCATTGGCAGTAATGAAAACTGTGCAAACTGGTGAAGCCACTGTGGGAAAACAGTACGGAGGTTCCTCTAAAAGTTAAAATGGCACTACCCTATGATGCAGCAACTCCATTATTGGGCATTTACCCAAGAATGCAAAACACTAATTTAAAGGGATACATGCACTCCAATGTCTATAGCAGCATTATTGATAATAGCCAAATTATGGAAAGCACCCAAGTTTCCATCAACAGATGAATGGATAAAGAATATGTGTATATATACACACCCTACATCTTCTTTATATGTGTATTTATACTATGGAATATTATGTAGCCTTAAACAATGAAATCTTTTCATTTGTAATGATATGGATGCAGCTACACAGCATAATGCTATGCAAGATTTAAGTCAGTGAGAGAAAGACAAATCCCATATGATTTGACTCATATATGGAATTTAAGAAACAAAACAAATGAGCAAAGGGGAGGAAAAAAGAGAGAGGCAAACCAAGAAGCAAATTCTTAATTAAAAAACAAGCTGATGGTGACCAGAGGAGAGGTGGGTGGGGGGATGAGTGAAATGGGATGAGAATAAATGATGAGGATAAAGGAGTACACTTCTTATCTCATGATGAGCACCAGGTGATTTATGGAATTATTGGATCACTATATCCTATACCTGAAACTAATATAATATGAAACAGATAGGGAGGCAAACTATAAGAGACTTTTAACTATAGGAAACAAATTGAGGTTTGCTGGGCAGGAGGTCAGAGGTAGGATGGAGTAATGGGGTGATGGGCATTAAGGGGGATATGTGACATAATAAGCACTGGGCATTAAACACAACGGATGAATCACTAAATTCTACCCCTGAAGTTAATAATACAGTATATGTTAATTGAATTGAATTTAAATAAAACACTTAAAAAATAATATACAGAGTGTCTGGGCTGCTCAGTCAGTTAAGTGTCTGCCTTCAGCTCAGGTCATGATGCCAGGGTCCTGGGATGGAGTACCACATCGGGCTGCCTGCTCAATGGATAGCCTGCTTCTCCCTCTTCCTCTGCTGCTCCTGCTTGTACTTGCTTTCTCTCCATTAACTGAGTAAATAAAATCTTAAAAAAAAAAAACCTAATATAATACTGTATGTTAACTGGAATTAAAATAAAAATTTAAATTTAAAAAAATGGTCTACTTATACTTTGAAAATAATTTAATATAATGTTTAATTAAGTGGCATTGATTAAATTAATTAATTTTTCTTTATCAAGTACAATTGGATTACTTATATATTTAGGATTAATAAAAACTAACTTCTTTCCCTAATCTTGAGATAATCGACATATAATATATAAATTTGAGTGCACTTGTTGATTTGATACATTTATATATTGCAAAATGATTACCACCACAGCATTAGCTAACATCTCCATTATGGCACATAATTATCATTGCTTTTTTGTAGCATTTAAGATTTAAGATCATTTAATATCTACTACCTAACAACTTTCAAGTGTATAATATAGTATCATTAACCGTAATCATTGACTGTAATGTAATTAAAATTAGATCCTCATAATTTATTCATCTTACAACTGAAAATCTGTACTCTTTGACTAACAACTTCCCATTTCTTTCACACCCTGTGCCTTGGTAACCACTATCCTAGTGTTTGGTTTTGAGTTTGGCAGTTGTTTTTTTTTTTTTTTTTAAGCTTTATTTATTTATTTATTTGAGAGAGTGGGCAGAGGAAGTAGGAGAGAATTTCAATCAGACTCCCTGCCAAGAGCAGAGTCTGACACAGGGCTCGATCTCACAATCCATGAGATCATGATCTGAGCCAAAACCAAGAGCCAGTCAGTCCCTCAACTGATTGAACCACCTAGGCACCCTTGAATTTGGCTTTTTTAGATTCCACATATAGATAATATTATCCAGTATTTGTCTACTCTCTGAGTTATTTCACTTAGCATAATGCCTTTAAGGTCCATCCATGCTGTCACACGGCTGGATCTCCTTCCTTCTTATATTTGATTGATATTCCACTTTCCATATATGCCACATCTTCCTTATCCATTCATCTGTTGACAGACATGCAGATTGTTTCCATATTTTGGCTATTGTGAATTATGCTCCAAAGAATATAAGAGTACAGACATCTCTTTAAGATTCTGATTTCTTTCTTTGCATATATACCCAAAAGGAAATTGCTGGATTATATGGTGGCTCTATCTTTTAATTTTTAAAGCAATTCCATACTTTTTTCTATAGTTGCTCCATCAATTTATATTTCTACAACAGTACACAAGAGTTTCCTTTTCTGCACATACTTGTCAACACTTATTATCTCTTGTCTTTATTACGATAACCATTCTAACAGGAGTGAGGTGATAGCTATGGTTTTAGCATTTTCTTAATGATTAGTGATGTTGAGCACTTTTTTTGGGCCATTTGTATATCTTCTTTGGAAAAATATCTATTCAGTTCCTCTGCCAATTTTTTAACTTGGTTATTTGGGGATTTTTTGCAACTGATTTGTGTGAATTCTTTATATATTTTGGATATCAACCCCTTATCAGATATATGACTTGCAAATATTTTCTCCCACTCTGTAATTTGCCTTTTCATTTTGTTGATGATTCCCTTTGCAGTGCTCCCTTTGCTGTGTAGAAGCTGTTTAGTTCAATGTAGTCCCACTGTTTATTTTTGCTTTAAGTGTCAAATAAAAAGAATTGCACAGACTGATGTCAAGGAGCAAAACTGATTTTTGACATACAAATGATTTCACTGGCAGAAACAGTGGAATTACCCAACAGCTAAATAGAGTTGAATAGCTCTGAGTTTACAATCTGCAAGGATAATCTGTCAGTATATTTTACTTTATATAAGAAATTAGAATTGGTTATTTGAACAAGTTGGTTAAATGGAAACTGAATAAAGTATTAGTTCTAGAAGAAACTTGAGTTATGTCAAGTTTTGTGAAACAGTTTTTGGAAAGCATTTCTAGATTCCTTTTCATGATCATATTTACAAACATTAAATATTATCTGGGTGTTTCCCACCTAATTAATTAAAAATTATTTTCTGATGATCAAAAAACTGGAATATCATTATAATTTTTCACCCGTCTGAACTATTTTTTTCAATTTGTAATAAGGATATGAACACATTAATCTTCTAACATAATAATATCTATAAATTTATTATCAACCTGAAAAATGGGCACATAAATACTATCTAAGTCACTATTGACTTGGGGTAAGTGCTTTTATTAATGACTATAATTAAGGATTGATAACATGATAACATGAAAATTTTATGATTCTGTCTTTGTATATAATCAGCTATCTCAGGATGAAGATATGGAATAAAACTAGGTAAACTAGATAATAGATCCTTACTATTCATAGACCTTATTTATTTATTTTTTCTATTCATAGACTTTATACTGAGTCTCATGCTAATACCAAAAATAATAGCCATGATTTTCTGAGTTCTGGCTATGTGCCAAGCATTGGGCTAGGCTCTTCAAATACTTTTATTTTAACTTTACAATGACCTTAAGAGGTATGTATCATGATCTTTATTTTATAAATATGGAAACCTAAAATTAAAAGTTCAAATGAACTGTCCAAGATCAAAGAGCTACTAATTTGTAGGATGGGGATTTTAATCTAGCTCAGTTTGACTCCCCAAAACTCTGTTGTTTTCACTTTAACCTGTTCCTTCTAAAACAACAGCACGACTAAAACATCCTAGCGCAACTAAGAGCAAACTTAAAATCTCCAGCTAATGAGACCAGCACTTGGTTTCTGCTCTTCTGTGATTTCTACTGAAGAGGACTTAAAGAAGAATACTGTATGAGAATATAGTGTTGACTGTGCAAGGTGCTAAGCTTTATAAGAAGTTTAAAACACCAGATTTTTTTTTCTCTTTGTATGCCCTACTCAGAAGCTTCCATAATAAAATTACTTTCCTAAAGCATATGGCCTTTTTATCTTTTACACTAGTTAAAAATGTTTATGATGAAGTCTAACTTTACTCACATTCCATATGTTTGCTCATCTCAAGGAGAAGCTCTACAGATTTTGTCTGGAGCTGGCTGAAGCAAAGAATTATGTTTCCCCTAATACCATATACTATAGGCATTGGCAGAATATGGGATTATAAAATATGAAACAGAGGAATTTGGAGTTGATAGTAAGCATAACTTAACTGGGGATAGCAAAGATCACTGAAGGAAAAGATCATTGAAGGAAATAAAATTTCAGAAAAGACATTCATCAGTCATTTATCCATTACCTATTTTATCTATAGCTCTATTTAACTATTAGTTGGTATAAATTGTTTTGATTATGGATAAAGAAAACAGAATAGTTTCCGAGGAAAATAACGTACAGGTAAAGTACCCATCTATGATTTTTTTCAGTTTCCTCCTTTAGTTAAGGTACATGATGTGGGTATGACCTGCCTCTATGATACTGCTAAGGAAACAAGTGTTGAATAAAATCTCTTAATTTTATCAGCTAGACCCATCTCTAGGTTATGCAAGTGACTTGAAAAAGCTACAGCAGGGACAGTCAGATAGATTGTGCCCATGAGAGTGTATTGGTACTGGTAACAAACATAATGATACCAAGATGTCAGTAGTCATGATAACAAAGATCTTCATTCAAACACAAAATCTGTCATTTTTTAATTATGAAAAACCATTTTTAATTAAAATACTATAGATTGGATTATATTATTGGAAGTTTCACTTGCCAAAAAAGGCTTGTATCCTTCTATTCAGCCCAAAAAACCCCACAAAAATCAGGGGGTTACTACTGATGGATCTGGGTAGAAAAATCTTTACACAAAGAGCACCACAGGCTCAAGTGAGAACATTTAGATTCTTGAGTTCCCTTTGTTCATGTTATATCAATCCCAGCCAAGACTTTTTAGTGGCAGTTATAATTATTTTACAACTGCCTTGGAAGCTTGTCATATTGCAGCACTTACAGAGATGTTATCATAATAGCCTGTCTCAAGAAAGCTTCAGCGAAGCTTTAAAATTAAAGCTCACCAGTTGGCAAAGTCACAAATTGATAAAGTACAAGTGAATTGGAAATTCACCAGGTAAACAAAAGCTTCAATTCATTTAAAAAACAATGAAAATAGGTCACTGATTTCATATGTGCCAATCACAACAGAATTCTAAAATAAATCCAAGTAACTTCTTACTAAGGACTTAAATAAAATCTTTAAATAATTTTGAGGCAACATGACAAAAATACATAGTTGTGCCAGACACACACAAACAAATGATAATATGAATATGCACACAGTCTTCTTAATGCCTTCAAAAGCCTCCCAAATCAGCTGAGAGGGAAAAGAATCTCACCATGAAGTACTGCCAGATCTAGTGAGAGAATTGTTTACTGCATGCTGCAAAACAAGCAGACCGTGGCCCAGGGGAGCGAGTCATCATAGCTCTTTTAACAGCCTATCCATATTACTTCATGACAACTATGAGCCCAGCACCTCCAGATCTGTGTGATGTGGCTGGGTCACCATGAATCTGCATGATCTCATCTCCTAGGTTTAGGTCTGACTGTTTCTGCTGGCCAGGCACAGAGTTTTGCAACTTATTTGGGTACATGACATTGGTGGTAATGATGTCAGGTAAGTTTTTCCACAATGTAGGCATTTCTCCAAATGGTGTTATGATCTTCCAAATTCAGTGATGAGGCTACAGAGTTTCCTTGTGATGCTTTGCATCTTACATTTATCGCTAATATCTTATCGACTCATCACGTTGCCGTGTGATTTTAGGATGGTGTACTGAGCAGTGTTTCCAATTTATGGTAGGAGAAAAAGAGTTTTGCCTTTCTTCATTTGAAAAATTTTGGCCCAATTAGCAGCATGATTTGGATCTTAAGCAAATAATGTTGAACTGAACAAACTAGCAAAATAGTATTTTCACCCATGGCACTGGAGAAGTCATTTAAGCAATATTTATAAAAGTAGATTATTTGTATCCACAGATTGAACAGTTGCACTTTCAGCCTGAAAGTCTATGAGTTAATTTATAATTTTTCTGAAACTCAAATTTGAATCATATACATTAGAATGTGCAAGAGTGAGTTTCTTAGCTCATGAATAAGCAAAACAAATATTCATCTCTCAGTATTACTTATTCTTCATCTATGTATACATATTTTTATAGGGGTAGGGAAAATCACATGTTCCAATTTGAAAATGGAAATTCATAGAGGTCCTATGAACATCTCTTGCAAGAATCAAAGATCTACTGACAGATGGCAAATATCAAGAACCCACAGCAAATATATTTTAATAATCATTCTCTCTTCTGGGATTATATTCAACCTAAGCTTCTTTCTTACACAGCCCTTCTGGTAACCATTACCAATCTGTCAGAACAGGCATGAGAAATAAGAATCTATTTGCTATCCCTTGTATACTATATATAAAGAGGCACTGGCAAGGTCTCCTTTATTTTGATATTTCTCTTTCCATTTTAGTCCTTTGCAATCTAATGTTATTAATAAAATGAAAAAACGTTAATTGCATTAGAAGAGAGATGGAATATTTAGAAAAAGGAGCAACAGAATTATTCCCAACTGTAAATGATTTAATACCTTCAATATTTACAACTGCCTTGGAAGCTTATCAGCCTTTAAAACCATCTTAAAAACCTTTAATGTGAAAAAAGGTGCTGAATGGCTATAATCTACACAATACCTTATGGACATAAGTATCCATTATTTCACTTCAAATTTAACATTCAATTTAACACATTCTTACTTCCTAAACTTCTTCCAGAATTGCACACTCACAAAAGGACCTGGCAGTCACTATTGACTCTCTTCCAAAGCATACAAAATTAACTGTATTACCCTTTTTAATGTGATTTGTGGAGTTTTATATTTGATATCATAGATTTAATGTAGGTTGGTTATGGTTAAATTTAATCTATTTAAGTGAAATCATAGTGATTTAAGTATTTATACACAGAGTGTGTTGGGTATTTGATTTAGGTCAACTTAGGGAAGTTCCCTTGGCCTTCACCTACAGTGCCATGGGTCTTCTTGACTTTAACTTTTAAGCTTCAACTTTTGAGTTGATGTAAAAAACAAGAAAAAAAAAACCCTGCTAATTTCAAGAAAAGAAATAGAATGCACACATACCCATTTACAATTAAGTCTCTAAAAGATGACTTAAGCTAAACCAGAAGTCTTTCTTAAAGAAAAATACTATGTGTAGTCTATTTTTCTGAGTCATAACATTTTTTAAAGGATTTTATTTATTTGACAGGCAGAGATCACAAATAGGCAGAGAGGCAGGCAGAAAGAGAGAAGGAGAAGCAGGCTCCCTGCTGAGCAGAGAGCCCAATATGGGGCTCAATCACCAGGACCCTGAGATCATGACCTGAGCTGAAGGCAAAGGCTTTAAACCACTGAGCCACCCAGGCACCCCCTGAGTCATAACATTTTCAAGGCCATTCTCTATTGAAGAGATTTTTTAATGTACTTCTTATCTTATCATTATTTTATTTTATAGAGAGCCAGTTGGATTTCTCAGTTGAAATGTCAAATTTATAATTAGGATTCTTATGATACAAAGTTTATCTTGCCTAAAGACATAAGTACCTTTTCAAAGATTTAAAATCTGTAATACACCAATTAGATAAACCTCCACTGAATGTTCCATGTATAAATTAATTTTATACAAATTTTTCCTTTTGATATTCTAATAAAATAATAAAGTATTTTGAACAGTGAACTTTCAGATTTGTAAGGCAAAATTTATGAGATTGTATAATTTATTTAGATAAAAGATTGAATTTTGCCTGATTCCCTTTAATATAAAGGGAAATATTTATTATAGTATTATAATCATTATCACTAAAACAAGAATCACTTATTTACATTTTAAGATATGATCCTTCAATACAACTTTTTTATGTGTTGTTTCTAAAACTTTTTTGTATCTCTGAAGTAAAATGATTTTTCCCTTTTGAGTTACAGAATTAAGTCCATCATTTAAAATAATGAGTTTTAGTAATTTTTAAAGTTAGCTCTAGTGATTAACATTAACTCTAAGCAGAAATTTTAAATGTCATGAGACTATATCTATACAACAAAAATTAAAAAGAAATCATCCTTATTTCTTCAATTAGTAATAAAATTTACTAATGTGATTGTTTCCTTTTCATCAAATAAGCTACTCCTATGGTCATAACCATTGTTTTACTATCTTCATATTTTCCTTTGTTTTATAAATATGTTTGGCAAAAATAAAAATATAAAGTTTCAGAAAATGATTTCAATATTTCATATACACAGAATATAATGACTTGTGTTTCAATAAAATGCTATGAATAAAAAAGGATTTAAATTAATAAAGAAGAAACTAGGTCAGTTAAAATAATTCTCTTTCAATTACAGGGTTAAGAAATCTCATTTATTCAGGATTTTTATTACTTTAGAATTCATGACAATTAGGGCAATGACTAGATTGAAGTTGAAGTTATATTATCTTTGAAGGAAAATTTCACTCTTTAACACAGTCAACTTTCCCCTATATCTTTTTTTTTTTTTTTTTAAACTTCTAAATTTCTACTGGCCTCCTGCTCCTCAAAGAGTACCCGGCTTCTGCTCCCTCAAAGCCTCAAAGCTTGTATTATTGGTCTTAGACATTTTATCTTCCACAGTTCTGCAGATGGTGGTCTTTTGGATGGTTTGAGTGCAGTTTCATTTGTCCAGCATGTTACCCAGATTGAAGTCCTCTCTGTTTACCAGCAGGCAGTGGTAGGTGGTGATCTCAGCCTCCAGCTTGACCCTAATATTCATCAGGGCCTCCTATCCCTGGGATTAGTACTGCCCTTCTGTGCAAATCTGGGACAGCTCCAACTCCAGGTGCATCAGGATCTCCTTGAGCTACTCCATTTGCAAAGCATAGCAGGACTCCACCTCCCTCAGGTTGTTCTCCAAGCTAGCATTTAGATTTCTCATCAAGTCCTGGTGGGTCTCCAAGGACTGGGACATAAAATTTCCACTCCCTGAGTATCATTTCAGCTGCTCGTATTTCAGTGTCCTACATAGCGACCACTGTGGTATTCTCCTCAGTCTTTTGAGATCAGTACTTGTCCAGCTCTCTGGATTCTCCCAAGCCAGCTTGTGGTACTGGGTCTGCCTGTCTGCCATGTTATTTCTGAGATACTAAGATTTGGGGCATCCAACTCCATAGTCAACCAGAGCTGACCATCTGTTTTTAAAGACCTTTAATTTCTCCTTATGGTTCTTTATGAAAAACAGCTCTTCCTTGAAACTTTCAATCTCCATGTCCAGCTGTAGTCAAGTGACCATTGGTGTCATCAACAAGTTTGTGAAGTCCATGGATGTCACTCTTCACAGACTGGTGCATGACCAGCTCTGTCTTACATTTGACTCGGAAGTCATCAGCAGGAAGAAGGGCAATCTGCAGAATTATGTAGGCATTGTCCACAGAATTTGTAAAGATCTGAGTCCTCAACCCCTTGATAGTCTTGAAGTAATGTCCTCAGTCCCTCACTTGGGTTCCTTTCTTACCTAGGTATTCCCAGATTTTGATCTGCAGTCTCTGGTTATCAGCCTTCCAGCTCCTCACCTTCTCTATATATGATGGCAGACAGTTATTTAGTTCTTACACAGTCCCCTTCTCACCTGGATGCACCCTATGCCCACCAGGCCCCTGATAATCCCCATGGACATGAACCAAGACTTCCAGCTGGCCTAAAGCTGGTGGAAAAAGACACCAAGATCTATAAGCCCTTCTCCAAGTATCTGCACAGATTCTGGGCATGCTGCTGAGAAGCTGGACCCAGTATCTGGGTAACTGCATGGAGCTTGTGGACTGAAGGTGAAGTGAGTGGTGAAGTTCATACTGTTCCATGAAGAAGAGAAGATGCCAGAATTCAGGCTTGGGACACCTCTCCTATATATTTTTATCCCTTGTTATGAGTATCCTTTTGTTTTAGTAAGCATCAGTAGAAACTGAAATTATAATTTGTGATTAAACAAACTACATGGATGATGAAAGGCTTTTAATTTGTCCATTATTAATGCATTCTCACACTTAACTGCTTCTCCTTTGGTTTGCCCCGTTGACTATGGTCCTCAGGAGGAAAGAAAGGGATAGACTATTACTATTTGTGAGAGATCAGCTACATGTATACTCAGGATCTGTTCTTAATCATTTATTTAATCATTCTTTCATGTTCAATGAAAAGAGCTATTCTTGGGGCACCTGAGTAGCTCAGTAGGTTAAGCCTCTGCTTTCAGCTTGGGTCATGATCCCAGGGTCCTGGGATCGAGCCCCACATGGGGCTCTCTGCTCAGCAGGGAGCCTTTTTCCATTCCTTTCTCTCTCTGTCTGCCCCTTTGCCTACTTGTGATCTCTGTCTGTCAAGTGAATGAATGAAATCTTAAAAAAAAAAAAAAGCTATTATTTTTGAAAGAAACTGTGCTAGGCTTAAAGGGGCCCAATAAACAAGGTAAAATCTCTGTTGTGTCTTTGTTTTCTCATCTGTAAAACTGGATTCAAGTGGTAGTCATCTCCTTGGGTTGTAGTAATTAATAATTCTAAGTAACATGTTGAATAATTTTATCACATGGAAAGTGCTCAATAATATTAGCTTATTCACATTATTCTCATCATAGGCTGTGAAGAAAATATTTTAATATTCCTGCAGTGTGCTGACTCTCTATACATTGTGTTGAACTTTGAGGTTCTGGGCTATGAGCAACACCTGGGAAATCAATTTACAATGTATAAATAGTGAGGGAACTCAAGAGATATTTACATAACTTAGGAAGTATGTGCTTACATTACAAGAGACTGAGACTCAGGATCTTAGAGACATCTCTAGGTCATGTTAGCTGGAGATGATGAGGTTTGCTTGCCTACTGAAGAGATTTATATTTATATTTATATTTATATTTATATTATTTATATTTATATTTATATTTATATTTATATTTATATTTCAAAAGGTTGGAGAACCCATTACCCTTTTCTTCCTATCTGGAAGGAACAGAAGTTTTTCTTTCTCCCCTCATTTTTTTGATATGTACAGAAGGTAGCTTTCCTATAGTATAGAGGCATCTAAAATCCATTTTCTTTCAACCCCTCACCTGTCATGGACTGTGAAGTCACTCTCATGGAGATTTTACTGGTTGTCTTTCATTGTGTGCTACAGGAATAAACATCAGAGTGAAGGGTCACAACAACAGGTACTAATGACTGGTATATTTCTAATCCAGAACATCATAGGTGCACATTCAGGATAAAATTAGTAACATTGATTATTCCAAACCAAAACCATCATTATCATTATCATCATGTCAGAGACTAGCTACAGTCTGGCTGCTAGATATGCAAAAATTGGTATCTTTTCTTCTTGGGCTTTGTTGCATATCAGTACAGTCAGGTAACTAAGATATGGCCAACAGAATGCGGGCAGAAGTAAATGCCACTTCTAGGCCCATAAAACCTACTCTGAAATTCCCTGCATAGTTTCCCTTCTTTCATCTGCTGGATGGAAACAGAAAATCCAGAGAGATAGTCAAATCTTAGATGTTAATCAAGCCATTAGATGGAAAGAGCCTGGATTCAGCAAAACTATATAAAGGAGCCTTCCACTAAACCCACCCTACCAATTGTCATTATTCTTAGATACATGTGAAATAAATCACTTCGTTGTGAGAAGCCTCTAAGATCTGCATATGGAAGGGAGGATGTTATAGATTTCAGCCTGTGCTAATAGAGAAATTGAGTCTTATTAATTATTTTAAAAGATTCATAGTTGTAGGTGTGTGGGGCGGGGGAAGGACCAGTGGAGCTCTTTGTACCCTTTCTTTCCAAAGGAATCCAGATAATTAGCTGTGACTCTAGACCAAGAGCAAAGGATAGACAAAAAGTAAAAGTTTCTGTAGATAATGTGTGAAGAGAGAGAAGGAGATAGGAAGAGAGGAAGAAAATTGTGCAGTTCACAAAATTCAATTGTGCACTATCACTCCAAGCTCCTGTCTTTCTTGTCTCCTACGTGACTGTTCACTGTAATCTTTAAATTTTCCAATCTTTTTTTTTTTTAGTGTTCAATCCAATTAAATAGTAGTTCAAAAACAATGCTGAATTTTTCAGACTATTGAATTTTCCAGTTCACTTTTCTTCGAGAGAGATAAGAGGGCAGTGATAAAGTGTACTTTATGAATCAGGCACTTGATATGTGTGGTTATCTTATTTCATCCTCACAACAATACGGTAAATATGTTCTAAAAGCATCAATTTTCTATCATTTTTTATAATGAAGATACTATTTAAAACCCTAAAAGGGCAAGAAAATGAAACTGTTGTCCATTGTTAAAATGACAAAATAATCTGAGAAAGAAATACCTCATTTTCTCATGAAATTATCAATTCCTCCCATGAGTTAGAGATCCAAGAAGATACAGGATTAGGGGCAGGGAAAGAGTTAAATACCATCTAACAGACAAAATACATATAAATAGTAAGATCCTTGACTTCATAAGTGAAGTGTATATTCAATCTAAGAATAAGATGGTCTACTTCTTAAATATTCTGACTTCTCCTTTAAACTCACAATGTTCATATTTTATTTCTTTAGACTAATTTAAAATAATAATAGAATGTATTACGTATATGTGTGTGCATATATATATATACAAATATATATTCTCTCATTTTCAAATCTAAAAGAGAGACTTATTGATTATGTTCTCCCTATAGAAGGTGCTGACCATGTTTTCTACTGCTTAGTCAAATGTTCCTGAGATATGGTTTTGTATCCCTTGATGCTTACCCCATCCCTTGAGATTATGCAAGAAGGGCTACACATCTTCCCTTTAAATGCTCTGCATGCCACTGACTGGGACGAGTCACCTTGTCATTTCTATCCTTCTGGTCAATAGCAATGTTAAAGTAACAGCAATGTGATGAACTCTATTAGCAGCATAAGATGATTATCATGCTTCAGTGTAAAATAATCCAGTAAGCAAGTAAACAACAGAATGGTAAAAACTGGAATAACTGCAACAACAACAGCAACAAGTTAAGAATATTAACGTTAGAGGCAAAGGCAGGACTTGAATATGACGTTAAGGCCATAGATATTTGAACAAGATTGACCCTCTAGTATGCAGATATTAGAAACTGCACACAGTTTGGTGAGTGCTATGAAGTGTGTAAACCTGGTGATTCACAGACCTGTACCCCTGGGGATAAAAATATATGTTTATAAAACGTAAAAAATTATTAAAAAAAAAAAAAAAGAAATTGCACACAGGTATTAAAGAGAAGAGTCATCTTTAAGGTAGTAGAAAGAAGAGAGTATTCTCCCAATAATTTTTTATTTTAGATTGTTTCTGGGAATCAGCAACCAAGCAACTATGTTACCACAATCCCTAAATAGTCATTCATCAGCCCATTGACCCCCTTCACACAACACTCACCATCTATATAACTAAATAATAATCATAACCTCAACTCTAACAGTTGGTTCTCCCCAATGATTTTCTTTCACTGAAGTTTTCTATTAGAATAATAATAATAATGCTTGTATATGACTAGGACTTTGTAAGTAAATTGACATGTCTTATTTGTTATCATTTTTCAATTAATAAAATCTATAAAAAACATTGTATTTTTTGTCCCACAAGGTGCTCTTGGCAAAAAATGTGTTTTATTATTCAATTTTTTTTTATTCAACAAGTATTTATAACTTAATAAGATTAACTGAAGTTAGGGAGAAAGTGTACCTTATATCAAGAATGCCACTGTTACTTCATAAAGAGTCTCAAATAAACTACATATTTAGTTGAAAATGTATGGTAAAAAATTATCAAATATTACTTTAAAATTGACATATTATTAAAAAATCTCGAATCAAACAATTAATATTTTAAAGTAAATGTTTCCTGGGCTGAAAAAAAAAAGAAAAGAAAAACAGAATTTGAAGATATTCTTGAACTGGGATAATAAAGTAGAAATTGTACAATGATATATATTTTCAGCCAAAATAAACTACAGAACTGATTAAGTATATTTGTAGTATTTATTCATGTGATTTACTTACAATAGACTAAAGAAATAATAGGAATACTTAGGTGTTTCAGGATAGAGACGGAATCCATACTATTAGTCTTTGGGAAGATGTAGCTTTGGGAAAGTTAAAAATTGCGTGAAAGTCCTCAACAGAAAGGAGAGACAAACCAAGAAATGGGCTCTTAACTATAGAGAACAAATGACAGTTATCCGAGGGAAGATTGGTGTGGGTATGCATGAAATAAGTGATGGGGATTAAAGAATACACCCATCATGATGAGCATTGAGTGATGTATAGAATTGTTGAATCACTATATTGTATCCCTGAACTAACATAACACTGTATGTTAACTACACTGGAATTAAAATTAAAAAAAAAAATTAAATTGAATGAAAGCTTTAAAACACATGGATTATGTATGTGCTCCTTTCAGTGCTATGAGTGGAATAGGTATACAACAAATATTTCTTGAATTAAATAATTAAATGACTCATCTCTATTTTATTTTTTGTACAGGGATTATAATATAGATTTATGACAAGAAAGAACGACTTGGACCAACAAAACATTAAATTAACAAAATGACATTTCACAAAGAAAGGTTAGTAGTAATGGAAATTTTTTTTATTTATTCATATAGGCAAATGAGATAACATTTAATGGGCACACTAGAAGTGTTTGTATTAGTATTTGAGTGAATATGATTCCTGACCAAATTAAATATTCCCAAAGCAACATTGGGAAATAATATTAGAGCTCTAATTTATAAATAAGAAAGTATTGCTGAATGGTGACTTGTACCTAGTATCTTGTAATCATTAGACTTGGAATAAATAAAATATGGAAATACTGCATGAAGTCATAAAATATGCTTTTTAAGATTCAGTTCTCAGAATAATAACTTCAAAACCTGGAAAAATCTTCAAAAACAAAGAGGACAAAATTATGAAATATTGCTTTCAAGCTGAATAATAAAGAGTTTTTTTAAAAAATGCATAACAAGCTTGCATGCAAATACATTAAAATATCCAGTTGGCAAGATCATCCTAACCATTTTCCTTTGAAATTTTCCTTCTTTCTTCCACCCGCCTGTGTTTTTATCTCTTCCTCTACATTCACCAATTTAACCATGAATTAGACTCTCATTATCTTAGGTCAGAATAAAAGACTCAATGAACTACCCTTTACTGTTCAATCTTAGTGTAGTTTGCAGATCAAATTTTCCATCTTGGTTTTAAAGGATCTCAATAATGTGACCCACTTCTATTCTTATGTCCTTCCATTCCAATTTTTACACAGACATGCATTTTTGCCTTGATCAAATTCATATTTCACATCCTACTATACAGTCCAATCCAATTTGCTTCAAATATTTCCTCTGCAATTTATATTCCAGAAGTAAAATGGAATTCGAAGCTGCAAGGAAAAGCCACAACCTGGCCTTCAGTCTGGCTGGAAATAAAGTAAGTCATCCCAGCACAATAAGTACTAAGGGAATAAAAATGGATACTGTTCAGTTGTAGGAAGTCAGATCCCATAGTAGGTGACACATGAACTTTCTCTGACTTCTACTCATGGTGTTATTTTCAATTAAAATGTTTTCCCACTTTCCTTCCACTAATTTTTATTGTGCTCAAATTTTTCTTGTGTGATCTAAATATTTTAGCTGTTTTTTTTTTTTAATATGAAGTACACAATCTAGCACTTATATTTTACATTTAAAAAGAAAATAGTTGGGAAAAATAGCAATCTTTGGCAAATATTCTCCTTAAAGATAAGTCCAATTGAAACTGTCCCTGAAAGCAAACAGGATGGTCGGTAATTCAAAATTCAAATGCTGAAAGGAGAGGGCATTTTCTGTGTTTATCCTGGCTTAGATTTCATCAGTTTCCAGAGAGTAGACTGAAAGGAACACAACATACAACAGCTCGGATTAATGTTGATAGTTGAACATATATAAATATGTTAAGATGAACTCTTTAATAAACTACATGGTCTTCATTTCACAGAGCTAATATAATCACTCACAATAAGTACCCTTTATTTAAAAAATAAATTAAAATCCTTAAATAAGGAGCTACTTCTGACTTTGAGATAGGCTGAAAGTGACCCCAACAATACCCATGTCCTAATCCCTGGAACCTGTGAGTGTTCACTTTTTTAGCAAAAGAGACTCTAAAGATATTAAATTGAGGATTTTAGGATGATCCTGGATTATCTGGTTGGGTCCTAAAAGTAATTAAGTGTGTTATAAGAGGGAGTCAGAGGAAAACTTGGCTACAAAAACAGAAAACAATGTGACTACTGAAGCAAGATGAGATTTTGCTGGTTCTAAAGATGGAAGAAAGGCCCACTAGCCAAGAACTACAAGGCATACTGTTCCAGAAGCTGACAAAACAAAAGAAGAGGTTGTCTCCTTAGAGCCTGGAGAGAGCACGGCCTGCCAACACCTTGATTTTGGCCCAATGTAACTAATTTTGGACTCCTCACCTTTAGAACTATAAAAGAATAAATGTCTGTTTTATTAAGCCACCACATTTATAGTAGTTTGTTAAAACTGCAATAGGAAATTACTGCAAACACTATTAAAAATAGTTTATTATTCAAAAACATTGAAGTTCTGGAGACTATATATTTGTTAGATTAAAAAATATTAAAGGAGAACATTGTTTTCATGATATTTCTTCCTCTTTACATTTGTAAGAAACTGTAAATATACCTAGTTATAATCCCAGACACAAAGTAGGTATTCATTAATTGTTAGATTTTTTTCTTCAAATCATCCATTGTATATCCAGGAGTTATTAGCTTCATAAATTACCTACCATAAAACTAAAATATAAGGTATAGTGATAAAGCTACATATACTTTCTTCCATATAATTTCTTTCATTTTTTTCCAACCCTTGTAAAGACTCATCTCACAATGCTGGAAAGCAGTATAGATTCAGCCAAGATATATATCACCTGCCAGACATGCTTGGGTTCTTTGGAAGATAGTACTGAGCAGCTAGGTAAAGGTCAAGTAGTAGATGTAATTCGTCTAAAATAGATGGAAAACTTCACACACATCATTGAATTTGTACACTCCAAATCCTTAGGTTTTAAAGTCAGTAAGCCTGGCAAGGGAAAGGTAACAAGACATTTAAATAGATGTAAATTTTTCTTTAGAAGAAAAGATATGCTCTGGAAAAAATAAACACTTGTAACAGAAAAATAAATAGGAGCCTCTCAACTTCATAAGAAGTAGTCTTGAGCGATTTTCTGTAGCCTGACATAGAAATGACACAGAGGAAAGCAGAATTCAAGTTAAAACTGAGCAAAAGAAATCACCTATAAATGAACATGATCATTTTCTCAAGTAGATGGTGTTATCAGGTTGATAAGGGACTTGTTTCTGGCTCTACTAGTTTACAGACAGTATTTTACCAGCAAATGGCATAAAACACGAAATGCAAGGAATACTTATTGTTTAAATTTGCAGAATTGCCATGAAATGTTATCAAGCACAATTCTAAATGTCCAAATGACCATGTAGAAATAATAATCCATATTGGGCTCAAATCCCTTACCCTTAAATTTTCTTCAGTTGCTTCAATTATGAATTATTAAACTCAGTAATGAAATGAATTAACTTCATATATGAGAGAGTATTCCAAAGGTTGTTCAAATTCAAAGTGTAAAGGACATCTGATACATAAAGAAGGCTGGAGGATTTTCTGAACAATAACATCCTTGCTACATTCAGCAACAGTGATCAGCAAGAGGTTAGTGATCTTATTTTCCATAACCAAGGACAAAGTAAGGAAGAGCCTTCATTTGCAAGAAAATAAGTTAGAAAGGTAAAAAAAAAAAAAAAAAAAAAAAAAAACACCTTAGTAGGTATGTTCTTCAGCTTGAACTGCAAGCAAAGAGCTCAACAATGCTGCTCAAGAAGAAAGTGAGGTCTCCAGTCTTTATGAGCTTTAGAGGTCAAACACTGAACCTGCTGTGACTAAAAATGGAGTTTATGTAGTTGTTTTAAGAAGTTTGAATTTTATTTTCTAGGTTTAGCTTTTTTAATACCTCAGCACATTTTGGAAGACAGTGTGCGATTATGTATCTTTTTTTGTTATCATTTGGTTCATATCATTTCTGGAAATATTTTCAAAGGAGAAACCAAGATATATATTTAGATATGCTTGACATAAGTGCTTTGCTTGTGCACTGCTATACAATTTTGTTTCTTAGTATTTCTGGTACTGAACAGGTAATGTGTAATGTGCCCAAAATTTGTCTTATTAAGACAAATTTACATACAAGGAAGGAAATGGCTGCCTGTCTTTGCCTTTGCCTCTTGTAGTCATGTGGAGTTCTGGCAGTTCAGGAAACCTTGTAAAACACCCTCACAAAAGGTCACGATTAAACTTATTTTAGAGGCTGGATGTTATGGAATCCATGGCAAGGTGAGAACACATGCACTATCTGAAGGCATTCAAATTAAACTTAAATTGTACTACCAAAAGTGAGGACATATATGTGTCAGTTTGTCCTCTGTCTATGGATCACCATTTGGGGACTCTCACCATAGAAGTTACTTTCCAGGATTTGTTGAGAACATCTATGAGATCTAGATGCTAATTACGTATACGTCATAGTGTATAGAGAATGTTCTGATGCAAATTCTTATTAACGTGGTCATTACAAAGTCTTAAGAAATTCAAAAAAAAAAAAAAAAAAAAGTCTTGAGAAATTGCTATTGCTCCAGTCCAGACTGCACTCTAGTCTCTTTTGGACTACATTGGGCCACCCCACTCAAGCTCATCAGAAATGCCCATTTGTTATTAATATTAATACTTACTAATACTTAATACTATTTTGCACTTCATGTAAAGTCCTTTGTAGTGAAATTTTATCTTCGAGTTCTATAATCCTTTCTTCTGTGGTGCTTAATTTACTATTAAGTCTATCCAGTGTATTTTTCATCTCTAAAAGTTCAAAATGGGTCTATTGTTTCATATTTCTAAGCATACTCATATTTTCCTTCTACCTTCTTGATTACTTGGTGAATATAATGGCTCTTTTAATGTTTCTTTCTACTATTCCATTATTTGTCTCATTTCTGGATATGTTTATATTGATTGACTATTCTCCTTCTTACATATGGGTCCTAGTTTCCTGTTTCCTTCTCTGCCTGGCAATTTTTTACTGAAATGTGAAGTGTCAGATTTTTTTAAGGGATAAATCCTTTAAATATTTTGAACTTTATTGAGGTTTGCAATTAAGTTACTTGGAAATAATGTGACAATCCTTTTGATTTGCTTTTAAATTTGTTAGCCAGGACCCTACCCTAGCCTTTAATCTAGGTCTGACTTAACTCTCCTACATAGGCCATATCAGAGTGCTGCCTGTTACCCCAGGCATAAGAAGCTGGCTTTGGGAAATAAATGTATTCACAGCCCTGTTGTGTGAGCTCTGATAATCATTCCTCCTATTCCTTTCCCTCATGTTGAGTAGTTTCCTCATAGCAATGCTCTGTTTAATAATGGACTGAAGACTGGAAGGGAAACTTCTCTAGACTGCTGAGCCCTCTCCTACAGTTCTCACCTCTCAAGTGTAATGCCTTCTCAACCCCAGGCACTGCAGCCTCCCCAGATTTTCAATCTCCTTAATTCAGGACCCCCACTGAGCTCCGTTTGGGTTCCTTCTCTCTGCACTTTAGCCTGAAACTGCAGACAGAAAGCTGGGGTAATTGTAAGGCCCCCCCTCAGTTATTCCTCCTCAGAGACCACTATGCTGTATAGCTTGTTGCCTAATGCTTGAAAGCTACTGTTTTACATATTTTATCCAAAATTTTAGTTGGTTAAGGTAACAATAAATTTGATCCCTTTTATTCCATCACGACAGATAAACAGAAGTCTTTCCTGAGATTATGTCAACAGATGTCTTATTATCATCATCACCATCATCATCATCATCATTATTTTGCCATGAATGAGTGATGCTTCAATTCTATGTTTTTCAACAAAGCTTTCTGAGAAATCCATGTTCTTCTATGAATCAGGAGAAAATAAAAGGCTTTTTTGGTAGGGGTAGTTTCTCTCAAGTAGGACTGGAAAGTAAGATAATTCTCCCCTTGGACAGTATTGTGACCCATCCTGTATAACAATATTAAACATCCCCCAGCCATTGGGATGCTATGTTTTACCATATGACTTTCTCTTTATAGTAAGTACACAGATCCAAAACAGTTACACAGAAACTAAATAAATCATATCCTCAGATTAAAATTTGGATATTCAGTGCAAAAATAAAATAAAAATAGTTATCCCATGTTAACCCATGTTTTCTAAATGTAGCCCTGCATTGTTAGGACTCTATTACAACTCTTTGAAATCCTAAGAAGATCTAAGAACATTAGCTATGTTTTTTTTTTTTTTTCAGTTTAACAATGACATATTCTCTTTCCAAAAAAGTAGCCTAAACTTTGCAATAGTTCATAAAGTACCAACCATGTTAAAATACTATTTGCATTTCAGTTTCAAATATGCTTACAAATAGATAAATATTTAATTTTCATTTTATTGGTGATAGAGAAAGATAATCGCTAAAAGAGTGACACACTTTAGATTAAATGCCTGATTATGCCTAAACACTTGGATTCATCTGGATTTCATATTTGAAATTCTGAATTTCAAAATTAGGTGTCAGTCTGGGATTCTAAATTGCTACTACTTTTGCCATTTTTCCTCAATATAAACTTCATCATTGATTAACACTCATTAGTGGACCAATGCCTTGAAAAATATTACTGTGCTGCTTCAGAGGCAGAGAGGAGGGATTGACTCATTCTATGCTGAAGTCAGCTGCACAGGAGGGTAACATTTAAAACATAAAGATACTGAACATGTAGATTCAATAATAGAACATGTAGAAACATATAATGTACTTCAGCCTTGGAATTAGTAAGACCCTGAAACAGAATCCGTGATGAGTGTATTACCCTATCTCTCAACATCAGGAATAAGGTTTATAAATTAAAGATTGCTGTCTTTTCAAGGGTTTTGTATTTTTTCTTATTTTCTTGGAACACCTTATACCCAGATATCTACATGGCCCACTCCCTCCTATCCTACAAGTCTCTACATATATGTCACATTATTAATGAGGCCTTTCCTAATATAAAATAATAGACCATCTCTATTCTACTCATCCATCAATATCCTATTTCCCTTATGCTCTTCTATATTTTCATAGTTCTCATTACTGTCTGCAGTTATATATTTTCAGTTTTAATTTCTTTGTTGTCTGCCTTTCCTCACTGGAATGCAAGTTTCATAAGGCCAGTAACTTCATCTACTTTTTCCAACTACTATAATCTCAGTTTCTTGGCACATACTAGATACATATAAACACTTGTTTAATGAACGAATGGACGAATGAATGAATAAAGCACTAAATACTGTTCCTGGCACATAATAAATGTTCATTCAAGTTACTGATGACTTTTTATCATGATCATCATCATCATTATAAATTTATTATTACTCTAAAATTTTTCCAAGCTCCTCAATTGTCTGCATGAGCATATATGAAAATCACATAAAAACAGGGAAAAGTATTTTGACACTCAAAATAAGGAACTCTAAGATCACAAACTGAGTAAGTTAGAGTTAATTTAGAAAAACACCTATAGGTAAAATACATCATCCCAAACATAAGATTTGTTGTTCTTGATAAATGAATTTTAAGCTATTATTTTTTAAATACCAGTTAATTTGATGGTTTGTTGAGCTCAACAAAGTGATATTTTATTTAATGAAGTTCCCTAGAGTTATAGAGTCAAACTTGATATATTTAGAAATAAAAAGTCTAGAGAGAGTATAATATTTGAAAATCATAAAAGGCATAAAAACTGCTCCTAATACTAAAAATAAAATTATAGCATTAATAAGAAACAATATATTAATTTGGACCAAAAGGTGGAAAATACTCCAATTTCAATTTGTGTTTTTATCTTCATGTAAATAATTGACTTATAAAGTAGCATCTTGTCTCTATAAGTTTGCTACATTATGTTAGTCATCTCTTACACAAAAAGTAATTTATAAATTCATGTGTACATATAAAATAAAGCATAAAATATAATAACTAGTAACTTAACTTTTTATAGAGCTATCTTTATTAGGTAATAGAAATAAAAATATAGGTATACACATTTAAACAAATAAGCATAATTCATTATGATGTTAAAATCTTGACAAAGATTTTACTGTAATAGTTGTTTTACTGCAATTTCTAGACTTAAAATTTTATGAATAAATACAATTTTAATTAAAAAGACAAAATTTAAGGGGTGCCTGGGTGGCTCAGGGGGTTAAAGCCTCTGACTTTGGCTCCGGTCATGGTCTCAGGGTCCTGGGATCAAGTCCTGCATCGGGCTCTCTGCTCAGCAAGGAGCCTGCTTCCCCTCTCTCTGCCTGCCTTTCTGCCTACTTAATCTCTGTCTGTCAAATAAATAAATAAAATCTTGAAAAAAAAAAGACAAAATTTAATAAAAAGCAATATTGTCAATTTCTCTTCTAACATCATCACTGTATAAAGTAAATGTTATGCTAACATCAATAATATTAGGAAACCATAATCTTTAATTAAGTTATTTTACCCTTTAATAGATTGAGCTTCATAAGAAACTTGCTTCTTTGTGCTTATTTTTCAATAAAGTTAAACTGCAGTATAGACCTACACATTTTTGTTTTCCACCACATTGCAGTAACAGAAATACTACAGGGTTAGGGAAGAGGAAGTGATTTACTGTGCTGGGAGCAGCTTCACAGGAGGGAGACATCTGAACCACCAATCAAGATAAAGAATAGTGGAGAAATAGCAGGTTTGGGGTAAGATAATAAGTGACAGAGCCAATGTTATGAAGGATGGCAGGGCAAGGAGCAAAAGAAAGGAGCACTCGTCACTGACAGAAGGAAAGTGGATTCAGTCATGAAGAGTAAAAGCAGAAAACACTATGTTCTATAGATGATATGAAGCAAACAACCTCTGGCACTGCAATATTATATGTAGCCTGTAAAATTATTGGACTTCTTACCGCTCTATAATTCTCTGTTTGTAACCTCAAGAGATCTTCCTAGCAGGTTTAATATAACTGAATTCAAGAAAAAGAAGGGCAGATAGAGATGAGAAAGCCCCTGATACCACATATCAAACATTAGCCAAAAGCACATGTCCCATGCTAAAGACACACCAACCAGTTCAGTCCAGCCCTCCTTGACTTGAGGTGCAGGAGCCATTTATTCCATGTAACAGGCCATCTCCATGCACAGTTTTAATTGAATTGAGTCAAGAAATAAGTGAAGCTGAATTCAAGAAGAAATTCTATATATTTCCTGAAGTATTTCAGAATAAATACCTGCTTCAGCTGTATTAACTTCAAATTTTAAATAACCCTAAATATCTAATAACAAAAAAATATTTTATTTAACTATAGGCCATAAATTTAAAATTATGTTGTCAAATACTTTTTAAAATACAGGAAATATTTAGGGGTACCTGGGTGGCTCAGTGGGTTAAAGCCTCTGCCTTTGGCTCCATCATGATCTCAGGGTCCTGGGATCAAGACCCGCATTGGGCTCTCTGCTCAGGGGGAGCCTGCTTCCTCTTCTCTCTCTCTCTGTTTCTACCTGCCTCTCTGCCTACTTGCGATCTCTGGCTGTCAAATACATAACAAATACATACAAATACAAAATCTTTTTAAAAATGCAGGAAATATTTAAAATATAATATCAAGTGGTAAGGGTACAGTACTCCTTAATGAATTATATATTCATATTATACATTATATATGTTTAATGTTACACATGAGAACATACAAATACACATAAACTGCCCAAAGAATTGTAAGGAAAATGCCAGAATCTATTATTAGATGCTATGTATTACTGGCTGGGGCTATAAGTTCTTAAAAATGTCTTTTTAAAACTTGTGTTTTCTAAGGTTTCTATAACAAAAAAACATAACATTTATAATATGAAAATAATATAGTATTTATAAAACACATTCTTCAATTTATAAATCTTCTTAGCTATAAATGGATAATTCTCACTATCTAGAAAACTTGATAGTTTAAAAGGTCTACAGATGAACTTCTGCTTAATTAAAATCAATATGTCTTCAGCAGTGGTCTTGCTTGGTTACTGTCTAACCGGACTTGTCTCCTGAAGTCTTATCCTTATCAAGTGATAAAACAATCTGAGGGAAAACAAGTCATTAAATAATCCTTCCACTTAAAGACAAAAACAAAGAGGGCGCCTGGGTGGCTCAGTGGGTTAAGCCGCTGCCTTCGGCTCAGGTCATGATCTCAGGGTCCTGGGATCGAGTCCCGCATCGGGCTCTCTGCTCAGCAGGGAGCCTGCTTCCTCCTCTCTATCTCTGCCTGCCTCTCTGCCTACTTGTAATCTCTCTCTGTCAAATAAATAAATAAATAAATCTTTAAAAAAAAAAAAAAAGACAAAAACAAAGAAATAGCCAAGGAAAGCAGACCTTTGTACTCAAATCACTAAGATTAAAACAATACAAAAGCAACGCAAAAGAGTAACAAGGTCAAATGAACTATTTCTACTTACTAAAACTGTACATTAATTATACATTTAATTTCTTCCTGTGTATGATATATATTCTGCCCACTTCAAAAAGAATAATAATAGTAATTTCTTTTTTATAATTATTGGTATTAAGAATCAGTTCTATTCTAATTTTTTACTGGAATGTAGGATGGCAGATGCAGAAGTTATATATGTATATGTAGGATAAACAAAAATCCCAGTATTTTTGAAGAGTTATGCAATTAGATACAGTGAAGTATAATTATTATATCACTATGCTTTATTTTTCTCCAGCTTAGGCTAATTTTCTGTTGACAGAAGATATCTTTGCAGATTTTAGGGTAATAACTGCTCAATGAGAAGTAGATCAAAAGATGATACAAATAGATGAAAATAGATGACTTAGGAAATGAGAGAGAGAAAATTAGTATACCAATATTTGACCTTCACATTTTCATAAAATTCAAAATGTATCATATCTAGCTTCAATATTTCTCTATTCTTCCTGGCTCCCATAGCAATCCAGTCTGTTTATTGAGAAAATGCCTTTTCAACTGGATGAGAGAGAAAAGGAAAGGGATGACCACACCTGGGGGAAAAAAGGAATTGCTATACTCATCATGTCGGACAATAATCTCACTCTCTTTTTTTCTCCCAGAAAAAAAAAGCTGTTGCAAAATACAAATGAAAACTCAAAGCAATAGTGTTACATAATAAAATTATAAACAATAGGTAAAAGTTCTTAAAAACTCTTTTTAAAAAATCTTGAAAGATGGGGCATTGCACAGTAAAAAGCAGAAATTATTTAGTGGAATTTTTTGTGTTAAAAAAAGACAGGAGATTGTTTTCTCCTATGAGTGACTTTGGGGGCAGAAAAGCCCTCTAAAATATGAAACATATCAGGCAAAATATTTTTAAAGAACTTAGACTGATTTTCATGGCATAAAGTGAAACAAATTTTTAACTTCTCTTTGCTCTTAACAGCAGACCCTTTTTCCTATAATACTTAGGAACACAACACTATTAAAGTGGAATAAAGCCTTTGCCTCTGTGTAAAGAAGGCTGTGGATTTTTAGTTACTAGCATCACAATCAGATTAATTGAGAACTGCTGGTGATGAGAATAAGCAAGGGCAAAATATTTTAAACAATATTTCTCCATCATTTGACATTTTACTCCTAGTGGTCCATTAGCTTAAAACAAACAAACAACAACATAACAACAAAATCAAAAACAAAAACAAAAGAGAATCAGCACTTAAAAGATTGGTGCTCAGTTTTCTCATAAATGTTGTATCAATAAGTATCAATAGTATTGCTTTATGGCTACTTATCATTAGATTTTATATATTCTAGGACACTTTTGTATAAAATATACCATTCTAGGTTCATACTGGAGAGTCTGTTCTATTGAAAAATTAAATAATTTAGCTTATACTACTTGTTTTAGGTGGATACCAAGCTTTACACATTGCTGTCTATTCCGATATTCTTCAGTTTTCATTTTTAACTCTAGTAACAGAACAGATGCCACTCGAAGACTGAGGGAAATATTTAACTGTAAGTGATCACACTCCATCAATAAAGCTAACCTTTCCATAATGTGCCTGCCTGTTAAGTGTATACATTAATTACCAAAAAAAGTAATGAAATATGGAATAATGGAAAATATATCATATGCAATTCTCATGTTTTGTTTTCTTTCCTCTGAAACCCAATCCAAAACCATGGCACATAATTTCAGTAAGGAGGTCTCCGTATCACTGAGGCTATTCTTATGTTTATTATTAAAAACTAGGGAGAATTTCTGCCCATACATTTTTGGATATTTGGAGAAACATATTTTGAATTGTTAAATGTCTATATAATGGGATAGTTATCTAATCAAGTATGACTAAAAACTCTATAAATTTTTTATTAGAATTTTAATCTACTCCCATTCCGTAGGTTGCCTCTTTGGTTTTTTGACTGTTTCCTTTGCTGTGAAGAAGCTTTTGATTTTGATGAAGTCCCAAAAGTTTATTTTCGCTTTTGTTTCCTTTGCCTTTGGAGACATATCTTGAAAGAAGTTGCTGTGGCTGATATCAAAGAGATTACTGCCTATGTTCTCCTCTAGGATTCTGATGGATTCCTGTCTCATGTTGAGGTCTCTTATCCATTTTGAGTTTATCTTTGTGTACAGTGTAAGAAAATGGTCGAGTTTCATTCTTCTACATATAGCTGTCCAGTTTTCCCAGCACCATTTATTGAAGAGACTGTCTTTTTCCCACTGTATATTTTTTCCTGTTTTGTCAAAGATTAATTGACCATAGAGTTGAGGGTCCATATCTGGCTCTCTACTCTGTTCCACTGGTCTATGTGTCTGTTTTTATGCCAGTACCATGCTGTCTTGGTGACCACAGCTTTGTAATAAAGTTTGAAATCAGGTGACGTGATGCCCCCAGTTTTATTTTTGTTTTTCAACATTTCCTTAGCGATTCGGGGTCTCTTCTGATTCCATACAAATTTCTGGATTATTTGCTTCAGCTCTTTGAAGAATACTGGTGGAATTTTGATCGGAATGGCATTAAAAGTGTAGATTGCTCTAGGCAGTATAGACATTTTAACGGAAACAACATGTGTTGGAGGGGATGTGGAGAAAGGGGAACCCTCTTCCACTGTTGGTGGGAATGCAGGTTGGTGCAGCCTCTTTGGAGAACAGTGTGGAGATTCCTCAAGAAATTAAAAATAGAACTTCCCTATGACCCTGCAATTGTACTCCTGGGTATTTGCCCCAAAGATACAGATGTAGTGAAAAGAAGGGCCATCTGTACCCCAATGTTTATAGCAGCAATGGCCACGGTCACCAAACTATGGAAAGAACCAAGATGCCCTTCAACAGACGAACGGATAAGGAAAATGTGGTCCATATACACTATGGAGTATTATGCCTCCATCAGAAAGGATGAATACCCAACTTTTGTAGCAACATGGACGGGACTGGAAGAGATTATGCTGAGTGAAATAAGTCAAGCAGAGAGAGTCAATTATCATATGGTTTCACTTATTTGTGGACCATAACAAATAGCATGGAGGACATTGGGAGAGAGGAGAAGGGAGTTGGGGGAAATTGGAAGGGGAGGTGAATCATGAGAGACTATGGACTCTGAAAAACAATCTAGGGGTTTGAAGTGGCGGGGGTGGGGTGGGAGGTTGGGGTACCAGGTGGTGGGTATTATAGAGGGCACGGATTGCATGGAGCACTGGGTGTGGTGAAAAAATAATGAATACTGTTATGCTGAAAATAAATAACAAATTTTTTAAAAAATTTTTAAAAATACAGATTCAAAAAGATCAAAAAAAAAGAATTTTAATCTAAAAGGAATTATCTACTTCTATGCTTTTTAAATTTTTTGATTACTGATATTAATTATTTTAATCATTAACTTTGAAATTGTGATATTATAGAAGTAGAGGTGCTTTAACATAATTAAGTAGCTAAAAATTATAGGATAACTCTCTCAATATTTTATTTAATTATATTTGTTTTATGACATCATTTATTATGCATAGTATTTATTTTTATATGCTTTCAATCCATACCATTTAAATCCCTTCATGGCCACATAAACTATATTCAGAACGGACATCTTCCTCCCAGGGTGAGGTGCAATTAATCCCTACTCAATGATCCATTATTCTGCTATCTTTAGAAATTAACCAAGAATACAAGTTTTATTATTAAACCTGTTAATACAATGGGACATTTATTCCTTATTTCTTCAAAGCAAAGGTGAGAATAGTAAGCACAGCCTCTTTAGTTTCTTTAGATCCTAATACACACTATAAGAATGAATAAAGATAATATCCAGGGCTTTGATAATACCTGTGTAGCCAATCTGATTCAGCAGGCAAATATGATAAACCCCAGGAGGACTTCATTCACATTCCATGTGCAAATGCTAGGAAGCTTGTATGGAAAAGGGTCTTACCAGCCCTCAGCAGGAAGTTGCCAGGCACCAGATGTTTTCTGTCTGGATTGATTATAGTGGCTTTTTGAAATTTTCATGTACAGATTTTTGGAATTTCTTTTCTGGATGTTAAAACACTGCACTTTTCCTAGTTGTCCTGCTCTTTTTCAGACTAGGCTCTCTGTAGCTTTGACTTTTTTCCCAATTTGGGGTCACCTGTGGCCACCTGCCTGGCTACTGCCCCAGCTGGCCTCCATTCATGTTTTAACTATTGGAAGATACCTTGTATAGCAGAAATAACCCTAAGCAGGATGCCAAAATAGTATTAGTCTTCTTTGTCACTAATAGTTTTATCTTAAATATATAATTTAACCTTTTTAAAGTACAATTTTTTAAAAATTTACCATTCTAAAGACTTGTTAACAGTAACATCTCTATGTACTTGGTAAACTTTTATAGCTGCCTCAATAACATTTTTATTTATATGTCTCAAAGCAGCAGACCCTCAAAATATTCCAATTTTAAGTCATTAACTTTCCCATACTTTCTACTACATCCTTTCTATCACCTCCAAAATAATTAACTCCCATAGAGGCTAAAAGTGATAAGAAAAGATTTCTGGAGAAAATGGAACTTGACTTTAGTCTTTAAGTTATTTTTATTCCTTCCTTCATATGTTCTTAAACAAAATATGTAAATGATAGTACATTTATTGAAATCTTGCTATATGCATTCACTGCTTTAAGTGTTTACATACATAATCTCAATTAATTTAAGTCCTACCAAATGAGAATGATGTTTTGAGAAAATGAAATAAACCCAGTGTGCCAGGAACACAGGAAATGCAAAGGAGGATGGCATGAAATAAGACCAGTGAGCTAATTTTGGGTTTGCAACATGCTGGGTCTTTTATGTAACATGGAAAATTTTCATTGTTAGGGAACGGGAAACCTTACTATCATCTAAGTGGAGTGGTATCAAAATTATTCTACCTTCAGTGATAAAAGCTGAGTAGAAGGACCAAGACTGATTGTGAAGAGACCAGAAAAAAGAGTATTGCTCAAATACATTTAATCCATGGAACTTTCTCCTACAACTCAGGTATAATTTTCATTTACTTTTTAAAGCTGTATTTCAGTTATAGTAACATGAGAATGGGTTTGTTGTTGCTGTTGTTTTTACAATGTAATGTTTTGAGTCAAATTAAAGTAAGATAAAATCAAATTATAAACTGGAGTTGAAACTATGAACTCCAACTGAAAGTTGGGTCTGATTACATGAATAATTAGTTGAGACATCTCAAGTTAAATTTAAATAGTGTGAATATTTTTCTTCTTACATTTAACTAAAATTATTAGCATAAATATTTCTTGATTGTTCATCACAAATTTTTAAAAATCTACAGAATGCCTATATAAATACATATATTTGAATACTATTAATGCATTAAGAAGCAACAGATAGTACTTAAATCTTCCCCAGCAATCTTCTTCTAAGTCATAAAAGATGAAAAATAAAAGAAGTAATTGACTTTTGAGAATTTAAAGAAACTTTAACTGTGGATTTCCTAAATGTTTAAGATACTTTGTCATGTAACTGCAATAACATGAGCAATGTGACAATGAGTGCTGTCACACTAAAAACAAATTGCTCAGCTTCTACCACCAAATACCAGATATTGTTCTTGGGTAGGCCAGCAGGGAAAATCACTGATCATCATGAAACAGAGACAAAAAAATTTATTGTCACATTAGGAAGAAACTGTTTTGCCCTTAATAGATCTCAAGCTAAAAAAATAAAGTACATAAATTCACATACCTGATGACATCATGGTTGGATTATGACTCCCATCAGGACTCTGAGCCTTGGAGAATTTTGAAGTGGCTCTTGATCTAAGAGGACTGGTTCTAAAGCCTTTTATCATTTATATCACAGAAAAGTGCTGTGACAAATTCAGATTCAGTCAATACACAAAGTTTCCATTAAATCCTCTACAGTAACTGCTATTGAGAACTCTTATTTAAGCCATGAGTAAAATGGATAAAAGTAGAGTTAAACTGGCAGAATGTGCTTGCCTCATCTCTTCAACACAGCCAGATAAATATCAAGTCATTCTGAAAACCCAGAAAATCGATCTGAGGATGGAGAACAAACTGTGCAACTAGAAGGAGAAAAGAGGCCACATTGTGGAAAGTAGGAGTGCAGAAATGTGATTTGGAGGAGTAAAGAATCATCAGTGATGAAGACGGAAGGGACCCATGATCAAGGAGAGGAAAAAAAGAAAGGGGAGAACAGCACACTGACCATCACACAAGAAAAGATACTTCTCCAAAACCATTAAAGGGAAGCAGAGAGAGGTTGATTATCATGAGGTTTCAGAAGTAGTGGAGCACAATGTGTCTGGGCCATGGAGGGGTGGAGCTTGGGGGTGTACAGGTACTCCAGTAGAGAAGGAGGGCAGAGCCTGAAAGAGGACAACATAGTCAGAGGATCCCCTGGATCACATTGAGAGAGACAGTGCCCCTTCTTAGAGTGCATTTGGGAGAGGCGGCAATGTCTCTCCAGGGACTAAAGAGCCAGCACGTGCCATTGAGCTGCCCCATTCATTAGCATCAAGCAGAGACACCTGCTGAGGACACCTGGATACTAGCCCTTAGATGTGCTTTACCATAAACTCTAAAGTAGGGCAAGTGTGCCTAAGAGTCAGAGCCAGCTGTAGGGCCCTCCCTCAGAAGACCAGCATGAACCCCTCACATGAACCAAGTGTACGGACCATGGTGTGCTGCCAAGCTTCAGCTCTAGGGGAAACAGGATCCAGCCTCTTTTAACAGACCAAAACATACTCAGTTAAAACTCACTACACATTGGACAAGTTCCAAACACTCCTCACTGCAGGCAAGCAAGAACCTACAGAGGACTTACTTGAGGGAAAGAGTAGCCAAAACACAATAGCAAAGTGCACACAACGTATACCAGTAACACTTCCTGAAGCATTAGGCCCTGGAAAGTATATGGCTTTTTCTTAATATAGCCTTTACTCTCAGAGGCAGAAAATATAACAGTTTTCTTAAAACACAAAACATAGAAACCTGGAAAAATGGTGAGACAGAGGAATTCATCCCAAAAGAAAGAACAAGAAAAGGTCACAGCCAGGGATCCAATCAAAACAGATATAACTAATATGCCTGAATCAGAATTTTTTATTTTATCTTTACTTTTCCAAAAGACTTATTTATTTATTTTGAGCAAGAGAGAGGAAGGAGAGGGGCAGAAGAAGAGGGAGACAGAGTCCCAAGCAGACTCCACACTGAGCAGGGAGCCCAATGCAGGTCTCAGTCCCAGTGCTGAGATCATGACCTGAGCTGAAAGCAAGAGTTGGCCACCTAAACATCTGAGCCACCCAGGTGCCTGTTCTTGAATTAGAATAAAAACAAACAAACAAAAAAGAAAGAAACCATAAGGATACTAGTTGGTCTTGAGAAAGGCATAGAAGACAACCAGGAAGTCCCTTACTGCAGAGATAAAAGACCTAAAAACCAGTCAGGCCAAAATAAAAAAAAGTCTATACCTAGATGTAGAACGGACTAGACATAATGACCCAAGGATAGAAGGAGCAGAGGGATGAATGCATGATATAGAAGATAAAATTATGGAAAATAATAAAGCTGAAAGAAGAGGGAAAATAATACTGGATCAAAAACGTAGACTTAGGGAACTCGGTGACCCCATAATCTGTAATTACATCTGTATCATAGGAAAGAATGTAGAAGGAAAAAAAGTCAGAAGGTAAATTAGAAAAGTTGTAGCTGAAAACTTTCCTAAATTGGGGAAAGAAATAGACATCCAAATCCAGGAGGCACACAGAACTCCCATCAAAGTCAACAAAAGCGGGCTAACACCAAGACATATGATAATAAGATTTGCAAAATACAAAAATAAGGAAAGAATCCTGAAAGCAGCAAGGAAAAAGAAATCCCTAACTGACCAGAGAACACAAATGAGGTTCACAACAGATCTTTCCACAGAAACATAGCAGGCCAGAAGAGAGTGGCAAGATATAATCAATGTACTGAATGGTTAAAATAAAAAAAATGCAGCCAAGAATACTCTATCCAGCAAGGCTGACATTCAGACTAGAAGAAGACATAGAGTTTCCCAGAAAAACAAAAAATAAAGGAGTTTGTGACTACTAAACCAGCCTTACAAAATATAATAAAGGGAACTCCTTGAGTGAGAGAGAAATAACAAAAGCAACAAAGACTAGAAAGGAACAGAGAAAATCTCCACAACACCAAATTAATGAGTAATACAATGGCACTAAATTCATATCTGTCAATAACTCTGAATGTAAATGGACTAAACACTCTAATCAAAAGACCTAGGGTATAAGAATGGATTAAACAAACAAACATAAAAACAAGACCCATCTGTATGCTGTCTACCAAAAACTTATTTTAGACCTAAAGGCACCTGCAGATTGAAAGGGAAGGTATAGAAAACCATTTACCATGCTAACAGACATCAAAGGAAAGCTAGAATAGCATACTTGTATCAGACAAACTAGATTTTAAAGCAAAGACTATATAAAGAGATAGGAAGGTCACTATATCATAATAAAGGAGCCTATCCAGCAAAACTAAACAGTTAAGTATTTATGCCCCCAACATGGGAGCACCCAAATATATAAATCAATTAATAACAAACATAAAGAAATTCACTGATAACAATACAATAATGTAGGGGAATTGAACACCCTACTTATAGCAATGGACAGATTCATCTAAGCATAAAATCAACAAGGAAGCAATGGCTTTGAATGACACACTGGACCAGATGGACTTTACAGATGTATTCAGAACATTTCATCCTGAAGCAGAATAAACATTATTCTCAAGTGCCCATGGAACATTCTCCAGAATAACTCACATATTGGGTCATAAAGCAGGCCTCAACAAGTACAGAAAGAATGAGATCATGCCCAGCATATTTCCAGACCACAATGCTATGAAACTTAAAGTTAGCCACAATAAAAGATCTGGGAAGACCTCAAATACATGGAGATTAAAAAAAAAAAGAATTCCTACCATGAGAGACTGTGGACTCTAAGAAACAAACTGAGGGTTTTGGAGAGGAGGGGGAGCAGGTGGTTGGGTGAGCCTGGTGGTGGGTATTAAGGAGGGCACGTATTTCATGGAGCACTGAGTGTGGTCCATAGACAATGAATCTTGGGACACTGAAAAAATAAAGTTTAAGAAAAATATCCTACCAAACAATGGAAGGGTTAACCAGTAAATTAAAGAAGAAGTAAAATAATACATGGAAGCAAATGAAAATAAAAACACAGCAGTCCAAACCTTTGGAGTGCAGCAAAAGCAATCATAACAGGGAAGTATATAACAATATAGGCTTACCTCAAGAAGCAGAAAAGTCTCAAACACACAAACTTACACCTAAAGGAACTAAAAAAGGAGGAGAAAATAAAGTCTAAAGCCAGCAGAAGGGAAATGAAAAAGATTAGAGAAGAAATAAATGACATAGAAACAAACAAACAAAACAGTAAAACAGACCAATGAAACTAGGAGGTGGTTTTTGAAATAATTAATAAAATTGATAGACCTCTAGCTGGACTTGTCAAAAAAAAAAAAAAAAAAAGGAAAAAGGAACGAAATAATTAAAATCATGAATGAAAGAGGAGAGACCACTACCAATAGTACAGAAACACAAATTATGTAAGAAAATATAAGGAAAAATATATGCCAACAAATTGGGCAATCTGGAAGAAATGGATAAATTTCTAGAAGCATATAAGCTGGAAGAGGAAGAAATAGAAAATTTACACAGATCCAAAACCAGCAAAGAAACTGAATCTGTAATCAAAATTTGCCCAATGAAAGCCCAGAACCAGATGGCTTCCAAGGGGAACTCAACCAAACATTAAATGAAGAGTTAACAACTACTTTCTCAAACTGTCCTTAAAAAATAGAAATAGAAAATGGAAGAAAAACTCAAACTCACTCCAAGGCTGGCATTACCTTGATTCTAAAACCAAATATGCCATTTAAAAGGGGGATCATAGAAGTTCTTGGGTGGTTCAGTCATTTAAGTGTTGGACCTTGATTTTGGCTTATGTCATGATCTTGGGGTCATGAGGTTAAGCCCCATATCAGCTTCTGCACTCAGCATGGAGTCAGCTTGTTGCTCTCCTTCTGTTCCTCCCCCATTCATGCTCTCTCACTCTCTCTCTCTCTGTCTCACTCTCTCAAATTAATTAATTAATTAATTAATTAAACATTTAAGATAAAAATAGGAGAATTATAGGCCAATATCCTTGATGAACATTGACGTGAAAATTCTCAATAAGATAACAGCAAATTAAATCCAACAGTACATTAACAGCATTATTTACCATAATCAAGTGGCACTTATTCCTGAACTACAAGATGGTTCAATAATTTCAAATCAATCAATGTAATACAACAAATTTAAAAAAAAAAAAAAAGAAAGGATAAGAACCATGTGATTCTCTCAATAGATGCATATAAATGATTTGATAAAATACAGCCTTCATTCTTGACAAAACCCTCAACCAAGGAGGGATAGAGGAAATATACTTCAACATCATGAAGGCCATGTACAAAGACCCACTGTTAATATCCATCAATGGGGAAAATTAGAGTTTTACTGGGTGGTCAGGAACAAGACAGGGATGTCCACTCTCATCATTGTTATTTAACATAGTATTTGAAGTTCTAGCTTTGGATATCAGACAACAAAAATGGGGAAAAAGAAAAAGCATGCAAATTGCCAAGGAATAAGTCAAACTTTCACTAATGCAGGTGACATAATACTCTATGTAGAAAGCCCAAAAGATTACACCAGAAAATTGCTAGAACTGACAAATTCAGCTAAGTTGCAGAATACAAAATCAATGTACAGAAATCTGTGGTATTTCTATACAACAAAAATGCAGCAGAAAGAAAAATCAAGGATTCAATCCCATTACAACTGCACCAAAAACAATAAGATATCTGGGAATAAACCTAACCAAAGAAGTAAAGGATCTGTACTCTGAAAACTACAGAACACTTATGAAGGAAACTGAAGAGTATACAAAGAAATGGAAAACTTTCCATGCTTATGGATTAGAAGAACAAACATTGTTAAAATGTTTATACTACCCAAAGAAATCTATGCACACATTAATGCATTCCCTACCAAACACCAATAGCAGTTTTCACATAGCTAGAACAAACAATCCTAAAATTTGTATGTAAATACAAAAGACCATGAAAACACAAAGCAATCCTGAAAAAGAAAAACAAAGCTGGTGGCATCATGATTCAAGCTATATCACAAAGCTGTAGTGATCAAGACAGTAAGTACTGGTATAAAAGCAGACAGGTTGATCAATGAAACAGAACACAAACCCAGAAATGGTTACAAACCCAACTTTATGGTCAACTAATCTTTGACAAAGCAGTACAGAATATCTGATGGAAAAAAGACTCTCTTCAACAAATGGTGGTGGGAAAACTGGACAGCAACATGCAAAAGAATGAAACTGGACCATTTTCTTATACCATACTTAAAAATAAACTCAAAATGGATGAGAGACTTAAATGTGAGACAAGACTCCATCAAAATCCTAGAGGAGAGCACAGGCAGAAACTTCTTTGATCTCAAAAGTAGCAACTTCTTACTAAACACATCTTTGTAGGCAAGAGAAACAAAAGTAAAATGAACAATTGGATCTTATCAAGATAAAAAGCTTTGGCACAGCAAATGAAACATTCAACAAAACTAAAAGGCAACCTACAGAATGGGAGAAGATATTTGTAAATGACATATTGGATAAAATGTTAGTATTCAAAACCTTGACAGAATTTGTCAAACTCAACACCCAAAAGATTAAAAAAAAAAATCTAGTTAAGAAATGGCAGATGACATAAATAGGCATTTACCCAAAGAAGATAACCAGATGGCTAACAGACACATGAAAAGATGCCCATCACTCATCATCAGGAAAATGCAAATCAAAACTACAATGGGATACCACATCACCTCTGTCAGAATGGCTAAAATTAATAACTTGGGAAATAACTGATGTTGATGAGGATGCAGAGAAAGGGGGATCTCTTTTAGTGTTAGTAGGAATGCAAACTGATACAGTGACTCTGAAAAATAGTATGAAAGTTCCTCTAAAAGTAAAAATAGAAGGACACCTGGGTGGCTCAGTCAGTTAAGTGGCTGCCTTTGGCTCATGTCATGATCCCAGGGTCCTGAGATTGAGTCCCACATTGGGGTCCTTGCTTAGCAGGGAACCTGCTGCTCCCTCAGCCTGATGCTCCCCCTGCTTGGCTCTCTCTCTCTTAAATAAATAAATAAAACCATAAATAAATAAAATCATAAATAAATAAATAAAATAAGTAAGTAAGTTAAAACTAGAACTACCCTATGATCCAACAATTGCACTACTAGATATTTACCCAAAGGATACAAAAGTACTGATTCGATTGGGGCATATGCACCCTGATGTCTAAGTAGCAGTACTAGCAGTAGCCAAATTATGGAAAGAGCCGAAATATCCACGGACTGTTGAATCGATAAGGAAGAGGTGGTACACACGCACACGCACACACACACACAAACACGCACACACACACACACACACACACACACACACGACTATTACTCATCCAAAAAGAGAATGAAATCCTGCCATTTGTAATGACATGGATGGAGCTAGTGTATTATGCTAAGTGAAATAAGTCTGTCAAAGAAAGATAAATACTATATGATTTCACTCATATGTGGAATTTAGGAATCAAAACTGATGAACACGGGGAAGGGGAAAAAAGACAGGGAGAAAAACCATATAAGACTTTTAACTATAGAGACTGAACTGGTGGTTCCTAGAGGGGAGGTGGATGGGGGATGGACTAATTGGGTGATGAGTTTTAAGAAGAGCACTCTCTGTGATGAGCACTGGGTGTTATATGTAAATGAAGAATCACTAAATTTTGTAACTGAAACCAATATTACATTACATGTTAACTAACTAGAATTTAAATAAAAACTTAAAAAAACTAGAAAAGAAAAAAATACCATGAATAAAATGGATAAAACAGAAACCTGCCATCAATATCTATGCCATTCGTGTGAAGTTATGAATCTTCTTTTTCATGATTTATTCAACAATAAAAAACAAACTTAAACTTTCTCCCCCTTAAAAAGATATTTGAGAGTGGGACAAGATGGCAGGGAAGTAGAAGGAGGCACCGTTTCAACCGTACCCTAAAGTGAGCTGATTACTTACCAAAGGACTCTGATTACCCATGAAATCAGCCCGAGATTAGAATTATACATGTCTGGATCTCTATGAGGACAGAAGACACCAGTGGGCAGGTAAAGTGGAGTGGGAACATCTGGCTGATATCAGAAGATAAACAAAAGGGGGAGGGAGTCACCAGAAGCGACCTATTGGAAAATAATACCCCAATATGAGAGTGCCCTGCGATTGGGGACCAGCATTAACTTGGAGTCTGGTTGAAAGCCCTCAAAAAGAGCAAAGGGTCCTGGGGGGAAATTGTGGGAATTGGGGTGGTTAGGGACAGAGGCTTAAGTCCCCAGACCCAGGAGAGACACCCCTGGTGCCAAGCCAGAGAGAGTGCAGTGAATAAGCCAGGTCTTGGTCCCTGAGCCACCAGCACACCTGAAAGCATCTGGATGGTGGCTGCCATGAGGGGCAGGGAGCCTCACCAGTGGGAAGAACCACAGCCTTTTGCTCTCCATGCATGCATGCTGCTACCAGAGTCTGAGTTGTGTCCCGCACCTTCCCTCAGAGAGGTGCGTGCAGGTACCAGCCGGAGCTCTCTTGGACCCAGAGAGTCTGAGCACTCCCAGCCCGGGCCTGGGGGAAAATCTCAGTGTGCTATCACTACTTGGAACCTCTCTGGCGGTCTGGAGCTGCCCAGACAGCCCCAGCTATCATGCTTTTGGGTACAAGCAGGAGTTCCTGTGACCCCAGAGACTGTGACTGAGAATGTGCTCTGCTAGAGGCTGAGGGGGAATTTATGTGCCCTGGAGCACCCAGAGGGGAACAGACTGAGGTTTCTCTCTGAAAGGGAGGTCTGGGGGCAGTTTGCTTTCCTATAAAACCATCAAAAGCTGCCAAGGTGAGAAAAACAAACAAACCAACCAACAAACAAAAAAACCTCCAGAGAACAAAAGCCTGAAAAACCAGTTTCCTCAGAGCCCACAGTGCTTTAAAAAACAAGCAGCAGGCCCCTCCCCGAGAAAACCAACCAAAAACAAAAAAACAAAAAACAAAAAAGACAAGAAAGAGAACCACCACCATTACTTCATAGAAACAACTTTTATTTTTAATTCGTTCCCACTATTCTGGTTCCTTTTTTTTAATAGATAATTTTTTAACTTATTTACCATCACAGTGAGATGTCTGGTACATCAAATTCCATAATAACCTTTTAACCTGAATTTTTTGATACATATACATGTGTTTTTCATTTTCTTTTCTATTTTTTAATTTTATAAATTTTATTTTAATTTAGTTTAGTTTATTCTTTTTTTTAATTTTTATTTCTTAATATTTATATAGAGTTAAACTTCAAGTTAATCCCCTTTCCTCAATCAATGCTACCCCTATAGGTAAACCAGTTTTTAATCCCTCTTTATCTTAGGAAAGTTGAGTCTTAACAAAGATACCAAGATACATCCAGGAAGAATCAAAATAACCTTCCTCAACCACACTGAGAATTTATAATTGATGAGGGAGCAGGAGGCTGGCTGAGGACAAAGCAAAAGCTGGCGCCTTGCACCCCCTCTCCACCTGCCCCCCTCCATATGTGTAGCATCCCTCAGGCAGCCCTGACTGCCATGAACAATAAGCAAATAGTTAACTTGCAGAGCTCACAATCCTGCTAGACAGGAATCTCCCTTGGCTTACAAATGTCCTAAATCTCACTAACAAAGATGATTGATAGCAGGATTGTGACACCCCACCAAAAAGTCTCCCAACTATCTTAAAGTTATTGGCTGGTCTAAAGACAACATTGATCCAGCCGCTAGGGCAAGGCCTCCTGCAGGCCTGGAACATCCTGGCACCTTGTAGGCCCTCTTTAGCATATGAAAACTCCACTGAAACCTCCCTTCCCCTCACCTTCCCCCAACTGCAGGGTATATAACATGCCTACCCTCACAACCCGGGGCAGCAGCCGCATCTCTGCCTGCCCATGGGCCCTGTCCCCGTGCTCTAATAAATCACCTTTTGCACCAACGACGTCTTAAGAATTCTTTCTTTAGTTGTCGGCTCCGAACCTCCTCCCCCCACCGAACCTGACTTAGGTTCTGGGACTTCATCATAATCACTCTCCCATCTTTTTCCTCTGCCAGTGTTTCTGTGTATTTGTTTTTGTCCTGGTAGTATGTAAATCTTACACTTGGGGTTCTTTTTGATGAAGTTCTTTTTTTTTGTTTTTGTTTTTATATATTTACTTTTTTTCTCTTGTAGTCTACTTTTATCAGTCTGTTTGTCTGTTTTTGTTTGTATACTTCATAAATCTTACCTTGGGCTCATTTGGGCTGGGCCTTCTCCTTTATTTTATCTTTCTTTTCTTTTTTTTTTTTTCCCTGTCTCTCTTTCTCTTTCTTTTTCCTTTCTTTTGGGTGGGGACTCTTGATTGCTCAGAAGTGTACCAGGGTGCACCTTGCCTGCACCATGGTCAATACATTCAGCTACATCCGTTCAGAACGCCCAACAGAAGAAAAATTCAGAGGCTTGGCCTTCTGCAACAGAGCTAATGGCTATGGACATAGACAATATGTCAGAAAGAGAATTCAGGCTAACAATTATCCAGGCAATAGCTAGGTTGGATAAAGCCATGGATGACAAAATGGAAATGATTAGGACAGAAATGAAAGCCACCAGGGATGATATTCACGATGTTCTCAATAAGTTCCAATCTAATCTGAATTCTCTAAAAGCTAGGGTAACTGAGACAGAAGATAGAATTAGTGATCTGGAGGACAAACTGATAGAGAAAAAGGATCAGGAAGAAGACTGGAACAAACAGCTTAGAAGCCATGAAAACAGAATTAGGGAAATAAATGACGCCATGAAACATTCCAGCATCAGAATTATTGGAATCCCTGAGGGGAAGATAAAGAAAGAAGGCTAGAAGATATAGTTGAACAAATTCTCCATGAAAATTTTCCCAATCCTGCAAATGGAACCAGTGTTCGTGTACTAGTGGCAGAATGGTCTCCACCCAAGATTATAGAATCTAGAAAAACCTCAAGACACCTGATAGTGAGAATGATGAAACATAATTGTAGACAGGAGCCCTTGAAAGCAGCTAGGACAAAAAATTGCTTAAATACAGAGGAAAGCCCACCAGAATAATGTCAGACCTGTCCACAGAAACCTGGTGAGCCAGAAAGGGCTGGCATGACGTAGTCAGAGCACTATATGAGAAGAACATGCAGCCAAGAATATTTTATCCAGCAAGACTGATATTCAAAATGGATGGAGAGATAAAGAGTTTCCAAGACCAGTAAGGCTTAAAAGACTATGCGACCACCAAGCCAACAATGCAGGAAATATTAAGGGGGGCTCTATAAAAGGGGAATAATCCTAAGAGTATTGAACAGAAATATATGGAGACAATCTATAGAAACAAAGACATCACAGGTAACACGATGTCAATAAAAACGTAACTATCAATAATCACTCTCAATGTGAATGACCTAAATGTGCCCATAAAATAACACAGGGTTGCAGATTGGATAAAACAATAGGACCCATCCATATGTTGTCTACAAGAGACCCCTTTTGAACCTAAAGATACACCCAGACTCAAAGTAAAGGGATGGAGAAGCATCTTTCATGCCAATGGGCCTCAAAAGAAGGCTGGGTAGTGATTCTCATATCAGATAAATTAGATATTAAACTAAAGACTGTAGTCAGAGATACAGAAGGACACTACATCATTTTTAAAGGGAGTATCCACCAAGAAGATTGAACAATTGTAAATATTTATGCCCCCAATATGGGAGCAGCCAATTACATAAAAAAAGTATTAATCAAGATTAAGAGTCATATTGATATGAATACATTAATAGTAGGAGATCTTAATATGCCATTCTCAGTAATATACAGATCATCCAAGCAGACTATCAATAAAGAAATAAGATCATTGAATGACACATTGGACCAGATGGACCTCAGAGATATATACAGAACATTCCACCCTAAAACAACAGAATACTCATTCTTCTCAAGTGCACATGGAACCTTCTCCAGAATAGACCACATACTGGATCATAAATCAGGGCTCAACTGATACCAAAAGACTGAGATTATTCCCTGCATATTCCCAGATCATAATGCTTTGAAACTGGAGGTCAGTCACAAGGAAAAGTTTGGAAAGAACTCAAACACCTGGAAGCTAAAGACCACCTTGCTTAAGAATGCTTGGATCAACCAGGAGATCAAAGAAGAACTTAAACAATTCATGGAAACCAATGAGAATGAAGACACTTTGGTCCAAAATCTATGGGATACAGCAAAGGTGGTCCTCAGGGAAAATACATAGCCATCCAAACCTCCCTCAAAAAAATTGAAAAATCGAGAACACATTAGCTGTTTCTGCACCTTAAAGAATGAAAGAATCAATAACAAATTAAGCCAACTCCACACACAAGAAGTGAAATAATCAAAATTAGAGCAGAGATCAATGAGATAGAAACTAGAAATACAGTAGAACGCATCAATGAAACTAGAAGCTGTTTTTTGGGAAGAATCAATAAGATCAATAAACCATTGGCCAAACTAATCCAAAAGAAAAGAGAGAAGGCCCAAATTAATAGAATTATGAATGAAAAGGGAGAGATCACAAATAACACCAAGGAAATAGAAACAATCATCAGAAATTATTATCAACAGTTATATGCCAATAAGTTAAGCAGCCTAGTTGAAATGGATCTATTCCTGGAAAACTATGAACTTCCAAAACTGAACCAGGAAGAAACTGATAACCTGAATAGACCAATATCTAGTAACGAGATTGAAGCAGTGATTAAAAACTTCCCAAAAAACAAGAGCCCAGGACCTGACAGATTCCCTGGGGGAATCTACCAAACTTCCAAGGAAGAAATAACACATATTCTCCTGAAGCTGTTTCAAAAAATTGAAACAAACTCATTTTATGAAGCCAGCATTACCCTGATCCCCAAACCAGGCAAAGACCCCACCAAAAAGGGGAATTTCAGACCAATATCACTGATGAATATGGATGCTAAGATTCTCAAAAAGATCCTAGCAAATAGAATCCAAGAGCACATTAAAAAGATTAGTCACCATGACCAGGTGGGATTCATCCCTGGGTTGCAAGGATGGTTCAACATTCACAAATCAATCAATGTGATACAACAAATCAATAAGAGAAGAGAGAAGAACCACATGGTCCTCTCAGTTGATGCAGGAAAAGCATTTGACAAGATACAGCATCCATTCCTGATTAAAACACTTCAAAGTATAGGGATAGAGGGAACATTCCTCAACTTCATAAAATCTATCTATGAAAAACCCACAGCAAATATCATCCTCAATAGGAAAAAGCTCAGAGCTTTCCCTTTGAGATCAGGAACATGACAAGGATGCCCACTCTCACCACTCTTGTTCAACATAGTATTAGAAATCCTAGCAACAGCAATCAGACAACAAAGAGAAATAAAGGGTATCCAAATTGGCAATGAAGAAGTCAAACTCTCTCTCTTGACAGATGACATGATACTTTATATGGAAAACCCAATAGACTCCACCCCCAAACTACTAGAACTTACATAGCAATTCAGTAATATGGCAGGATACAAAGTCAATGTACAGAAATCAGTTACTTTCTTATACACTAACAATGAAAACACAGAAAGGAAAATTAGAGAATCGATTCCATTTACTATAGCACCAAGAACCATAAGATACATGGGAATAAATCTAACCAAAGAGGTAAAGGATCTGTACTCGAGGAACTACAAAACACTCATGAAAGAAATCAAAGAAGACACAAAAAGATGAAAGACCATTCCATGCTCTTGGATCAGAAGGATAAACATTGTTAAAATGTCTATACTGCCAAGAGCAATCTACTTTTAATGTCATTCCGATCAAAATCTCACTGGTATTTTTCTAAGAGCTGGAGCAAATAATCCTAAAATCTGTATGGAATCAGAAGAGACCCTGAATTGCTAAAGAAATGTTGAAAAAGAAAAACAAAACTGGCGGCATCACATTACCTGATTTCAAGCTTTACTACAAAGCTGTCATCACCAAGACAGCATGGGACTGGCATAAAAACAGACACATAGATCAGTGGAACAGAGAGCCCAGATATGGACCCTCAACTCTATGGTCAAATAATCTTTGATGAAGCAGGAAAAAAATATCCAGTGGAAAAAAGACAGTCTCTTTAATAAATGGTGCTGGGAAAATAGGACAGCTATATGTAGAAGAATAAAACTCGACCATTCTCTTACACCATACACAAAGATAAACTGGAAATGTATAAAAGACCTCAACGTGAGACAGGAATCCATCAGAATCATAGAGGAGAATGTAGGCAGTAACCTCTTTGATATCAGCCACAGCAACTTCTTTTAAGATATGTCTCCAAAAGCAAAGGAAACAAAAGCAAAAATGAACTTTTGGGACTTCATCAAGATCAAAAGCTTCTGTACAGCAAAGAAAACAGTCAACAAAACAAAGAGGCAACTCACAGAATGGGAGAAAATATTTGCAAATGACAGTACAGACAAAAGGCTGATATCCAGGATCTATAAAGAACTTCTCAAACTCAACACACACAGAACAGAAAACCACGTCAAAAAAATGGGCAGAAGACATGAACAGACACTTCTCCAATGAAGACATACAAATGGCTATCAGACACATGAAAAAATGTTCATCATCACTAGCCATCAGGGAGATTCAAATTAAAACTACATTGAGATACCACCTTACACCAGTTAAAAGGGCCAAAATTAGCAAGATAGGAAACAACGTGTGTTGGAGAGGATGTGGAGAAAGGAGTACCCTCTTACACTGTTGGTGGGAATGCAAGTTGGTGCAGCCACTTTGGAAAACAGTGTGGAGATTCCTTAAGAAATTAAAAATAGAGCTTTCCTATAACCCTGCAATTGCACTATTGGGTATTAACCCCAAAGATAGAGATGTAGTGAAAAGAAGGGCCATCTGTATCCCAAAATTCATAGCAGCAATGGCCACAGTCACCAGACTGTGGAAAGAACCAAGATGCCCTTCAATAGACGAATGGATAAGGAAGATGTTGTCCATATATACTATTGAGAATTATGCCTCCATCAGAAAGGATGAAATCCCAACTTTTGTATTATCATGGACGGGACTGGAAGAGATTATGACTCAAGCAGAGAGAGTCAATTATCATACGGTTTCACTTATTTGTGGAACATAAGAAATAACACGGAGGATATGGGGAGATGGAGAGGAGAAGGGAGTTGAGGGAAATTAGAGGGGGGATTAACTATGAGAGATTGTGAACTCTGAAAAACAATCTGAGAGTTTTGAAGGGGTGGGGGGTGGGAGGTTGGTGGAGCATTGTAGTGGGTATTATGGAGGCCACATATTGCATGGAGCACTGGGTATGGTGTATAAACAATGAATTCTGTTACACTGAAAATAAATTTTAAAAAAAGATTTGATTGATAAGCTCAGGTCCCTTTAATTTTAAGGGTAAGTCATGTATCACTTATCCTGGTTTTTTACCTCTATTGCTTTAGTTATGCTTTAGCTACTCTAATTGGTATCTGTTTCCTAAAAACCATCAAGTAATTTTATGGTTTCTCTGTACTTTTGAGTGTATTGTTCTTTTAGCCCTATATCCTTCCACTGATTTTCTGCCTATTAGAATGCTGTGAAATTTTTCAGTATCTTGATCAGAAACCTAACCTATTCCATGATATCTTCCTCAACATGCTTTACCAGAATTAAGTATTCCTGTCTCAGTTTCTCCTACTCCCCCACAAAAAAATTTAAACAAGAAAAGAAGAAAAAAAAAAAACCTGTAGTTGTCCAAACACGCCATTACTGCTCTTTGCTTACCTTTTTCTATGACTTTTGGTCCTCCTAAATATTTTATGCAACTGGAGAACCACATTTAAAGATTTTGTATTCAGTTAATAGCACTTCTTCCAGAAATCATCCTCTGACCAGACAAGGTCAATAACTTCTTTCTCAACAAACCTCAATGCTTTGTTCCTATTTGGGTTACTGCTCAGAAAACATTGTTTTACTTGTCTACACATTTGTATCTCCAGGTTGACATTGAGTTTTCAGTGTTAGGTACTGTGATGAACACTCATTAATATTCAATAAACAAATGTTTAAGTGGCTATAATTTCCTAGGCTCTGAGCTAGACTCTGGGGATAAAGTGGCAAACAAAACAGATATACATTCTACATCTCATGAAGCTTAAAAGAGGCATGGTAGAAAAGATATTTTAACCAAATATTCATTCTTATAATTAGGAAATTATGATAATTGGTAATTAATATAATTATACTTAATAAAGTAGTAAATAACTTAATGTGGCTTATACATTTATCATATCACTATTTTACACAGCCTAGTGTTTCTTAGTTTGCACATTGATTACCTTTTCCTAAAAAATTTGGGCAGGGATTAATTATAGTGGTAATAGTGAGTAGCATAGTATCCTGTAAAAAGTAGAGTCCTAATTCATTTTTTTAAAATTTTTATACACTTGGGATGGGATAAGCCTTTCCAAAATGAAGAGTTAATAAAAGGAAATATAAATTCTATAATATAAAAATAAAAATAAGACCACAACCAACACTTTTAAAACTAGAGAATAACTATATATTACCAAAAAAAGAGCTAAAGTCCCTAATATATAAATTTTCTACAATAAATAACAAAATACCAAAACCCAGCAGGAAAATAAGGAAAGGATGGCTCATAAAAAAGGAAAGTATAAATTGATTTTAAGATTATGAAGAGGGGCGCCTGGGTGGCTCAGTGGATTAAGCTGCTGCCTTCAGCTCAGGTCATGATCTCAGTCCTGCGATGGAGCCCTGCATTGGGCTCTTTGCTCAGCAGGGAGCCTGCTTCTCTCTCTCTCTGCCAGACTTTCTGCCTACTTGTAATCTCTCTCTGTCAAATAAATAAATAAAATCTTTAAAAAAAAGGTTATGAAATGAGCTCAACTTTACTTATTACTAGGAAAGTGCTAATAAATCTACACAGTAATAACTTTTTCACTTAGAGTATAAAATTTTTTTAAGATTATTTATTTATTTACTTGACAGAGAAAGAGAGGAGGGGGAAGCAGGCTCCCCACTGAACAGAGAGCCTGATGCAGGCAGGCTCAATCCCAGGACTCTGAGGTCATAACCTGAGCTGAAAGCAGAGGCTTTACCCACTGAGCCACCCAGGTGCCCCTAAAAAATCCAAAAGTTTGATGACATACTCTGTTGATGAGAATATGGGAAGTAGGCACACACATTGTTAGTAGAGAGTAAATTGTTACAAACCTTTTAGAGGAAGATTTGCCTGTATCAATTGAAATGTAAAATCTACATATCTTCCCAAACTTCAGAACTATGAGAAATAACTATCTTATTAAATAACCATGAAGTCTATGAAATTTTGTTATAGCAACCTGAATGGACTAAGGCAGGTGGGGATACCAATTTTAAGGTATTTAATTTTCTAATAACAAGACATCCATATTAGCCACATTATAAGTACTCACATTTGTTTACTAGTCCACTACATTTTTGTAATTATAGAAAGAGATGTTATCCATAAAGACTCACAAATGAATTTAGACCACTGTGTTTTACTCTATTTCACTATAGAAATGGAAAATGTATAAAATTATACTTTACGTTTTCAAATTCCAATACCAAACACACAGCAGTATTGTTTACGAAAAGCCATAAAGAAAGAATTTTATAAGTGGATGGATGTGCAATTTTATGTTGCTCTAAAATGCTATGACCAAGACTATAAGCCCCGTGGAAATCTACTTTATTAGACTTCCTTTACAGCAGAATAAACAAAATCTTATCAGGTGTCAAATATCACCAAATCCAATTTCGTTAGAAAATAATGAAACAGAGAAATTCAAGTTGAATTGAAAATGAGTGTAGAACCAGCCTCCAACCCTTCCAAGATGTGAATCACCTGCAGGGCAGCTGGGATATTAAAGTAATTAGGAGCGCAGTGAAAATGATACCCATGAATAAGCATGGTATTTATATTTAAACACAAATACATCTAATCAAGCAGATCAAAAACACACTAGCAAAACCATTTAAATCTCACCAGGTCATCTAAAATTCCATGGAAGTTATTTAAATTAAGTTCTCCTAGTCATAGCTATGGTAAATAGTCATTCGTAATTGGGACAATGATAAGATTTACAGTAAATAATCATGTAATTTTTGCAAGTTTAATAGTTAACTTTTATAGAGTATTCACTAATTAATCCTCACAACAATTTTGTAAAGTAGGTTATTTCCATCCCCATTTTACAGACTTAAAATGTGATATTCCAAAACTTCTGACTACTCATTCTGATATACCAAAACAGAAGTCAGAGTCTGCCCCTCTGCCTGCAAAGTCTGCATTTTTTTTCTACTATTCTGTGCTGCCTCCATTCTATAGCCAGAGCTAATCTTCTAAAATTAGGTTAAAACTAATTTAGTATAATGGGATAGTACTACAGATAAGAAAATTGAGTCTGAAAATGTCTGAGGAACTAATTCAAAATCATACAGATTTGCCCTTCATGGAAGAGAATCTCAATCAGATTAGGATTTATACTTTCAATTTTAAAAAGTAAGAATGTTCGAATGTATGCTTTAAAAAAACATGTATTACATGACATTATATACTAGAAGAATCATATATTGAGAAAAGTATCTAATACTTTTCAGAACACAATAACAGGATGGGTCATAGAAAAATAATATTCACATTTTACTTAGAGCAATAATTGCTTTCCCTCTGAAAAGTACTATTTTAAAATGTGAATTTATTAAATAATGTGTTGTTGTTGTTGTTGTCATTTGGTAATTCACAGAAATGCAATTTTAAACTTCCATCTTTCTTACATGTTTACCATTTGGATGAAGATGGTTAGTACAGTGTAAGAGTCTGGACACTGGAACTAGTAACTACAGTTCCGATACTATTAACCCATTATTATATGATATTATTTAACTATGCTCTGCCTCTGTCCGATGCCCATAAAATGGTGATTATGAAGTATTTGCTCATAGGGTTGCAATGAGGTTTAAATAATTTACGTAAAATCCACCTATAAAAGTACCTGGTTCGTAGTTGGTATTCAATAAATGTGAAGTCTTTAGTACCTAGCACATAATAAGCATTCTATTAGTTTTCAAATGTATACTTAAAAATCTATTTTACATTTCAAATTTTCTTTAGAAGACTACACAATATCTAAAGTAATCAAACACAGAAAATTAGTAAATATTTGGGATTCAGTTAAAACCACTTTTTTAAATTTTTTTTAATTTTTTTTTACATCACCAGGTTGTTTTTAATATACCACAAATGAATTCCATAATCACACATATGTATTGAAAAGATAATTACCAGGTCATTTTACCTCAAATATGATTTTTAAATTTAGAATTATAGAAAATGCTAGATTTTCTCTGTCTCATTTGCTTTGAAAGTTTAAAATACAAGGACTGAATAATCTCTAAAAATACATTTTTAAATGACCCAAACATTATAGAAATTGATAATTCTGACTATTCCATTATGATGGTTTCCTTCATGAGAATTACTAAAAAGGCTAAAATGATAAATAATATGTAGTCATTGCTTTTGCATTTTGGTAAATAATATGGAGAAAATATTACCAAGCTTATGTGGTCATAAAAAGTAACTGATGTAGTCTCTTTTAATTAAATTTTAACTACGTTGTATATTTTGTTTAGGATAGTTCTTACCTCACAGAAAGGGTGTGATATCTGTTAAAATAACTATTATTACAGTTATCACTAGTTGATGATGTGGCCAATCTTTTTTTTTTTAATTTAAATTTTTTATTTTTTATAAACATATATTTTTATCCCCAGGGGTACAGGTCTGTGAATCACCAGGTTTACACACTTCACAGCACTCACCAAAGCACATACCCTCCCCAATGTCCATAATCCCACCCTCTTCTCCCAAAACCCCTCCCCCCAGAAACCCTCCGTTTGTTTTGTGAGATTAAGAGTCACTTGTGGTATGTCTCCCTCCCAATCCCATATTGTTTCATTGATTCTTCTCCTACGCACTTACGCCCCCATGTTGCATCACCACTTCCTCATATCAGGGAGATCAGATGATAGTTGTCTTTCTCTGCTGTTTAAGCAGCAATGTCCACAATAGCCAAAATATGGAAAGAACCTACATGTACATCAACAGATGAATGGATCAAGAAGACGAGGTATATATACACAATGGAAAACTACGCAGCCATCAAAAGAAATGAAATCTTGCCATTTGCGACAACATGAATGGAAATAGAGCGTATCATGCTTAGTGAAATAAGTCAAGCTGTTAGAAACACATTTTAAGAATTACATATATTTTAGGGGGGGCAGAGTAAAGATGGCGGAGAAGTAGCAGGCTGAGACTACTTCAGCTAGCCAGAGATCAGCTAGATAGCTTATCTAAAGATTGCAAACACCTAAAAATCCATCGGCAGATCGAAGAGAAGAAGAACAGCAATTCTGGAAACAAAAAAACAACCACTTTCTGAAAGGTAGGACCGGCGGAGAAGTGAATCCAAAGCCACGGGAAGATAGACCCCGGGGGGAGAGGCCGGCTCCCGGCAAGCGGCAGAGCAACGGAGCACAAAATCAGGACTTTTAAAAGTCTGTTCCGCTGAGGGACATCGCTCCAGAGGCTAAACCGGGGCGAAGCCCCCGTGGGCTCAGCGTGGCCTCAGGTCCCACAGGTTCACAGAAGGATAGGGGATGTCTGAGTGTCGCAGAGCTTGCAGGTATTGGAACGGGAAAGCCGGCTACAGAGACAGAGCCGACAGTAAGCTCACAGCTCGGTGTTACCTTGAACCGGTTGCAGGCTCGGTAAGCTCGGAGCGCGGCCGGAGGTCAGGCAGACGGAAGTAACTGGGCGCTGTTCTCTGAGGGCGCACTGAGGAGTGGGGCCCTGGGCTCTCGGCTCCTCTGGGCCAGAGACCAGGAGGCCGCCATTTGTATTCCCTGTCCTCCGGAACTCTACGGAAAGCGCTCAGGGAACAAAAGCTCCTGAAAGCAAACCCGAGCGGATTACAAACCCCGGCCCTGGGTAAGGGCTGTGTAATTCCGCCTGGGGCAAAGACACTTGAGAATCACTACAACAGGCCCCTCCCCCAGAAGATCAACAAGAAACCCAGCCAGAACCAAGTTCACCTACCAAGGAGTGTGGTTTCAATACCAAGGAGAGCAGCAGAAGCAAGGCACGGAACTCATGGCTTTTTCCCTGTGATTTTTATTAGTCTTGCAGTTAATTTGATTTTTTTCTTTTTCATTTTTTGTTTTTTTTTATCTCGCCTTCTGGTAAATTTTTTTTTTTAACTTTTACCTTTTTCTTTTTTAACGGTTTTTAACTAGTTTATCCAATATATATATTTTTTCTTTTTTATATTTTTCTTATTTGTTTTCTTTTTTTAAATTATTTTCTTTTTTTTTTCTATCTTCCTTTTGAACCTCTTTTTATCCCCTTTCTACCCCCTCATGATTTGGGATCTCTTCGAATTTGGTTAAAGCATATTTTCCTGGGGTTGTTGCCACCCTTTTAGTATTTTACTTGCTCCTTCATATACTCTTATCTGGACAAAATGACAAGACAGAAAAATTCAACATAAAAAAAAGAACAAGAGGCAGTACCAAAGTCTAGGGATCTAATCAATACAGACATTGTTAATATGTCAGATCTAGAGTTCAGAATGAAAATTCTCAAGGTTCTAGCCGGGCTCGAAAAAGGCATGGAAGATATTAGAGAAACCCTCTCGAGAGATATAAAAGCCCTTTCTGGAGAAATAAAAGAACTAAAATCTAACCAAGTTGAAATCAAAAAAGTTATTAATGAGGTGCAATCAAAAATGGAGACTCTCACTGCTAGGATAAATGAGGCAGAAGAAAGAATTAGTGATCTAGAAGACCAAATGACAGAGAATAAAGAAGCTGAGCAAAAGAGGGACAAACAGCTACTGGACCACGAGGGGAGAATTCGAGAGATAAGTGACACCATAAGACGAAACAACATTAGAATAATTGGGATCCAGAAGAAGAAGAAAGAGAGAGGGGAGCAGAAGGTATACTGGAGAGAATTATTGGGGAGAATTTCCCCAATATGGCAAAGGGAACGAGCATCAAAATTCAGGAGGTTCAGAGAACGCCCCTCAAAATCAATAAGAATAGGCCCACACCCCGTCACCTAATAGTAAAATTTACAAGTCTCAGTGACAAAGAGAAAATCCTGAAAGAAGCCCGGGAAAAGAAGTCTGTAACATAAAATGGTAAAAATATGAGATTGGCAGCTGACTTATCCACAGAGACCTGGCAGGCCAGAAAGAGCTGGCATGATATTTTCAGAGCACTAAACGAGAAAAACATGCAGCCAAGAATACTATATCCAGCTAGGCTATCGTTGAAAATAGAAGGAGAGATTAAAAGCTTCAAGGACAAACAAAAACTGAAAGAATTTACAAACACCAAGCCAGCTCTACAGGAAATATTGAAAGGGGTCCTCTAAGCAAAGAGAGAGCCTACAAGTCGTAGATCAGAAAGGAACAGAGACCATATACAGTAACAGCCACCTTACAGGCAATACAATGGCACTAAATTCATATCTCTCAATAGTTACCCTGAATGTTAATGGACTAAATGCCCCTGTCAAAAGACACAGGGTATCAGAATGGATACAAAGACAAAACCGATCAATATGTTGCCTCCAAGAAAGTCATTTTAAGCCCAAAGACACCTCCAGATTTAAAGTGAGGGGGTGGAAAAGAATTTACCATGCTAATGGACATCAGAAGAAAGCAGGAGTGGCAATCCTTATATCAGATCAATTAGATTTTAAGCCAAAGACTATAATAAGAGATGAGGAAGGACACTATATCATACTCAAAGGGTCTGTCCAACAAGAAGATCTAACAATTTTAAATATCTATGCCCCCAATGTGGGAGCGGCCAACTATATAAACCAATTAATAACAAAATCAAAGAAACACATCAACAATAATACAATAATAGTAGGGGACTTTAACACTCCCCCCACTGTAATGGACAGATCATCCAAGCAAAAGATCAGCAAGGAAATAAAGGCCTTAAACGATACACTGGACCAGAACATCACAGATATATTCAGAACATTTCATCCCAAAGCAACAGAATACACATTCTTCTCTAGTGCACATGGAACATTCTCCAGAATAGATCACATCCTCGGTCCTAAATCAGGACTCAATCGGTATCAAAAGATGGGGATCATTCCCTGCATATTTTCAGACCACAATGCTCTAAAGTGAGAACTCAACCACAAAAGGAAGTTTGAAAAGAACCCAAAAACATGGAGACTAAACAGCATCCTTCTAAAGAATGCATGGGTCAACTGGGAAATTAAAGAAGAATTGAAAAAAATCATGGAAACATATGATAATGAAAATACAACGGTTCAAAATCTGTGGGACACACCAAAGGCAGTCCTGAGAGGAAAATATATAGTGGTACAAGCCTTTCTCAAGAAACAAGAAAGGTCTCAGGTACACAACCTAATCCTACACCTAAAGGAGCTGGAGAAAGAACAAGAAAGAAACCTTAAGCCAAGCAGGAGAAGAGATATCATAAAGATCAGAGCAAAATCAATGAAATAGAAACCAAAAAGACAATAGAGAAAATCAACGAAACTAGGAGATGGTTCTTTGAAAGAATTAATAAAATTGATAAACCCCAGGCCAGACTTATCAAAAAGAAAAGAGAAAGGACCCAAATAAATAAAATCATGAATGAAAGAGGAGAGATCACAACTAACACTAAGGAAATACAAACTATTATAAGAACATACTATGAGCAACTCTACGCCAACAAATTTGACAATCTGGAAGAAATGGATGCATTCCTAGAAACATATAAACTACCACAACTGAACCAGGAAGTAATAGAAAGCCTGAACAGACACATAACCAGTAAGGAGATTGAAACAGTCATTAAAAATCTCCAAACAAACAAAAGCCCAGGGCCAGATGGCTTCCTAGGGGAATTCTACCAAACATTTTAAAAAGAACTAATTCCTATTCTCCTGAAACTGTTCCAAAAAATAGAAATGGAAGGAAAACTTCCAAACTCATTTTATGAGGCCAGCATCACCTTGATCACAAAACCAGACAAGGATCCCATCAAAAAAGAGAGCTATAGACCAATATCCTTGATGAACACAGATGCGAAAATACTCAACAAAATACTAGCCAATAGGATTCAACAGTACATTAAAAGGATTATTCACCACGACCAAGTGGGATTTATTCCAGGGCTGCAAGGTTGGTTCAACATCCGCAAATCAGTCAATGTGATACAACACATCAATAAAAGAAAGAACAAGAACCATATGATACTCTCAATAGATGCTGAAAAAGCATTTGACAAAGTACAGCATCCCTTCCTGATCAAAACTCTTCAAAGTGTAAGGATAGAGGGCATATACCTCAATATCATCAAAGCCATCTATGAAAAACCCACCGCAAATATCATTCTCAATGGAGAAAAACTGAAAGCTTTTCTGCTAAGGTCAGGAACATGGCAGGGATGTCCATTATCACCACTGCTATTCAACATAGTACTAGAGGTCCTAGCCTCAGCAATCACACAACAAAAGGAAATTAAAGGCATCCAAATCGGCAAAGAAGAAGTCAAATTATCACTCTTCCCAGATGATATGATACTATATGTGGAAAACCCAAAAGACTCCACTCCAAAACTGCTAGAACTTATACAGGAATTCAGTAAAGTGTCAGGATATAAAATCAATGCACAGAAATCAGTGGCATTTCTCTACACCAACAGCAAGACAGAAGAAAGAGAATTTAAAAGTCGATCCCATTTACAATTGCACCCAAAACCATAAGATACCTAGGAATAACCCTAACCAAAGAGACACAGAATCTATACTCAGAAAACTATAAAGTACTCATGAAAGAAATTGAGGAAGACACAAAGAAATGGAAAAATATTCCATGCTCCTGGATTGGAAGAAAAAATATTGTGAAAATGTCTATGCTACCTAAAGCAATCTACACATTTAATGCAATTCCCATCAAAGTACCATCCATCTTTTTCAAAGAAATGGAACAAATAATTCTAAAATTTATATGGAACAAGAAAAGACCTCGAATAGCCAAAGGGATATTGAAAAAGAAAGCCAACGTTGGTGGCATCACAATTCCGGACTTCAAGCTCTATTACAAAGCTGTCATCATCAAGACAGCATGGTACTGGCACAAAAACAGACACATAGATCAATGGAACAGAATAGAGAGCCCAGAAATAGACCCTCAACTCTATGGTCAACTAATCTTCGACAAAGCAGGAAAGAATGTCCAATGGAAAAAAGACAGCCTCTTCAATAAATGGTGCTGGGAAAATTGGACAGCCACATGCAGAAAAATGAAATTGGACCATTTTCTTATACCATACACAAAAATAGACTCAAAATGGATGAAGGACCTCAATGTGCGAAAGGAATCCATCAAAATCCTTGAGGAGAACACAGGCATCAACCTCTTCGACCTCAGCCGCAGCAACATCTTCCTAGGAACAACGCGAAAGGCAAGGGAAGCAAGGGCAAAAATGAACTATTGGGATTTTATCAAGATCAAAAGCTTTTGCACAGCAAAGGAAACAGTTAACCAAATCTAAAGACAACTGACAGAATGGGAGAAGATATTTGCAAACGACATATCAGATAAAGGACTAGTGTCCAGAATCTATAAAGAACTTAGCAAACTCAACACCCAAAGAACAAATAATCCAATCAAGAAATGGGCAGAGGACATGAACAGACATTTCTGCAAAGAAGACATCCAGATGGCCAACAGACACATGAAAAAGTGCTCCATATCACTCGGCATCAGGGAAATACAAATCAAAACCACAATGAGATATCACCTCACACCAGTCAGAATGGCTAAAATTAACAAGTCAGGAAATGACAGATGCTGGCGAGGATGCGGAGAAAGGGGAACCCTCCTACACTGTTGGTGGAAATGCAAGCTGGTGCAGCCACTCTGGAAAACAGCATGGAGGTTCCTCAAAATGTTGAAAATAGAACTGCCCTATGACCCAGCAATTGCACTATTGGGTATTTACCCTAAAGATACAAACGTAGTGATCCAAAGGGGCACATGCACCCGAATGTTTATAGCAGCAATGTCCACAATAGCCAAACTATGGAAAGAACCTAGATGTCCATCAACAGATGAATGGATCAAGAAGATGTGGTATATATACACAATGGAATACTATGCAGCCATCAAAAGAAATGAAATCTTGCCATTTGCGACAACATGGATGGCACTAGAGCGTATCATGCTTAGTGAAATAAGTCAAGCAGAGAAAGACAACTATCATATGATCTCCCTGATATGAGGAAGTGGTGATGCAACATGGGGGCTTAAGTGAGTAGGAGAAAAATCAATGAAACAAGATGGGATTGGGAGGGAGACAAACCATAAGTGACTCTTAATCTCACAAAACAAACTGAGGGTTCTTTGGGAGAAGGGGGTGGGATTATGGACACTGGGGAGGGTATGTGCTTTGGTGAGTGCTGTGAAGTGTGTAAACCTGGTGATTCACAGACCTGTACCCCTGGGGATAAAAATATATGTTTATAAAAAATTAAAAATAAAAAAAAAAGAATTACATATATTTTGTATTTTAGGTTTCAAATTACAGTTAGCATTAAATAGTATAGACTGTAATTTTTAAAAATTGTTTTGAATATTTCTGTGTAAAACTTTGTTGTAAAGTTTCTTGACCTTTCATGACTCAATATACTTCTTATCTTGACATTAATAAAAATTTTAGCTTAGGATAAAAGCTGGATTGGTCCATTTTTGTTACAAGTGACCATTTGGTCCTAAGGAAGATAATTCCTCAATTACTGTTAATACATTACTTTGTTACTTCCACAGCCTAAATTAAAATACACATTACATAATAACTACAATGATTTGACAGTAAATGTAATTCCCAGGCAATTTATGTGAACATATAATTACTACATGTTTGGGAGTCAAGATTTTTTCATGTACTAGATAGGATGGTTTGATCAAACTAAAAACAAAACCTTCCTAACACAAACTTCAAAAATTATTTCCTTCAATTACTTTAAAAGATGAAAATTCTTAAAATTCTATTATGTCTAATGTTTAACAATAATTATGAAGCAAAATAAGTTCCACCAAACATGCAAACTGTCTTTTTTCTAAGACAAGAGATTTGAAATGCACACAGTATTTTCTAGTGTTTATAACTTAAGATATATTCATAAGTAATAACATCTTGTTTGTAATCTATAAATTGGTTATATATACTTCATTTATGCATAGAATCTTTTTATGTAAATAAGCCTATTTTAAATCATACTCGTCTTTTCAAGTAAAATTAATTTGACCAGAAGTCATTTAACTAATATGAATAATAGTAAAAGCTGATGCTGATAAATAAGAACTATGATATGAAAACTCAATCACATATCATAAAAATCACTCTCAAAAATGATTTATCAGTTCCTGCAGTAAATTTATTTTATTTTATATGAAATATTTTCTCTCTATACATAATCAAACAAATTTAGGGATAGTTATTAATCACTTTCATTATGTAAGAGATTTTATTTACTTCTGTGGAAATAAGGCATATTTTACTCTTAATGAATTTGGGTTTTGTATCAGCCCCTCAAAAATAAAACATCATTATAAAAGAAACCTGCCATTCTCAAGACTCACTATGTGCCAAACACTGCTTCAAGTACATTAGATATCAAAAATCATGCAATATAATAATCCTATGAGAGAGAAATGACTATTATGCAACAAATGAGAACATTGAGGCAAAAGTGCTTAAATAACTTCCCAAGTACAAATAGTTAGAAATGTTGATAAACATGAAATTGTAGAGTGGTTGTAAAACAGTGAGGAGGGTGTGGATATATTTTGTGGGATATAACAAAATTGATCCACAGAGATAAGATAACTGTTGACCTAGATATTGAATTAGGATGGGAGGGGTAAACTGTGGGAGGACATTCCAGAAACTAACCCAGTTTCTGCTTAGCCCTCAAGCCTTTTTCTAAGATCTTCTCAGTTCATGAAGCCCTCTGAGGGTGTTCTAGTCCCCCTTTGAACACCTTCTGTTCTCATTTATTTATTCTTTGAACAAACATTTACCGAGTACCTAAGATAGGGAATTTAAAGATGACAAACAGTCCTCATTCTTGAAGAGTATTTAGTATAGTTTGCATCAGAATATTCAGCACTTATTAGAATAATATCATGTACCCTTTACCATTATTTTCTTACCAAGCTTCCTGCATTTCGAGCTACACTACAGGCTTTCTGGAGACCATACCACATCAACTCCCCTATATGGGCTTTCTCTGCCTGCTCACTCCTCTAACATGAACCCTGCTGAAAATAGGCACTCAGTGAACACTGCTTGGTTGATTTGGATATATTTTCTTTTGTTTTCTTAGACCATCTTTTGAAACAGATGGCAAGCAATTTTTTGTAGGCTAGAACTTATATTTTTAAAATGTTGGTAAGATAAGTAAATAGGGAGAAACTACTCAGAAGAAATTGCAAGTAACTGCTTTGAATTCTAGAAGCTGTCAGCATTATTTGTGGCATTGTCTATAACATGAGTGCCTTGGCTTTATAAGCTATATGTTAGGAATAGGCTTCAAGGCTAATCTTCAATGAAGAAGAAATATTATAGGTAACTTTATCTATTTTTGCTAAATGAACCAATCTCTGATTATAAGGTTCCTAATGATGCCTATACTCTTTCTCTATCATTAATCAGACCTACTTTGGTATATTTTTAGGAAAATCAATAAGATACTTTGGTATGATTTTTTTCAGTAGAATTAAAAAGAGAAGATTTATTATTATTCCATTTAAAATGATAGTTTTCTAGTATAAAAATATAAAGTAGAATGTTATCTTCATTTTCAGTGAATTTTTAGTAGCTACAAGTTGACATCGATACCACTTCCAAAAATCTGCAGTCTTTCCAACTGCCTCTTAGGCCTATGTAAATTATTTACTCACTGCTAACACAAGCTGCTCTACTGTCACACCCCTTGAACTAGACCTGCTGCCCTAAAAAGGTTATATATGTTTTGATTTTATATGCTTAGCTTCTTTTGGATGGTTTACTAGATGTCCTGAAGTTAAAGTAAAGGATTCTTCTCCCTTAATGCATCTTTTGTACCTACGAAGTAAAGGCCAAAATCTGTTTCAAAACACTGGAAGTTTTGGTTTTTCTTTTTAAGCATTTACTAATTATTTAATTACAAATATTAAAAGAAAAAGAATCCACAGACCTGTACCCCTGGATCTAATAATACATTATATGTTCATAAAAAAATTATTTAAAAAAAAAGAATCAATCAATGGGTGTTTCATAATCACCACTATCCTCCTAAAGCTATGTTTACAAATCCATGTGTGAAGCAAAATATATGTGTACAAAATTATTATTCAACAGTATGTGACAGTATGATTAAATAAAACTTACAATTATGCAGCAAAGCAACACAAAATAGAATAGCTGTGTGATATACATCATTAGAGAAGTCAGAGGGAAAAAATGATCAGTTCAGGGTAGAAAACACAAAGACTGCTAGAGTTCAGAAGGAAAAATATGGACATATGAAGGGAAAAAAATGTCCAATGTAAAGGCAAAGATAGGAGCAAAAATATTCAAACATATAAGCATTAATAACCATCTTAATTTTCTATTGCTGCTATTACAGATTACCTCACACTTAGTTTAAAACAATACAAATTTATTATTTCACAATTCTGAATGGCAGCAATGACAAGGAATGTACCTCTATGTAATAATGGCCATATATGACAAGCCCACACCTAACATCACATTCAACTGTGAAAATCTGAAATCTTTTCCTCTAAGATCACGAAAGACAAAGATCCCCAACCTCCTTACTTTCATTCAACACAGTATAGGGAGTTTTTGCCAGGCAAGAAAAAGAAATGAGCCATCTACAATGGAAAGGAAGAAGTAAAACTGTCACTATTTGCAAATAACATAATTTTATACACAGAAAACCTTAAAGATTCTACCCCATAAAACTGTTACAATAAATAAATTCAATGAAGTGGCAGGGTACAAAATCAATGTACAAAAGTCAGTTGTATATCTATGCATTAACAACAAACTATCAGAAAGAGAAATTAAGAAAATTCCATTTACAATCACATCAAAAAATGAAAAAATTCCCTAGGGATAAAAAGGTGGAAGACCTATACACTGAAAACTGTAAGTTATTCATGAAAGACACTGAAGAAGACACAGAAATAAAAAATATTTCAAGCTCATGGATCAGAAGAATGTTGTTAAAATGTTTACACTACCTAAAGCATATACAGATTCAATGTAATCTCTATCAAAGGTGCAATGACATTTTTTTCACTTAAATAGAACAAACAATCCTAAAACACACACACACACACACACACACACACGGATATAATAATATTCAGGCATAAAAAAGTAATAAAATCTTGCCATGTGTGACAAATAAAAACTCGCAGGAATTATGCTAAATGAAGTAAGCCAGAGAAAGACAAATACTGTGTGATTTTGCTCATATGTAGAATCTTAAAAATAAAACAAAGAAAACAAAACTGACATCATAGATATAGGGAACAAAATGATGATTGCTACTGGGGAAGTACATGAAACAGGTGAAAGGGATCCAGAAGTACAAACTTCCAGTTATGACCTAAATAAGTCATGGCAATATAATGCACAGCATGGCAACTATTATGAATAATACAGATCATAAAAATTTTTTAAAAGCTCAAGATAGGTATATTTAGAAGGTGGTATCAGATTCCTGAAGGATTTCAAAGTCCAGAAAGTGGAAGTTAGGTATATTAAATTACATAAAATAAAGAGGCTCCACTGCAGCTTCTTCAAAAAAAAGTAATTTCTTTTTTAAAAAATTTAATTAATTAATTAATTTGTTTATTCTTTTTTAAGATTTTATTTATTTATTTGACAGAGAGAGATCACAAGTTGGCAGAGAGGCAGGCAGAGAGAGAGGAAGGGAAGCAGGCCCCCTGCTGAGCAGAGAGCCTGAGATCATGACCTGAGCCTAAGGCAGCAGCTTAACCCACTCAACCACCCAGGCACCCTTATTTATTATTTGACAGATAGAGATCACAAGTAGGCAGAGAGGGAGAGGCAGGCAGAGAGAGAGAGATGGTGGGGTGAGGGGGAAGCAGGCACCCTGATGAGCAGAGAGTCTGATGCGGGACTCCATCCCAGGACCCTGAGATCACGACCTGAGCCAAAGGCAGAGACCTAACCCACTGAGTCAGCCAGGTGCAAAAAAAAAAAAAAAAAAAAAAAAAAATTTCTAGATGTACAAATGAATTAAGAAAGGATCCAACCCAGGACACCTGGGTGGCCCAGTCAATGAGCATCTGACTTTTGGTTTCAATTCAGGTAGTGATCTTGGGTCATGGGATTAGGCCTGCAGATGGGGCTAAAGTTTCTCTCTCCCTCTCTCTCTGCCCCCTGCACACTCTTGCTCTCTCTCTTCAGTCAATCAATCTTTAAAAAAAAGAAAGAAAAAGAAAACCTCCAACCCAGGCACATCAACTGGATTTATAACTAATTGGTGAAAGAGCTAGGGCTAAACACATCCACACTTCTCTTCTCTATATGCAGCTACTATTCTTGCACAACAAAATATGATGAAAAGTATATTTTAAGAAATTTCAAAGAACCCAGAAAGGAAATGATTGGTGAGATAATTTCAAGAACCTTTAGTACAGCAAAATCACAGAATTATGTAAAATTATAAAACTCAAAAAATCTTCAAACTGGCAGTGGATAATTAACTCTGCATAACCATAATCATTTCAGTTTAGGATCAACAGACTTAAAGCATGCCAATTAAAGACTTAGAAAGTTGCATTAAAATAGATCAGGATATTTAATAAATTGATATTTTAATGACCACAGGTTATGGGGAGAAACAAAATAAATTATATGAAGGCAACTATAAAACTCTACATTCCTGCTGCCTTTGTTCCCTCTCATTCTTTTCTTTATTTCATCTGCCACAAGAAAATATTTATTATCAGAAATTATTTATTATTATAGTTATTGTAATTGGTATGGGTGGGTACTTGCTATCTGAGAAATGTCTTTTGCCGAATAGGTTCTTCATCTTGCAAAAGACTCAAGTAACCAAAATTTAAAAGCACAATGCCAGTATATTTTTCATAAAGTTCATTCAAGTGTTTTGAGACAGGGAACATAAAAATGGCCTTTAAAAAATTTTTATGATAGATCAAACAATGATGTGAGTAAATTTCATTCTCTATTCCCTTGTTAAATCATATTGCTCTTCAAGTTATTACATGCATGGTAAAAATAGTAGCGAGTATTTAATGTTTTAAATGGGGGCAACTTTTAGGTTGAAAATAAAAAGTGAAACTGAAATTATTATCCAGTAGGAATAACAGTAAGATTTCTTACAAAGCATTTGACTAGGTAACTTTTTGGAAATAGGAGATGCTGATTCAAGTTAAAAAATATACATACACAAAAAGGAGAACAAATATAAATGTGAGATATTTACTATATTTTCTGCTCTCCCCTGTTATATTAATCTAGTAATTCTGCTAGGGGTAAGAAAATTTTTCAAAGGAAAGGAATTTACTGTTAATGTGCTCATCATTTTTCAGGTATCTAGAGAAAATACAATAAAAAGAGTTTCAGTTATATTTATATGAGTATTAAGAAAAATAAATTACTAAATCCTTTACTTTGGGAGTAATATTCATTGATCACAATACACTTCAGGTTGTCATAAAATTTTAAAGGCATAAACAGTATTACATGGGAAGAGTAAAATGCTGTAATTGTAACTGGAATAAAGGTTTTAAAATGACTTTTAAAAGTCTTGTTAAATAGAACATATGGAGATGTGAAGAGAATTTTATTAGCTTAAAAAAATTGGAAAACTATAGAAACATCTCAATCTGGAAAAAGAAAATAAAACTAGGTCCCATTGGAAATGTCAGTGTAAATTAAATCTCATTAATGACCTACAATGAATGGAGGCAAATAGAACAGCAAAAATTATGTAAATCAAGGTTAAAAGGTAGTAAGACGAATACGCTGGACAACATGAGGGCATGTTAAATGGTAATTAAAACCATTCAAATAAATGTCTGCATCAAAGATGAGCCATTTAATTGTTCCTAATGAAAAGTTCATTAGGATGACTGCTTAATTTTTATTGAGCCTGGAAAAAAGGTTTACTGTTATAGATGACTTTCTATTTTGGTCTTAGCCAATGCATTTGAGTGTATTTATATGAATCCAAAGAAAGTCCAAGTGAAGAGCATTTGTTTAGGTTTCAGGTGACTGCTTTGTTGAAATGGAGTATGATACACATGGATGGAAATTGTTCTCCTCACAGTAAATATGATGCTAAGAAAAAGCACGGAATATCTGAACTGTGAACATCCAGCTCTGATCTGAGAGCACCCTTTACCACTACTTTTGCAGATGAAATACAGAAGACTATGCTTCTGTGCTGGGAAAGCTAGAAGTACTGGATCAACAGCTCTCACTCAAACAGCAGTTGACCAGTAAGAAATGAGGAGTTAGTGAATATATTCCCCAGTTCTCTAGCCCTTGAGATGTGATAACTCTGAAGCTTGCTCTATATACTACTCCCAAAGTTCTTCAGTGGGACTGAACTCCAAACACCTACAGTTCTAAGTGGCTACGGACTCACTCTACAACTTTCTTTCCTTACGCTTTCATTCCCACACCTAGTCCTGACATTTCCCAAGATTATCTCCCAAATAAACTATTTGAAGTTGAATCTATTTCAGGGTTAGCTTCTGAGGGAACACAAACCAGAAAATGTAGTTTCTTCATGTGAAAACTGGAGATGATAATATCAGTCTCAAGAAGGTATTGTGAGACCTGTTGGAATGGCTAAAATTAACAATAAAGGAAACAAAGCAACAGGTGTTGGTGAGGATGCAGAGAAAGGGAACACTTTAAAACTGTTGGTGGGAATACAAACTGATGCAGCCACAATGGAAATCAGTATAGAGGATCCTCAAAAAATTATAAATAGTACTACCATATAACCCAGCAACTGCTAGACACTTAACCCAAATGACACACAAATACTGATTCTAAGGGGCACTAGGACTCTGAAGTTAGTAATAGTGTTATCAACAATAGCCAAATTAGGAGAGAGTTGATGGTGACTGAAGAATGGGTAAAGAAGATGTGGTATATACATACAATGGAATATTACTCAGCCTTCAGAAATAATGAAATCTTGCCATGTGCAATGATGTGAAGGAGCTAGAGTGCATTATGGTAAGTGAAATAAGTCAGTAAGAAAAAGAAAAATACCATATTATTTCACTCAGGTGTGGAATTTAAGAAAGAAACCATATGAACATAGGTAAAGGGGAAAAAAAGAGAGAGTAAAATTAACTATAAGAGACCCTTAAGGACAGAGAACAAACTGTGGGTAGAGGATGGGCCAGATGGGTGATGGGCATTAAAGAGGGCACTTGTGTTGAGCACTGGATGTTATATGTAAGTGATGAATCATTAAGTTCTACTCCTGAGATTGATATTACACTACATGCTAACTAACTACAATTTAAATAAATATTTGGGGGGGGGGGAAAGTACTGTGAGCATTAAATTAGATAATTAAAAAGACCTACTGCATAGAACTTAGTAAGGAGCTATCTTGTTCCTTCCTTAATCTTAGATGAGCTACTTCCAAGTAATAATTATTGAATGGCTAAATTAGATTGTGTTCGGGTAAAGTTATCCCCACATGCAGAAACTTCCTATAGCAACAGACAGGGGGATTCAGTCCGGATTTTGCAAAAGTAGTAAACAATACAAAATAAAAACGTGTGCTAACACTCTTTGAAACAAACAAACAAACAAAAAAGACATTGATTCTATTGAAAGTGTTAAGGTTCCAGTGTCTTGAGAGAATTTTAAAAAGTGAAACTACATGAATATATTTCTAACATCATGCATGAACCATTCAGTAGTACTTATTTTATTATCTATGTCTTTTTAATAAACTGTGAGTCTCCACACTGTTTTCCAAAGTGGCTGCCCCAACTTGCATTTTCACCAACACTCTAAGAGGTTTCCCTTTCTCCACATCTTCTCCAACACATGTTGTTTACTGTCTTGTTAATTTTGGCCATTCTAACTGGTATAAGATGGTATCTCAATGTGGTTTTGATTTGAATCCCCCTGATGGCTAGTGATGATGAACATTTTTCATGTGTTTGATAGACATTTGTATGTCTTCATTGGAGAAGTGTCTGTTCATGTCTTCTGCCCATTTTTTAACATGGTTATCTGTTCTATGTGTGTTGAGTTTGAGAAGTTCTTTATAGATCCTGGATATCAGCCTTTTGTCTGTACTGTCATTTGTGAATATCTTCTTCCATTCTGTGGGTTGCCTCTTTGTTTTGTTGACTGTTTCTTTTGCTGTGCAGAAGCTTTTGATCTTGATGACATCCCCCAAATTGTGTGGATCTTCCTTAAGAAATTAAAAGTAGAGCTTCCCTATGACCCTGCAATTGCACTACTGGGTATTTACCCCAGAGATACAGATGTAGTGAAAAGAAGGGCCATCTGTATCCCAAAGTTCATAGCAGCAATGGCCACAGTCACCAAACTGTGGAAAGAACCAAGATGCCCTTCAACAGACAAATGGATAAGGAAGATATGGTCCATATACACTATGGAGTATTATGCATCCATCAGAAAGGATGAATACCCAACTTTTGTATCAACATGGACGGGACTGGAAGAGATTATGCTGAGTGAAATAAGTCAAGCAGAGAGAGTCAAGTATCATATGGTTTCACTTATTTGTGGAGCATAACAAAGAACATGGAGGACATAGGGAGATGGAAAGGAGAAGGGAGTTGGGGTAAATTGGAGGGGGAGACAAACCTGAGAGACTATGGACTCTGAAAAACAATCTGAGGGTTTTGAAGAGGCGGGGGATTGGAGGTTGGGTGAACGTGGTGGTGGGTATTATGGAGGGCACATATTGCATGGAGCACTGGGTGTGGTCCATAAACAATGAATTCTGGCACACTGAAAAGAAATTTGAAAAATAAAAAATTATTTAAAAAATAAAAAATAAACTGTGAGTCTTTCAGGAATAGGACTTTTTAAAAATTTTTATTTAAATTCAATTAATTAACATATATTATTGGTTTCAGAGGTACAAATCTGTGATTTATCAGTCTAATATAATACCCAGTGCTCATTACATCATGTGCCCTTCTTAAAATCCATCACCCAGTTGCCCCATCCCTCCACCACCCTCCTTTCCACCAACCCTCAGTTTCTTTCCTATGATTAAGAGTCTCTTATGGTTTGTGTCTCTCTCTGGTTTCACCTTGTTTTATTTTTATCTCTCTTCACCTATGGTGTTCTGTTTTATGTCTTAAATTCCTCATATAAGTGAGATCATATGATAATTATCTTTCTCTGATTAACTTATTTCACTTAGCATAATACCCTCTAGTTCCAGTCATATCATTAAAAATGGCAAGACTTTTTTCTTTCTCTTTCTTTTTATGGCTGTATAATAAGGAATAGGACATTTTTATTCTTTTTTTTTTTAATCTGGAACATCAAAAGCTACACATTTGATGAAAACTGAATGGGCTGTTAGGTGGATGGAAATACATTCTTGGAAATCCTTAAATATTTACACTTATTTTAAGAAGGGGAGAGATGCTGTCAAAGATGAATCTAAAATACTTGACATAATATACTTTCTCATTAAGTTTATATGGAATCTGTTGAAAATAGAGCACATTTTTTCTCATAGACTTTGACATATGTTTGTTGGGAGGTACAAATGGCCTCCTTCATACTAGTATCTCTTTATTCTTTATGATGAAAAGAATAGGAATTCAATTTCTTATTAAGGAAAATAAATTTTCCAGACTGGATAGCCAACTATTTAAAGGTATAAAGAGGAGTGGTTTGGGTTCCTATTCACAGGAACCAAAGATAATGAGGTTTTGGACTTCGTACCTCACATGACCATTTTATTAGAATTGTCTATTCATTCTGATCAGAGTAGACAGCTAATCTTTTGTTGTCCACCTCTCTGTGTGCATGTGACAATATGAGATACAAAGTGGCAGTGAGTCCTTGAACTCTTAGGGACTTATTTGTCAAGAGTGCTTTTCAATTCTGGATACAACATACTTATAAACACATGCCACTCTCCACAGACTGCATGTTAACAAGACAAGGTTTTATATGCCAATTACATTTGTATGTAACCTGTTTCTGAAGTGTTGCTTTCATGTCTTAATTTTCCAAACCCTTGGGAGCTTTAATGATTTGGATACCAAGTTACTTAAAGCAATTTGTATACATATTTTATTCCTTCTGGTTATTTATTTTTCTTGTTGTCGCTTAGAAAAGGCCAAGCATGAAATTGGAGCTGCAAAGCAAGAACAAATTTATTGATATGAAACTGCTCTGAAAACTCAATAGTTGTGCAGCAAAGCAAGAAGGGTAAAGGGGCTGAATAATTCATTGAACCTTTAAGCATCAATAAATAACACTTACAGTGAGAAATGTCTGCTTTGCAACATTAGGTATGAAATGTGAGCGTAAAATAAAAGACATCTTTGAAGAGTCATATTGTGAGAATATTTGAATAAACAAAGGTTGTTTTTCATTAATAATTCTGTGGATAACAGCACCATGAATAAAAAAATTTCAGGATTGGGAAATTCATGTTATTCTGTGTAGTGTCTCAGATTTTATCCACATAGGTCAAATGAGTTAATATTTGGAAAAGAATCTAATACAAGCAGAATATGTTATTTATACAGAATGGCACACCTTGATATAGACATTATCATTGTAACTATAGATTTAGAGTCATTTCCTTACATTCCAGGAAAAAAATTATAAATAGATTGTAAGATGTACTTAAAATCATGCAAATGTCATATCCTTACATAATATACTATAGCTACTACCACTATTATTGCCAACTATATTATTACTAGAGTACATTTGTGGATTTGTTTACTTACAGAAATATCAGTCCCAATGGTGATGAATAAACATTCAGCAACTTTAAAAAAGCAGACAAAAAAAAAAAAAAAAGCAGACAAAATACTGACACAATTTTCAAAATAGCTCTCAATAAAAATAACAAACTGCATGTAAAGAAACAAATTAAGGGATAAATTAACCAGAATATGAGAAAACAATATGGCTTAGTGCAGCAGTGTAAGCTCATGAGTCAGATGACTCAGCTACCGTACTTACTAAATTTCTTAATTTGTATTAGTTACTAAACAACTCTGATTTGGAGATTTTTACTTTTATCTATGCTAGTAAGTCCCCCTATATCCCATAGATTTGTTGTGTAGCTAAGTATATAATTCATTTATCTTAGAACACACATATGTAATTTAGATTATTAAACTTTATTAGACATTCAATAAATATTAGTTATTTTATCTTATTGTTATTAGCAGTAAAAATTTTAATGCCTTTGACAATTATATAGAAACAAGGAAATCACTTTTCATATGGATAGGCATGTGTATTAAATGAGACAAGAAACAAAGAAAAGCCAGAAGTCTTAGGATTTTAATAATCACTCTCCAAATATTTTTTCTCTCCTTCCTTTCCCCCTTTCCTTTGTTTATCTTAATATAAAACAATCAGTTGTAATTATGACTTTAAGTAGCTATAAATAGTTTCTGACTTTTGAAGGGGTTTTGTCCATAACTGTATCCAAATGAATGATCTGATATTTTTAGTGGCATGAACAATCTATATCACTTAGTTGTGTACCACTTCTTCTTTTTTTATATATGCAGCAAAAAAAAGCCAAATGATCAATTTAGGTAGATGGAAAAATATACCCCTTGACTTATTTGGAAATTAAGTACTATATAATTGAATTTTGGAATAGATTCAAAATAGGCATTTCACAAGCAGCTGATATTTTATTTTTCTAGATATTTGAGTATGCTATATAGATGATGATTCCAAAAACTCTATTCGGCATATGACTTGTAGTTACAGTTTCAGAATGGAAACAAAGATATTGTGAGGTTCCGAGACCAACACGACTATAAATACTTTAGCTACTATTAATGAGTATGATTGTATTTGTTTCTATTTGAAATGAAATATAAATGAATGGTTTGCTATTTTAAAGACAATTACTCACTCAAAAATGATGTGGCCTAGATGATAAATTGATAACACACAGATATATTAATTAGTCTACAGGACATAGCAAAGAAGGACCGATGAGATAGCAATGCAAAGAACAATTAAATTGCATAAAAGTCTACTATGTAATTTCTATTTTAGTTTTTAAAAGATACTAATGCAAAGAAATATGAATCTTTGAATCTGAACTCTTCTAAACTCTACTTAACTTCAGTACTTGATGCTACTTACTTTTAAAGATAGGGATATAAAAATTAGTGAAATCAATAAAATGGTTTATGGGATGGGAAGAAAAGCTTTAAGGAAATAGCTGAATGATTAATTTGTTTAGTCTGAGAAAGAGAAGAGGGTAAGTAGCCTTAATATGTCAGAAATTCAGCTTTTAGAAAAATGAAGCAGCAGGGGGCCTGGGTGACTCAATCAGTTAAGCATCTGCATTTGGCTCAGGTCATGTAATCAGGGTGCTGGGATAGGGTCCCATCTAAGGCTCCCTGCTCAGTAGGGTGTCTCTGTTTCTCCTTCTACCCCTCATTCCCTGCTTGTACTCTCTCATTCTCCCTCTCTGTAATAAATAAAATCTTGACAAAAATAATAAAAACAAAAGGGTAGGGGCACCTGGGTGGCTCAGTGAGTTAAAGCCTCTGCCTTCAGCTCAGGTCATGATCCTGGGATGCTGGGATGGAGCCCCACATAAGGCTCTCTGCTCAGCAGGGAACCTGCTCCCTCCCCCTCTCTCTCTCTGCCTGCCTCTCTGCCTACTTGAGATCTCTGTCAAATAAATAAATAAAAAAAATTTTTTTAAGGGTAAAGCAAATAGCATAGGCAATAAGTGATAGCAGTTGCATATTTGAATTCTAGAGAAACAGGAGTGGTAGTCCTACCATGATGTAAGAAAAAAAAAAAAAGGCAGAAGTTTAAATCACTGTCTTGCTCAAGTCAGGAAACCAAATAATATTAATGAGACTCAGGCCAGGGAATTATTTCAGATCTACATAAATTCTACCCATTTACTTTATAAAATGGGAAAGTATTGAAAATATGCTTAAAACAGAAAAAATAGGAGTTAAGAGGAAGAGAGAAGAAAATTAAGAAGAAATGGTGAGTTGCTGAAAAATCCTGATTATTATTTCAGTGTGAGTACATATTTACCTTACATGTGACAGATTTGGACTGCCAGGCAATTGGGTGGTATTAGCACATGTCTATATTTGCACCTTCCTAAGACCTCACTAAAATGTTAAGAGAAACAAAAATAAGCCTATAAAAGAAAACAGAATTGGAGGAAAAGCACAACAAATAAGATATCATAGTACATTTAACATAGTAGTGGATGTCTTGGCTTCAGCAATCAGACAAAAAAAGAAATAAAACACATCCATATCACCAAGGAAGAAGTCAAACTTTCACTATTTGCAGACAACATGATACTCATGTGGAAAACCTGAAAGACTCTACCAAAAAACTGCTAGAACTAATACATGAATTCAGCAAAGTTACAGGATATAAAATCAATGTACAGAAAATTCTGTGACAATTCTATACACAAATAATGTAGCAGCAGAAAGAGAAATCAGGGAATTGATCCATTTATAATTGCATGAAAAATCATAAGATACCCAGGAATAAACCTAACCAAAGAAGCAAAAGATCTGTATTCTGAAAACTATAGAACACTGATGAAAGAAATTGAAGAGGGCACAAAGAAATGGAAAAACATTCCATGCTGATGGATTAGGAGAGAAAGCATTGTTAAAATACCTGTATTTCCAAGAGCAATCTACATATTTAATACAATATCTATCCAAAATACCACAAGCACTTTTTACAGAACAAACAATCCTAAAATTTGTATGGAACCACAAAAGACCCCAAGTAGCCAAAGTAATGTTGAAAAAGAAAAGCAAAGCTGAAGGCATCACAGTTCTGGACTTCAAGCTATATTACAAAGCTGTAGTAATCAAGACAGTAGGTACTGGCATAAAAACAGACACATAGATCAGTGCAAGAGAACAGAAAACCCAGAAATGGACCCTCAACTAACATTTGACAAAGCAGGAAAGAATACCAAATAGAAAAAAAAGACAGTCTCTTCAACAAATGGTTTGGGGAAAACTGGAAAGCAACATGCAGAAGAATGAAACTGGACCACTTTCTTACACCACATACACAAAAATTCAAAATGGACGAAAGACCTAACTGTGAGACAGGAATCTTTCAAAACCCCAAAGTAGAACACTGGCAGCAACTTCTTTGACTTTGGCCACAGCAACAGCTTACTAGACATAGCTGCAGAGGCAAGGGAAACAGAAGCAAAATGAACTATTGGGAATTCATCAAGATAAAAAGCTTCCACACAGCAAATGAAACAATCAACAAAACTAAAAGGCAACCTACAGAATAGAAGAAGATATTTGCTAATGACATATCGGATAAAAGGTTAGTATCCAAAATCTATAAAATATTTATCAAATTCAACACCCAAAAAACAAATAATGCAGTTAAAATTGGACAGAAGACATAAATAGACATTTTTTTTTCCAAAGAAGACATCCAGATGGCTAATAGACACAGGAAATGATGCCCAACATCGTTTAGGGAAATACAAATACAATACAATCTTTACTAGGGAAATACAAATCAAAAGGGCAATGAGATACCACCTCACATCTGTCAGAATGGCTAAAATTAACACCACAGGAAACAAGAGATGGTACACTGTTGGTGGGAATCCAAACTGGTGTAGTCACTCTGGAAAACAGTATGGGGGTTCTTCAAAAAGGTAAAGGTAGAACTACCCAAAGACCCAGCAATTACATTACTATGTATTTATGCAAAAGGATACAAAAATACAGATCCAAAGGGGTATGTGCACCCCAACATTTATAGCAGCATTATCAACAATAGCCAAATTATGGAAAGAGCCCAAGTGTTTATCAACTGATGAACAGATAAAGAAGAAGTGGTATATATATACAATGTGATATTACTTAGCCATCAAAAAGGATGAAATCTTGCCACTTGCAATGATGTGGATAGAACTAAGATGTATTATGCTAAGCAAAATAAGTTAGTCAGAGAAAGACAAATACCATATGATTTCACTTATATTTGGAGTTTAGGAAACAGAATGGGTGAATAGGTAATAAGGGGTAAAAAAGAGGACGGGGGGAGGCAAACCATAAGAGATTATTTTCTTTTGTAAAAGATTTTATTTATTTATTTGACAGAGAGAGATCACAAATAGGCAGAGAGACAGGCAGAGAGAGAAGGAAGCAGGCTCCCTGTGGAGCAGAGAGCCCAACATGGGGCTTGATCCTAGGACCCTGGGATTATGACCTGACCCAAAGGCAGAGGCTTAAACCACTGAGCCACCCACGTGCTCCTAAGAGATTCTTTATGATAGAGTACAAGCTGAGGTAGGTGAGTAGGGGATGGGTTAAAGGGGTTATGGGTATTAAGGATGGTACTTGTTAGGATGAGCACTGGGTATTGTATGTAAGTGATGAATCACTAACTCTTCTCCTAAAACCAATACTATATTATATATTAATTAAACAAAATTTAAATAAAAAATCAGAAGAAAAAAGAAAACAAAAAGGATTAAAATTAGAATAAAAACTTGGATTTGAAAGCTGATAAACAAGTGTTAACTGAGCAGATCAGATAAAGTCAAAATCTGAACTTTGGAGGCAAAAAGCTAATAAAAAAGAAGCAACTTGATTAAGTGTCTGACTCTTGATTTTGATTGTCTCTCAAATAAATAAATAAGATCTTTTAAAAAAAAGGACAAATTACATTAGTATTAGATAAAATGTTGGGAGTATTAGCAAATACTAAGAGAAATCATGAGATATGAAAAAAAGAAACACCTAATATTAAGAAGGGGGCATAGAGGTACATGGGAAAGGACTAGCCATAGACCCTGAACAAAAAACGATGAAGCATTTCAGAAAAAATGGGAAAGAGGGCACATGGATGGCTCAGTTAACCACTGAGTTGAAATGCTTAGTGGTTAGAGAACCAAGTACCTCTGGGTACAGGCAGAAAACTGGGCTTAAAATTGATCTTTTTTACAGGCATAACTCATAATTATGAATTTCTTAAAATTTCCTTTCACTTCTTATAAATGTTTTTTCTCCTACTAGGGTAATTTGGCACATGAAGCAAAGAAAACTATCTCTACTTTTATCTAGAGTTGCATACTTACCTCTAAACTACAGAACTAGTATTTTAGCTTATACATATTTGGCAGTCTTTAAAAGTAAATTAGTTATTGGGTTATGCATAATCACTCACTCTGTGAGTTGATATGTCCCTCCTTTAAGGATTCTTTCCCATATTTTTTAAGATCGTATTTATTTATTTATTTATTTGAGAGAGAGAGAGTGAGAGAGAGAAAGACCACAAGATGGGGGAGAGTCAGAGGGAGAAGCAGAGTTCTCACGAGCAGGGAGCTTCACGAAGGACTCGATCCTGAGACTCCAGGATCATGACCTGAGGCTAAGGCAGTTGTTTAACCAACTGAGTACTCAGGTGCCCTCTTTCCCATTTTTTTTTAAATGCTTCATCATGTTTTTGTTTAGGGTCCATGTCTATTCCTTTCCCATGTACCTCTATGCCCCCTTCTTAAAATTAGGTTTTCATTTTTTCATACTTCATGACTACTCTTAGTATTTGCTAATACTTCCAGCATTTTATCTAATTCTAACGTAATTTATACTTTTTTTTTATCTTATTTATTTATTTGGGAGAAAAAGAGCGCCAAAAATCAAGAGTTGGTCATTTAACTGACTAAGCTACCCAGACGCCCCTTGCAATTTATACTTCTATATCAGCATCTTGAATTCAGTTTTCTCTTAGGCTCTGGACTAGTGTTTCTCAAAGAGAAATTATTCTGATCATCTGTGAGCTAAGAAACTTGTGTCAAAATGTAAATAAACTGATACAAAGCTCGGATCATAGGTCAGATAAGGATTTTTGATTTGTTTTGTTTTGTTTTGTTTTTGGTAGTAAAAGTTACTCAATGAAGGATGCAGTCTGCTCATTTGCTTTCTAGTACAAATCTCCTTCTTTGGGGGAGTAGAACTCTGGGCAGCACTGCATTAGTACCATGTAACTGTCTACTAAATATCTCTAAATAGTTGTCCACAGTTGCCTCCAATTCACTTTTTAAAAGGTAATAATAAATAAAAGAATCCCTCTCGTTCCACGTTCTCTTTTTAATGGATAGCAACATTTCAATAATGATGTTATCTTGTACCTTAATGAATTAATTGTCTGGTGAATGGTAATAACCATAAACCCCAAACCTTAGTGGTAGGGTGTCTTCCTCTTTCCATATCACTATGTCCTCTCCCTTACTTTTATCTTACGTATTTGATTTTTAATTATCTCTTACATAAATCACCATGACCATTATCCTTGAATACTTTTCCTATCTTTTTTTTTTTAAAGATTTTATTTATTTATTTGACAGAGAGAAATCACAAGTAGACAGAGAGGCAGGCAGAGAGAGAGAGAGAGGGAAGCAGGCTCCCCACTGAGCAGAGAGCCCGATGTGGGACTCAATCCCAGGACCCTGAGATCATGACCTGAGCAGAAGGTAGCGGCTTAACCCACTGAGCCACCCAGGCGCCCTACTTTTCCTATCTTTAAACTATTTTAGTATATGTGCTGCCAAAGCAAGCACAACCTTAAACTATTTTAAATGTAATATTTAAATTACATAAAGTTTAAGCAACTTAACACCTATCATAAAAACTCCTAAAATTGCCTTTTTCATCTGGTTTCCTTCCTTTCCAGTTCTTCTCCCTCTATATAACAGAGTTATCTTTCTAAACTGCAAATATTATGTTACTTAATTGCTATAAGCATGGCTTGCAAATACTTAATAATAATGAAAACAAAAGGCATAACAGTAAAACTACTAAGCTTATATTGAGTGCTTACCATGGGTTCACATGTAAGCATTTATAGACATACTTTAACCCTCAAAATGATCCATATACTCATAATTTTATAGATGAAAAAACTGAATCTAAAATGTTAAAATAAATTACACAACATTACATAGGTAGCAAGTGAAAAACTAACACAGGCAGTCCAAGTCTGGAACTTTTAGCACATAGAATGAATTTTTGTTTCTCTTCAGAAGATACAAGACACTTAATTTCCTAGACCCTATCTGCAGGCTCATTCTTCTCACTTATATCTCCTTCCCAAACACTATGCCCTAGCCACACCAAACTACTGAACTCATGTGCACTACATCATGTCACTCTATTGTTCCACATCATCCTATTTGCTTTTACTTTGTCACTATCACTCTCCTTTATACCTGGAAAATTTCTAATTATTTATTAAAAGTCAGCTCAGATTTTCTTCTTCAATGAAGTCTTCCATCCAATGTCCAGGGCAAGTTTAACTCTCTCAGTCAAATAACATTTTCCCAGCACCTAGGAATTCAATAATTAAACCAGGGGTGGTACCTGTCTTCAAGTAACTTACAGTTTGGCAGTAAATAGTAATAGGTATATATGTAATCTAGGGCTACTGTGTACTAGATTATCATGAAAAGTAGAGAAGCTATGAAAACAGAGAGAATGGGTGGGTTTCCCAGACAGAGGGCATAATGAGACTGTCTCAGAGAGACTGGCATCTAAGTGAGGTGTAACATAAGTGGAAAAAAATAAAAAGAGATGAAATGGTCCAGGATAAAGGATCTTAGAGGCATATCCATTTTCGTATGTATTCCAACTATTTATGTAAGTTATCCTTATACATAATCATTTGTTTATATGCATCTCCCACCCATACCTACCTCCCCCCAAAATAAGCTTATTAAGATCATATTCTCTCTTCTTTCATCATATAAGTGGCTTAGAATTGATACACCATAGCACAAAGTCTACATTTGTTAAATGTAGAAATAGTTAAATAGGGACCTAACAACAAATCACAGATGATGGAATGTAGAGAGGAGGGCAATTTCAAGAAATATTTAGCAATTTGAAATGATAGAGCTGGTAGAGAGATTTTAACAGAGCATGAGCAAGACAGAGGCAACATCCAAGGATGCTTCTCTCTAGCTTGGTTCCTGGCAAGGAAGAAATGCAATTATTGAGGGGAAGCATATTTAGGGTTTAGAGTGTGAGGTGTCTATGAGGTTTTCAGATTCCATTCATGAATGTCAGTGTTCTTTTAGAGTTCCACATGTGTTTGGAAAGGACTGCTATCTTATCAGGCTTTAACTTGTTTCCATAGCCACACACCTGCCACAGCTCTTGATTCATAAGTGACTTAAAAAGTATTTGATTGATAAACTCATAAATCTAATGGCTAGATGTTAAAGGAAACCCTTTAATATTTTTTACGTTCTCTGAAACATTTAGAAAACCCTATTTTCTCAAATAAAATATCAGGAGCAATAAATGATAGTTTAAAATTTTTATGTGACTTTGGGTCTTCAAGGCATATTACATTTGGTTGGGAAAGTTAATTTATAACCACACAATACAACTATCTGAAATATTACTGCTTAGAGATGAATGGTACATTGTTAAGCCAAACGCTTTCCTAATCTGACCCACTCACTGAGATTGCAGGTACATGCTAGTACAAATTGCCAAAAAGACAGAGTTCAACTAAATACAAATTTGCATTTAAAACATTATCACAGCAGATCACATAAATATATAAAATCTTACCAAGTCTCAGAGTCTAAAGCTTAACATCTCAGACATTACTATCACCAAGATAATTTCAGAATTTAACCAATGGGTAAAATCATTTATTATCTTTTGCCTGAGCATTATTTTCTTCATTTCATACATATATTTAAGAACCACATTTGTAGGGATGTCTGGGTGGTTCAGTCAGTTAGTTATCTGCCTTTGGCTCAGATCGTGATCCTTGGGTCCTGGGATCAAGTCCTGCATCAGGCTCCCTGCTAAGCAAGGAGTCTGCTTTTCCCTCACCCTCTGCCCCTGCCCCCACCCTGCTCATGCTTGCTGTCACTAACTTTCTCTCAAATAAACAAATAAAACTTAAAAAAAAAAAAAGTATAATACAAAGTAGGCCACCAGCACAATGTTTTACACTTTTTTATACTGGTTCTGGGAAATGCTTGGTAAATGACCAACACAGTTAGAAGCTCAAACTGAGAGTCCTTGAAAGCAAGGGGTCTTTTTGAAATTTTGCTGATGAGACAAGTGCACAAAGACAACCAGGCTGAATAACTTGACCAAAATGCATGGTGCATATAATTTTAAACATTTCCTTTTAGGAGAAATACTGACTTAATCACAGATCAAAAATATCAAGGAAGACATTTCACACCAGCACTTATTCCTTTATAACCCATATTTTCAATAGCTCTATTGAATTTAAAAATATTGTGTTTTCCTCCTAATAGATACAACATGCTTAATTTACCACAGCAGATGTTAAGAAAATATTGGTCACTTGTACGAGTTTAATCTGAAAGAGAAAAAGCAGTGGGAAAGGTATTTCTCATTTTTTTATATTGTAGGTTTAAGGTAACATAGCAGTAAATCTCGATGTTTTTTAGTTGATGTGTAAGAAATCACTGAATACTTCAGCGACTCTTTACACTTCATTAATTTTAGTTGGTGTTTCTTATTTTGCTTTTTTGTCATACAAAAAAATTAAAACAAATATTCAATCTTATTGAATTTGCAAATTTCCTTGAAATAAAACAAAATATAATTTTCTTTAAATGTGATCTAACTAAGGCTTCTAATGTTCGATACTATGAAGTACCAACCACTCTACTACCAACTACCCCTAGTTCCAAAATGAGCTTTAGACATTCAATATTTAGCTGCTGTAGTAATTTACAGCTAAATACCTAGAATTTGGGCTCAATAGAAAAATACAGAGCTAAGTGAAGTCTTTATAAAAAAATTACCAAGGTAATTTATTTAACTTTAACAACTATTTGAAATAGGTTATTGTTATTAGCTATACTTAGGCATTTCATCTAATGATGGTATTGAGATACTTAAAAATAATTACTTTTCAATACATTCTGGCCTCCTTTACTTAACCGACAGAATTTATAATACTTAATTTACTAAACATTCAGTGTCAATGCTTTGTCTTTTTCATCTGAAGACTCTTATAAGGCTCACCTCTCAAAATCTAACTATGATATCAAATATTCCTGAATTACTGGAAACAACTAGAACAGATGGTTTCCAAAATTAGGATCACCTTTTTCTGAGGGACTGTACAAACTTAGAATGGAGGTGCCCTTTTTCTGACATCATTACCATGAAGTATCAATTACTACACTTATTCCAGATCAAAAGAAAGCCATTCAGTTTGCCTTCAAAATCTTTCAGATCCAAGCACCTTGCAAGTGTCTTGAAAGAAAAAAGCAAAGAAAAACAAAAAACAAAAAACAAAAAACAAAAAAACAATGACATGCAATGTCAACTTTCTACCCAGTCTGCAAACCTTCATTTAGTTGACTCTCTCTCAGCACCAGCTGTAACCCAATTAAATTCAGCACTGCACAGGTGTTCGCAGGAATGACTAACACAAAAGCATACTTCCCTTTAGGGCTCTTAAAAAATTAGAGTTCTTTAATTTCCATAAACCTTCAAAACCAAAACTAAACAATAAAATATTGGGGGGAAAAAAGAAATTAGATACAGCAGGGGGAAAACACAATCAGCATGAGCTGTAACCCAATTAAACTGAATAGCACTCAGGTGTTTGCAAGAGCACACTCACTTAAAATTTTACCAACACAAATCAACTTTCTCTAAAACTTCTTAAATTTGACAGTGAATATCCATTTGTTTTAAGGTTAGTCTGAGACGAAAGCTTTCTGAATCAGGATCCTTGGAAGTGAATTTCATTGTAAAATATGTAACATTAAAATTGTAAACATTATAATGTAAAATTGTAAACATTAACATTGTAAAATATGTAACATTTAGATAATAATATTATCTAAATATTCCATCATAGGCACTTAGCATTTAAAAATACCTGTTTTAGTTAAAGAAGTATGCACTACAGGTTTTAATTTTTACATTCTTTAAATTTCAAGCATCACGTAGAAAACCCATTTCTTACTTATGAAAAGAATCCACTAATTTGAGGTATCTTCCCTAAATTTGACTAATTTAAAACTCAAGACTTAAGATGTTAGAAAGACATAGTCAAATAAGTTCCTATCATGTGCCATTTAATATATATTTAGAGTAGCAACAATATCAATACCCAGACACAAAAGTTAATTTCTTTTAATGCAGAAATGTAAGGCAATCAGCCCTATCCACGATTCACATTTGCTGGGAAGAAATAATTTTGTCCTCATTTTAATATAAACTTGTAAGCTATTTACTCTATTGGTTTGCAAATGTGATCTCAAATTAGTAGCATAGACGAAACTTAAAAAATTTTCAGACCTACATGACTCATGCCCCATCTCACACCTGCTGGATCAAATTCTCTGGGGCTGGACCCTAGAAATATCTTTGTTGCTTTAAATGAACCCTCCAGATGATTCTGATGCCCTCTTAAATTTGAGAATCACTGGTCTATTCTGTTCTGTCTCTCAATATACCACAAAAATGTGGCAAACTCCCATTCATACCATGGTGACCTACAGAATAAATCAGAACATATCAGCTTATTACCATTTTCCAACCCCAGTACAAATAACTAAATATAAACACATCACTTCAAAATTTCCAGATTTTTTAAAAGTTTCATTTATTTTAGTGAGAGCAAGAGAGTACCTGAGTGCATGGAGGGGTGGGTAGGATGGGCGGAGGAAAAGGGAGAGAATCCTCAAGCAGACTCCCCGCTGAGCACCTATCCTGCCCTGGGAATCCATCCCAGGTCCCTGAGTTTGTGACCTGAGCCAAAACCAAGAGCCAAAAGCTCAACTAGCTAACCCACCCAAGCCACCCCTAAATTTCCAGATTTTTAACCATAAGCAAAAGCCATGTTTGTTTTATATATATTAGTAATTATATAATATAAATTAGTAGGTGAGCTAATATGACTCTAAGTGAAAATCTCAGAGGCATTTATGCAACTATTATCCAAAAATGTCACTGTTTCACATAGATATATGAATTAGTTATATTATTCTCAAAAGTTTCATCCTGAACTGGATTGTACAATTGATAGAAATCTTCATGAAATTAATATATGATTTAATGTAATTCGAATTTACTCCTCTTATCCAAGTTCATGTAGAAAAGAAATAAATATCACAAAGAAATAAAAACAATCTGTAGAGTATGCATGTGTTTCATGTTGCTAATTAGTTTGGGTACTTTATCCTGCTATCTCATATTACTAATTTTTAAACCAATCATCCTTATTAATATCTATAAATTCTTATATAACTTTTGGATTCTTCTATAAAGCTTTACCATAATTAGTAAAGAGCCTCAGCAATCAGACAACAAAAGGAAATTAAAGGCATCCAAATCGGCAAAGAAGAAGTCAAATTATCACTCTTCGCAGATGATATGATACTCTATGTGGAAAACCCAAAAGACTCCACTCCAAAACTGCTAGAACTTATACAGGAATTCAGTAAAGTGTCAGGATATAAAATCAATGCACAGAAATCAGTTGCATTTCTCTACACCAACAGCAAGACAGAAGAAAGAGATATTAAGGAGTCAATCCCATTTACAATTGCATCCAAAACCATAAGATACCTAGGAATAAACCTAACCAAAGAGACACAGAATCTATACTCAGAAAACTATAAAGTACTCATGAAAGAAATTGAGGAAGACACAAAGAAATGGAAAAATGTTCCATGCTCCTGGATTGGAAGAATAAATATTGTAAAAATGTCTATGCTACCTAAAGCAATCTACACATTTAATGCAATTCCTATCAAAGTACCATCCATCTTTTTCAAAGAAATGGAACAAATAATGCTAAAATTTATATGGAACCAGAAAAGACCTCGAATAGCCAAAGGAATATTGAAAAAGAAAGCCAACGTTGGTGGCATCACAATTCCGGACTTCAAGCTCTATTACAAAGCTGTCATCATCAAGACAGCATGGTACTGGCACAAAAACAGACACATAGATCAATGGAACAGAATAGAGAGCCCAGAAATAGACCCTCAAATCTATGGTCAACTCATCTTCGACAAAGCAGGAAAGAATGTCCAATGGAAAAAAGACAGCCTCTTCAATAAGTGGTGCTGGGAAAATTGGACAGCCACATGCAGAAAAATGAAATTGGACCATTTCCTTACACCACACACAAAAATAGTAAAGAAATGATTTTGTGGTGGTATACTATAGCTGTTGGTACTGAAATAACAAACATACATTTTTGAGACTAAGTAAGGAACCAAGAGTGAGCAAAAGATTATCAAAAGACCTAAACAGAATTATACACAGTAGAAAAATACACATGTATAAAGGAAAAATTAAATCTTTTTCAGAAAGCCAATTATATCCATTTATAAATTCATTTCATTCATACATAAGACAAATATATAGAGTTTCTTCCACATGCTGTTTTGTCAAATAATACAAGAAATCTAGGTAGAAAATATATCAACAAAAATCTAAGCTCTCATTAATTTCAAAATGCTACATGAACATATTTAAAATAATTTTTATTTATAATATAACATAGGCAAGGAGTATGAAATTAAATCTAGCAGAATGTGGTTAATGATATATATCTTTAGAAAATTAGGAAATTTTCAGAATTTTTTTATGATAAACTGGTAAGTGTGTTTTTATATCCAGGAAAGCTTACTTATTCTAGAAATCATTCCTGAAAACAAGTTAAACAGCAATAATTATTCCTTCCTTACTGATCACTATTTTTTTTTCCCTAAGATTTTATTTATTTGAGAGACAGAGAGAGCAAGAAAGAGAGAATATGAGCGGGCTGAAGGGGGTTGCAGAAGAAGAGGGAGAAGCAGACTTTCTGGCTCTGCTCAATCATGGGACTCCAGGATCATGACCTGAGCTGAAGGAAGACTCTTAACTGACTGAGCCACCCAGGCGCCCCTATTCTTTCTTTTTTTATATCACTTTTGTCTTTGCAGCTTTCTATAATAATTTTTCTCTTCCTAGAAAGTGCAAATAATCCATCAAAATATAAATGATTAAAATTTTAAGAAACTACTCAACTTTTATAGATTAATCTTATGCTGGCAACATAAAATCACTAATAAATTTTCATTAGATGATAATATGGAAGGTGTAGGTGTATTTTATATATAAATATATATATATATATACACACACACACTTTATATTGATAAAAATCATTTCGAGTAGAAATCATAAACCTAATTTATACTTTACTTTCCAATTTTTTTTTTTTTGACAGACAAAGATCACAAGTAGGCAGAGAAGAAGGCAAAGAGAGAGGAGGAAGAAGGCTCCCTGCTGAGCAGAAAGCCCGATGTGGGGCTTGATCCCAGGACCATGGGATCATGACCTGAGCCGAAAGCAGAGGCTTTAACCCACTGAGCCACCCAGATACCCCTACTTCCCAAATTTTTACTTAGTAAGATAATCTTATCTTTATTTGTTTAAAATGAAATTACTGTTTATCTTTCATGTTTAATGGGAATATATATATTGCCTAAATAATTAACTCAGTAATATAATTTTAACTTAATATTGATATTATCAAAAATGAACATGCTGATGTATTTTTCAATGGTATGAAAATGTATTACTTTATAAATTACTTTCTTGTCTTTTTTTTCTCAGTATATTGTCAGGGACACATAATATGTATAAACTTACTAATATGCTTCTATATCAATATATTAAATATGTTAATATTAATATATTGATATGCTAATATTAGTAAGTTAACCTCTAAGGCATGTTACTTATCCCAAATATTAATATTTCTATGAATATAAATACTTAAATTTTAAAAAACAATAAAACCTTAAAATGTTAAGAAAGGAGAGCATTAGCTGTAATTATTTGAGGAATAAGATTATGCAAGGAATAATTTTTAAATACAGCATCACTAAAAATTCTTCACAACCTCTCCTTCAGTTTGATGGTACAGAGAAAGGGTTAAAAAGAGATCACAGATTTTCCTTTGTTCATTCTGATGTCTACAACTACATGTTAATATGAGTTTGTATATTATGCATTAAAAAAAAAGTAAAACAATGATACTTGATTCGAAATACCTTCTAAGAATCAGGATGATCAAGTAGGGAAGAACCTACAGGAGATGAAGAAGGTTCAGAAAATAGTCATAAGATCCAAGTGTACCACATGAGAACACAAGAATTATATTTTAAAAATATAAACAGCAACATGGGGGCTTAAGTGGGTAGAAGAAGAATCAATGAAACAAGATGGAATTGGGAGGGAGACAAACCATAAGTGACTCTTAATCTCACAAAACGAACTGAGGGTTGCTGGGGGGAGGGGTTTTGGGAGAAGGGGGTGGGATTATGGACATTGGGGAGGGTATGTGCTTTGGTGAGTGCTGTGAAGTGTGTAAACCTGGTGATTCACAGACCTGTACCCCTGGGGATAAAAATATATGTTTATAAAAAATAAAATTAAAAAAAAAAGTGGGGGAAAAAAGATATAAACAGCAGGTGAAATGTGTAAGCCTGATGATTCACAGACCCATACCCCTGGGGCAAATAATACATTATATGTTAATAAAAAGTAAAAACATAAACAGCAGGAGATAATTAAATATGGGCTTCATCACTACATCGTTTGTAACTAGGAGAAAACTGTGTCTACTAATTAGATACCTTTTAAAAAGTAAAGTTAATGCAAATATAAGAAATTATTTTACATTGTGGATATTTTTTTATGAGTTTGATAAACGTTTGTTATTTTAAAACCTTTTTTTCTCTTTTCTAGATCAAAAGACCTAAGTTCCTGATTGATTAATTGCCGAAGATTTAAGGGCATACAAGAATTTATGTAATACCTATTTAAAAATAAGTGCACAGCTTTAAAATAACACCTTAAAACTTATGTCATCTCTTCCTAATGGATATAGATGTTGTGCTGCATGTTCTAACTCATAATGGTAATGTTTTTGTTCCTAACATCTTATGCAGTACAACTAAAATTAAAAGAAGGATAGATCATACAAACTCCAGTGTGCATATTGGTAATGTTTGCCATTGCTTGAAAGAACTCCAGTGTAACTCTCATTTAATCATGTTTTCATTTCAATGAACATCAGATCACTGTTGCGTATGTGTTTGGTAAAGTGAGTTCTAAATATATAGATTCAGTCATCATCATTATGAGATGAAAATTTTTAGTAATGTGTTCAAAGAGCTTTTTTGAGAGCACAGAAATTTATGGAGGGACTACTACATTGTTTCAACACAATATGCATACATACTTGCAAAGTGGTTCTTGCATTATTTATGGAGGCATTTTGTTTGCACATACCACATTTATTCACTTTTAAAGTTGTGGGTATAGGCAAACAAACACACAGATGAGGATTTTCTTAAGAGACAATTTCCTAAGAGCCACTTCTTTTCAGGCATTAGGAAGAAGCATCTTTTCTTTAAAAATTGTACACATTGAAACAATCTATTCACCAAAGCCATTTTGGACAGATAAAATGTATCCATTTTATCACTTACTTGAATACAATATATTATTAATTAGGAATTTAATAACCTATGTAAACAAATCACTAAGAAATGCCTACCATTTGATTTCTGTTTAGAGAATGATATTCAATAACCTTTCCTTTGTAATTTAACATATATATCTACCATCCAATCTATATTTATTGAACACTGCTATATCATAAGCTCTGATTCTAGTCCATTGACGAGCAAAGCTTCAAATATATTTACTTCACTCAATTTTTGAGTGTTTGGAGAAGTACAGTGAAAGGGGAATTATAAAAAATATAATTGTGCCATGTAAGTACAAGAAACACATAGGGATAGGAAGTGAAATGGTCACTAAGAACAAATACAATGAAATAAATGTAGAGGGTTAAAAACTAGGTGGAGAAGGGAGATGACTGCAGGTATAACAAACAGTGTTTGTTAAAATTTTACTGCTAATAACAAGAAAATAAAATAGTTATTGAATACCTAATAAAGTTTAATAATCTCAACCCCTCTGCTTCTCCTCACTGCCAGCAATCTCTCTCCCACTCTCTCAAAAAAATAAAAATAAAATCTTTAAAAATTTTAGTAAAATTTGGTGTAGGGTAAGACCTATGGTCTCCTTAAATTTGGTTTGACATTTCAGAATTCTATGATAAGGTAGCTACCTAAGGTAGTGAGATATTATGTCATTTCCTCAAATGTTTAGATATCTTACATACATATCTCTACATACTTTTATAATATAAACTAGAGACTTCATCAAAAGCTCTCAAGTCTTTAAGTGGCATTATATTAAATGTCAGTTATGACGTGTCATTTTATATATGTGAGGATTCAAAAATGGTTAGAATGAATGATTACTACCATTATTTGAAATTTATATAATAATTATGAATTAAATAAGTTTTAAAATTTATCTGAGGATATAATCAAATACAAACCACTGGGCTGCTAGTTCATAAGTGAAAGTCAATTTGGCCTGTTAAAGTCTAAAAACCTAGAGAATTGGAAAGCAAGAATACTGAGATTATTTGACTTAAATAAAGTTTTCTTCCAAATCTTCATTTATTCATGTAGTTTCCCTTCATAAAGTTAATAAAGAACATCAAATAAAATATTTTATATTATTGAGTGATTAATTTTTTGTTTTTGTTCTTGTGCTTTGACATCATGAAGATATGGCTGCAGGTAATTAGATGGTCTACTTGTAAAATAATCTAAAAACATTCGTTTTGGGTTTTTAAATCCATAGCAGAGCAGGGCAGAATGTTCGTAACTGTTATACCCATCACTGAATCTCAGTCACAGAAAGATAACCTTTTGTTTTTAAGAGTACTCTTTTGCAATTTTGTACTTTGTTGATGCTTTTATATAATTGAATGAGATATAAGCTGTCAAAAGAGCATCATCTTGGGGCATGAGTGGCTCAGTTGGTTAAGCATCCACCTTTGGCTTCTGTCGTGACCCTAGGGTCCTGGGATTGAGCCCCGTACCAGGCTCCCTGTTCAGTGGGAAGCCTGCTTCTCCCCCCCCCCCCCACTGTTCTTCCCTGTTTGCATCCCATCTCCCACTGTCTCTCTCTCTCTCTGTCAGATAAATAAATAAAATATTAAAAAATATATTTTATTATATACAACATTGACCTCCATCTAAAAGTCAAAAGTATATAGAAAAGTATATTCAGAGATGTATCCTCCCCTCCCTCTTCCTCCTACTCCATATTCTATCCACTTGTTCTGGCTTTCTCAGATGAGCAAATATATATATATATTTTAACCTTCCTTTTAATTTTTTTAGATTTAGAAGTTAATATATATTCTCTCTTACACTTTTTTAATTGGTTTCTTAACATTATCTCTTGGAAAAATCACTCCATATCAATTCAAAGATACCTTTCCCATTCTTTTTTATAGATGCATGAAGCTTCACTGCATCTATTTACCATAGTTTTATTCAACTAATGTACATTTGGATATCTTAGTAATTTCCCCTATTTTACAACTACAAATAATGTTTCAATGAATAATGTTATCTGTATGTATTTTTTCTACTGGGCATGTATCTTCTGGATAAATTTCTAAACTGGGATTGCTGGGTGAAAGATAACTGTCCATGTAGTTTTCTTAGTGATGGCCAAATTCTCTCCCACAGGTTTTAATTTTTTCCATTCCCATCTACAGTGAATGAAAATACCTGCCTCTCCACAATTTTACCAAAAGAGTACATTTTTAAATTTATGAAAGTTTGATATCAGGGGTATCTATCTCAGTGAATGAAAAGTTCTACTTTTCATTTCTCTCATTATGACCAATATTGAATCTCATCCTATATTTAAAAGCATTTTGAAATCAGTTTTGGTGTATATCTTTTGTAAATATTTTCTCCCAATTTTTTTTTTATTTTGACGTTATTTAGAGTATATATTTTCATACAAAATATTTTATTTCTATCTGGTGAAACGTAGCCATCTTTCATTTTAGAGCATCTAAATATTTATGTCAACATAGAAAGCATTTCCTTACTCCCAGGTTATATTGGAATATACCCTTGTTTTCTTTTAGAACTTATAGTTTCATTGTTTACATTTAGTTCTCTCATCCATGTTGAGTTCGCCTGCTCATACTATGAGGAATGTACCTAATTTTATCTTACTCCAAATGATATCTTATCTTAACAACATGTATTCAATTTTTCTATTATTTCAAATAATTTCAGAAATGCATTCGAGAAATATGACTTGACATTCTATTGTATTTTACTCTCCTGTATTAAATGGAAATAATCATTTATTAATATGTCTCTTTAAAGATTCTGACTGTCTTTTCAATTACTTTAACAGTTTCCTAAAGTGTAAGGTTTATATGCAATACATTTCCACTAACCATGGCTTCACTCAACCAAACTACAAATATTTTATAGACCTCAGTTTTATGTTTTCTATCCTCTAGTAAAGATCCAATTTAATATCATTTATTTACAGTGACTCATTGGGATCCTCTCCCATAAAAGAAGACTAAATTAACCAGCAGTATTTAGGACAAACATTCCTTATGTAACAGTTGGAAACCTGAACAACAACAACAAAAACTTACTTTAGTGATGGCAACTAAAACAGAAATAGATTCCCCACTGTGAGCTAAAACTGGTTCTCTAACAAGAACTGCATGTTTCCTCACCTACCCTCCATAATCTTCCTACAGCAGTCTTTGGATTTGAAAATTGATTTTAATACTGAGATCCATTAGAGACATTTTTATTCTTTGTGATTTATAAAAGTGAAAATCATTCCATCTTCGTACCTAATAGTTGTCCTTCAAGATGGCAACAAGTTTCTATACAGTAGCAAAAAAAAAAATTCAGACTATACTCCTTTATCTTTCCTTTATGTATTTAATCTTGTCTCCCATCTTCAAATAGAAACATATAAAGTATAATGGGGATTAGCATCCTTTTTTTCTGTACAGAACAGGATCGTAAATATTTTAGGCTTGCAAGCCATATGGTCTTTGTCATAATCCCTCTACTCTGCCATGGTTACACAAAAGTGGCTATAATTTGTCCTGAAGAATAAGATTAAACTATTTGTCCTAAACTCTTTTCAAGTTTTACTATTATTTACAGCATCGACTAGGTTCAATGAAATTTAATTTATTGAAATAGAATCATAAATTCAAAAAATATGCTCCCAACTTGAGGTTTTTAAAAGGAGTACTGTCTGGTATGTATAAAAATCTCATGTTTGGTATTGCATCCTTTTAATTTACTGGATTTAACCTTAAGGTCTCCCTGGGAAAAGAGAGGGAAGGGAAAAGGAGAAGTGAGTGAGGAGAGGAGAAGAGAGGAGAGGAAAGAAAAACAGAGGGAAAAAAAAAAAAAACCACCTTGAATCAGATAACATTAAAAAAAATGGTTAGAGAAGCTTGAATTAACTAGGGGGACACCTCAGATTAAAAATGTGTTTAAAAACTAAATATACCATGACCTTCTAACTGGCATTTGCACTCATATACAACAAATGAATATTCTATATTGTTTTCAAGTGAACTAAATGTTTGCACACCAGGAGGTAGTTTATAATATTTTCTTCCCTATTTGCCACACACAAAAAAAAAAAAACCACCAATTTTTTTCCATTATGAATTTATATAAAGTTCCAAACATCAAAAAATAAAAGTCATAAAGTACAGGTACAAAAGGTTTTATCATCCGCCTGTGGGCCCGCAAGGCAAACTGATAACTTTCACCAGTTCTCTTTCCTAAGCTTTGAGTAATTATTTTTATTTTACCTAAGGAACTAAATCCAGACATAGGATACTTCATTTATATGCTAGAACTCCATGAAATGAAGAGTTTCTGGAACAGATTCAGCATTCCATGACTTCATATTGACAAACTATCTTATTGCTGTACCTCAGTCATGATTACAGTGGTTTGTCTCATTCAGAGTGTATGGGTTCAAATTTAGATATTATTATTTATGAGAATCCATTACTCTCCATTCAGAGGACTTAAAAAATTACCTCCTTTATCTTTTTTAATTATGTTTACTGGACCTATTGTAAGATGCTAATTAAGTGAATTTAAACACAGTTTTTTAATATAGTTAGCCATAATAGAGATAATCTTTGTAAGTTTTTGTGTGACCACTTGCTTCTGTTTATACCAGAGGAATCTATTTTGAGAATTAAAATATTAACAAATTAAAAGCAAAAAAAATTTTTTTACAGATTTATTAATTTATTTGAGGAGAGAAAGAGCATGCATGTGAGTGAGTAGAGGGGCAAAAAGAGAGAATCTTCAAGCAGACTCCTCTTGAACAAGGAGCCTGAGGCAAAGGTTGATCATGACCCATGAGATCATGACCTGAGCTATAACTAAGAGTCAAATGCCCAACCAACTGGGACACCCAGACTCCCTTAGCAAGTTTGTTTTTTAAAGAACAATGGAATAGAGAAAAAGGAAAGGACATATGGTATCAGAAGAAAAACAATATATTTGCAGTGCATGATTAGAAAAAGTAAAAGGAGTTAAATCAAAATGTACCTGGATCTTGGAACTTTATTTCTGCCTATAATGAAAGGTTATATAATATGAGTAATTGGAAGAGACAGCCAAATTGGGATGTTATTGTATACACTATGTATTTTAGAAGATTAGAAAAATAAACCTCTATTACATAGTGGGTAAAAAGTTTTAAGGTACTTTCAGGTAAAAGAGGTTTCTTCTTTAAACTACAGAATTTGTGTAATCTCAAATTGCAAGTGTGTTTTGATTTATGAGAGTATAAATTACTTGGAACTAGAGATTGTCCAGAATGAAAATTATTAACTCTGTTACATTAAGTATAGGAAATTATACATTTGGGCTTTGGTATAATTTAGCTTTGATTCCTGTATTTCTCATTACATTTTCTGGTCTGCTTTAGAACATGAATCAAGTAAAACTTGTTTCATTTCATGTTAATTACTTGAATGTTGGCAACCTGTGTATTATACATATATCAAATGTTATTTAATAAAATGTTAAATAACTTAAAAATACTGTTTTTCTTGACCATTTTTACAAGTGAAGACAATGTGGAGAGAACTAACTTGGATAGCTAACATTTGTATCCCAAATTAATTAGCCCCTTTAACATTTATAGAGCATATATCCTTTGTGATTATAGAATTTAAATATCTACTATCAATTTTAAGAAGCCATAATAGTTATACTCTATTTTGAAGTAATTGTTCAATAATCCAAAATTCAAAAACTACTGATTAATTGAGACAATATGAAGTACTTTTGACCTGGATAATTTCTAGTTGAAAGGGTTTGTCTAATTCATGACAAGTCTTCTATCTATTCATTAAACATTCACTAACAAATTACTTTGTGAAAGATACAGAGGAAAAGGAAATTGAAATAACTTAAAGGAACTCAAATCCTGGAATTACTATTCAAGAGAAAATGATAACAAATAAAAAAGGAATTGCTCAAAAATTCCTATACATTGCAAAAATGTGGAATTACATTATTCAGTTTTGCTGCAGTAACAAATAATACCACAATCACAGTGGCTTACAATACCAAATATTTCCTTCATATTTCATGTCTGCTGCATCTCTGATCTACATATTGTCCTGTTATGTTGTCTAGGCTGAAGGAGGAGGGGGTATGCCATTTTCATGGAAGAAGGACAGAAGAACTGATAGAAACTAGCTCTCCCCATTAGCCCTTCTCTTGAGATGTGACATTAAATCATACCCATGTCTATTCCATTGGCCAAAACTAGTTACAGCACCTAAGCCAAAATCAACAGGGCAGGGATAAAAATTCTGCCTATAGTTCACACAGAAAGTCCCATGATAATGATAGGGGAATTGGAACCTTTTTATTAGAGAGAAGATTACTATGACCAATAAGGCAATCTGTCATGAAAGGATTCTGTTTTTACTATGACCAATAAGGCAATCTGTCATGAAAGGATTCTGTTTTTCCACCATGGTGCAACTTAGGAGGCACCTCCTCACCAAGAGCACCTCTTCATGCTTCTTTTTATTTCTAGAATTCGTTCATTTCCTTATTTATATTAAATGACAAGCTGACTGGACACCCAGCTAAGTAAACTCTTTAGTTCTGAAAAAATAGGGATGAATTTTACACTTTCTATAGGAAAACATTTTGTGAACTTTATAGTCATTTTGTTTCTTTTCCCTCACCAGTATAAGGCTGATTGAAATAAGTGAAATCACTACTAAATGAAAATATCTTAATTACAATGCTTGATTAGTGAAGGTATATGATAGCAGTGAAGACTGGAGACAATAGGGATGGGAAGAATAAAGTTCAATAGGGAAGAATTAAGTTCTTCCCCCAAAATGAAGCATGATGGAGGTTTGATCATATAACACATAACTAGTGCGTTTAAAAAAGAGAAACAACTAAAATGTATGCTTTCATGCAGAAAAAAAATGTGTAAATCTGCCAAGAATTCAGAAGCAATATTAAACTGGTAGAGGCAAACAGGAAAGAAAAAATACACTACACATTTAACAAGTCTGTTGTTTTGAACATTATGGTCTTCCTGCTGTTATATTTGCTAAAGGGCATAGAACTATTATTAAGTAGAAGACAAAAATCACAGTGCAGACTAAATGGAGCATATTACTGTGAGTAAATATTTGAGAACAATGAATTTAATATTAGCTTCTATTGAACAAGAGCAAACTTCAATGTCAGTTATGGATCTGACCACATGCTTGTCATAAGAGTTCTAGTTACCTCATCCGACACCCTAGGGAGAAAATAGAAGGGACTGGCAACAATGAGACAAAGTTGTTTCATTCAAGCTAAGAAATTATTTCCTTAAAATTCACCCACCCATAGAAAAGCACTATTATTATTTTTAACAAATATCCGCACAAGAAAATTTTATATACTGCATTTATTCTCATATATTTTATATAATAACAGATGCTAAGAATAAATGCCATCCAAACTAGGTAAAAATGGAAGACTTTTTGCTACTCAAGACATTTCCTGAAATCATGCTAGACTTGCTAGGTCTTGCTTTAGATTGTCTGCCACACGGAGCTCTTTATAAAATATTTGCAACAACCTAAGGGCCAATTCCAGGTGATGCCCCACAAGATAATAGTAATAGATTGTGAGCATGTAATTCACAGATATCCAATACATAGGAAGCCAGTAACTAAAAGACGACAGCCAGGTAATACTGAGAGAGTAAGTCATTGTTAGTGGAAGATAAAGATGAAAATCCATGATATAGTAATATGTGACAGTGGCCAAGATGTTCCCTGTATAAGAAAGTTATAAAGGAGAAGAAATTTGGGCTATGCAAAAAAAGCCTACTGGTAAAGAGAGAAGACAGCAAACATGAAAAGAAAAGCAGATTTCAGAAAAAGGAACAAAGAAAGATTGAGAGAAAACAATCTCAAGAATTGCTTAGGTTCAAGTTCTATTGCCAGAGCATGTGTATCTTCCAAAAAAACAAAGAAACAAACACTTCCTTTTACCAGGAACTTCCATGAATATAATCCTTATAATTAAAGACTCCAAATAATATATATGACCTATATTTTTGACTTTTGTCCCTAAAGTATGACTACTGCAAATCAACTTATTAAGTTAAAGAATGATTTTCAGTTACAAAATAAATGCAAGAGCAAATAAAATACAGAAATTGTAAATGGTAAACATAGTGTTTACTGTGGTATTAATCATGAATGCTAAAATTATATTTTAACAGTGTGAGATAAATCAAATGGAGAACTTAATAATAAGCAAATGTCATTAAGAACCATTTGGGGGCACCTGGTCAGCTCAGTTATTTAAGCATTCCACTCTTAATTTCAGCTCAGGTCATGATCTCAGAGTGGTGAAAACAAGCTCCCCCTCACTCTCAACATCAGGCTCCAAACTGGATAGAGCCTGCTTAAGATTCTCTCTGTCCCTCCCCTTTTACCCCTCCCCCTACACTCTCTTAAAAAAAAAAAAAGAATATTAATTCCCTACAATGGTTACATTCTGAGGTTTATGGAGCATCCCAATCATCAGAAAGTGTCCCTATGGAAACTGACTGACATATAGTAGGCACTCTGTGAGATATTATTGGGTAAATTAATTAAGAATAGATTGTTCAAATAAATATTTTTTACACTAACATTTATGATTATTACATTTTCAATTTGTTTAATAAGTGCATGCTTATGAATTCAGTCTAATCCTTTTGAACCAAACCAAAAACACACTGATTATCTAAGTGTGTCAAAGCATTCTCTAAAAGAATTTTTATGTTAATTTAAAAAAAAACACCTACTATGTATAGTAGGCTATGAAAGATACAGGATTTGATGTATTGTTAAAAACAATACTTCAGGGCGCCTTGGTGGCTCAGTGGGTTAAGCCGCTGCCTTCGGCTCAGGTCATGATCTCAGGGTCCTAGGATCAAGTCCCACATCGGGCTCTCTGCTCAGCAGGGAGCCTGCTTCCCTCTCTCTCTCTCTCTCTCTGCCTGCCTCTCCATCTACTTGTGATTTCTCTCTGTCAAATAAATAAATAAAATCTTTAAAAAAAAAACAATACTTCATATTTGCATTTTACATGGGAAATAAAAAATACAAAACCCAGTTCATGATACATTTGCCGGAAAGTGCATGCTATTAAATTACTGATAATGAATAAAGTTAGTTTTTAAAGACTTATTTTAGAGAGAGAGAGAACAGAGAGAAGGAGAAAGGAGACAAGTAGACTCCCTGCTGAGTGGAAGCCTGATTGGGGGGTGGGGAGGATCTCGATCTCATCTGAGATCAAGACCTTAGCCAAAATCAAGAGTCAGAGGCCTAATGGACTGAGCCACCCAGGCACTCAAAGAATAAATAAAATTATTGCAATAAGCCAACAATGTCAAAAACCAGAACTTAACTATTCAATATTTAATCTGATAGCCAGCCAAGTACTTACCCAGCCCTCCCTTGTCATTAGCAACTCAACAAAAATTTATTGAGCACTCGTGATGAGTTCTTCACTGTATTAGTGAAAAGTAAGCAAAATATAATCCTTTCTCCCTTAAAATTTACCTACTGGTCTGCTGAGTCAGAAAAGGAATGTTTGTATGTATATATGGATAAATGGGTGGATGCAGGCATGTGTGCATAGATACATGTATTGCTTACTTCAGGTTGGCCAATTTATAGCTCCTTCAGTGCCCCAATACATACATATATGGACAAACACTGAAAGCCTCTCTCAAAGAACTAAAATGCATTATATTCATATGTACAATATGCCCAATGGGTATTTTCTACTGTTGATCTCCCATATTAAGGATACTGTGTTAACTTTATAATAGCTGGAAGATTATTTTTGTGAGATTGGGAGTTATACTACTAATAGTTTTCCCTGTATCTTTATAAAATCTTGTTAAGGTGAACATCGAGGAAAAATTGAGAGTTAATGCTGATAGTTGTTGTATTCACAACTTTATGACAAATATTTTTAAAATTTTGGGGAAATAAAATGAACAATAGCAAATAATTATTTCACAAAGAACAAGTAACCATAGAGAATGACCTAAATTATGGATCTTCTGTACTTAAAGAAGAAAGACCTAATAAAATATTTGAAGAGGTTAACTCACAACTGTGTTAAAAATCTTTTTAGACTAAATATGAGAATTAGTTCTTCATATAACATCATATGGTTAGGATCATGTTCAATGGGATTTTTAATACACTTTTCTTTTTGGATAGCCAATAGCATTCATTAGGGGGAGTTGCAATAGACTGCCAATCTCAGAAACACTCCCTCTCCAATAAATTAAATAATAGCTAAGTATTGGGGAAAATCCATCTAGTTACTAAAGTGTGATGTCATTAAATAATATTATGCCAATATTTTACTTAAGGTATTAAACCTTAAAACTGAGTGCATTATTTCCAATGAAAAAGTTTTATAAATTTAATTTAAAATATCCATAGAAGAATTTGTGTATCTCAAACAAAAATGAAGCTAACTTTGAATTCCGAACTGAGGAAAATCTGTTACTAAACTATGTTATTTAAAACAAGGTTGGAGCAAGGCACCTGGGTGTCTCAGTCAGCTGGTCGTATGCCTTCAGCTCAGATCATGATCCCAGGGTCCTGGGATCGATCCCCATATCAGGTTCCCTGCTCAGCAGGAACCTGCTTCTCCCTCTCTTCCCTGCTCATGCTCTCTCTCACTATCTTTGTCTCTCTCTCAAATAAATAAATACAATCTAAAACAAGGCTGGGGCACTCAACTGGCTCAGTCAGTAGAATATGCAACTCTTGACCTTGGGATAGAAAGTTCAAGCCTCATGTTGGGGACTGAGCTTACTTAAAAAAATAAAATTAAAGCTTTAAGACAAGGTCAAAACACAAACCAAATTATAATTTTCTAAGGACTTAATAGCTGTTTTCCAGTTGACTATAGTAAACAATTCTGCACAAAGATTATTCAGTTCTTACTATAATATATACCTTCTGAAAAGGTCATGCGTATTCTGGAATCTATGGAGTTAAGTTCAAAATATGTCAGTACTTTACCAAAATGTGCTGAGACATCAAGGAGACTCTAAGATATGATCAATGCAATAGATTAAGACCTAAATCAATGAACTCTAGTAAGAATTTCATTTATGACATCCTTGTCTGCATCTGAAGTTAGATGGTCCCAAACTAAAAAGTCAGTTGTTCCTAAATTAAAGAAGGGGAAAAGAAAAACAAAAAGATAGTTTCTGACCTGAAAAAGAAGTAGTCCTGCCATTTAAACTGAAGATAGCAATAAGATTTTGATTTTAAAAAAGTGCTTATATCTAAATTAATCCACATAATGGATTCATTGACTCCTTTAATGAAGGAAAATGATGTAAATACATCTTGAGGGTTCTCTTCCAAAAGCTAACTCTAAATGTGAATATTTTATTGAGCTCTGAGTAACTGTCAGATACTGCTATGTATTATATTTATAAAGCTTTCCTTAAGTAGAAATGGAAGGGAAAGCGGAGAACTTAGAGGACACTAACAGCAGCCTTCTTCCCATTTTGATTCATTCCTTGACAAGTCAGTTTAGTTACTGAATCAGCTGTTTTATCAGGTTTTTTTCCTTAGTTATTTTCGGCAACTTCATATTTTATGTCTTCTCTTCCTCATATTTTGTGTCATTCTCTTACCTGTATATATTCTGTGCTTCAGTCAGGCTAGATTACTTCTATCCCTAATTCAAGTTCACAAAATTTTATTGCAAGGAAGTCACTCCGCTACATGTAAACCATAGGTCATGTCTTCAAGAATTTTATAGACTTCTAACTCAAAAGCAATTAAGCTAGAAATATGTTTTGGGGTATAAAAGAGAGTATTTTATCTACCCTGACTTCTTGAAGAAAATGATCCCAGGACGCAAATTGGTTGGGAATATAGAAGAGTATCTTGTGAATGATGAGAGAGCCTATCAGGCATATGACAGTTTCAGAGCTGAAGGCAGCAATCCAGGATTGAGAAACCCAGCTTGGATTTTTTTTTTTTTTCCTCTTAATGATAAGTATAATAGTCCCTTTCAGAAGTTCACACTGTAGTCGAGTACATCACTGAATGCTGTTTAAGGTCTGAAATCTTCTTACCCCAGATATCTTCAATTTTTTTTCAGACTTCTCCTCAGAGATGCCTTTCCTAACCAGCATTATAAAATAACAATCCCAAATCCTGACTATGCTTTATTTTCCTTTCTATAATTTTTCACCATTAGCTATAGTATATTCATTTAATTGTTCTCTGCATCATACAACGAGAATACAAGGTCTGTGAGAGCAGGAAATTTGTCTAGATAAGTAACTTGGCTTATATTTAGATGCTCAATAACTATTTTCTTATTTTTTTAAAGATTTTATTTATTTATTTGACAGAGAGAGAGATCACAAGTAGGCAGAGAGGCAGGCAGAGAGAGAGGGAAGCAGACTTCCTGCTGAGCAGAGAGCCTGATGGGGGTCTCAATCCCAGGACCTTGAGATCATGACCTGAGCTGAAGGCAGAGGCTTAATCCACTGAGTCCCCCAGGCGCCCCTGCTTGATAACTATTTTCTTAAAACGATGCCTGAACAAATGCTGGTCTTCACAGCAAAACCACTCCAGGCTCTTCAAACCCATGTTCCTAAACAACATTAACTAGACTCCCTTTATCTGCTAATATATTCTTCACTCTATATATCTTGCCTTTGTTTATAAATCCTCCACTCTCTTAAGTATCCATGAAAACACACTCCACAGCTACCACACCCTATTATTTTTAGTTGTCCAGGCTGAATGATTCTCTCCACAAAATCTCCTAGATCTTTCTTACTTTGATCCATTCCCATTGTCACTATGCTGCTGGAGGCTCTAACCGTCTCTCAGCAATAGCCCTTCTCTCTAAAAAAAAAAAAATAATAATAATAATAATTTAACTAAATTAAGAAGTTTCTGCCAATGTTGCTTGTTCTTATCTCTCATGTCTCCCATCCATTTTTCTTTCTCTAGTATCTTCCTACAGTAAAATTCATATCATGTCACCTTTTCTAATTATTTATGTTAGACCACAAAAAATACCAAAACTCCTTAAACTTTTGAGATTTAATGAATATCTCAATATACATTTTGGAAAAGTTAATAACAAGAAATATGTAAGTAATTTCCTCCTTAAGCTAATAAAATGTATACGTAAAATATTAGTTTCCTGCCTAGTATCGGCTAGACTCTCAGTAAAGGCTACTTTTCTATTTCTCTATAAGACTGGTGTCATCTTTCTGGATTTTGCTCTTTAAGTCTTGCTTAAATATCAACCAACTTGAGAAAATTAAAGCATCTCATTAACTCTAACATTAACTTTCCATCTTAAATGAATCCACATAATCACACTGTTGAAGTCTGTCTTTCTGGCATATTCAGAATTACCAGCTCCTATGTAACCTCCCCTATCCTATTAGAATTCTCAACTACAGGTAACAAAAAATCAACTTAACTTAGCTTTCAGCAGACAGGAATTTGTTGGCTTATATAAATGAAATGTCCATTGAACAAGAAAAGTCGGAACAGTATGTTAAATATTAATGTCCTCTCTCTCACTCACTCAGTATTCTCCTCTCCCCCTCTCTGCCTCTCTTCATCCAGACCAGTGTCACAATCCTTCTCCTAAATCAGTCACTACAGCTTTCACCTTCTCCTTGGCTGAACCTGAGGTGCCTCTTCCTGGAGCCCAGGGGTGGAGTGAGACTCATCCCAAACAAAGCACCTAGAATAAGTGAAGAAATTAGTCACTTGTCCGAAGAGTGTGGCTTCGTGGGTAAAAATTACAGATGACACTGCGTTTATTAAACCTGAATGACTGAGATACCCACTTTTTGTTCCCCCTTGAACGAGTATGGAACCCAATTTTATTTATTTTATTATTTTCTGATTGAAGGTGGGTCTCTAAATCAACTAGCACATAACACAGTGAATAGCATTTAAGAATTCTCTTAATGTGTATTGAGTTTTAAAAAATTTCCATCATTTTTCATACTGTCTGAATGCACATTTACTCATTTGTTTCCAGAACAATCTGAAAGAAAAATGGCATTAGCATGCTTATTTTGCAGATACAGAGTACAGAAGTGTCTCCACACATCAAATGCACGGCATATTCCATTCCAAAATACAGAATTTCTAAGTACTCTTTCAATTTTAAAACTCAATCTCCACAATGCTAGTGCACAATTAACCATAATGTATGATACTTTCCCCTAAAATTAGCATTACAGATACAACTGAGTTTGAGTTCCCTCTCTGAAAATTTTTTGCTGATACTGTGACCATAAGTCAACTCTCTAACTTCAGTATCCTTATTTGTAAATGGGGATAATGTTGCAAATAGATCATGTAAATTCACACTTGGCACTGTTTCTAGCACAAAGATGGTATTCCTTCTCAAGTGTGTCTACCAGCACTAAAAATACCTCCACCATCACCACAATCCCTGCTAGTACTACTATGACTACTAATCTTGTTGCTGTATACAGCTGGACGTGGAATTATGCACCAATACTTAGCATCATGTCATTTCCTAAAGCAAAATCAAGATTATTTTGATTTTCATTATTTCACTATAGTAGAACAAGATTGCTCAACCATTTCTTAAGGGGTGACACTCTCCCCGACTAACCAAATTCTAAGTTCTGGGATCCTGACTGCTTTAGATTTTGTTGTCTATTATTAATCATGAGCAACGCTTTGCAAGTCACTGTGAATTTACCTTTAAAAAGAAAACAAACAAAACCATTCTAAAACAATGCTCATGCAGTTTTAATAGGTAGCAGCCTTTGTCATCATACATGTATGTTTTTCCCATTAGATGTATTTCCCATACAATGCTGAGTTTGCCTTTGCATTTGTTTCTGCGACCCAGACCCTCACACTGGCTCCTTCTCTCCCTTCATTCTTATCTCTATGGAAGAATTTCATGACAATCCTATCTGATATAGCTTTCTCTGTCTTTCCATACATTAATTTTTCAAACTAGCATTTAAGATTATCTGACTGTATATTACTAATTATTTATAGTCTAGCCTCCCATCTTCCCACCCAATACCAGTTCCAAGAGTGCAGGGAAACCTTATGCTGTGCTCTCTTCTGGATCTTCAGTTGCCAGAAGAGGACTAAGCATGTGGTAGGTTCTCAATAAATTTTGTTAGTTTAGGTGAATTGACTCTCAAATAGTTAATCCCTTGTTCCACATTACATTTCTCACAATGAGACAATTATATGTGTTACTATTAATGTATAGCATCAGTTATTCAGTCTAAGAGACTAGTATTGACCATTGTATGTGGAATTGTATAACCATTGTATGATCATTACACTATATTTCTTTAGTAAAACAAAACTATCTGGGGCATCGGGGTAGCTCAGTTAAATGACTGACTCTTGATTTTGGCTTGATTCAACTCTTGATTTTAGGTCATGATGTCATCATCAAGAGATTGAGCCCTGCTTAGGCTCAGCACTGGGCATGGAGCCTGCTTAAGATTCTCTCTCCCTCTCCCTCCACCGCCTCTCCCCACCTGCCACTTGCACATGTGCATGTGTGCTCTCTCTTAATAAATAAATAAATAAATAAACAAAAATAAAGTGAAACTTTCTAAACTCATGATAAAATGAGCAATGTTGTTTAAAATAATTCTTAACAAGAAAATCAAAAGTATTCAGGTATATAAATCATTATGTAGTTCTTACATAAATCATTATGTAGTCCTATTATCTTAAGCCAATTTTATGTCATTGATACTTTAGTATTTCCCACTGAATTGAGACTAATCAGAACATAGTCATCATTTATTATGGGTAATTAATAATTCTAGTACAATATATTGTAGAGCTCACCAAATTATTAACTTCACATTAGCAAACTCAAAGGAAGAGCAACTTGAAATACAAATGGAACAAATGGATATTTTTCTTATAAATTGAAACAATGGGAAAAATAACTCTCATTAATATAATATCATATGTTTAAATTAATGTAAAGCATAATTTGGAATAACTTTGTCCCTAATATTTTTCCTGTGAGGATTTGAAATTTTTAAAAATAAGACTATAACTAAGATGATCAACAGAGCAAAAATATCACCATATTTCATTTTCTGAGGTGATTTAATAACATAATTTAATGTGAACATAACTCTTCTCATAGTATGTTATATCATTCATTCACTTTCGAGGCAAATACTGTTTGTATGTCAGAATCTGTTTAATACCTCAACAAACCAATAATTAGCAGTCAAAAGAATTTTAAACAAAAACACTCTTTACTTATCTTAATATACAAAAGGTTACCAAGGAAAGGAACTCAAAGATTGAGGATCTTGTTAACCAAAACCCATTATGAAATTAATATTAATTAAAAATATAACAATGATATATTATTTTTATCAATTATCATTATTATTATCATATAATATATGATGTCATATAATTATATATAATCACATATAATTTATATATAGTTATATATTATATAATATGTATAATATATAATAAAATATAATATATTATATGATATTAATTATATATAACATATAATAAAATTATATGTTATATATAATTATAATTTTATATACATATATAACTATATATACTTAATTATTTCTCACCGAACTGGAACTAATAAGAACATAGTCATCATTTATATTAGGGATAATTAATTCCAGTAAATATGTTGGAGTATGTGAATTAAATTCAGAATTGTTTATCACTTACCTATAGTGCTAAAATAGATTGGTCATGAGAACAATAAAATATTGTGTAGACAGTATCAGGAAGGAAATAGTCCCTATCTTATGAATTCTCTGTCTTCAATTCAGCACAGGTAAGTAAACAACCACAGGACACTTCACCCCAGGTTCATCTAAAGCAATTTGTCCCATGACAAATTGCTTTAAATCTTAATTAAAACAGGTTGGAGTATAAATAAGTGCATGCATGCAAAATCCATATTAAAGTCAAAATCCCATGGCTTTGAACACTGTGGTATTTTTACTCTTTATAAATAATTATTTAATTTCACAAATACATCTTACATACAGTTTATTTTGCTTCCCATATAAAACAATAACATCGGGTTTGAGGTTAAATTTTATTCTTATGTTCTCTACCAATGCAATGTTTTTTGATGTTGTTGAGATCAACTATTAAAACACTACTAACAAAGTAGACTATTGTGGAATAATACCATAAAATATTTTTTAAATGGTAATAATATTAATTCTTGAATTTACAAAGCAATTTATACTTCTATATTTATTAGTATTATTAATATTTTCAACTATCCTAAGTTGCAAAATGACTTTTATGTATTTGTCAATGTTTATACTATCCATATCCTATAGTGAAATTTTTAAACTGCAAATTGAACAGTAAATGTGAAAATGAACAAATTAACTCTTTCTTCCACTGTAAGAAAAATATCCATAAATGCTATTTATAGGGCATTTTCCACTGGTAATAGTTGTTTCCTATTGCTATATATCAGTTAATAATCCTTTCCTGCTTGTGCCAGAAAAGGCATTAATGTAATACTAAAAAGAGTAACTCTGATATCTTAGGCTTCAAACAAATTTTAAAATTTGTAAAAATAACAATATTTACATGCTTTCATCTTTCAAGGTTATTATAACAACAAACTTTAGTGTGTAATTTGTATATTTAGTTTTCCATTATATTGGAAAAGTACCGGAACATTTCACAAAACTGCAAATGGGTAAATTCAGATCTAATTTATTTTGCAGTATATTTTATTATAGAAATGTACATCCCCCCACCCAAAATGCAAACCCATTTTTAATAATTAAATAATAGGATCTGAAACAAAAATAATACTGTAAATTTTTTTTAAAGATTTTATTTATTTATTTGCCAGAGAGAGAGAGAAAGAGAGCGAGCGAGCACAGGCAGGCAGAGTGGCAGCAGAGGCAGAGGGAGAAGCAGGCTCCCTGCCGAGCAAGGAGCCTGATGTGGGACTCAATCCCAGGATGCTAGGATCATGACCTGAGCTGAAGGCAGCCACTTAACCGACTGAGCCACCCAGGCATCCCAATACTGTAAATTTTTATTTCAAAACTTTAACTCATGACTTTCCACTCAAGTACCCTGAAGGTTGCCATTCTCATCCTCAAGAGAAAAACTGAGCAAACTGTAAATCAACAACTCTTCTTAAATACATCAGAGGGGCACCTGGGTGTCTCAGTGGGTTAAGCCTCTGCCTTTGGCTCAGGTCATTATCTCAGGTTCCTGAGACAGAGTTCAGCATTGGGCTCTCTGCTCAGCAGGGAGCCTACTTCTCTCTCTCTCTCTCTCTCTCTCTCTGCCTGCCTCTCCGCCTTCTTGTCATCTCTCTCTGTCAAATAAATAAATAAAGTATTTTTATAAATTAAATAAATACTTCAGAAAAGTGAGGTCACAAGACAATCACTGCCTCCAAGATTGGAGAGACAGACAGGTAGATGCTGTGATACATACAAAATGGTACAGCCACTTTGGAAGACAATTTGGTGGGTTTTTACAAATTACCATGTGATCCAAAGATAGCACTTACTGGTATTTACTCAAATAAGTTGAAAATTTATGCCCATACAAAAACCTGCACCCAGATGTTTATAGAAGTTTTATTCAAAATTGCCAAAACTTGGAATCAACCAAAATGTTCTTCAATAGGTGAATGATAAACCGTGATACTTCCGTACAATGGGATATTATTTCGTAATTAAAAAATGAGCTACGAAGTCCGGATATAACATGCAGAAATTTTAAACACATATTGCTAAATGAAAGAAACTAATCTGAAAAGGCTACATACAATATGATTCCAACTAGATGACATTGTGGAAAAGGCAAGCTTATGGAAACAGTGAAACCACTAGTTGCTTGGGGTTGTATCAGGGAGGACTGAACAGAAAAAGCAAGGGGATGTTGAGGGAAGTGAAACTATTATGTTGTAATGGTAGATATACTGTATTAGATGTTTGTCAAAATGCATGGAATGTACAATACTCACAGTAAACCAATCTAAAGTATGAGCTTTGATTAACAACAGTGTATTGATAATAGTTCATCAATTGTAACAAATGTACCACACTAATGCATGGTGTTAATAATGAAGGAAACTGGGGATATAGTAAGGAATATTTGGGAACTCTGTACTTTCCACTTCAATTTTTCTATACATCTAAATATGCTAAAAATATTCTATTAATTAGAAAATGAAAATCCAATTCATTATACTACTCTATCTTCACCAAGAATTACCCATTGAAAATAATTTTTATTTTAAGATAATCATATTGTCAATAAAGATTTTCAAAAATCTCAGGAAATAATAAGGAAATTAATAACTGTTAGGAACACAGTATTTAATATTTGAATAACTTAAGTTGATTTCTTTTCAAGCTTCAGAGAGTCTATGTTATTAATATCTTCTACTTAATTTCACACATACTTATTGCCCATAAACATTTAAGGAGTCTGTCTAATTATATGAGACCTCTTCCCATTGAATAATTATATCAAATATTTAATATTTTTATCTTTATAATTAATTTATTTTGAGCACACCAATTTCAACCCTCAATATTAATTTAATTTATAAACAAATATATCTTTTTCCTAGTGTTCCTGTGATCCCATTTCCTTTTAAACTAATTTTCTCTGGGTAGTAGTTATACTATCATTCAAGTAAATCTAAATCCCATTCGGTATCCCTTTTCCCATCTTCTGTTTTTTTTTTTGTTTGTTTGCTTGGTTGGTTGTTTTTACTCTTTCTTTCTGTCTTTCTTTCATGGGCTCTTAAATTTGTGATTAAAAAGCAAGTTCTTTTTTAAAAAAGAATTGAAATTTTATAGGTGTATATTTCACTATTTTCCAGCAAATGTTTTTTTATATTCAATCCCATTCAATTTCAGTATTCTACATCACTTATAAGCTATGTCCAATACCACACATAAGCTATTACTTTACTGTTGCTTTCTATTTACTCATCAGTAATTGAAAGAAATCATTATTATTATGCTGTGGAATAAAGACACTTATATGTCATAATTACTATGCTGATTATTCTATTAATATATGTCAGTTTCCCAGACTTAAATCTTTCATATATCCCCTTCAAATACCATATAATTGAATTACTATTATTTTTGTATTTATTTCTTAAAATAAACTGAATTTTAACTTATATGTATTTGAAGAGGAAATCCCATTTCATTACCATGAATGCAAAACCAGAGGAGCTTCCGACATACAGAATATAATCATCACATAATACCATCATTAAAACAAAGCAGTATTATGAAATTTTAAATAGATACTATCATGTGGTAAATGTATTAATCTAGGACCTCCACTCTCTTTGTTAAAATAGGAGATTAAAGGTATGAAGTTATTAAAGATGTATAATCTCCATACCAAGATTTTATCTGGAGAAAATTATACCTCAGAAGAAATGTTAGGTATTGTTAAAGGAAATTATAATCTCACTCTGTTAATATTTCTCAGGTCTGTTATCTCTGCTATAATCCAAATTAAGGATTCCACACTTGGGACATAATGGCATAGAGATTTGTGCAAGAGTGATTTCCTTTATCTCTCGAAAATGTGTTTCACAAAATGGTGAACCATTATCTAGTTGGTTTACTTTCACCCTTTTTGCTCAAAGGCTTTTTGTGACACAAAAATCACTTTTTATTAATTTTCCATACAAAGGGGAAAAATTTTAGCTAAAGCAGAAAGATCCATCAACTAGATAAAGTGGAATTATATTTCAATTAGTGAGAAGAGGTTTTTAAATCATAGGGTTAAATACAATATAAGTTGTGGGGTTGTTGGTTTGTTTTAATGCTTATTAAGCACATTTTGTGTTTCAAGAATTATTCCAGGTGCTAAAATGAAGGACAAGGAAATTTTTATAAGAAATTTGGCAGAAGAGAAAAAGCATTAATCTTCATTATTTGTGTTCCTTTTTACTATCAATTAGGCAACATTTTACCATAGTAAAAATATTTTAATATAGAACATATATTTAAAATGTATTATTTTACAGGATGTTAACTAATTCAAAAATCCTCACCATCTTTTCTTATCTTCCAAAGCACTAAAATGACATTTACTTCCTTACATTTGAAAGTATAATAATTTGTTACTTTGTTCAGATAATGAAGTACGGAATAAACCAAGATGTCTGAATGACAACATACATGTGCCTAAGGAAAAGCATGAATCACATAATTCTTTCGCATGGAAGCCAAATAAAATGAATAAAAGAAAGATGCATTTATTAGTGGGGAAAGTGTCTAGGAAAAGTATATGTAACTATGCCTGGAAATAGGGTATTATCACCTACATGTAACTGATACATATTAGAAGAAAATATAAAATCAGTTTTAATAAGTTATATGTTCAGAGCTCTAACCTCAGTCAAGAATTTCTCACTAGGTAATGAGAATAATAGAACTGAATCACTAACATAAAATAAAAACTGAATAATCTGTCTTCTGATTCATTTTGTTTTTATGGAGACAAACTGGAAGTGATGTGTTATACACATGAGATGACATGAGAAACTTCAACATGTTTAATGTTGTGGTAAAAAATGTACTTTAACCCTTATATTTTGGTGACTTTTCAAAGTATTCACACTTACACTTTGAATATAGCAATATATGTAATACATCTAGCTATAGATCAGGCTACCCAGGTTTAAATTCTATCTCTGCTACTCATTTAATGCTAGAACCTAGTTAACTCAGTAAGCCTTTTCAGGATTCACTTTCTTCATGTAAAAGTGAGTCTGATAATTTTAACTATCTTATAGTGTTACTGTAAATATTATAAGTGTTAATACATGTGAAATGCCTATGGTGTTTCTTGACACAGAGTTAATCTTCCTAAAGTTTAATTATTTCTATTTCTCTTTTGTATCATTGTTTTTCTCTTACTCTAGAAAAAATAAACCATAAATATTAAAAACAAAAAATCTTGATATTTAATAGATTTTGTACAGTAAACATCTCAGAACAGTTGTGGCTTTGTATCCTAATTAAAATATTAGAATTGTATCTCCCCAATTTTAGGGCCTAAATTTATATTAGTTTCTTTCCTTCTACTAACAAGTTTATTTCTAAAATAATCCATTTTAAATCATAATATTTTCCTTATAAATGTCTATACTATCTAAAAATACTGTTTTCATATATTTTAATACATATCTATTTTTCACACAAAAGATAGTTACTTAGGGACTCAGAGTTTGGAACATCTGGGGGTAACATGGGTCAATACAGATTTAAAAGCAAGCTTTAGATTCCATATCATAAATTTGAATTCTGACTCCAATGCTTATGTAACCTTAGGTGAGCTACACATTTGAAAACTTAGTTTCTGTAAAATAAGACACTGTTATATACTCTGCAAGCATACTGTGAACATCAAATAAGAATGTACATAGCTCACTTAGGATGGTACACATTGGATTTCAGGAGTATAAGAAACACTGGATGTATTTATTAAAAAATAAAACAAAAGTGAATGTCTTAACAAATGGCAATTTTTATGATTTTTTTCTCCAGAAATTCATCTAATATATCATCATATAAATTTACCTAGTGATTTTTTTTAAAGATTTTATTTACTTATTAGAGAGAGCGCACAAGCAGGGGGAGTGGCAGGCAGAGGGAGGAGAAGCAGACTCCTCACAGAGCAAGGGGAGTCTGATATGGGACTCAAAACCCAGGACCTCGGGATCATGACCTGAGCCAAAGGCAGTTGCTTAACCAACTGAGTCACCCAGGCACACCTAATGATGTTTTTTAATCATCAGATTTAAAGTCTACTCACTTATTGAGTAAAACAAGTGATTGGATGGAAATGCAGATTTAAAACGTACTTTCTGGTGAGATTTAATTGTATTGATCCTTCTTATCCTGTATCCTTTTCTACATTTCTATATGAGAGTGATCAGTCTAGAGTCACCAAAAATATTAAAAATAATTTTAAAAAACATAGAATGCCAAAATCCCAAGTAAAAAGCTTTATAATTTCTGAGTAACGATCACTTTATTCTAGACACACCCAAAATATGAAAGGGTACTTTCTTTTTTATTTTATTTTATTTTATTTTATTTCTTTTCAGTGATCCAGAATTCATTGTTTATGTGAGCCTAGTGGTGGATATTAGGGAAGGCACATCAAGTGTATTTTCAATTGTATCCAGTTTTATCTATTAGAAAATATTAAAACTACTTCTAAAAAGAGTTGCAGTTAGATATATTCTGAAAGTAATAATCAGAACTTTTCAAAATCCATAGCTCGTTGTAGTTCCAAACATTGCTTTATCCAATCTATATTTCAGAAAAGAAGCACACACACACACACACATTGAATTAATCAGTGCCTTTTTGTTTTCCATTGACAATGATGCCCTTTTGTAGCTTTCAATTATAAAGAGAAAATTCTGAAAATAAAAGCTCAAGTCACCCTAGGAAGAAATGATCTGAAAACAAAGCCAAAGGACTGGACCAAAATCATTTTAATAAACTATAAATGTTGAGAATAAAATAGTAGAAGATAGCAGAATGAAATCATAGCCTAGCCCTCTGAGATCTGGGCTGCAAATTTACCATGCTACTCCACAAGTCATTTAATATTTTCATTAAAATGGAAAAACTTAACAGGAATTTCAATTATGTCCATTATGCCCAGGAGACCAACTTTTGAAACTAGGCCAACAGATCTTGACTAACTGATAAAAGCTAAATGGGTTTTTTTTTATATTAATTGTACATTATTAAAGCCAGACAGAAATACTTAAAAGAAATTTAAACTGATTGGGTTCTATTTCACTGAGTTCCCACAAGTTCATATTCTGGTACCCACCGTGAATTCATATAGAAATTCCTGTGTATGAAGCAAAAAAATAACATAGAACCAGAATCACAAGAAGTGAAGAATTACAACAAAAAAGATGCATACACTGCACAGATATCATTAAATTAGGACACCAGGATAAGTTATGATTCTTTATAATAACTTATCAAAGTATGGTAGAGACAGTTTGTATAACTTGATGGTTTACCAAATTAATGCATTTTAAGATAATTTTTTCTTTCATATGAACATATAATTTCCTGAGACTAATAAGAGCTAAGTGTTCAAAAAATTGAAAATTATCATGTCATCTGAGTGACAGTTTGACAACTTCTATGGCAATTTGGATGCCTTTTGCTTTTTTGTTGTCTGACTGCTGAGACTAGGACTTCTAGTACTATGTGTGAACAACTTGGCATCAGGCAAATACAAATTAAAACCACAATGGGATACCACCTCACAGTGGTCAGCATGCCTAAATTAACAAAACAGGAAACAACAGGTGTCGGTGGGGATGTGGAGAAAGGGGAACACTCTTACACTGTTGGTGGGAATGCAAGCTGGTACAGCCCCTCTGGAAAAAGTATGGAGGTTCCTCCAAAAGGTAAAAATAGAACTACCCTATGACCCAGCAATTGCACTACTAAGTATGTACCCGAAGAACAAAAAATACTGGTTTGACAGGGCACATGCACTCCAATGTTTATAGCAGCAATGTCCACAACAGCCAAAATATGTAAAGAGTCCAGATATCCATCAACAGATGAATGGATAAAGAAGATGTGATATAAACAGATGATAGATATATAGACGTAGATATTGTGCATATATTATATAATGTAATAGTATTCAGCCATCAAAAAGAATGAAATTTTGCCATATGCAACAAAAACAACAAAAACTTGGGCTAAGTGAAATAAGTCAGTCAAAAAAAGCAAATACCATATGATTTCACTCATATGTGGAACTTTAGAAACAAAACAAATGAACACAGGGAAAGGGAAGGAAAAATAAGATTAAAACAGAGAGGAAGACAAACCATAACCATAAAAGACTCTCAACTATAGGAAACAAACTGAGAGTTGCTGGGGGGAAGTGGGGAGGTAGGGTAACTGGGTGATGGGCATTGAGGAGGGCACTTGATGTAATGATCACTGGATGTTATATGCAACTGGTGAATCACTAAATTCTACCTCTGCAACTAATAATATAGTATATATTAATATAAAAAATAAAAATTAAAAATAAAAAATTGAAAATTATAATCCCCAAATTAATCCATATATGTTCTTTTCCCCCCAAAGATTTTATCTATTTATCTATATGTTTTTCTTTTTCTTCCCCCAAAGATTTTACCTATTTATCTGACAGACAGACAGGCAGCAAGAGAGGGAATAACAAGCAGAGGGAGTGAGAGAGGGAGAAGCAGGCTTCCTGCTGAGCAGGGATCCCAATGCAGGACTCAATCCCAGGACCCTGGGATCATGATCCGAGTCGAAGGCAGATGCTTAATGGCTGAACCACCTAGGTATCCCTCCACATATGCTATTCTTTTTTATAAGATTTTATTTATTTATTTGACAGAGAGAGACATATTAACGGAGAGAACATAAGCAGGGGACGTGGGAGAGGGCGAAGCAGGCTTCCCACCAAGCAGAGAGCCCGATGAGGGGCTTGATCCCAGGATCCTGGGATCATGACCCAAGCCCAAGGCAGATGCTTAATGAATGAGCCACCCAGGTGCCCCCATATACATTATTCTTTTTTTTAAGATTTTATTTATTTATTTGACAGTCAGAGATCACAAGTAGTCAGAGAGGCAGGGAGAGAGAGAGGAGGAAGTAGGCTCTCCACTGAGCAGAGAGCCCAATGCAGGACTCGATCCCAGGACCCTGAGACCATGACCTGAGCCAAAGGCAGAGGCTTAACCCACTGAGCCACCCAGGCACCCCCATATATGTTATTCTTTAAGGCAACAGCAGATAACTACTGTTTTTCTCAACCTGCATCTAATCATCTTTCATGAAACCTATCCCAGTTTCCCTCTGAGGGAAAACATTCTTCCTCTCACTTAATTCAACATAATTTGTAGAATTCACTTATACTTATTTCAGGACTACCATTTTGTTAACCACCAGGATTGGTTCATTGGTGTATATTTACCCTATTGGAACCAAAACTATACCATGAAACTTCTGCTGTAGATTCTGGGAAAGAAGAAAAGTAGTAGCTACCTTTGGACTGAAATCTGAAGGATGTGGGTGTTTCAACTATTGCTGCCATGTTGTTACCATGCAAAGCCAGAGACTCGAGTCTAACACGGCAAAAAGCAGGGCTAGGGCATTAAGAGATGGCAAAGATTGAAAGCTCTGTTTATTTCCAAATCCAGCTGCCAAGGTCAGTCTTACTCCCAACATTCAATCTGATTAAGCAACTAGGAATGGGCTTTGTTTCAGTTACCAAAAAAATGTGATTCAAAAACAAAAATTCATAAATGATCAAAAATAAAAAGGATATATATAGGAGTAATTTAAATTAATTCATGTATTTCTTAATTTAGTGTTTATTACATATCCATTAGCTGTCTGGCAATGCCAGTGCTAAAACACGATTTAGAATCCATTTTGAATGATTTTATCTTTCATTTCTTTTTCCTTCCTAGGAAAAAGTAAAGATGTACTTGCCTGATATAATCTGAAGTCTCCTATACCAAAATAATTTAGCACTGAAATAGGGTTCTATGAGTTAGAAGATTTATAGAAGACTCATAGATAAATGTCATTGCTCTAATCATGTTTGATACACTGATACCACATAAAATAATCACCTCCATAAAATGTCTTATTACATGGAAACATTAAAAAAAAGTAAAGAGCCAGAGTTAAGACAGACTTTTCAGAACTGAATGATTGATTAGATTTCTTAAAAAAAAAAATGGGAATAATATCTTATAGCACAATCAATAAATTGTTTAGTAGGTGAAGCATGGACTCTGGGATAATACCTGGGTTTAATTTCTAGCTCTAACAGTCACAAGTTTAGGACTTTCTCAATTTTCCTAAGGGTTTTTTTTAAGATTTTATTTATTTATTTGACAAGACAGAGATCACAAGTAGGCAGAGAGGCAGGCAGAGAGAGAGGAGGAAGCAGGCTCTCCGTTAAGCAGATAGCCCAATGCAGGACTCGATCCCAGGACCCTGAGATCTTGACCTGAGCCGAAGTCATGCCCCCAGGGACAATCCTGTGAACTTTGATGATATGCCTTTAAGAATCTGAAATAGAATGATTTTTCAGTGCACATTGCTATACCCTCCTTCATGAGGTTAGTGTACTCCTTGCACATTGGATTCATCCTACATTTTGCAGGGTTGTCATTAATAAAACTCTTACATTCTCAACTTAGGTTTTGTAGTAACTGTTATAATGTAATGACAGGCAGCAAAGCCATGGGTGCAAGGCTGTCAGGCTCGTCTAAGCTGGAGAGAAAGAAGTTGCAGAAACAATCTGAGATTTACAAAACTCATCTGGGTAATAAGATTATCTACCTACAGGATGGAAAGAGCATTCAAGTCCAAGGGGGCTCAACAATCTTTAATCTGATCAGGGCTTTTCTCAAGCGGTTTATGGGAGGAAAAGGACAAAGGCATTAGGTTTGATTAGGGGCTTGCAAGACTGGACCTAAAATATTGAAAATATTGTTTTCCCTCACCTCTACCACCACACAAACCTCCCTTCACTGTAATTTAAATTTTAGACAATAACAAAATCTTAAATAAACATAAGATAATCTCCCACCATGATTTACTTTTTAATATAAAACCCTCATACATTGGTAACTTTATAAAAAGGCCTAAACTTTTCTCCCAGGGGATGTTGAAAAAATACTCCTAGTTCTTGAGAGCATCTATGTTAAACTATCATAAATGAGGAGGAGAAGCCTTGTAGGAACAGAACAAGAGGGATTCAATTGGCTAGAGCTTAGAGAGCCCAAAATCAATCAGACCCAGAAATAAACCAGAATAGGAACTAGGAATATGGTGAGTTCAAAAGTCCCAGCAGGCAAAGCAGTCACAGTGGACAGGAGTTAGGTGAAGCTGCAGCTCAAAGTTCACAAGATAGAAAAGCACCAGGCACCAAAATGAAAACGCAAAACAAAACAAAACAGACTACATTCAAACATAATTCTTAAAGGGCCAGGCTGTGTAATATATTTATAATTTTGATTAAGGAACTAGGCAGGGCTGGTGTGCCTGGGTGGCTCAGTGGGTTAAGCCTCTGCCTTCTGCTCAGGTCATGATCCCAGGGTCCTGGGATCGAGCCCCACATCGGGCTCTCTCCTCAGCGGGGAGCCTGCTTCCCCCTCTCTCTCTCTCTGCCTGCTTCTTTGCCTACTTGGGATTTCTCTCTGTCAAATAAATAAATAAAATCTTTAAAAAAAAAAAAGGAAATAGGCTGGGCTGATTCTACCAGATACAGTCCTAAGTGTCAAAAGGTAGTTAAACAAGACTTGACACAGTGAAGAAAAATATGCTTCTTTTGTATATTACTTGGCTTCAATGTCTGTGTGTTAAATTAGGAAACTCTATAGTGGATATTCATGCATCGAAAATAAGCATTACCATTCAAACATCTATTCAGTTCAAGTTAGTTCCTTTAAAAACATTTGTCTTAATTTTTCAAGAAAGATAGACTAACTCTCCTCTCAATATCATTATGATTGCATCAATAATCTAAACCTGACTTTCCGGAGGTGGAACAGACTTTATAATTGTTGAAAAACTAACATCTATATCCTTTGAGGAACTGTAATTAGTATGATCATCATGTAACTGTGTAACAATTTCTATGAAAGAGGTAGTATAACTGACTCTTAAACTTAGTCTATATCTACTTTACTTACATTTTTAATAAGGGGTTGCATCCATATATTTAATAAGGGAAGGTATCATATATATATATATATATATATATCACTTAATGATTAATTCAACACAAGGTACTATATTATCCAACTATTAATGGAGTTTTCTCTGAGGGTAGAAATTTAGAGCTCAGTCAAGTTTAATATCATGTTTCTGCAATTTTGTAGGCAGATATTAATTTCAATCATAATATAGAAGTATTTATGAAAATATAAATCTAGAAGTCTTTTTTCATCTTAACTCAATTAGAGTAATTAGAAAAAGTAGAGTTATTATTTACCTACTATTGACAATCTTTTTTTTTTTTTTTTTTAAGAGAGAGAGAAAGAGAGCAGCAGGGGAGGAGGGAAGGAGAGAGAGAGAGAATCTTAAGCAGGTTTCATGCTCAGCACAGAGTTCGACATGGGGCTGGATCTAATGACCCTGAGATCATGATCTGAGTGGAAATTAAAAACTGGATGCTTAACGGACTGAGCCACCCAGGCACCCCATCTACTATTGAATCTATTTAAATTATATATGACAGTATCAATCGGCATAGGCATTAAGCCTTTTATGTCATATCATTCTGTCAAAATGTTCCTCTTTTCCATATCTTCTACAATGAAAGTTTTGAGTCTTTGCTGTGTATAAATAGCATTTTATCAAAGATGATCCTGGCATTCATTATGCGCCCAGTTGTAGCAAATACTGGCTTATATCCTCTTATGCAATAACTAAGATTAAACATAAGTGATTTTATTGACCACTGCTATAGGATTTATGGCTTTATAGATTATTAAATACTTGCAGCTCATCAACTTCTGTCAATAGTTAAAGATGGATTCTAATTTTCAAATGTACCTTCAATCAAAGTAGAGTAAATTATACATATGCAAGGTGAACCACAAACAACACGCACATATAACTACTCTTAGAGCTGCATTAAAATGTAGCTTGATGAAACAGAGATTCTCTTATCAACAACATTTAATAGATGTGTTTAAACACAAACACCACTACAGTGGAATTTCAAATCTGTTTTTCTCTTACACACACCCTCTTCCTTTACTCTCTGCTATGTTATATAAAAGTATGGTTCTGCTGAATTTGTTCTTAAAAGCTATGAATAAGAGAAAATGAGAGCACAGCAAATGGGAAGTAAAATATGACAAGAAAATAACTTTGTGATTTTTTTAATGCACAGTATGTTGTGAAAATGTATACACAACTCAAATGATTCTGCATCATTGGCAATGATGGTCACATGTCTTTCTTGTCTTTTTAAACTCTGAATCAGTTCCTAAGTCAACATGATTTAAGCATGTTTCTGTCCCTATTTCTTTGTGATGCTGCTAAAGAAATTACCACCATTGTCCACAATCACACTTGGCATGACAATCCCAAAGCTGTCTTTCTTCACCTGAAAATTTCCCCTCCTTTTCCTATAGGCATAAATCCAGTGCCACTGAAAAAAGTCCTCATTTTTGCTCTCTTTGGTCATGTTGTGGATAATTATTATAATGGTCTTTCTATGCCTAGAGAAGGAAAGTATTTCCACTCCATTCCCTATGAGAGAAAGGTCCCTTTCTCTAGTGTGCCTTATTTCCTACCCCCAACAGAATGAACAGAATAGGTCATTGTTTCATTCATGCCATTGGGAAAATGCTAAATATGAATGCCCTGCTTTACTCCTTTTGGTCCTCTTTCCTCTCCCTCAGAGCTACCTTCCTAATCTTTTCCCCTTGAACAGTAAGCTCCCAGGGAATAGGGGGGTGGGGCAGAAAGTGAGGACAGCAGGTGTAGGGAGGCTTGCCGTTGACCTCCTCTGCTTATTCTGTAACAGAATGGGTAAGTTCACATGGGAGTGGTGTGGGGAAGCAGAAAGTACATTCTGGCCTCAGTTTCTCCCTATGACTCCTCTCCAGTTTTATCTGATTATTTCCTCCCTCAGTGTAGGGACTATTTTCCCACTGGCTCAGAACACTTCTAGCCTATGTAGAATATCGAGGCTCCAAGCTTAAAAATCCCAACTCAGAAATGCCTATTTTCATTCTTGTGATATTACAAAGAATACACATTAATCTTACTCAGAATAATACCAATCTTTCAATTAAAAAAAAAAACATACACTTAGAAGCCTTATTTCATCTCAATAACAAAACCCTTAGGGCAATTCAAGACATACAAACACTAAAGATTGTTTGATTTTACACTTTTACACCCCAGCTTATTTTAGTTTTTAATAACCTACCTAAACACATTTTCCTCACTAAATTAGCTTTACATGTATAGGAAATGAGAAAAAGATATAATTTCAATATAGACAACAACACACACAAGCACAGCTGGACACAGAAACCGTCCCAGGCAACTAAATGTCACATTTACCTACTTAAAGGTAGAGATCAATACACAAATATAGTACATTGCAAAAGAGTACATGTCAGCACAAATTAAATGGTTTTAATTAATTTATTTAAATGGTCTATTTGAATGTCTCTGATCCATAGAAAGTGTTTTCTACTTTGTAGGATTTTCTTGGCAGTTGTATATGTGTTCTCCTTTTAACTTCCTCGTTAGACTGATTTTGGAGAGCAGCACTACTTTCCTCGTGTCTTCCCACCCACTACTGCCAATTGTATGGTACAGTGCACATAGATGTTTACTGAATATTTTATTGTTAATATATTAACAAACACATCTAAGGAAAACCCTATGGAATATAGGCAAGATCCAGGAACATGTTCCTGGCAAAACACCTGAAACTGAAAGAAAAATGATGCTGAATAACAGCCTGAGTTTGAAAAGCTATGAGCAAGTGAGATTTATTGGTTAAAAATAAAAGAGATTGGGAATAAATAGGGAGCTAAAACAGACTGGTTGTCTAACAAAGTAGCTCCAGGATTTTGGCATCTATCAGGCAGAATTAATATTCTCAGGAAGCCTATAGGATGATTAAATACTACATTTTCTCAAATTATTCATTACTTAATTTATATAAACATCAGGCTATTTAAAATCACACTGAATATTCATTCCATCTCACTCTTTTAAGTTTCCAGTTGTTTGATTGAACTCAACAAAAACCTTAAAATTTTAAAATTTATTGCAATGGCTAGATCATGCATGCTCATTTCCCAAAACATATGAGTAACTTCTCAGTAATTGTTATACTTGTATTGCAAGTAAAAATTATTTTAAAAGCAGAAAATCTGTCACTTAATCTATTTTAAAAATTAATATTAAATCTGTTTTAGTGTAATCCATCAAACCTAAATTCAATCAGAAAGCAGTTCATTCTGCCTTGCTCTTTTTTTATTCACATATCTTTTTTCTCATTATATCAGATCTCAGCTCCTCATAGCTATATTTAATTAGTTGTTTTAAACTATGAATTTCTCTAATAGGCTTATTCAATTATACATATAAATTGCATTATTTTTACTATAGAAATGATAACATTTATTGATGTACATGAGAGTACCATAATTAAATTGGGTATATGTGGTCATATATATGAACAGAAGGGTGGTGTTCTAACTTATTCCATTTCTATAACTGAAAATCATGATCAAAGAAAGTAGGAGGTACGACATCATTTGAAGAAAAGTTTAAAAATAAAAATCTGCATTGTGTTTAAGCCCAGATAATGGAAAGAAGGAGGGAGAAAGGGATAGAAAATGAACATAATAGTAACATGATCTTTGTCTTAAGATTAAAAAAGGGGGTCCCTGGGTGGCTCAGTGGGTTAAGCCTCTGCCTTCACTCAGGTCATGACCTCAGGGTCCTGGGATCAAGCCCCACGTCAGGCTCTCTGCTCAGCAGGGAGCCTGCTTCCCCCTTCTCTCTATGCCTGTCTCTCTGCCTATCTATGATCTCTGTCTGTCAAATAAATAAATAAAATATTAAAAAAAAAAAAGGAAGAATGCTTCACAGATAGCTAGTGTCCTTGCCAGAGTTTATAATGCTTTCCTCAGCAAATAAGTTGATTACAAATGAATAATTTTTCAGGTGACATAACACTTGCAACTCTAGAAGACAACTCACATTCCCATTCTGAAGAATTCTATGATAAACAAGTTATTTTATCTGATATACAGTGACAGATGATTAAGACAGTGCATTATACTGTATTCAGAATTCTTTTTTCAAAACTATCAATCCAACCATAATGGTATGTTATAAAAGCATGCACACTTGGACAATTCCTCTCATAACAATAGCATTCCAAATGTTTCTGCAGATGTTTGGTGAAGATTGCTTTTGTGACAAGAATGGATGTTTAGATGCTCATAAGCATAAAAATCTAACACAAGAACAAGGAGAAACATTCTCCCATGAGAGTTCAATTTGCTCCTCTCAAGTAGTTTGGAACTGAAGTTTCAGTGTGGAAAACTGAGTTTAATAAGTTTTTATCCATATTACAGAATAATATAAATTATATCACCATTTTTAATGGGGCAGAGTATCTCCCCTAAGAAACAAAGCTTTACTTAAGACTTTACAGGGAAAATGTCAAGAATTTATTATATTAAAAAATGGGTCCAGGTTCCACTCAGCACGACAGTAGACAATGTGAGTATAAACTGAATTAGCAATATAAAGAGCTGATGATGATCCACCAACCTGTATTTGGCCATTAGAGCCATCAACACTGGTTGATCCTGATGGATGTTGCAACTGCTAATACTCTTGGTTTTTCCCCTATTTCCTTCTGTAGCACTAAAATAATAGTCACAATTGAGGTAAAGTGTTCCCTCCTTTTTTTTTTTTTAAGATTTTATTTATTTATTTTACAGAGATCACAAGTAGTCAGAGAGGCAGGCAGAGAGAGATAGGAGGAAGCAGGCTACCCGCTGAGCAGAGAGTCCAATTCGGGACTTGATCCCAGGACCCTGGGATCATAACCTGAGTCGAAGGCAAAGGCTTAACAATTGAGCTACCCAGGTGCCCCTGTTCCCTCTTTTTTTATTAGAACATACTTCTATTATATGAATCTACTAAATGCTATTACATGAATCCATTAAATAGTTTTTCTATTTAAAAAAAAGGAATTAGAGACTGGCACTGAGAGAATTACAGAGATATTAATGGCAATTTTCCATTATTCCAGTGTATTTATTCTTACATCCATCCTATTCCATTTTATTTTCATTCATCCTGTTCCTAAATCTTAATTTACTATTTACATATAAAATTTTCCATTTATTTATTAAAGCTGTTACTTAAATTACAGTTAGTTAAAAGTACGGTGTAATATTAGTTTCAGGTGTATAATACAATGCTTCAACAATTCCCTACAACACCCAGTGCTTGTCTCAGCAAGTTCCCTCCTAATCCCCATCACCTATTTTACCCATCCTACCACCCACTTCCCCGCTGGTAACAATCAGTTTGTTTTCTATAGTTAAGAGTCTGTTTTTTGGTTTGCCTCCTCCTCTCTTCTTATAACTCTTTTCTTTCTTAAATTGACATATGAGTGAAACCATACAGTATTTGTCTTTCTCTATTTTGCTTACCAAAATACTCTCTAGCTCCATCCAGGTTGTTGCAAATGGCAAGATTTCATTCGTTTTTCTTTTTTGTTTTGTTTTGTTTTTGTTTTGTTTTGTTTTTAAGGCTGAGTAATATTCCATTGTATATGTCTACATTTTTTTTAATCCATACATCACATGATGCACACTTGGGCTGTTCCCATAATTTGGCTATTGTAGATAATGCTGCTATAAACATCAGGGTGCAGGTATCCCTCTGAATTAATATTTTTGTGTTCCTTGGGTAAGTACCGAGAAGTACCATCGCTGGATTGCAAGACAGTTCTATTTTTAACTTTTTGAGGAAACTCCATACTATTTTCCACAGCGGCTGCACCAGCTTGCATTCCCACCAATAGTGCAAGAAGGTTCCCCTTTCTCCACATTCCTGCCTATACCTGTTGTTTCTTGTATTGTTGGTTTTAGCCCTTCTGAACAGATGTGAGGTAATATCTCACTGAAGTTCTGATTTGCATTTCCCTGATGAACAGTGGTGAGATTCTTTTCACGTGCCTATAAGCCATCTGTATGTCTTCTTCAGAAAAATGTCTATTCATGTCTTCTGCCCATTTTTAATTGGATTATTCATTTTTGGGGGTGTTGAGTATTATGTTCTTTATATATTTTGGATACTAATCCTTATCAGATATGTCATTTGCAAATATTTTCTCCCATTCTGTAGATTGCCTTTTAGTTTGGTTGTTTCCTTTGCTGTGCAGAAGCTTTTTATTTTGATGAAGTCCCAATAGTTAATTTTTGTTTTTGTTTCCATTGCCTCAGGAGACTTATGTAATAAGAAGTTGCTATGGCCAATGTCAAAGAAGTTTCCCCTCTAGGAGTAATGGTTTCAGGTCTCACATTTAGGTCTTCCATCCACTTTTAATTTATTTTTGTGTTTGGTATAAGAAACTGGTCCATTTTCATTCTTATGCATGTTGCTATTGAGTTTTCCCAACACCATTTGTTGAAGAGCCTGTCTTTTTTCCATTGGATAGTCTTTCCTGCTTGGTCAAAATTTGACTATATAGTTGTGGTTCATTTCTTGGTTTTCTATTATGTTCCATTGACCTATGTGTTTGTTTTTGTGCCAGTACTGTATTGTTTTGATAATTACAACTTTGTAATACAACTTGAAGTCTGGAATTGTGATGCCTCCAGCTTTGCTTTTCTTTTTCAAGATTGTTTTGACTACCTGGGATCTTTTGTGGTTCCATATAAATTTTAGAAATGTTTGTTCTAGATTTGTGAAAAATGCTATTGGTATTTTGATAGAGATTGACTTACGTGTATAAATTGCTTTGGGTAGTACAGATATTTTAAGATTTGTTCTTCCAATACAAGAGTGTTGAATGTTTTTCCATTTTTATGCCATCTTCAATTTCATTCATCAGTGTTTTATAGTGTTCAGAGTATAGTTCCTTCACCTCTTTGGTTAAGCTTATTCCTATGTTATCTTATTGTTTTTGGTGTAACTGTAAATGGGACTGATTCCTTGATTTTTCTTTCTGCTGTTTCATTATTGGTATACAGAAATACAACAGATTTCTGTATGTTGATTTTATATTGTTCAATTTTACTGAATTCATTTATCAGTTCTAGAAGTATCATGTCATCTGTGAAGAGTGAAAGCTTCACTTCTTCCCTATCAATTTGGATGCCTGTTGTAAGAATTCATGATATTCAATCCCTCTCATTTCCCAAGCCAATGGCTTTGGGGAAATATTCTCCTTGCCCATTCCCTTATAAGCTCTCCTCTCTCTCACTCTTCTCCATGACCACAGTTCCCTTTGCTCTACAATACCCATGATCCATTTCTTTCCTGAAACAAATCTTTGCACCTCCTACCTTCTTAAATGTGGCCTCTTCTCTCCCATTAGTTGTAAAGTTTATACTGTCAGTCTTCAGGTTGATTTCTGAGGTATTTAGGATGAACTGAAAGCCATCTATTTGTGTTCATGGGACAAGATGAGCCTGGGCTCCTCCTACTCCACCACCATCTTCCTCTATAAAATTTTCCTACTTGGATATGTTTCCCTTTTAATTATACATTCCTTGAGACCAGTGAATCTCTTTTATATACTAATTGAAGTGTTAAAATCTAATATTATAGTTTATAAATGTAGCACAAGGTTTATGAGCACTCGATAATGCAGATAATGATGATAATAATATTATCAATGGAAGCAATGATTTCCAGATTAAAAATAAGAAAATTACACTTTGATTAGCAAGGAAATTATGATTTTGATTCAAGAATTTTTTCAATTATACTATAACTAATTATATAATTTTTAAAATAGCATTAACCAGAAAATAAGATTAATCATAGAGTTAAATTAGTTTTTAATGACCTAACTGGTTTCAACAACAAAAAAACCATGTCAAGTAAACTAACATAGGACATTTTTAGAAATTATCAAGATTTCAGTAAGTTAATGAGAATCTAATGTCTCATTATCATTCATTTTTTTGACTTAAGTTTGTTGAAGATTCATTAAAGTGTTTATATATGAATCTAATTTTGATAGAGATGAAAACAACTTTATGTTAGAAATAAATTACAAAGAGTTTCCACTGATCATAATGCTGCAATGTTTGAAAGATACATGATTTCATGTCTAGTCTGACAACACTTATTAGTGAATAAGTTTCCTATGTTATATGTCTAAAGTGTATTATATTATAAAGACATAGGGTCTCTGTGCTGATCGAGCCTGGTAGGTGGTGTACTATATCAAATAATCAGATTTTTCTCAAATGTGAAAATAAATATCCAAATTAAAAAAAAGTGGAGATTCTGTTTCCATTATTTTATGCAATTTTCCTATGGAATTTCCCAAGGACTAAGATCCAAAAAACAAATAGGAATTAGCGGGGTGCCTGGGTGGCTCAGTGGGTTAAAGCCACTGCCTTAGGCTCAGGTCATGATCCCAGGGTCCTGGGATCAAGCCCCGCATTGGGCTCTCTGCTCCGTGGAGAGCCTGCTTCCTCCTCTCTCTTCCTGCCTGCCTCTCTGCCTACTTGTGATCTGTCTGCCAAATAAATAAAATAGTTAAAAAAAAAATAGGAATTAGCTAGGTGAGAAGAAAGAAAGAAAGAAAAAGCTAACTGCCAGTATCCTTCAGTAATAAGAGGCAGAGAAGAATCAGGAAGAAAATCTCACTGTGGCAGAGCAGAGAGTCAGGGGGAGCCTGAAACAAGATGAGGCTAGAAGGACAGGGAGGGCCAGATTTCAAATGCCCTTGGGAACACATTTTTTTCTTAAGTGTGCAAAGGTGAATCTAGAATTATAGTCAGATGATTAGACGTAGATTTCAAAGAACAGTGAAAACAAACACAAAACAAAAAATAAAACAGAAGTGTTCATAGTGGAATGTAACAATAGAAGAAAAGAGGTCAGCCTGGACTACTGAAGAAATAACAATGAAATATTTAATTAAATCACTCAACTCCTCGGGATGCCATTCTTCTCAAATGTAAAATAAGGGTTGTCCTGGATGACTTCAAACTCCCCTTCCATATCTAACATTCTATGATTTGGGTATTTGGAAAGTGAAATCTGTACTTAATGGCCAGGATACTAGTGATAGAAAGTAAAGTTGCTAAAAGCTGAGGCAGACAGCTCTCCAGAGCAAATGGTCTCTTTAATCCTATTGCAACAACATTATTTTAAATTGTAAAACTGAAAAGATAATGAAAAATTTTTATTTCTGTTTTCAGGGAACAAATTAACCTTTTCAGCAAACTGCATATAGTTTGCCCAGGGGAAAGAATGCATTTCTTTTAACTCAGCTAAAGGGTTATTTTAATGTTTTCAGGAGTAATAAGAGAATTTTTTGCAGGTTGAAAAAAAAATAGGGACAAATATAAAATTACCCAAGAGTCTTTTGGAGTCATTTCTTAACTCTTTTGTCACTCCAAATTTGTCACAGTAAGCAGTGTAGCCACTCCATGACTTCAAGTATAGGGACAATGAGTATTACTTTCAATTTTTGCCTCTAATCTTAAAATATCTCTGTAATTTCAAACTCATATTTCCCACAACCTCTTAATCATCAATAATAAGAGCAAAAAAGATAAGTAAGGGAAAAAAATAAATGTACTTCCAAATAATAATGGACCCATAGATTATTAAAGTCCTACTTCCGGATAATAATGAAAATACAATTTAGTAAATCTACAAATATGGTAAAAGTCATCCTTAGAGGGAAATATAGACTTAAAGGATTACATCAGAAGAAGGAAACGTTGGGGCACCAGGGTAGTTCAGTCATTGAGTATCCAACTCTTGATTTTGGCTCAGGTCACAATCTCAGTATTGTGAGATCTAGCCCTGCATAGGGCTCCATGCTCATTGGGGAGTCTGCTTGAGATTCTTTCTGTCCCTTTCCTTCTATCCCTTCCCCCACTCACATACTCTCTCTAAAATAAATAAATAAATCTTAAAAAAAAAAAAGAAAGAAAGAAAGAAGTAAAGACTAAGAATTAGAGTTAAAAATCCAAAATTAGAAGCTAAGGAAAAACAAAACAAAACAAAACAGAATAACCCAAATTATAGAGCAGATAAAAAATACTACACTTAAGAGTAGAAACTGAGTAAAAGGAAAAAGAAGGAACAATTAAGCAGAATGACTAATAAAAATAGCCAGACCTTCAGCAAATTCTAAAAAATCAGGAACAAAGGAGAGAAGGCAAACAAAAGCATTAGAAATTAAAAGCAGGACATGAGTATAAATGTGGCAGGGAGTAAAAAGATAAAAATATTATCAATAATTTTATGTCAAAAATGTTTAAAGTTTAGGTGAAATGGAAAATTCTAAGATAAAAACTGCTAAAACCAATTCAGGAAGAAAATAAAAACAGGTTTAGTTCTAAAATATGTTTCCTTTTAAATAGGTATAATTTTAAAAATAGGTATAAAATCTTCCCAGAAAAACACCAGAACCCCACATTTTTACAGGTAAATTCTTATGAATAGTGAATAATACCAATAATTATGCTCTTTCAGAAAAGGAAATGAGGTAACATTATCCCCCCAACAAACAGTATCATCTTTGAAGTCCAATATAACCTTGTTTTTAACCCACCAGAGCAAGTGAAAACAAGAAACAAATTCACAGGTGAACCTCACACATATAACATAGGTACCAAAATCCTAAAGAAAATAGCAAACCAAATGCAGTAATTTCTAAGAGAAAATATCTAATATATTGTGCTTATTCCAAAAATGACAGACTTCTTCAGAATTAGAAAATCTATTAATATAATTAGAATATTAAAATATCAGAGACGGGGGGCCTGGGTAGCTCAGTGAGTTAAGCCTCTGCCTTCAGCTTGGGTCATGGTCTCAGGGTCCTGGGATTGACTCACGCATTAGGCTCTCTGATGCTTCACCCCTCTCTCTCTCTGCCTGGCTCTCTGCCTACTTGTGATCTCTCTCTCTCTCTCTCTCTGTCAAATAAATAAATAAAATCTTTAAAAAGCAAAAAAAAAAAAATATCAGAGACAAAAAATTTATATGTTTATGAAACAAAACTAAATTATCCAACAAATATCATACCCAATAATGACATTTTGAAAGCATTCCAGGAATGAAAAAAAATATGTCCATGTTATTTCTATTCAATACTGTATTGTGAAATTTAGCTAGTATAACTATATAGGAATGATGAATAAAAGCAACAGAAAATTAGAATAAAGTTCTCATTATTTACAGATAATGTCTTACTTTTAAAATTAATAACATTGTTTGGCAATATTGCTGGATATAAGATTAATATATCAAAAATATTTTCCCTTTATCTTTCAATGTGTTAATATTCAGAGGTATTTTAACTACCATTGTTTCTGGGGAATATAAACTACAGTTCTATATGATGTGAGGGCATGTTTAGACCCTGCAAATAGAGAAAAGTTCAGCACAATCTTTACTACTAATACAAATTTAAATATGGCTTATGCCTACACCCCCAGGGGTCGTAAATGTTTTAGATTTTTTTTATAGGATCCCTTCATCACATCTACACTTAGTCTTTTATATATATATATAATATATATTTATGTATATATATTATATATATATAATAAATCCATATAGACAAACCATTCAGATAAGTTTTACTCTATGGTTATAACTTTAATGAACAAAGTTATATACAAATATTCTAAATTTACATATTTATTCTAAATCCAAAATTCTAGAATTCAAAACTCAGAAAAGCAAATTTTACATCATTTATTTCTTTTTTAATTTTATTTATTTATTTGACAGAGATCACAAACAGGCAGAGAGGCAGGCAGGGTGGGGTGGGGAAGCAGGCTCCCTGCTGAGCAGGGAGCCCTATGCGATGGGGTGCTCCATCCTAGGACCCTGAGATCATGACCTGAGCCAAAGGCAGAGGCTTAACCCACTGAGCCACCCAGGCGCCCAAATTTTGCATCATTTAAACCAAAGCCACTCACTCAAAGGAAAATCCAGAAGTTTTGAAAAGAGACGTTCATTTCTAAATTGATTCATACATTTTTAATCAATGAATAAACATTTTCATTTCTCAAACTAAAACTAATAAATCTTTAATTCTGTGATGATACTATTATAAGCTATGAATATTTAATTACATTTCCAAACTCTTTTTCTTTGCTGTGAAGAAGGAGCAGACTGTTGCAATGCATATTGTTACTGGAGCTGAAGGAGTACAAAAGTAAAGATGAGGGAATCGGTTCACATATTAGTCATATGGCAGGCAGCCAAGTCTGGGAAGCTTTAAACAGTATTGGGAGTAGAGAAGGATGAAAGAAGAGACTTTTATTTCAGCAGAGTTTTGCTGTTGAGATGTGATCTTCATGCTGAAAACTTGCAGCACTATTAAACTTGACCCAAGGTTAATGTTCGTCTGTTTTTGTTTTTTTTGTTTTTTTTCTTTCTTCATCAAAGTTTTCCCTGAGACAGCCAGTTCTAGCTATTGGTTACCTGTTTTCCCTTTCTACTTATAGAGAGAATCTTGATTCCTGACCCCAACTTCCTGTACAGGTACCAGGGTTTACCAGCTTAACATATATGCTCCTCCTAGCTCTTTTGCTTTAATAAATGGCACCTAGCCCAATTCTAGACAATAAGTTAATGGCAATAGTTGGACTCTGTTAAATTACTTTTATTTTACAAGTAAAAATTCTCTGGGAAATAAGCCTTGGAACCCTTATTTTTCTTCCTGCCCTGAGTCCAAGACACAAACGGTACAATAGTTGTCTCTTGTGACCATGATAACAAAAGCCTCCTATTACATTAATGAAACAAGGAGTGAGAAAGGCAAGATAATTGTTGACCCACCCAGTACCTTGGGAATCAGAAATAAGGTATTTCTTCTGGAACAAAAGACAACTGAGATTTCACTGTCCCCCTCTTTGCACACAGATGACCTATCACTGGACCTAAACTGCTCAGTAAAGCATGGTAGTCCTAAGAAAAAGTCCAGGACCTGACTAATTTCACTAAGGCACTCTTTCAGCCTTAGACTGCTATTCCCAGATTTCCTGTACTTCAAACAAATAAATTCTGTGTTTATACAAATATCAGTAGTACAGTTTTTATTCATTGCTTACAGCCAAATATATCCCTGACTGATATCATTGCCCGTGGATTTCATAGTTGTTATGTATCTGTAATGAATATACATTCATAAAACACAATGATATAGTCCTAAATAAAATATTACTCTATGTAATATCTTTAAGTTTAAAAATTTTAAATTTCATTAGAAATTTAAATTTAAAAAATCAAACGTGTTTTTAAAATTTGTACCCAGCATTTCACTCCTGTGAACAAATGTGTGCACACAAATAATATTTGTGCACTTCCTTCTAAACCTTTTGTTGAGCACACTAAGCAATTAAATCATTTTGACACTCTAATATAAAGCAAACTGCCATGAAATAGACCCTAAGGAGTGATACTTTCTAAATTATAAAATTGTAGAACTAGTAAATAATATAAGAAAAAATATAATTTGGGAGAAAGAAGAGATAAAGACACAATAAAACAACATATGGACAAAGTCACCATAAAGATACTGAGTTATTTTAGGCATATCTGTCTCTGCTGGTTGCACTGTAAAGTGAGCAAATTTATTAAATTATTTTAAGATTATCTCCCATTTTAACAAAAATATTTAAGAAGTTGAAATGATCATAAGTGAAATTTTAATGCTGTTGTATGTAAAAATTCACTCATGTGTTCAGTGTGTATTTGCAAAGTATCCATTGCATAATGATGGGAAAGGTAGGAGACAGAAGTAGACATAATCAAGCCTGTCTTATGCAAGTCAGACCTCAGAGATGCAGAAACAAGAAGAAAGTCCCTCCACCTCTGAGGCAGGATTTTAGAGCATAGGACAAGAATTTCTAGTCTTAGGAAAAGTGAATTCCACTCAAGGAAAGCCCCATGGGGCTATATATCCATAAACTTTTGTGCCAGCAATATCTTCCTTATTGTATTCAGCAGAAAATTTATGCCAAACTGACTATAATGTGGGGCAAACAGCTTCAAATTAGACTCTTCAGATTGTTGGAAGTTTAAATGAAAGACAGTCTATTTTTGTTTATTTAAAAAAAATGGTTCAAAATTTAATCTCAGCTAAATATCCTAAATGTATGTACTTTTTTAGTATTTGTCATCCAGATGAATTCTGTTTATTTCATAATGTGTATGTTACATCATCTCTCATTAGTAAATTTTAATGTATTTGAAAAAAAGATTAATTTTTTAGAGATCTTAAGTGTTTTTGAAAAAGTGGTGGGGTACCACAATGTACTTGGGTACCAACTTAAAATACAGAGTCCTGTCAATCCTAAACTGACAGAATTAGAATCTCTAAAGATGAGACCTGTGAGTCTGCATTTTTAGTAAACTTTCTGGATGACACACTCTAAAGCTTGAGAACTACCATTCTTCATTTATTCATAACACAGACCATCTGCTTATCTACACTGAAAAGGGAACTGGACAGTCACCAAACACCTGTCCTTGTAATTACCAGCTACCTTGCTCTTCCAGCCCTGGTTGAACTTTTTCCTGTTGGCTCTAGCTAGGTCTAGCCTTGCAGTGCCTAGTCAAGTCTAATGGATATTCAATTTTTACAGGTTTAGTCATTTACTATTGGTACTTAAATTCTGTCTACAGAGATATCTCTATATCTTAAATGGAGATAATAAAATTTATTTTGCTGCCATATTTTTACTTTTCTGATGTCATGCTAAAAGTCTATTTTAGAATCAGCCTCTCTCTTTTTTTTTTTAAAGATTTTATTTATTTATTTGACAGAGATCACAAGTAGGCAGAGAGGCAGGCAGAGAGAGAGAGGAGGAAGCAGGCTCCCTACTGAGCAGAGAGCCTGATGCAGGACTCAATCCCACAACCCTGAGATCATGACCTGAGCCAAAGGCAGCAGCTTAACCCACTGAGCCACCCAGGCGCCCATAGAATCAGCCTCTTAACTACCCATTTCTATCTTTACAGTTTAGTTGACCAAGGGGCTCTTTTTTGCTGGTGAAACAAAATGAGATTTTCAATCCAGGCATACTACCTTATTCTGTGTGTTTTCCATTAACTTGGCATGTTTATTAGACCCCATATCTATTGAATTTATTTATTCAGACCTATTTATTAAATCAAAGTAAAGACATATATTGAAAAAAACATTCTGAATAACAGCTAAAGATAACACTTTTGGCAGAAACATAAATATTAATATTTCTTTTTCATTTGATTAATATAATGTGTTTTTTATTCATTCAAGAAAATTTTTATTGTGCAATTACTGTGTGCTAGCCACTGGGTTAGATCATAGGGAATTTAGGAATTTAGAATAAAATCTATATAGAAATTGCTCTTAGAAGTAGTCATCTCATTAATAAATTCTTCACAAAATTTTCAAATCATATTAACTTATAATAAATACTTGGGTACCAACTTCTGAAGGAAATGGGGAAAGGCTGAAACCTACAGAAACTCAGCTATCTAAAACTGACTGAATTATTAAATTGGAATGAATTTCCAAGAAGGAATTAAATTGAGCCCCTCATGTAGCCCAGGGCCAAATCAGTGAGGTGAAAGATTTCTGAAGAACCTCAGATGACTTATAAGAAAAATAAAAAGAACAGGCATTTTTGGGGGCATCTGGGTGACTCAGTCATTAGGCATCTGCCTTAGGCTCAGGTCATGATCCCAGGGGCCTGGGATTGAGCCCTGCATTGAGCTCCCTGCTTGGCAGGGGGGCCTGCTTCCCCCTTTCCCACCCCCCCTGCTTGTGTTCCCTCTCTCACTGTGTCTCTCTCTGTCAAATAAATAAAATAAAATAAAATCTTTAAAAAAAAAAAGAAAAGGCACTTTTTTTTCTTTTCTTATGTTACTATAGTTTAGTAGACTGGTAACTCGTTTTGGGGGAATTTGGGGAAAACACTGTTTTTGCTATAAATGATTCTATATTCAGCAGTATTTTAAATAATTCATTTATTCATCCAATATTCATTCAGTGACTATTTTGAATCCTCCTTGATTTACCCCATTATGCTAGAGATAAAACAGGGAATAAAAGTCTATGATTCTAGTCTCTAGGGAAATTCCATGTATGAAAGGTAGACTGACATTAATCAAATAATATCAAAAAGTTGTAATTGTAAAATGAAATATTTACTATGGAAATATGTGATGTGATAAAAGAGTAAAATAGGAATTGGATGGTCAAGGAAATCTTGGGAAGCTTCTCTGAGAAATGGTTGTGCATGTTGAGATCTGAAGACTGTTAGAGGAGGGAGATGGCAGAACATTTGTGCACAAAGATCTGTCTACTCTGGGAGAGAAGATAGCACATTTGAAAAGCCACGTATGAATAAAAGCAAAAATGGATTGTTGGGACTTCATCAAGATAAGAAGCTCCTGCACAGCAAAGAAATAATCAACAAAACTAAAAGGCAACCTACAGAATAGGAGAAGATATTTGCAAATGACATATTGGATAAAGGGTTAGTATCCAAAATCTATAAAGAACTTATACACTCAACATCAAAAAACTTAAAAAATGGGCAGAAGATATAAATAGAGGACATCTATATAGCTATAGAGGACCTCTATATAGCTATATAGAGGACATCTATATAGCTATCCAAAGAGGACATCTATATAGCTAAGAGACACTGAAAAGATGCTCAATGTCACTCATCATCAGGGGAATACAAATCAAAATCACAATGAGATAACCACCTCACACCTGTCAGAATGGCTAAAATTAACAACACAGGAAATAACAGATGTTGGTGAGGATGCAAAGAAAAGGGAACCCTGCTTCACTGTTGGTAGGAATGCAAGCTGGTGCAGCCACTCTGGAAAACAGTATGGAGGTTCCTCAAAAATTAAAAATAAAACTACCCTATGACCCAGCAACTGCACTATTAGGTATTTATCCAAAAGATACAGAAATACTGATTCAAAGGGGCACATGCACCTCAATGTTTATAGCAGCACTACCAACAACAGCTAAAGGATGGAAAGAGTCCAAATGTCCATTGACTGATAAATGGATAAGGAAGAGGTGATTTATGTATACAATTCAATATTACTCAGCCATCAAAAGGAATGAAAATTTACAACAACTTTGATGGAGCTAGAGAGTATTATGCTAAATGAAAACAGTCAAAGAAAGACAAATATCATATGATTTCAGCAATATGTGGAATTTAAGAAACAAAACAGATGAACATAGAGGAAGGGAAGGAAAAATAAACTAAGATAGAGGAGCAAACCATAAGAGACTCTATAGACAGAATGGAGAACAAACTGAGGGTTGCTCGAGGGGAGGTGTGTGCAGGGATGAGCACTGGGTGTTATACGTAAGTGATAAATCACTAAATTCTACTCCTGAAACTAAAAATAAAGAAAGAAAGAGAGAGAGAAAGAAAAAGAAAGAAGGAAGAAAGAGAGAGATGAGGGAGGGAGAAAAAAGGAAGGAAGAAATTTAAGATTAGGTAGGATTTCATTTTTTAAAAATTATAAAAGGGAAAACCAAGCTAAGCAGAACGCTAAATGTATCTATTTCCCAATAAAAACAGGGATTTAAGAAGGAAAGTACCTCACGAACAATAAAGACAGTAACTTAAACTGATTGGTTTCAAATAACACGACTACAAATAATAAAGCAAAACTGTTGCTATTCAGTACATTTGCTTCCTAAGAAATCCCTGATTGCTTAGGTCAAGCTGTAATCAGTACCTTTCTTATCATTTTTACCTCCCACATGGTATGGGCATTGAGCTGCTAAAACAAGTTTCTTTTGTCAAAGGCAGGTCATGGAATAAAATTTGACCACTCAAACTCTGTATTCCCAAATGAATTCAAATTACAGACTGCCTCTCATTCATGATTAATATTAATAGTGACATAATTCAACAAAATAGAAATCAAAATAAAATTATCAAGAAAAACCATTAATCTGTTATTATCAGAGCCTTCCTAGTTGGACCTGCAGTGAAAAAGACTGTTTAGAGTGGTAACATTTATGGAACAGGAACCAAGTGTAACCACTGCTACTAACTACTTCAGTGTCCCAGATCAAAGTAATTAACTGTTCAAGGGCTGGCCTATAAAATAACAAGGGAAGTTAAGACTGAAACTAATCGTGAATTATAAGGTAAAAAGAAAAAAAATCGTGACTATAAAGCTTGTTTTAAGTTTTCAGGCTGAATTTATTTGTTTTGCTTTTAGTCTACCACGTTTCTAAACCATACCTACACAACAATTCCACCTTTCATTTTCGTGACTATTAACAGTGGAAAATTGGCCTTGGGTTTAGTATAGATGGAGCATAACTATTATCTTTCAAAAAGGCACATTTACTAAGCAACAGAAATCAATTGTACTAGAAAGGTAAATAGAGGTAGGGATGGAAAACCACACTTTCTTGGTTTTATTAGCATAGGTGATTCATTTGTAAGTGTAAAAATTCCTCCGTTCCAGAAGCCTTTTCTTGTCAGCTGGGAAATATATTTTCCCAATCGTTTGCCAAAAGGTTGAATCTGTGACTGAAAAATACCAAAGGGCCACAACTTGTTGCATTTTAAACTTGGAGGGTGTGTGGGAGAAAAGGAAATGGAAGGGAACTGTCCATAGCAAGGCATCATCCTGCATCTGAACCTCAGGAAAAAGAGGACAAGGAGGACTCAAATGAAAATTCCTCTGGATCAGGATCCCAGATAATACAGGTAGAAGGACAAATGTGGGAAAATTTCTGGGAAGAATTTCAGTCCTAGCAATTTAAGAGGTATTCCAATGTCCAGCTATCATGGGAAATAATATTTCCCAACACAAGTATTTGCCATATACTCTTCTAGGACCTGAGGGTATGGCAGAGAACAAAACAAACAAAAATCACCACATGGATATTCCTTTCTGACAGGAAACAAAAACACAAGGTAAAAAAGTAAAAAAAAAAAAAAAATAAAGTATTTAAGCTATTCTTTATGAAGATAGTCTGTTGTTTTTCAATAGTGATAAGGTGTAATGGGGAAAAAAAATTAAGCAGAGAGAAGAATAGGCTTTAAATGTTATCATTCTGGTGATAATATGTCCCAAACATGTATCTCCAGGCCAGACCTCTATCCTGAATTCCAGACACACATACACATAGATTTTTTTCAAATGCCTCTTTGAATGACTCACAACTTACATTACTCAAAGTTACCTCAAAATTAACATATCCAAAATTAAACCCTTCTGCCCTCCAAATCTGGCTTCATATGTAACCATTACTGACAGCTGTATCTTTCCAGGTGCTCAGGCCAATGCCTTGTGGTTATTCTTGACTCCGTTTCTCTAACATCCATCTAACCTGTCAGGTTATCTCTGGGTTCCACCTTCACTGCTACTCCCTGGGGAGGAACCACCATTAATTACTAAAATATTCTTTTTTGCCCTTGTCTTCCCCTATTCTACCTTCAACACAATCACCAGAGTGATACTTTAAAAATGTGAGTCTTATCATGTCCCTCCGTCATTCAAAACCTTTCAAAGGCTTTCCATTTCCCTTAGTATAATAAATACTCTTTTCTTTTTTCTTTTAATACTCTTTCTTTTTTTTTAATATAATTTTTTATTTTTTATAAACATATATTTTTATCCCCAGGGGTACAGGTCTGTGAATCACCAGGTTTACGCACTTCACAGCACTCACCAAAGCACATACCCTCCCCAATGTCCATAATCCCACCCCCTTCTCCCAAACCCCCTCCCCCCAGCAACCCTCAGTTTGTTTTGTGAGATTAAGAGTCACTTATGGTTTGTCTCCCTCCCAATCCCATCTTGTTTCATTTATTCTTCTCGTACCCACTTAAGCTCCCATGTTGCATCACCACTTCCTCATATCAGGGAGATCATATGATAGTTGTCTTTCTCTGCTTGACTTATTTCACTAAGCATGATACGCTCTAGTTCCATCCATTAATACTCTTTCTGACTCAACCCTAGTCTTCTCTCTGAAATACTTTTCTACCATAACCTCTCCACAAAACTTTAGTCAGACAAGCATAATTGCTATTTCTCTAATACGACCCTGTGTTGGGGCTTTTGCTCTTTCCCTCCTGATATTCTTAGGGCTGATTTTCTTACCTCAGTCAAATTCGTGTTCCAGTTCAACTTCTCAATGAGGTAGGTAACTACACTATTGGAAGTTTCAAGCCACGAGCTCCTTATTCTTTTTTGCTTTCCCCTACACTTTATTTATCACATCTATTGTTTTTCTCCTACTCCTTTTCTCAAGCACTGTAAGCTGCAGAATAGGATCTCTGGGTTTTGTTTTGGGCTTTGGTTTTGATTTTTTTTTTTTTTTTTCAGGGAAGTGTCTCAGGTGTACCTAGAAAAAGAACATATCTTCAAGGTTCAGCAAACATTTGTAAACAAAGTATGCAAGAGTGTAATTGTGTACAGGCAAAATCTGAGCTCTAAAGTTGGTAAGGAAAGCAAATCTTGTAATGGAAAGACACCAATGAGAGACTTTGGAGAAAATATTGGCCTTGGAACATTGGAACCCTTTGAAAGAACCCCAGCCTTCCCCAGAAGAGTTCTTAGAGGCCATTGTCATCAGAAAGAAGTGACTGTTTTCTGAAGAGCAGTGGCTTAAAGAGACCAGCAATTATAGCAGAATATTTTAGTAACAGTCTCGAGAAAGAGACATCAGTCACACCAGTGAAATAAATGGAGGTTTACTAAAAATGATAACATAAAAGATGAACGTGAGAGCTGCTAACGAAACCTGGAGTAAGAGTGTCTATGTACTGTACCAACACTGCTTCACTTCATGAGGATGAGGGACAGATGTTTTCAATCTAAAAGAGATGATCTTCATTCCATAGGAAAATAGTTGGCAATATTTTCAAAGAAGCAGTGGGGGTTTTGTTTGTTTGTTTGTTTGTTTTGTTTTGTTTTGTTGTAGACAGTGAAGCATACAGCTGTCCTACTGGTGCCTTCAAAGTCCACCACTGGGAGTCACTGGTCATCATATGTGACTTACCACGTGGAGGAATTTACACGGCTCTCCATAGGAAGATCCTTAGAGATTCTTGTGAGGGATATAGCCGTAGCTGCAATACATTTAGGAAACCAAGAAACAGTTTCTGACATCAGCAAGGAATTGTTCTGTCCTCAAACTGACAAAGTACTTTAGGAGTCACTGATATTTATATTTCATATTTTAACCTTGGGAAAAAATTTGTAAAACTCTATAAAGTGTCACTTTTTTGTGATGATTTTTTAGAACACTATCATGACTTAATTTTTAATTACTGACTGGGTCTGAATAACAAGATAATAAGATATCAGGAAAAGTTTCAGTTTGAGGGCAACACCTGGGTTTAAATTGTGACTCTATTATCAGTAGTAGGACCAAAAAAGAGAGAAAGAGTCTTTTGTAGTAAAATGCAGGCAATACTAACCAAATAAGATTGTTGTGAGGATCAAATGAAAGCTTATGTGAAGGCTCTGGTATCTGACAGGAGTTAAAGAACTAGTTTTCTTTATCAGAATTGTGTATGTTACTTTTTTAGAGGGTAAACGGAGTAAGTGAGCCTCGAGATTTTGTCATTCTCTATGGCATAATTTTTTGAATGCTCTTTCTGTCCAAATGTATAAACACAGTACGTTATTCTTATATCATTTGCTAAGTTCTTGAGTCCTTATCATGATTTAGGCTTTACTCTAGATTTGGATTACATCTCTTCCTTCTCAACCTTCAGATTGTGCATTTTGTCCCTGAAGTACTTTATTTTCATTGTTAAAAAAAAAATTCACAAAGAGAAAAAGCTGAGGTGCTCTCATGCATGGTCTGGGCCAGAGGGAATATACCATGTGGGTAGCAGATACTTTTCAGAAATTTCATGACTGTCAGGAAGAAGACATTAGGATTCCTCCAGTGTCACATTTCCAGTGAGCTCCCGAACTTGTTTTTGCTATAAAACTTTACAACATTTATCAAACTGGCTGAACTGTGGCTAACTGTTAAGAGGTAAGTGCCTTTCTATGTGAGAGTCAGGTTTAAGTCAGGGCACTCAGAGATCTGAGGAGAATCTGGGTCCTATCATTACATTAATTAGTTGGCAGGGAGACCACCAAAATGAGAGTGGAAAACATGGTACTCAAGTGAGGCAGAGCTTGCTAATACCTGTCCATAGCGGACATGTAACACTCTGCCCATCATGGGGAGAACCAAGCACCTGGATGAGGCCCCACCAGAAGAGCTGATCCAGTTAAGGCTTATCTGTCTTCTAGATCAGTTTTGTGTTAAAATAGAATAGCCGACTGAAAAAGCACCCACAATCACCAGTGTATTTCAGCAAGGTCGATTCCTGGTGAAGCCTGTGATTTTTATTTTTATTTATATATTTTTCTTAAATCTCTGGCAAGCAAAGGTAAATGCTTTTTTCTTATTGGAAAAAAAATAATAAATAAATAAATTTTTTGAATACATTTTTCTCAGGTAGAAAAATAAAACTGGATGATGCATAAAGTTTACTTGAAGAATGCTACAGAGACTAGAATACCACCTTGGAGGAAGAATAAGTTAAAAGCAAAACGGAACAAGCTTTTATCATCATTCTCAGATTGATTTGAGCACTCTCTCAAGAATGACAGGACTATCTTCTAGCAGAATGAACTACTGAACTGAACTATCCTAGGATTTAAAGACAAATTTATCAAAGAAAACCTCAGTGTTCATCAAGGGTCTAGTGTCTATTCACATGTGCTACTGCTACCAAACAAAAGACACCATGTCCACTACGTGGAAAGGTTTTGCCATGCCTAAGCAATTTTGACATTGTTCATGGAGCATTTTTAGAGAGAAGAAATCAGCTAAAATATATAAAATGTATCAGTCCTTATGTGAAAGTAAGTGGATATCATAAAGGAGTGATAGGAAACAATGACCTATAAAACCCAGTCCTTGATTCTCCATCTCTAATTTGGTTTTCTGGTCTTTGTATGTGTTCCTCAGGTTTCTCTAGCACTGATGGCAGAAGCACACTTGCTTACCCACCTGTCAGCTACTTCCTTTATGATCTAACTTCCCACAAGGCACTGTAGGATTGGAACACCAAGAAGTATATGGCCTAGGGCCACTGCTTTAATTAGACGTGGTTGTGCATCATTACAGCAGGCAAATATAACACAGATAAAGGTCTTTTCCTAATATGAAGATGGTCTTTTGGTATGAAGCTATTCATAGGAAGCCCCACAGTAATTACCCTGTTTTTCTTATTATTTTTTATTATTTTATTTTATTTTATTATATATCTTATTATTATCTTAGATTTTCAAATATAGCTTTTACTTGTAGGTGGAGGCATAGATCTATAGCCCTGGAGTCTTCGAAAATGAATTTATTCTCCTCAAAGAAATACTTGAGAGTACAGCTTTATCAAGTGCTTATAATATATCTGTTCTATGTTCTTTGGAGATGTTCATTTATATGGCCTTCATAATCCTATGATTTAAAAACTATTAATGGGCTTCTTTTTGTTTTTGTTTTTTTTAATTTAATTTTACTTTTTTCAGTGTTCTGAAATTCATTGTTTATATACTACACCCAATGCGCTATGTAATATGTGCCCTCCATAATACACACCATCAGGCTCATCCAACCCCCCATCCCACTCCCCTCCAAAACCCTCAGTTTGTTTCTCAGAGTCCACAGTCTCTCATGGTTTGTCTCACCCTCCAGTTTCCCCCAACTCACTTCTCTCCATCTCCCCATGTCCTTGCGTTATTCCTTGTGCTCTACAAGTAAGTGAAACCATATGATAATCGACTCTCTCTGCTTGACTTACTTCACTCAGCATAATTTCTTCCAGTCTCGTCCATGCTGATACAAGAGTTGGGTATTCATCCTTTCTGATGGAGCCATAATACTCCATGGTCTATATGGACTATATCTTCTTTATCCATTTGTCTGTTGAAGGTCATATGTGGCCTTTGCTGTTATGAATATTGGGATACCAATGGCCCTTCTTTTTACTACATCTGTATCTTTGGGGTAAATTAATATGCTTCCTTCACAGAACAGAGATAAAAATAACTAGATGAAGGTCACATGGTTGATAAAACTAGCAACTATATCAAGACAGTCAGTAGTGAGCCTACCTTCTTGTTAGGCTTCACTATTAGTTGTAAATAACTGAAAATGCTTATGCTTACTGTGACTCAATAAAATGTTAATTGATCCTTCCTCTTAGAAAATTAATTATAACTGATTAAGTTGATCAATTCACTAATGTGTTTTTTTCTTCCTCAGATTTCCACCAGCAAAAATAATTTAAATTATTTCTTCTTGTCCCACTTCAGTTCCAATGTACCTACGCCTGTAAAGAACATAGAGCAGTGCTTGGCATATAGAAAATACTCACTAAGTGCAACTTAACCTACTACTGATACCAATGATGTTTCACTTTATGATTTATTCTTTCACAAGCACATAGCACATAATGTGGTCCTAATATAACGCAAGGCACTGACTAGGTTAGGCACTAGAAATACAATGGCAAATATGGCATTTTTTCCTGCCTTTGAAAAATTTATAACAGGGTGTAGCACTTTTTATTACCGCTGCAGCCATTCCATTTCCATGTAGGGGCTGGTTTTCATCTCCATCCATTTTCGGGTCATACACAATCTCCTCCTCAAATGGTAGCTCATATCTAATAACTGAAGTTGGTATGTAAATACATAGTTCTCTCATCTCTTAGGAGAGATAATTTTGACACTTGTGTTCTACCATTTTGCAGATTTTTCCTATATGATTAAGCTCCGGTTGCCACAGTGGTATCTGGCTTGATAGTCACACTTTATTGTCTATTCTTCACTGTCTCACTTTCCCACTACTCTACAATATCATCCCAGGTTGACCTACTAAGTCACCTACTTGTATTTGAGTCATTGTTTTCAGAGAGCTCTGCTTCTGGGGGAATATTAAATATGATACAGGGAAGTATAAATGTACATAAATAGCAAAAACAGATAGAGCTACTGATCTTATACATAGATATGGAATACAGTGAAAATTAGAAAAAAAAAAAAAAAGAAAGAAAGAAATATTAGTTTATCCTGAGGGTTTTTAAAGGCAGTGGTGAGGAGAGAGTACTCTGGGAAAAGTGGAGAGCCTAAGCAGATGCAAGGTGAGAAAGTCTCTGTCGGCACATTAGGAAGTTCCATATGGCTACAGAACAGTACGAGGGAGAGGAAGGAAGCTGGAGAGGTAGTTTTAGATAAATCAGAACCATCTTTGTCTTGAGGAAAAGGTTAGCCTTAACTGTGTAGGCAATGGTGAGTACTTCAGTCAAACTTAATCGATGTTTTAATCAATTAAGTAAAGTGATAACATACAGCAAGGTAAAAGGGCCCACAGCAACACCTAGCCGAATGCAAACAGGCTCATTAAACAACCATCTCAAAATAACCATAGACCCTAATGGATCGGTTACACTCAGGCATAGTTCTTAAGGTCACCAAAAAAAAAAAAAAAAAAAAAAAAAAAGGAAAATTCCTTAGGACCCCATATTCCCTTGCTCAGCTGACTCTATAAATGTGGCCTCCCACCAATGCCTCCTTGCAGACAGTCTCTCCTTTGCTGTCCTATCCACAGCTCCCTTGCAGTATATTCAAAAAATTTGATCTCTTTTGTTTTGCTTTGGGTGAATTCTTTCACTGCCTGCACTGCCAGCGTCTAACTGATCAGAGTACCCCACATTTGGTGGCCCGTCCATCTGACTGGGACACCCCACAGATAATACGTAGTTTGCATTTTGGAAAAGTTAAACTTGCAGCAACACAAAAGAGAAATTACACAAAGCCATAAAAAAAACAGCAAGAGAGTCCATCAGAAGTGCGAAGTCTAAGAAGTTTTAGACTAAGAAGTCTAAGAAGATATGAGGAAAGCAGGAAATCAGTCAAAGAAATGAAAATAAGAAAGTGTACTATTAGGGAGGTAGAGTCACTTGACCTTGGTCACCTGGTGAGGAGATGGAGGATGGGAGAAGACACTGACATGGACAACTTCTCTATCTTCTGATCATGAGATATGGGAAGCATCCCATATTGCAGAGGAAATAGGCACGAATTTATGGAGTAGAAGGGAAACACTACTAGATCATTATTTCAGCTTTGAAGATGCCATTGAAATATCTCTAGAGCATCTGGGAATTACTCAGTAGACAACCACATGTGGGAAAAAGAGAGATATTTGGGGATTGCCTAATATAATTATGTATCAATCATCGATCATTGCATAACAACTTAAAATTCTGTGGCTTAGCACAAAAATGATGTATGATCTCTCACAGTTCTGTAGTTTGGCTGGGCAGCTTTTCCACCTATCTCACCTAGACTCACTCATGTAGCTGCTTTCAGCTAACAGTCTAGCTGATCTGGAAGATACTAAATGGCCACATCAGAGGCCTTGGACTTTGTTTATTTCCTCCATGTGGCTTTACCTCCTTCACACCAGCTTCTTCATATGTTGGATTCACAAGAGAATCCCAAGAGGCAAGAGTGGAAGCTGCAATGTCTCTTAAAGCAAAACCCTGTATCACATGCAATGTCTCGGCTGCCAGTTTGTATTGTTCTAAGCCAGGCACAAAGGCAGACAAGACCTAATGGGTTGGTGGACAAACAACACATGCAAAGGTGCAGCAGACAGACACGGACAGGCAGGATTCGTTAGGTGCCATTAGTATAACAGACAACTTTGAAATGGTTTTCACATCTCAGATATATCAGCCTTATAGGTAGGAACTGAATTCAAGGGAGCAGAGGATCTGGAGCCAGATAAGAAATTCAAAGTTGAGTCACAGAAAGAATGCAAACCAAGACCGAGGAAGGACAAGAAAGCCAAAGGTGGAAAGTCTTTCATGAAGAAAGGAGTATGTAGCAGATCTGAAGTTTCAGAGATAGCTAACAATAAATCAGTTAGGTTTAGAAAATCATCAGCAGTTTTTGCCGAAGTGGTTTCAGTGATACAATGTGTCATTAGAGACAGAAACATTATTGTGATGGCTTGAAGAATAAGTGGATATGAATATCTATTTATTCTTCTACCAAGTTAGTTTATTTTTTTAAGATCTTATTTATTTATTTGACAGAGAGAGAGCATAAGCAGGGGAGCAGCAGGCAGAGGGAGGGGGAGAAGCAGTCTGCCCTCTGAGCAGAGCATGATGTGGGGTTTGATTCCAGAACTCTGGGATCATGACCTGAGCTGAAGTCAGATGTTTAACTAATTGAACCACTCAGATGCCCCTTATCCAGTTAATTTATTTTTAAAAAGTATTTAGAACCATAAATTGGAAATGCTGCAAATAAGCATAATGAAAGAATGTATGTAGCACTTAGTTGGCTATAATTTTTTTGAGAATAATATTAGTCCATGAAGGATACACTTTAACATTTCATTGTTAATAATTTGATAAAGATATCCACAGTCTACTAGTCAACGCTTACTTCCCCTGATATTTCTCATGTTATATTCTCAAAAAATAAACAAATAAAAATAAAACTAAAAACTATGACTCTAATGCAGATGTAAAGTGTCAAGGTCATCTTCATTTGACACAATTAATGAAACAACCAGTAAGATGTTGCTATGGCCTGAATATTTGTGTCCTGCCCCAGTTTATATATTGAAACCCTAAACCTCAAAGTAATAGTATGTGGAGGTGGAACATGTGAAAGATATTTAGGGTTAGATGAGGTCAAAAAGAATGAAGGCCTGTGATGGGATTAATGTCCATATAAAAAACAAGAAGAAATGGCAAATAAATAAGGTCCTCCCTTCCGCTCTACCTCCTTCCCCCCTTTCCTCTCTCCTATTCTTGTTCTCACTCTCTCTGTCTGCCCGCTCCAAGGAAAGTCAATGGGAGGACACCACCAAGAAGAAGGTCCTCATCAAACTGGCACTCTGATCCCAGATTTCTAGCCTCTAGAATGATGAGAAATAAATGTTAGTTGTTTAAGCCACCAGTCTAATGGTGTGTATTATGATAGCCAGAATAGATGGAAACAGATGTTAGGAACAATACACAGAAGAATTTGTATGTATGGCAATAAGGAATGCTGAAATGAAGTTGTTAATAGATGCAAATGAGTTAGTATCCTATAGGGCAATAAATCATTGTGTTTGGAGTGATCTTTTCTATTAGGCATACATGAACATGTCTCTACAGGAGAAGATTCATTTGCATTACTATGGACAAGAATCACTGTACTACTATCAATTTTCTACAAATTACCTTCTACACCTACAGAGTTGTAAAATAGCCTACTTAATAGAAAAACCATCAAAAATACATCTTTCTCCCCACCCTCATATGATTCCCAGAGTGTCCTGTAGAAATGTTGAGTACTGAAAGAACACCCAGTAATTCTTTGCCCATTTCCAAATCCTGAACTCCCCCCCGCATAACCGTCAAATACTACTACATATACTGATTTATGTCAAAATTCTAAGAATATCCAAGTTTAATCTCAGTTTTATGAATGGCAATGTCAGAATGGATTTTCTGGTTTGAAAAAAGTTATAAAAATTAACCATATTTTAGAATTTCAGAGTTAAATGACAATCAAATTTTGATGAATACAGTTAATGAAAAAAAAAAAAGAACTATCATAACCATATGATCATTACATAAGCAGTTATATAAAGTCAGTCTATTCAGATGCTATAAGAATAGTTACCAGTAAAGACTATCAAGTTATTTTATTTTTGGATAATTTTATGCTGATCTTCAGACCTCAGATCAGGTATTACATCCTGCCTAGCTCAGTGATTCTCAAACTGGAGTACTTTCCAGAAAATATGTGAACATAGACAGATAATTTTAAGGGTATCAGTTTGCAGATCTCAACTTCAAAAACAACTCCTTAATCACTTTATGGGAATAATACCAAGAAAGCACTTGAGTACCGAAATGCATCCTACCAGTTTTTAAAAAACACCTAACACTCTACCCCACATTCCTCCCACTGCACAGGCACACATGTGTGTCATGCATGCACACACACACATTCATCTCAACACTTATTATGTTGCACTGCCCTTTGGGTCCTAAATAAAGGGGAAGTTTCTACAACAGATGCCTTGGAATTGCTGAGCTTCCTGTACTTTCTGCAATAAATATTCTAGTTTATGGTAAAATGTGGCACTGAAATTGTGGCGTTTTAGACACTTTTTATGTTAGAAAATCAAATATGAAAGTGTGGAAGGTATGAGCCATAACAAACTTGTTTTCCTATTTAGCTTCTTCGACTCCCTTTCTCTACCTGCCTCCCCTGCCCAAAGATGCATTGTTCTTGAGTGAGCATCCCAACAGAGCAGAAAGCCAACAGAACATAGGAGAGAACTACTGAACATGACATTTTTTTGTTCAGGTAATTAAATGAAATCATTGCAGAAACATTCAATACTCATTTCTAGGGCTTGTCATGAGACAAGGGGAAAAATTACAATAGAAAAAACAAAAGTGTAGAGTAATGATGTAAAATGTTTTCAATATAACCACAATACTTTCTAGGAACAGAAAATTTATCAAGATTATCAGATAAAGTCCACCAACAAAAGTTTTTTTCTTTTTTTTCAGATTTAGGATTTCTTTTTTTCTTTTTCTTTTTTAATTTTTTATTTTTTATAAACATATATTTTTATCCCCAGGGAGATTTAGGATTTCTTGTGCAATAAAGTGTTTTTCAAGTTTATTAAAACAAGTTTCACTATGAAATGCTCTAATTTGGGTCAATATTCATATTATTTAATCATAAAGATGTTTAATATAGTCTTTCTCCTTTTAACAACTATAATTTGCCAGCTGCCTGAACAATTCATTTTAAGCTTTATACAACTTTCTTTTTCATTAAATACATAGGAAAAGTATGATCATGTTTAATTTTATAAGATGTGTTTCAAATAAAATTTTAATTTTTATATTTTACAGTTTTCTTTTTTATGAGAGAATGTGTGTTAGTGCATGCATGCACATGTGTAAATGTGTGCACATGAGCAGTGGTGGGGGGGGGGAGGGAGAGGAAGAGAGAAAATCTTAAGCAGGCTCCATGCCCAGCACAGATCTCAAAACCCTGAGATCATGACCCGAGCCAAAATCAAGAGTGGGATGCTTAACCAACTGAGCCACCCAGGTGCCCCACAATTACTTTTTTAAATTTATAATATAACTAATCATATAAAAATACTAAATTGAATTGATAAGTCAGCATAGAAAATATTTTTAAGCACTTAGAATCTCACGAACATGGGAAATAAGATTTTAGAATTTTCATAGATATGTATTTGTAGTCCAGTATAAGCCTTAAATATGTTGCACTTTGATAAAAATATTTAAATGTCATGGAATGTAAATATCAATTCAAACAGCGAAAGGAATACATTTTTCAAAAGTTATGGAAGAACTGGTTTGCATTTTGTGACACTGGAAGAGTAGCACATGATAATGATTTTTAGATTTCATTAAATACACTTAGAAGAGTGATACAACACCTCTCTTGGTCAAGATAACTCATATGCTGAAGGCAATGGCCTTTAAAACTATATAAAATTTAAGATGAATAAATTTAGATGTCAAGATGTGTGAGGTGGGACGTAATTGTTCAAAATTCTTTTAGGGGGGCACCTGGTGGCTCAGTGGGTTAAAGCCTCTGCCTTTGGCTCAGGTCATGGTCTCAGGGTCCTGGGATCAAGCCCCACATTGGGCTCTCTGCTCAGCAGGGAGCCTGTTTCCTCCTCCTCTCTCTGCCTGCCTCTCTGCCTACTTGTGATCTCTGTCTGTCAAATAAATAAATAAAGACTTAAAAAGAAAAAAAAGAAGAACATTCAAAATTCTTTTAGAGGTTGGAGAATGAAGAGTTTGGATCCCCTTGGTCTCTATTATATTTTTGTTTTTACTTTTGTTGTTGTTGTTGTTGTTGTTGTTTAAGATTTTATTTATTTATTTGAGAGAGAGAGAGAAACAGCAAGAGCAAAAACATTAAGCAGGGTGAGTGGGAGAGGGAAAGCAGGCTTCCCACTAAGCAGGGAGCCCGATGCGGGACTCAATTCCAGGACCCTGGGATTATGACCTGAGCAGAAGTCTGATGCTTAATGACTGAGCCACCCAGGTGCCCTGGTCTCTATGATGATTTTTTTTTTCCCTTAAGAACTAACTCCACATTTACTAAATATATTAATTCCATAGTGAAAACACAGAAGGTCCATATTCAGGACTCCCTCAACCCTTTTAGTTTGTACTCACAAATTCATTTCCATATATTTGAATGGCATTAATCTTCCCCACTAATTTGTATGTTTCATGATAGCATGAATGAGGCTTAGTTTTGTTTACCAGTCTATTCCAACAACTTGTGAAGAGCCTAGACTATCAGAGATACTTGGTATGTAATTTAAATTATTCACTTAGCTTATTTCCAGGCAGAATAAAACATCTCTCAACACAAAGTCGCCGACTCTTTCTGTTTGATATCCTTCTATACCTTTAAGTCCTGCTAGATAAATCAGTGCTGCCTGTGGCAATTAGTATTATCCTATATTTTATGACTCTTGTAATATAGTTGTCTTTTTACTAACACCGAGCGATTAGCCTTTTATTACTATTGCCATTTTTAGAGATGACTTAATGTACACCTAGGAAATGTTCTACAATATAAATTTCCATAACTTTTATAAGCTGAATTCTGCTACTTACGCCAAAATTGTTTCAGTTTTTGAAGTCTTCCTGTTTAATGTCTTTTAGTTTTTCAGTATTTTAAAAGAAAATCATTTTCCCTTACTTTCATTCTTATAAAACCTAATGATTAGTTCTCTCATTCAAAAAATACTCATCACAATTATAAAAGTTGTCAAAAGGAGAAAATAAATATGCTATTGAGTGACAACCTATACATTTATTTTAAAAAAAGGCTCATGTTCTGCATTATTTTATTTATTTATTTACTTTAAGAGAGAGAACAAGCAGGAAGAGAGGCAGAGGGAGAAGCAGAGAGAGAGAGAGACTCTTAGGCAGGCTCCACACCCAGCATGGAGCCCCACACAGGGCTCAGTCTCATAACCCTGAGATCATGACCCAGGCTGAAATCAGGGGTTGGACGCTTAATTGACTGAGCCACCCAAGACCCCTTCTAGATTATTGTTAAAAGGGAAGATTATTGCAATAATGTCCATCTGCATTTCTGCATTGATTTTAATTAAACAGTAACCAGTATTTTATAAAAAGAAAGCACCACTAAAACATTTGTTAAATTCACCACATGGAACACATGGCACTGGCTTTAAGATGTTACACCAGTCAGTCTTACTGTCAGATTTAAGTCCGTGGTCTTATAGATTGTATTTTATTTATTTATTTACCAAGTATTTAAATAAACAAATACTATGTATTTATTTGCAAAGAATATAAACTCTTACTTTGGGTAAAAGAAATTAAAGGTAAGTACATCAAGATTACATTTGTGTCTGACACAGAATTCTGATAATAATTACACAAATGGTATAAATGTATGTTTAAGGAAAGAATAAAAATGTAGCCTTTTTGTTGTTGTGGGAAATATTTCCCATCTACTATAAGGGATAAAAACAATCTATGTTAAAATGTCTTCATTTAGCAGCAGCAACAATAAAAATCTCTAGCACCTTTCTGGCAGGAGAAAAACTTTGTAATTCTGGTAGCCCTCTCCAATAGTGAAACACAACTCCAGATAACTTAAGGTTTGATGTCTAAGCTCTCAGACCACTTTGCTGAACAGCACAGGCATTACATATGGATTTTTAGCAAATATCTAAAGGTTCTGAAAGCTAGAAACTAGACAATTTCTAACTAGAGTTACATATGGCATATGTTCTAGACAAGAATTTAACATGTATGAGTATAATACAATCTTCTGTAAGCACATCATATTTGGGGGCACCTGGGTGACTCAGTGGGTTAAGCCTCTGCCTTCGGCTCAGGTCATGATCACCTCAGGGTCCTGGAATCGAGCCCCAAATCGGGCTCTCTGCTCAGCATGGGGCCTGCTTCCCCCTCTCTCACTCTGCCTGCCTCTGCCTACTTGAGATCTCTGTCCATCAAATAAATAAATAAAATCTTTAAACACACACACACACACACACACACACACACATCATATTCTGAAAAGTTATATAATAGGTGTGTCAAATTAATGGCAATAATAAAGTAATAGTTATATTAGAGCAATAATTAGAAATGTTACAAAGAAACAGGGCTGTTTAAAAAGTTATTCCTCCTAGCTGATAATGGATTAGCATTTTATTTCAAGACAATACCTTGTGACAGCTACTTGTGGAAAAAAGGATCTATGGGTCCACTGAGTCAAAAGAATATCACATTTAGCTGACCAAAATCCATTTTGGTAGAGGACAAAAATAAATCAATGTTCCCTAATCCTAATACCAGAATTGAGGTGTAGAGTTCAGGGGAAGAGGAAAGAGATCAGAGCTAGAAATGAGAAAATCGAGATAGTCTGTGCAACAGGATGGCCATGTTCACCAAGGACAATCCCTGCTGGAAGTGATGAGAAAACATAGTAGGGCAAGTTAAGCACAGTGGCAGCAAATAAGGCCAATGTTATAGTTAAAAGGGCTCAGATCACATCTTGGAGTGCAGACACAAGATGTACAATATGACTAGTTTAAAATAGCTGTAACACTTTCACTATGCTGTATAATAAAAAATTCAACTGGTTTTTATCCCCAGTTCCAGCAAGAAAGCTTTGAAACCCCTGGAACTTCCCAAATGATAGAAGTGTCTTTTTATTCATGGTAGGTGTGTCCCTAGGGCTAAACCTCAGTTATGTTAATGAGGAGATTCTTGACCTGCCCTAAGAGAGTTTCAGGATGGGGACTAGTCTTGCTGAAAAAACCAACCATGTGATTAGAGTGGTAGGAATTTGAGGTACCTTGGAGAGTTAGGGATTGAGTTTAATCACGTGGTCAATGATCTGATCAACCAGGCCAATGTAATGAAATTCCATCGACATGGACTCAAAGGTTAAGTGAGGTTCCCGCTAAAGACACACATTGATACCTGGGAAGGTGAAATGTACTAACGCCACATTTAGGACTCTATCAGACCTTACGCTCTGTGCTACGGGTCTTCTTTTTTTTTTTTCCCCTTTTGTTGTTGTTGTTGTTGTTGGTCCTAATTTATATCCTATAATTGTGAGTAAGGGACAAGTGGAGCAAGGTAGGGAGAGATAGGGGCCTATGTAACCAGGGTCAGAGAAATAAAAAAACACATGGAGGTGTGGGGAAACCAGAGATAAGGGGACAAATCAGACCACTCTGCCCAAGGGGGTGTCTTTTTACTATAATAAGGAATAACCAATCAGACCCTAAAAAGGAAGTAAGTAATTAAAGGTGCTCAATGGTGATATCAATAGAAATGTGAAAGGTTATAAGTCCCCTAGTTAGCTTTCCATAAAAGACCAACAATCCTAAAGGCCCTCACTGGCAACCCTAGCGGACCTCTGTCACTCTTGAGAGCTTTTTCTGTATCTTCACTTAAAAACTTCTATTGCTTACTAACTTTCCTTTGTCTGTGAGATTCATTCTTCAACTCTGTGACACAAGAAACGAGCTCTCCTGCATCAGTTATACTCTGAATTTTGTGAGTTACTCTATCAAATTATTAAATCTGAAGGGTAGTAGGAGTTCTCAATTTGTAACCAGTTTACCAGAAATGCGAGCACCTTCTAAACTTAAGCTGGTCGCAAAAGTGAGAGTAGCATTGTGGACTGTGCCCTTAACCTATATGAAATTTGACTTATCTCCAGATAGTTACTGTAAAAATTGCATTGCAGAGTGGGATACAAAGATGTTATGAAGTTCTATCCCCCACAAGAGAGATAAGAATGAAATAGAGACCTGTATTTAAACCTGATGTAAATTATAAAATCAAGGAATCATGGAAGAAATCTACAAGGCACTAATTTATTCTGTCTCTGGTAGAAGAAGAGCACACATTCAGGATTAAATAGAAGAAATGACAATATTAATATAGTTAACATCAAGATACTGAAATATGACTTTTCTCAACTAATGAAAGAAATAGTCCAGAGTCCGGGAAGGGCTGGGTTCACAGATATTGATCATGTGACCACAGATGGATGTGAACAAAGGGGTTTAAGTATTGGGAGGCTGAAAGGTTATTAAAAAAAACAAAAAACAAAAAACAAAACAAAAAAAAACCACCGGGATTGACACTATAAAGTACTCTATACTTCTGTTTATCCTTACCCCAACTTATTGTTTGACATTTTTGTTAAAATAATACATACCTCAAAATTTTAAAATGTCATTACACACAGTCAAAAAACAGGTGAACAAGTTTTCTTAATCCCCAGAGACTATAACTATTTACACATTATTGTATATCTTTACAGATAACTTCCCGTGTATATAAATTTTATGCATTTTCCACCAAAACGAGATCACGTTGTGCATTAATTTTTATGAACTGATTTTTCTCAGTTATAATCAACTTTCTTCTATCAAAATATTTTCATCTTCTCTAATCCCCAATTTATATTCAAAATGTCCTTAATTGTCACAGGGACATTTTTTTGCTACTGTCCAAATTGAATACAATTCAGGACAATAAAATGTATCTAATGGCTCTCTTATATCTCTTCTCATCTAGTATTGCACACCTCTTTCATAATATGATTTTTCAATAGATTGAGCCAGCTGATCCACAGAAAATCACACTATCTGATTTTGTTGTTGTTGTAAAAGTTTGATGATTGAAATTAAATAACTTTGGCTTTATTTTTGGAAAGAGGGTCCATACAAATGTAGTTAAATTCAAATGAGATTATACTGGAGTGGGGTAGGCTCTACTGGAGTAGGAATTAGGGCCACTAATTCAATAGGACTGATGTCCTTATAAAAAAGAGAATTTAGGAGGGAGACACACACAAAGACTTGTGAGTTTTACCACAAGCCAAGAAATTATCAGAAGTTAAGAGGCTTAGAATACATCCTTCCCTAGATCATTAAGGGCAAATATAGTCCTGCCTGTACCTTCATCTTGAACCCCTAGCCCCCAGAATGGTGAGCTATTAAATTACTGTTGGATAGACTACCCAGTTTGTAGTTAGTACTCTTTCACAACAGCTCTAAGACACTGATGCACTAATCTGTTCAGTTCCAAATCCAAATCCACAGATGAGACACTTAAGAGCTCCAATCCACACCAAAGAAAATAAAAATGAAAGAAATCAAATTCTAATCTAAATTTTTTTTTAGATTAAAAAAAAAAAAAAGAGTTGTCTTTGCTTTTACATTTCATTGTTAGCTCAGAGCTGCTTTGTTCCTTGCAGAGCACAAAGGGCTGCAAGCCTTTTGTATAGGATTTCTCGATAACATTGTAACACTGTATTTTAAGCAAACATTCATCTGTGGCAAGTCAATATCACAAATGAAATATTGTCTGAGGAGAAAGGAAAATCAATATTTACCTTTAGGGTCATTAAATTTTGATAAGGATTTTCTGCAAACATCAATATACTACCAAACAGATATGTATTGCATGTTTCTCTTTCCTTCTATTTAATGAAATCTGTCTAGAAATCCACTTCAACACACAGACACACACACCTTTCTACAGAATCACCACTGGCCTTTTTGAAGATTTTTGTTGTTACTGCTTGCTTTGTTTTAAATAGATGTATTAGGTATCATTTTTCCACTAGAATGTAAAGTACCTAGTGCACCAGATACCTACATGCATTCCGGTGTCTGGACAAGTAGTTACAGAATTAAAATAGAGCAGTCAGCTAAAAAGAATGAAGGACATTAAAATTTTTCACTTGCCATATTTGAAAAAGATGTTGCTATTTTAAAAAAAGGGGGTGGGGAACATACTGCAGAGTAATATCTGAGAAGAACTCAGGATGAAATGAGAACAACTAAATAAAGTGTCCTAAAAAAGCCGGGCTGCTCACCTTCCCACAGGGTTTGAGCAAGTAGCCAGAGAAATTACCATTTTTTAACTGGCCTTGAATTATCTAAATTGCTTTTCATTAACATTTTTCCATTCTATAAAGACCTAAGCTTTAAATAACCCATTTCTAGACAGAAGAAAAATAATTTTGCTATATCATTTTTTATACATTTGCTTATCTGTTTAAAAAAAAAACAACAACACTTAGACTTTCAAAATATTTTTTCCTTACATGTTTTTGTGCCATAAACCTAGCTATACATTACTGTTCGCTAATTACTTTATTTCATTCCACTCAATGTTTGATTAACACCCTTTGTAAAATAGGCTAATGACAATTTGAAGCCCTAGGCCAGTAATTCTCAACGTCTTTGTTCATGCACGCTTTCAAATAGGTGCATGCTCGTGCAACAGCAGGGTTACATTTTTAAGAATTTGGAATGACTGAACAAATAAGTTGTTACAGCATAGCCACTGTGGAAATGTATGTGGGCAGACTAGACACAATATGTTAGCAAATATTCTTCTACTTTCCACTAATCCTCTGAGGTCACTGTAGGCTCAGAGAACATTGCTTGCAGATAATTTCCATCCAAGTGTTTGCAAAGCTCCCCAATCTAGTGTTGTGTCTATGGCGTCTTTTGTAATGACAAAGGACTTTCACTGTTGCCTAATTGCTTATCAGTCTTCACTCACTATGTTCTGGAACATTTCCTTTTAAGTACTTCCAGGCACCCTAAAACGATCTAGCATGAAACTGTCTGCCTTTATTGACCTTAGGATGGGGTCAGCACTGTCATTTGTGCCATGTTTTGTCAATCATGAGATGAAAGGATTCACAAAAATATAAGTGGAGAAATCACAGATCAGTAAACAGCAAACTATGCAGGACACAATCAGTAAATGGTATAAAACATCTGTGTGTTCATACACACTCTCAAATGTATGCATATCCACTAAAAGGGGACACATTTTTGGAAATGGGAATAAACTGCACCTATTAGGGCAGGAACAATCATTAGAGGAACCCAAGACTTAGCAAAGAAGGGAGCTAATATCTATAGATGGAAAGTGCTGAATAATCAGAAGTATTGTATTTTATTTGCTCAAAACGTTTCATAGCACTCAGTTCATTAGGAAAATGTAAGCTTACAGTGGACTTTAAAGAGTTAATTAAAAGACAGAGCATTATAAAATGTCAGTAATACTTGGATCCTGCTAAAAGGGGTATAAATGACCAATATTTTTATAGTGCTCTTAATGGGTTTAAAGGTTTAAGACAAAACTAAACAAGCCAGCAAGGATTACAGTGCAAGTGCTATGACACCAGAACAACTTTTTGGTGGTTTCTATACACACACCCAAGCTGACCTTCTGCCAAGAAACTGATCTCTTCTATTATCTAAAGGCTAAAGCCTTTCACATTCCAGTACACACAACATTGCTCTTCCACTTTCCTCCTACTCACTGCAGGTTGTGCCATGTTTTCGTCATATCCTACAACCCATTCAGCAAAATGTTTCATCTAAGAAAGGTCAAAGTCGTGGTATATGGATATCCCGTAGTAGCAAAAATAAATTTAACAATTTGCTCCCAATTTAGTACTACAACTGTGATGGGTTAAACATCCAGCTAAACTAGATTAGCCCACACTCCTTTAGGCATCAAACAAAAAAGGATGCTATGGGAAATGTGTTTGAAAGAGGAAAGGATTTAGCAAGTGAAAGTAAAAAAGGATTACAAAGGCTAAACTTTCTACCGGATCTGTTCAGATTCCCTTTCTATATTATTTCCTAATTTTTCTTCATTATAAGTCACTACACAGAGAGATTATAAAGTGATGTGCTCTAGGAAAACACGCAAAAAAGTATTTTATTAAGAGTTGATATATACTTGAAATTTGTTAGGAGAGTATTTTTAAGTATTCACAAACACACACACACACACACAGAAAAGGGAACTATGTGAGGTGTGTTAATGGATGTGTTGACTTGACTGTATTTCAAATGTGTGTGTATATATATATGTATAAAATCATCACTTTTTAAAAAAAAAATCAGGTTGTACAATCTAAATATACACCTTAGTCAATCATACCTTAATAAAACTAGAAAGAAATGAAATAGTTGACAACATGATGGCGTAAGTCATTGAATTTCTAATACGTTCTTTGAAAATATTATAAACTGTTGCTATGCTTATTTAGGGATGAAACATGGATAGAACATCATACCTAAAGAAAGATCTTTAGTTCTAAAGTATTTCAGCCAAAAATAACTGCATTCTATTCTAATTACTATTAAGAAGTTATTTGAATGTTCCTAAGATAACACTAGCATCTCGGTCCACATTTAACTTTAATAAAGTGTGACATGTTCTTTAAATTACAACAAAAAGAAAAACAAAAGTTACCCAACTGAAAGTTCTGTAATAGTTGACTCAACAGTCAACCTAAATTAATAGTTGCAGAGTATTGTGTGTCTGCTACTTACAAAATGACAAATATTCATATACCTTACTGTGAGAACAGAATACCAAGTTTTTACTGCAACTTTGAAGTACAGTGAAATGTTGACAAAGATTTTAGAGTTGCACAAGAATTTTATTTGTTTTTTGCTTTTTTCCTTCCAGGTTTGAATGAATCAAGTTGCAGACTTCCTTAAACAATATACTCATGAATAAAATATAGATGTGTTAGGTGATCAAATGGGGGACTCATGCTTTCAAATGGAAGCTTTTATTAATAGTATCTGCTAGTAAAAGGAGAGCTAACAAATTTGAGGCTTAGAAGAGCTTCTGAAAAATAATTTTTTTTAGTTTCCTTTTGCTTTCAAAAATGAGTTATATTAAGTGAAAGCAAACACAAACAATATTCAAAAACTCTCTCTTTTCTACTAAAAGAATCTCTATTTTAGAGAAAACCCAACCAAATCAAAACAAATATGTAAACCACTTTACCTCTTCAAATAAGAACCAAGCAATGGATGGAGTGCCTGGGTGGCTCAGTGGGTTAAAGCCTCTGCTTTCTGCTCAGGTCAGGATCCCAGGATCCTGGAATCAAGCCCTGTGTCTGGCTCTCTGCTTAGCGGGGAGCCTGCTTCCCCTCTCTCTCTCTGCCTGCCTCTCTGCCTACTTGTGACCTCTCTCTGTCAAATAAATAAATAAAATATTTAAAAAAAAAAAAGAACCAAGAAGTTGAAATTAAAAAAAGAAAATGAGGATTTTTGTTTTAATGCCCTCATCTTTTCCTTCCTACTCTGGAAATAACTTGAATAGCTCTCAAGTACTTCTCAATCAAAAAAAAAAAAAAAAAAGGAAAATTAATCATTTAAGAAATGAATGTTGTCAGTGATGTTCCTTTAAAAACTTCCTGAATGAATCTTTTTTATTTTATTTTCTGTAAATATTTTTCTATCCTCTCTCCAAAAAAAAAAAATCAATTTGACTAGTCCACTTTTAAGTAATAAGCAATAGACATAAAATACGGAAATAAACCATTTACACAATGCACCCATTACTGATTATGTTGTTATAGTTTTCCTATGTAATATTGTTCTTAAGTCATTTGTATTTTAGTATCTTGCAGTTTATTCCAGGTTGAGATACACAAAAGTATTTTTTTCTGAAGAAAATTCTGCATCTTAAAATTGCAGATGGTGCCTTTTACACTTTTCCACAAATATGTCACATCGCAAAGGGATTCCATTTACTCTTATATTCATTTTATTTTAGTAACTGAAGTGTTCTGGAGCTCCATTTGCAAGCCTTTTTTTTTTTTTCTTTTATGAAATGAATGTAATGTTAAAATGCAATAATTTGGTTCTACATGTAAAAACAAACTTTTGAATACCTCCACAAACAATCCAACAAATTGAAAAGACAAAAGATCATGGGGAAACAAAACATTCATTGAGATGATAATGACATGGACATCTTTAACTGAACCAAAACTATCTTTCTGTTTATATTTTGCAAGAATGAAAAGATGCAAATTATTCTCGTGTGTGTAAGGTTTTAGATGTTTTATGTAGTATTAAGGATAAATTGTGCATGATATCTCATTGAAACAAAGAAAAATAATCTAGCTTCAAAGGAAGAGAATGACAGAATTTTGCAGTTCTCTCCGCAGTTGAGAAGTCCTAAGAAACAATACATCTCACTATGTAATTGTATTTTGTACTTTAGTATTAGTGTTAGAAGACATTTAATTTAAAAAACGTTCTTTTTATATCTTCCTAATAACTTAGAATGCAGATGTACTTTTATAAATGAAAACAATAAGTAATAAATAAATATGTTTCAGGTAACACTCTGGGCTTCTCTGTGGTTTGTTCGTAGTATTAATGATTGTGTCTAGGTAAATATCCAAAACAATATATGCTACTAATTAAAAGACTGTATATCCTGTGGTGTGAACTCTGTGATCTAATTAAATTCTGGCTGCCCTCCATTACGGAAAAGGAAAGTATGTGGTGTGTGAAAATGTGCAAATTAAACTAGATTACTATAAGTCCTTGAACCAATATTGGTTGCTAAGGTAAGTTGTTTTTGATGATCTGGGCCTTATGAAATCATAAATCAATGGATATGGCTCACAGAATGTAGATATGCATAGTATGCCAGAGAGTTCAAGTTAGTCTGGCAAAGGCAAAGTTAGCCAATGTATCAAAAACCATGTTAGAGAGGAAAATTCAAGACCATGTCTTGCATTCCTAGTCAACAAAATATTAACCCAGTGAAATTTTTTTTCCCCTTAAATGTAAGTAATATAATATTAAAATTATAGATTGTTTTTGTAGTTATATTATCTCTTCAATTAGTATTTTATCAATTAGTTTGAAACCACATGCAAAAAAAAGAAAGAAAGAAAGAAAGAAAGAAAGAAAGAAAGAAAGAAAGAAACCTCTTATCTCCTTTCAGAAAATTCTTCCACATATATTGAAATTATAAGAGAATACATTCTTGTAATTACAACATAATATACTAGTGTTGTCTTGGCTTGTGCCAAAATAAACTCTTGCTCACTAGGTTTGCTACAAAAGTCTAGCTTTCAGTGACATTTTGGATTTCATTTTAGTTCACAATTTCCAGATAATCACTGCGATAGTTAATTTTGTATGTCAACTTGACTGGGCCATTGAATGCCCACATATGTGGTTATGTTTTATTTTAAGCATGTGTGAGAGTGTTTCCAAATGAAATGAACCCTGGAAGCAGTAAGACGAGTAAAGCAGAATGAGCTTCCCAATGTGGGCGGGTTTCATCCAATCTCATGAAGGCCTGAATAGACAAAAGGCTAAATAAGGCAGAATGACGTCTCTCTGCCTGACTCTACAGACTTGAACTTCAACTGGAACTATACCACCAGCTTTCTTGGATCTCTAGCTTGCTGACATCAGATCATAGAAATTTTTAGCTTTCCTAACCACATAAGCCATGTCCTTAGGAAAAAATTTAACAGATAAATAAATATATTATGCATATAATATATATTATGTATAATATATATAGGTAGATACAAGATATAGATACTATAAATATAAACATATATTTACATTTCTTACTGGTTTTGTTTATCTGGAGAATCTAGACTAATGTAGATACCATCAGTAAAACAGTTAAGTCTTTAGAATATTAAACAATTTTAAACACACAATTGGCAAGATCATTAGTAAATTTTTGTTTCTATAAAATGGCAAAAAGGCATAATATAGAATGGAATTGACTAAGGAATAGTGCTGCCACAATATTTACAAGAGGAAATTTTTTCTTTTAGTATGTGAAAATTGATTTTTTAAATTAATGGACTTTATTTTTTTTTTTAGAGAGCATAAGATTTACAGAAAAATGCAGTAACTATTATGGAGAATTCCTATACACTCTCCCATTCCTGCCCTACCCCAACCGTTTACCCTAGTATTAACATTTTGTGGTATGGTACAATTGTTATAAGTAATAAAGAAATATTGATACATCAGTATTAACTAATATCAATACTTTATTAAGATCTCCTTAGTTTTTATCTAATGCCCTTTTACTATTCTAATATCCTACTGAGCATACCACATCACATTTAAGTGTCATGTTTTCTTAGGTTCCCCTCACCTATGACATGGACTTTGTATAATACTCCTTAATAAAAGACTGGTATAATACCCACCATCATGGAGCTCTGGGGCAGTATCAAAGACTAAGCTTACCTATTTAACTTCAGAAGTGCTTTTGGGTATGCATTTTAAATGTCTCTAACAACTGAATTATAAATGCACCATGGATCCATCCACTTGATTGGGTAACATTCTTAACACTAGCTGCATTATTGGAGTCATCATATGTCCTCTCACAATGCCTGGTATGATCATCAGCAATTGCTTTAAACTTGTTATATTCATAAACTGTGAAACTGAAACATAATTATGGTTATTTATTCAAGTGACAGAGTTTTAGTGATTACTATGTGCTAGACCTTCTTGTGGCACTGATATAAGAGGATGAATAAACCAGAGGAAGTCCTTGCTTTTATTGAGTTTTTACCTAAGCTAGGAGTATAAACAAGGAATTAATAAATTGAGAACATAATGTTACATATTAACAAATGTGAAATGAAAGTATACAATTTGCGCTGATACTCAGGTGACGAAAACAGTCTGAGGGAAAAGCATCCTCACCAGACAATGCAAAATTGTAAGGCGTAAGCAAGTTAAGAAATCAGGACAGTGTGACAGAAAAGTAGTGGCAGAGAGAAGAGAAAGTGTTTGGAAGTCAGAAAAGCAATAAAGAACAGAGCAGAGTAATTGGGCCCTTTAAGCCATGGCAAGAAGTTTGGATTTACATCACAATAAATAAGCCACTGGAGAATTTCAAAGAGAGAGTTTATATAGAAAGCTTATCTGCTCTGATTTATGTTTTTAAAATATTCCTTTTCCCTATGGAGATTAGATTTAGAGGGAAACAATAGCAGAAAATAGATGATCAGTCAGGAAGTGATGGTAGAAATAAGAAATGATGTTGGTTTGGATTAAGGTGGTCACAGTGAAACAAACATGACCAGAAAGACTGAGAATGTCTGTTCAAGGTAGAGCTAACAAGATTTGCTGCTACATGAAAGCTGGGGTGAAGGAAAAAGAGGAATTGGAGAGGCCTCCTAGATTTTTTGGCTTAAAAACCAATTTCCGTTTAACAAGATGAAACATGGGGAGGAATATGTTCAAAGGTGAATATTGAATGTTTGATTTTTGACTCCATCAATTTTAGATGATTATAACCACATCTATAGTAAGATATCAATTTGGAAGTTCAATATATGCCCAGAATTTGGGAGGAAGTCAGAATTGGTGATTTAATTTTAAATGTTACAGGGACACTACTAACCTTTGTCCAAACCCTGTTATTGAGCAACATGTTCCATGACACCTTGTAAGAAAAGACAAAAGAAAAGGAAAAAAAGAAAAGAAAAAATAAGGGGAAAAGAAGGAAAGAGGAGGGGAAGTGAGGGGAGGGAAGGAAAGAGAATGAAAGGGAAGACAGGAAGAAATCAAAGGGTAATTTAGCAGTTGCGTCCAGCTCCAAGCAAAAGGCAAAGGAGATAAATCAGTGGGAGGAAAGTGGTCCATTTTTGCCTCAGTGATTTTCACTGCTCACAAACCCCTGCTTGCCTCATCATTACTGGTCGCTTCATTTACTTCCTATTCCTTTGTTGTTGTTGTGGGTGGACTATAATCTAAGCTTTGATGCTTGGCTTTTCAACTGATTCTCAGCCATCAGTGAATGTGAGGCTTCTCTGAATGTACTGTACCAATCTTAAAGAATTAAGACACTGCCAATAAACATCATAGGCTTGCACAGAGAAAAACATGTCAGCTCTTATCTCCAAGAGAGGGTAGGTAAAGTCCTTACTTAATATAGCCTTCTATTTTGTAAAAATGCTTTTCAGTATATAAATACAGGTAAATAAGAACTCCGTCTAGACCCACCTTCTTCATAAAGGAAAACAGATTTTTTTTTTCCTTTCATAAACTCTGTCAAAATACTTATTAGGGAAACACATCATGCATGACAGACATATAGCAGATAAATCTTATATTAATTCCCTTTTTTAATATTTCAGTTTTATAAATAAACTGTTATAATTACAAATTTAAAAGGAAAGAGATTTTCTATTATTTCAGTAGACAATGTAGAAAATACATGTGCTCTCTATATTAAAGAAGAGTATCTACAGAGAATCCATGTATTGACAATCAGATAATTAAGATCTTCTTTCTATACTCTGCATAAGCACTTTATGCTTACATCATCACTTCATTATCAGGTAATAGAGCACTTATCAATATCCATCTGTAAACTGTTAAAGATTACAAATGCAAAAACCATGCAAAACCGTCTTGCCCTCCTATTGCTGAGAATCTCATATGAAAATATTTGCTCCCAGCTAAGTCTAATCTTTTCCCCTTACGAGAGTGACAGAGCAGTAGGGGGTAGGCAGGTGGAAGGGGAGAGGCAGAAAATCTCAAGCAGAGTCTATGCCGGGTGTGGAACCACACACAGGGCTTGATTCCACGACCCTGACATCATGACCGGAGTCAAAACCAAGAGACCGATGTTTAACCAACTGGGCTACTCAGGTGCCCCTGGTGATGACATTTTTTAGAATAATTATCTTTACTGTTTAACACATGACCTGTTCCTTTCTTTTTTAGCTGTCTGTAGAATTTAGTTAAGATCTTTCAGAAATACTTCAAAAAATAATACCATTTTTCGTGATAAATAAAATCAAATATATATTTTTTTAAAGAACTCTTCTAGGGGCGCCTGGGTGGCTCAGTGGGTTAAGCCGCTGCCTTCGGCTCAGGTCATGATCTCAGGGTCCTGGGATCGAGGCCCGCATCGGGCTCTCTGCTCAGCAGGGAGCCTGCTTCCTCCTCTCTCTCTCTCTGCCTGCCTCTCCATCTACTTGTGATTTCTCTCTGTCAAATAAATAAATAAATAATAAAATCTTAAAAAAAAAAAAAAAAGAACTCTTCTAAACATGGGTTGGGAAAAATCATTATTATAAAAAATATTTGAGTAGTTTATTTTTTGTGTTCGAATAAGTAACTTTATTTTAAGGAACATTAAATTAGTATATACCTAAGCCACAAATGTCTCAGTCTCTGAAAGCAATTAACACTTTTATATATTATTTCTGTAATAGAAATGATAGAGTCTTCATTTTCACTGCCATGAACATACATTACTGTATTTTCTTGGCAATAAAAAATAGTACCTTTAAGTCTTATTCAGAGTTGTAATTTATCTAAGATAATGAGTAGATACCCAAACTAGATACTTTAGTAAAGCATTTTTACAAAATTTTCACTACCAGAGGGTACCTGGGTGGCTCAGTGGGTTAAGCCTCTGCCTTCGGCTCAGGTCATGATCTCAGGGTCCTGGGATCCAGCCCCGCATCGGACTCTCTGCTCAGCAGGGAGCCTGCTTCCCTTCTTCTCTCTCTCTGCCTGCCTCTCTGCCTACTTGTGTTCTCTCTCTGTCAAATAGATAAATAAAATCTTTAAAAAAAAAAAAAATTCACTCCCAGAAACTTGCTTGCAATTTCAAAATCCCCAGAAAGTTAATGGGAATATCAGATGACTCCTGATTACTGTTCTAAGTACTGGAACAAATTTTACTGAAACACCTTTCTGTGCTCAAGTATTTGATCTATATGACTATGTGCATTTTAATCAAGTCTTACTGTTTACCTGTCTGGGAACAGTAAAACCATGTACTTGTGTGGAGGAAAGTTCAATGGACGAGGAATGAAGACACGTAGCTAGTTTGGGGAGATTCTGAACAAACCTCCTTTCTTTAACTTTGGAAAGAAGGAAGGAAGGAAGGAGAAAAGGAGGGAGGGGGGAAGGGAGGGAGAAAGAGAGAAAAGAAAAGGAAAGGGGAAAAAAACTGCTTACAGAGAAAATAACGGAAAAATAAAATTGAAGTAGTTATAGTTCAGATAAGAGGTTATAAATTGCCTGTAATAATTTTACAATAGGCCCCACTGATATCACTGCAACTGCTTATACTGCCTCATTCTCTCTTTCAAAAGATTTACTGACTTCTTGAGTTTTAAAACTTTATTCCAAAGTGAAGACAACAAAATTACTCTAAGAGAAAGTGAAGTCTGGGCCAAGGAAACCATTAGTTTGTATGGAGTTCCCACCTTGTCAATGACTTCCTTGGTCTCTTTTGTGCTCCTTTTTTACTTCTGTCTACCACTTTGTCTCAAATATCTCCTTCTCCTTTAAAGTCTACTACACAGTTTTCCCCCATATATATTTGTTGGTTGTCTGTCCGCTCATATAGTTGTTTCTAGTAAGAACTTGATCACATGGCCAAGTGTTTTCCAGTCCCTTGTTAACTCCTTCTTTCAACCCAAGAGATTTACCTTTTCTCCACCAGTGTATGCTCCATTCTAGTCTTGAACTCTTTCCTTTGGTGCCTTTGATCTTACCTCCATCAGTTTCTCAGCTCATGTGTGCAACCTGGACCTTGCCACTGTCTGAAATTCTTCTCCAGTATATCAAAACAGAAATTCAAATCTTTCATTCCATATAAAATTATCTCATCCACTCTCAGAAGCACAAGATTTTCTCTTTCTCTTCCTCCATCCCTGAAATCTCTCACTCCACCAAACGTGACTGTCACACTCTGACACCCTTTTCTCTCCCTCCTTCCCTTTTACCTTCTCCTTCTCTCTCATCCACACACACAAACTACCCCCATTCTCCCAAAGTAAGCAGAACACTTTTGGCCTTTTTACTTTTATCTCTGAGAAGGAAGAATAATTTAATTTCTGCTACCCTGCTTTTGTTCTCTCTGCATGCCCAGTTTTTAAAATGTAATTGTTGGGGCACCTGGGTGGCTCAATAGGTTAAGCAGCTGCCTTCAGCTCCGGGCTCAGGGTCCTGGGATCTAGAGCCGCATCGGACTCTCTGCTCATCAGGGAGTCTGCTTCACCCTCTCTCTCTCTGCCTGCCTCTCTGCTTACTTGTGACCTCTCTCTGTCAAATAAATAAGTAAAATCTTTAGGAAAAAAAAAAAGTAATTGTCTTAATTACAAACATAAGACACACTTATTGAAAAAGAAGCAGAAAAATATGAAATGAAAAGTTGGGAAATTTCTCAGAGGATGAAGACACACTCTTTTGTCAAGAGTGTTTGAAGTCTCTTCCATAGCTCATATTCCCCGAGTACTTCATTTAGATTATATGCTTAATTTTACCTTCTGCCTGGAATATTCTTCTCTGTAGAGCAATGTTCCAGTATCTTTAAGGTCCAGAATGACCACCCTGTCCTAAAACTTTACTGACCACTAATCTTAATAATATTTTGATGTATCTTACAAAAACACAGATATAATATTCACTAATACCTGAATAAGAAACCAATTAAAAATTCCCCTTAAAGATTTTGCTAAATAAAAACTGGTACAGCCACTATGGAAAACAGGATGGTGGTTCCTCAAAAAAAATTAAAAATAGAATTATCATACGATCCTGTAATTCTTATTAGGAATTTTTCTTTACCCAAGGAAAATGAAAGCACTAATTTGAAAAGATACATGTATCTCCATATTTTCTTCCAGTCCTATCCACAATAGCCAAAATATGGGAGCAACCCAAATGTCCACAGATAGATGAATGGATAAAGATGTGCCACATATATATAATAGAGTATTACTTATAAATACAAAAAAGAATCAGATCTTGCCATTTGCAACATCATGGATGGACTGAGGTTGCTGGAGGGGAGGGGAGTGGGGGATGGCCAATGCTAAGAAAAATAAGACGACAAAGAAAAGTACCATACGATTTCACTCATATGGAATTTAAGAAACAAATGGACAAAGAGAAAAATACACAAACAAAAAACAGAGCTTTAAAATACAGAAAACAAACTGTTTTCTGGATGAAACAGATAAAGGGAATTAAGAGTACATTTGCCTATGATGAGCACTGAGAAATGTATAGAATTGTTAATACCTTATACACCTGAAACTAATATAGCAGTGTATGTTAATTATACTTAAGTAAAAAAATTATTTTTAAAAATTTTGCTAAATGAAAATGATGGTTGTAGTAGATAAGCTTGCATACTGTCTTACTACCATTGTGTACAATTTTTGGTAGATTTAAAAAAATCTCTGGTCAGGGAATGCCTGGTGGCTCAGTTGGCCAGACAGCTGCCTTTACTTGGGTCATGATCCCAGGGTCCTGGGATCAAGTCCCGCCTTGGGAATCCGTTCCTCTCTCTCCTTCTGCCTGCTACGCCCCCTGCTTGTGCTCTCTCTCTTTCTGTGAAATGAATAAATAAAAATCTTTTAAAAAATTTTTAAAAAATCTCTGGTCAGGTATTGAAAACCCCCAATCTAGTCAGTGATTTTAAATGCATATTTACTCTTACATGAATTTACGAAACAAAACAGATGAACATAGGGGAAAGGTTAAAAAGAAGAAGGAGGGGGAGGAGGCAAACCATAAGAGATTCTTAACTATAGGAACAAACTGAAGGTTGCTGGAGGGGAGGGGGGTGGGGGATGGCCAAATGGGTGATGGACACTAAGAAGGGCACTTGTGATGAGCACTGGTGGTGTATGTAATTGACGAACAACTAACTTTGAGTCCTGAAACTAATATTACACCACATGTTAACTAACTAGAATTTTAAAACTTAAAAAAATAAGCAAAACATGGTATACACGATAATGGAATAATACTCAACAAAGAAAAGGAATGACATACTGATAGATGCTGCAGCATGCAAGAACCTTGGAAATATTATGCTAAGTAAAAGAAGTCAAATACAGAAGGATATACTGAATAATTCCATTTATATAAAAGATTCAGAAAAGAAAAATATGTAGAGACAGAAAACAGTGGCAGATGTCTAGGATCAGGGTTTAAAAAGGAGCATTTTTAAATAGGCAGAGTAGATTTCTTCTTAGGATGATGAGAATATTCTAAGATTAAATTGTGGCAATATTGGTACAACTCAAGAAACATACTAAAACTCATTGAAATATACAATTTAAATAGAAGAATTTTATGGTATACAAATGATATCTCAATAAAGTTCTTTAAAAATAAACAATATATATTCCATAGAATTCTAATTCCACAGGATAATATGTGTTCCTAAAATAAAAGGGGTTGTGTTATTAGGGAATCTACCTATGTATCTATCATATATAAAATATAAACATGTCTCTACACCAGATTTTTTTAAGTTTTTACCTTGTTCCTATACATTATAAATCTCTAGGAGAAAAAAAAAAATAGAGTATGTGGAATTTTCCAAAGTGATTTGATCTTGCTGTCCTCTTCCCCATTTAAAAGGAATGTCTTTAAGGGAGTAGTGTTCTATAGAAACACTTAGAGAAATCCTGCTTTAATAAAATGAGCTTTTCATTCTCTTCTGGATGCCAGAAAACTTAAGCCATAATCAACGCTAACCTCAGATATATAAATCCATCTATTCCTTTATTGTTCATACTCGTCACTTATGATCACCACATTTTAAGAGAGCATACACTTGAGATAAACTGCATGGGATCAAATGCCGGATCCCTGGATAGTTGGCTTTGTGACCTCGGGTAAGTTACTTGACCTCTCTGTACCTCAACTACCTCATATGCAGATAATGGGGATTGTATTACTGGGGATTACACAAGCCTAGTCCCATCCTTTTTCAGAGGCAAGACTAACTAAGTACTCTAGTAAATTTTAGTAATGTATATATTGAAAAATTAATTAGTTTTCACATATTCTGTTACTTTTTTTGCTGTATGAAAGAAAAAATAGAATTGAATCACAGCAACTAAAAAAAAATGGAAATTCAGAATGAAACACTATTCATATTCAATTTTACAGTCTATAGTAATAGCTAACAGAACTCAATTTTATTTTTGGATTATGTAAAGATAGTTTAATAATCAAAATAACCACTTAATTTCAAATTTGAAATCATGATCACTTTAGTCTTTTTTTTTATTTTAAACGTAAAGATATATATAATTATAATAATAGAGCGTTAATCATGTGGCTGAAAATGTCACAGATAGAAAAAGTATACATAATTCACCTACAGTATATCATTGATGTATGTGAAAGTCTATGCATTTTAAATAGAGTACATTTTCATTTCAGTGATCTAGTATGTTAAGGAGTTGCCTTTTAAGTGTAGTTAAAGCAGAAATCAATATGTAAATCCAGTATTTACTATTTTTACATTTCTTTAATAGATTTTCTTCAAAATTGCCCTGTAAATGCTTCAACTTATCAAGTTAAAATCAAAGTTAACCTTAGTGTTTTATCTTAAAATGCTAATTACATTCTGAGTTACCTAGTGAAAAAATGATAAATAAATGAATCAAAGGTATGAATGTAAACAGAAATCTGCATTCTAAGAGTTATCATGAAAATAATTACAATTTGTGAAAAATGCAAGAGCCATTTCTATCATTTTTTGAGTACCTCAATTATTTGTTCCTCTCAAGGGAACTCAAATGCCCCACACATATGGGCTGACCCTCCATTTGACTGCAATCTCCGTCCATTTATGTTTCTTTTTCTTTCTTTCTTTTTTTTCCCCAGCTTTATTTGTTTTAGAGTGAGAGTGAACATGAATGAGTTGGTAGAAGAGCAGAGTGAGAGAATCTTCAGGAAGATGCCTGGCTAAGTGTGGAGCCCGATATGGGGTTCAGTCTCACAATCCATAAGATCATGACCTGAGTCAAAACCAAGAGTCAGATGCTTAATTGCCTGAGCCACCCAGGTGTCCCTACTTTTCTATTTTGTAGCTGAATATGCAGGACAATAAGTACTAATTTCCTTACCTTCTACCCCAACTGAACCAGGTGATTTCCCAGGGGCAGTGACTAACATCTTATGACTGAACAAATGAGATGGCAGTAAATTTGATCAATAACAGATTCTAGTTGCTGAAAAAAAATAGGAATACCATAGGAAGGAAATGGCTATTTCTGTATCAACACCAAATAAAGATTTCTAAAAAACTGGTTATTGGTGATGATTTTGTTTTTGTGGGGTTTTTTGTTTTTTGTTTTTTCTATCCAGTCCACGTAGTACCTATGAGCTACTTGGCAAGACTAATTTGTTTTTAATCAACCAAAGAAAGGAAACCTAAAGCTATCCTAAGAATTAATTACAGAAAAGTCTGATTTAATGCATATTGTCTTCCAAATCTAAACCTAAGAATTACTATGTTAGGCAAAGAGAGAAGATGGGCAAGAGAAGGGGGTGAATAAAAAGGAAGGGAGATAGAAATGTGGACAAAGATGAGAAGTAGAAGCATTATCTTTAGAGTGGAAAATGTGAAGAAGGTAAAGATTCTCTCAGCTTCCCTTATCTTTCTTAGCTTACAAGCCTTCCTCGCCATTCTTACGCCCTCTCTTCCTCTTGCGAAATTTACATGGAATTGACCCCTCAGAAGCAGTTGCCCTTCCATCTCTGAGGTTCCTTGAAAATGTGTATAACATCAAACCATATTTCAAATAAAGGTTTTGAGGAACTACTTCAATATTTCATTTTTATCTTGTTTTTTAGTGCTTTTTTTCTAGTTGCTGAATTTTTTTGTTACTTCATTTTAAGAAAATCTCAGTATTTCATTTTTAAAAGCCACATTATCATGCAAAGATTTTGAGAGTATGTGGTACTTTAAAGACATAAATCTTCATTTAGTTACTATAAAGCCACTAGGTCAAAGTTTTTTGTTTTAATTTAGATTTTTTTTGCTGTGAAATATTCTAATATGAAACATACCCAAGTGGCTTTTAAAGCGAGCTATTTATATCCAATTACTATGATGGCTGATTCATGCTATGATACTTAACACAAAAGAACAGATAGGATAATTGTGACACTATCACTTAGAAGCCACTCTACACTAAAATAATGAAAAAATGCAACATCAACAAGAAAAAGAGACCCATGAATTTCCTATTGTATGCAATATTTGTAAATATAAATACATTTTTATAACTACTAACTGTTCATAATCCTTATAAAATAATGTAGCTGGTATTCTAATCTTTCAAAATATTTAATTTCCCAGATTTCATTAATTAAATACTAACATTTATTTCCTTCAGAAACAAACACCATATAACCTTTTAAATCATAGAATAATTTTCTCTAAGTTTTCGTACTTAAAATCTTTATACTGTCTTAGGGTTTATTTAATAATAAATATTTTATTTTTCCCTTTAAAAACAGTATTTCTTTAAAAGTTAATTTTCTCTATAGCCTGATACAAGAAATTTAAAACTGCTATTTAATTTTGCAATAATTAATATCCATTGATGTTATTTAATTGAATTTTCTCATTTTGCTGGTTTTTAAATAATAAGTAATACAGAAAATATACTTAATCAAAGAGGTGATATGTGGTAATATATTTTGTTAGACAACTTAAATTGTATTTTCAATATGTAATTACAATGTGATGACATTGTTAGTTTTTTTAAATTAAAGAACCAGCCAGGGAAGGGTGGGCAGCTTAGCTGGTTAAGTATGAGACTTTATTTCGGCTCAGATCATGATCTCAGGGTCCTGAGATCGAACTCTGTAGCAGGCTCCATGGGAACTCTGCTTGAAGATTTTCTCTCTCCTGCTGCCCCTCCCCCTGCTCACATACACTCTCTCTCTAAAATAAGTAAATAAATCTTTAAAAATAAATAAATAAATAGCCAGATCTGAAGGGGCATGCACACCCAAGTGTTTATAGCAGCAATGTCCACAATAGCTGAACCATGGAAAGAAACTAGATGTCCATCAACAGATGAATGGAGAAAGAAGATGTGGTGTGTGTGTATAAATATATATATATATACACACACACAATGGAATACTATGCAGCCATCAAAAGAAATGAAATCTTTCCATTTGTAACAACATGGATGGAACTGGAGGGTATTGTGCTGAGTGAAATAAGTCAATCAGAGAAAGACAATTATCATATGATCTCCCTGATATGAGGAATTTGAGAGGCAGAGTGGGGGGTTGGGGAGGAGGAAAGGAAAAAATGAAACAAGATGGGATTGGGAGGGAGACAAATGGTAAGTCTTAATCTCACAAAACAAACTGCTGAGGGTGGTTGGGTTATGGACATTGGGGAGGGTATGTGAAATGGTGAGTGCTGCGAAGTGTGTAAGCCTGAAGATTCACAGACCTATACCCCTGGGGCAAATGATACATTGCATGTTAATAAAAATAATTAATAAATAAAAAAAGAAAATATGCTCTTTAAAAATAAGCATATATTTATTTATATAAAATTTACCTAAGTTTAAAAACATAAAAAATAAATAGCCAGCCATATTTCATTTGTCTGCAAACCCCTCAAAGTCAGAGACTGTTTTATCTTATTAAGAGTATCATTTTATGGGGCGCCTGGGTGGCTCAGTGGGTTAAGCCGCTGCCTTCGGCTCAGGTCATGATCTCAGAGTCCTGGGATCGAGTCCCGCTTCGGGCTCTCTGCTCAGCGGAGAGCCTGCTTCCCTCTCTCTCTCTCTGCCTGCCTCTCCATCTACTTGTGATTTCTCTCTGTCAAATAAATAAATAAAATCTTTAAAAAAAAAAAAAAAGAGTATCATTTTATGTCTAATAGAGAACCGGGGCCATATTTATTGGGCTGGTTTGAAACAATGGAAAGCCTTTGTATTATAAAGTACCCCTGGGGATAAAAATATATGTTTATAAAAAATAAAAAATTAAAGTCAGATAAAAACAGAATTTGAAGTCTGGTTCTGCCATTGCACATTGTAGTAGGATGAACAGCCACTCCCAAAATATTATTTCCAAGTGGTGATTCCAGTTCATCCTATGACTTTATTTGGAAATAAAGTCTTTTCAGATGCAATTAAGTTAATGATCTTGAGATGAGACAGCATCATCATAGATTTAGAGTTGGCCCTAAATCTAATGTCCTTGTTAGGGACAGACAAGGAAAAGACAGAGGGGCACCTAGAGAGAAAACCATGTGAAAATGGAGGAAGAGACTAGGGTAAGAAGTTCATAAGCCAAGAAATACCAAGAATTGCCAGCAACCACCAGAAGCCAGGAGACAGGCGTGGAACAGTCTCATTTGAGCCTCCAGAAGGAATGAATCATGCTATTTCAGACTCTGACCTCCAGAACTGTGAGAAAATAAATTCCTGTTGTTTTAAGCCACCAAGTTTGTGATCATTTGTTATGGCAGCTCCAGGAAACTACTATAGGTATACGGTCACTAAAATAATTAGATTTCTCATGTAAAAAAAAAAAAAAAAATGGGCCTAATGCCCACTTTTTAGATCTGTTGAGAAAATTGAATGAGATAGCTTAAATGAACCACTTACCCTAGTGTCTGATATCCAGTAGGACTCAAACACATTGGTCTCCCCCCTGACAACCACTCAGAAGTGGTCTTTCCCAAAGGAATATTTCTAAAATATTCATGTCTTAGCAACGAGTATAAATATAATTTGTATAAGTTTACATAAACTATAATCCATTAAAAGGCAATTTTCATGTGTATTTCCTGTATTGCTCATGATTTAGAAACAGCATGATGCAAAAATTTAATTAGACGCAGTGAACATTGGTTATAAAGAAATTACACAGCACTTTTAAATCTCTTGTAATGTCAGGAAGTCAGATAGAACATTTTAATCTTCCTCCCTGAACGTTTGTATTCATGACCCTTCCATCACAACTACTCACACCGGCCTCAACATTAAGTTAGAATGGAGGAATGAAAAGACAAGGGAAAGGACTTTAAACTCTTAACTCCTGAAGAGCCAGAGGAAAGCTTTCATAGTTCATAATTTAAGACTAATTATGCCTTTAAATTCTTAGAGATTGAAAAAACTCATTTAATTTTTAAAAGATTTTAATCTTGGCAGCCTGATCTCACATTATCTTTTGTTATTATTTTTATATTTTGCATTTTTTTGGCTATTTCTCTACCTGAGAGCAAAGAAGATATACTTATTAATTGTAAATTAAAGTTTGGCCAAAAAAGCCTGACTGAATAACATATTTTTTAATTTAAATTTGCAGAGAACAAAATTTTAAAGAGACAGAGGCTACAAAACTCAGAATTACTTCAAAATATGTATATAATGTATTCTGATCAGCAAGTTTTTATAAATTATAAAAGAATCTCAATGTCCATTGCATGTTTATTTATAAGGAATGATTTTTTTCTTTCCCATAAAGTTAAAACAAAAGCAGTGATTAAAAAATAAAACGATAACATTAATTCCATGCATTAATTAACATTTACAGATATAAATGAAACTCTAGGGAAAAATTCTTTAACATAAGGATTTACCTTATTCTGTTGATTAGAGATTGATAACAACAAAAGCTTCTCAGTCAAGTGGGTTCTGTGTATCTACTATTTCTATCAATTTCCTAAATACGATAAAGCCCACAAAAAAAGGACACTGAGAAAATAAAAGTTCCATTTATAGATGTTTACAACATTGCAATAAATGAATGGTGAGGGTTTTGGGGAGGGGATAGGAATAAGAGGGGCCACTAGGGAATGTTTTTAATGGGGTCTCCCAGGAAACCTTTCCTCAAGGCAGTTTTAGTCTCCTGAAATTATACTTTTAGTCTTTCAGATTTAAAAACCGATCAAGCATTAATTGCTTTTTTATGAACAATCTCTTCTGAACAAGATTCATATGAGAACTGTATAAAATGCAATGTCAATTTATTGATTTCCAATTTGAATTGTTACTGTTTAAAGGAATCTGATGTTTAAGGTCCTCAGACCCTAATCATATGTTGTTTCTGTAAACGTCACATGGGAAAGTAGATCACAAACAATAATGAGAAGGTTAAGTGCAGACCATGGGATAATGCAGACAAGTAAATGCTCAAGTATTGAGCTAAGTTAACTAACGTGCTCATTTCCACAATAAATTATACATACCAAGGAGATCAACAATTCAAGGGCTTCCTGGATTATGCATAAACGTGTACTTAAATGCTTGACCTCTTTACTCTTGTTTTCTTTTTTGGTCTATTTCCATGATAACCAAACACTCTACTTATGGTTGATGAGGCCAGTTTTTCTCAGATTTTATATTGAGACTTAATATAGCCATATTTTAGGGTCATGTCACATTTTTCCAATTTAAGGTAATATGTATTTATAGACCCAAGATCTGCTATGTATTAATTTTAGCTCTCAGAGCTGAATCATAATTTCAAATGTTTATATCTCTTGAAAGATGTTTTATTATGTATTTATATAGGATTCATATTTTCTTCTTTAAGGAGTGGGCAAAACACCAGATCAACATGAACATGCTGTAAGCAATTAATGATTCACATATCTCTAAGTGAACAGGTAAAGAAAAGGGGTATATTTAACACATTACCTGTTTAAGGCCAACATCTGAGTTCAAATGCGGTGTTTGTATAATACAATTGTTTTTTTTTTTTTTAATTTTATTTATTTGACAAATAGAGAGATCACAAGTAGGTAGAGGCAGGCAGAGATGGGGGAGGGAAACAGGCTACCTGCTGAGCAGAGAGCCCGATGCGGGGCTTGATCCCAGGACCCTGAGATCATGACCTGAGCGGAAGGCAGAGGCTTAACTCACTGAGCCACCCAGGCTTAACCCACTGAGCCACCCAGGTGCCCCTGTATAATAGAATTCTTAGTAAACTGAAGAATACTGCTCACCTAGAGATTGTATATGTGATAACAAAAGAACCCATTTTAACTAATATTTTAATTAGAAAAATTGTGATACTTACTGCTATTTATATGTAACGCTGGATTACTTTAGCAATAATGGGATATTTGTTTCCTCATGAGGGTCTAAGTAATCCAAAAAAAGATTTTAAAATGGAGATTTCCTGAGCTTTGTTCAAGGAGTTGAGTTCCTTGGTATATTTATTCTTTAGGAAGCAAAGACAAATAAACAAAAACCATTTTTTAATCTATATTCATATCCAATATGTCTAATTCTTTGACACAAAAATTAGATCATAAATAATAATTGCCTCATTTCATAAACAAATTGACAAATGGACTTAAAATAGTTTACAGGTTATCTGAATAATCCAACACTGCTTATTTAAACAAAACCTTACACAAATAAAGAAAAAACCCTAAATTTTAATAAAAAATCAGTCTGTTGCCAAAAACAAAACTTATTTAAAAAACAAAAACAAAACATAACATTTGTTGATGTGAGTTTAGTTTCACCTATGAGGAGAAACTGACCCTCCTCAACACTGCAAGGAAACTTCTCAAATGCACAAATTCCCAGTTCATCAGTTTTATGAGCTAAATATAGCTGCTCAAAGAAGTTGTGTTCTAGCCCCTGCCATGCCTTTCCACATATGCTCCATCCTCCTGAACCTGTTCTTGGTCACATTCTATTCAATCTTCAAGCGCTGGGCATCAACTCCTAGTTTGACAGAAAGAAGAAAGCATTCCACAGAATTTAGGACAGAATGTAGGGAGAAAAAGACATTGTATTTTTTTTTTTTTCTTTAAGACATGATATCTTGATAGATTAAAAGAAAAGAGCCTTGGAAGAAGAAACAGGAAAAATAGATCAGAACCCCAGCTTTACCATTAATCTTTGAACTTCAGATAACTCACTTAGTCTCTCAAGAATTTATTTGCTGCAACCCCTGGGTGGCTCAGTCAGTTGAGCATCTGACCTTGCTTTTGGCTCAGGTCATAATCTCCTGGGTCATGAGGCTGAACCCTGATGGGCTCTGCAGAAGGAAGTCTGCTTTGGATTCTTCCAACTTACCTTACCCTCCACCTTAGCCCCTTCTCCTCCTCCTCCTGGTCTTGTGTGCATGTGCACCCTCCCTCTCAAATAAATAAATTAATTTAAAAATTTGTGTTGTATGGATTGGAAGAGATAATATCTAGGACCATTTATAATTTCATATCGTTAGCCTATGACAATCTCTTATATTCTCTATTTGGAAACATTTAACCTATTTGTACCTTCAAGGAAAATCATAACATATTAAATTCACTCTCAAAATCCATAATATCACTGGGCCCCAACTATTAAACCTAAGTATACTTACTAATATATTTCTTTAATATATTGTCCTAATCTAAACTTTATAGGTCATTAGTGATGTTATCACTTAAATGTAAACTTTAATAATGGCAGAATATAGCACCTTGTGAGTACTTACAAACACTTATTAATACATAGAAGGTAAAGAATTACAAAATAACAAGTGAAAAAAAATCAACTACTTTGGTAATGAGATGCCAGTTTAATGATCAGAAACTTCCAAAGTTCTAAGAGCTGATTATTCCTAATTCTTACAGACAGTAACTTAATTCACTTAATAGCTCACTAATTATTTAAAAGGAAAATATGAAAGCAAAATCATATTCCTCATGTTCTGTATTCTAGTATTATCCTACAATATTTCTTGTCTATTAAATTTAGTAGTTCAATTTCTAATCTTTAAATGTCACTCTGCTTTAGAATTATTTCAGAATAGGCAAAAGTCTCTGGATTAATGAAACAAAAAAACTTGGTTACAGCATATCACAGTGTAAAATTAGTATTCAGGCTAAAACAGTTCAAACATTTTAATAGTTTTAATTACAACAAGAATGTACTAGTTTTTGGTAAGAATAGACCACAACAATATGACAATACAAATTATACTCATTTAGTATAGAAATGTGGAATAGCAAATGAATTAATAGATCATTCAGATTTTAATAGTATGGGTTCCTGTCTTTCTTCTGTACCATACTGGGTACACAGTTTCTGCTTCATCATTAACTTTTAATACCCATTATAAAATTTTATGACATATAAGTGTATAAATATATATATATATATACCAAAAGAAATATCTACAAAATAACTAGCAGAAGTAGGAGGCATAAACTACAAAAACATTGTGAATATGACTTCTATAGCTAAGTGCCTGTATTCCCTCAAAATTCATATTCAGAAACTAATCACTAATGAGATAGTATTTGGAACTGGGGACTTTGGGAGGTGACCAGCTCATTCATTCCTCCTGCCATTGTGAAGGTAGAGTGAGAAACCAGTTATGTATGAACCAGGAAGTAGGGTCTCACCAGACAGCACCTACCAACTCAATCTTGGAATCCCCAGCCTCCAGAACTGTGAGAAATAAATGTTTCATGTTTAAACCACCCAATCTATATGGCACTCTTTTTATAGCAGCCAGAACAGACTAAGACACTGCTCATTTTGGTAATACCTTAGTAGTAAATATAACTTAATTTCATTTAAGATTTACAAATTAAATCATGTCACAAATCATGTACGAATATAGAACAGATCTTTCTACATATGATTTTTTTTTAAGGCCAAGTTTATTTTTAGTTTCGCTTATTCCAGTTCCAGTGTTCATCATTTCTTGAACATTTCTTGTAATGGAGGTGTCCTGGCAGTGAATTTTGTCAGTATTTTTTCTGAAAAAGTCTTTATGTCACCTTTATTTTTGGAGGATATATTCACTAACTATAGAATTATGTGTTGCCAGTTTGTTTTTCCCTTTTGAAACTTTAAAGATATCACTTCATCATCTTCTAACTTGCAGGGTTCTTGATGAGAAATCTACTGTAATTTTCATCATTGCTCTTCTGTATATGTGTATATTTCCTCGCCTCTGACTACCTTTAGATTTTGTCTTTGATTTTCAGTAGTCTGAATATATTAAGCCTGGTTATGTTTTTTGGTGTTATTTCTCTATCTGTTCAGTGTTTTCTTAAGTTTCTTTGTAATTGTAATTCAACATATGTCATTAATTTTAGAAAATTTCTGGCCATTATTTCTCAAATTTTTCTTCTGCGCTGTTCTTTTTTCCCATTGAGATTCCAATTACACCTAAGTTATACCACTTAATATTGTACCATAGCTCTTGGATGTTCTTTTTTTCCCTCCTCCTTGTTTTTTTCTCCCCTTTTTGTTTTAGATTGGGTAATTCATATTGACCTATCTTCTAATTCACTGATTTTTTCCTTGACCATGTTGAGTCTTCAGATCAGACCATCACATGCATTCTTTATCTCTGTTACAGAGATTTTAATAACAAGCATTTGTATTTGATTCATTCTTACAATCCCATCTCTGCCTGCATTGCACATCTATTCTTGCATGTCATCAGACTTTTTCATTGGAGCATTTAATGTCCTCATTATGGTTACTTTAACTCTTCTTTCTGGTACTTTCAATGTCTGCACCAATATCTGAATCTGATTCTGTTGCTTCTCCTATGTCTAGGCAGTGTGTTGTTTCTTGCTTTTCTAGGTGCCTCAGAATTTTTGTGGGAAGCCAGACATCTTGTGTAAGACATTAGAGATTTAAGTAAATAAACTGTTTTTCTGGAAATAGGCATGCCATTCCTTCTGGCATGGCTTTGGTTTGGGAGTCTAGGTCAGTCTAGGGAGAGTTGAATTGGGTTGTTATTGTTGCCCACAGGATTCAATCTTCTCTAACCACACCTTCCATTTAGGGCCTGGAGAGTTTCCCCGAGGGTTTTCCTAAGTGTGTGCTCCATTTTCAGCTTTAGTTTCTCCTTTGTGCTGTGTCCCAGAGAGGATTTTTCCCCATATTCTTGTAATACTCTTAACCATTTTCCAGTATTACTTAAAACCCAATGCTTGCTGGTCTGTAAAACAAAAAGAAAGGCATTTTCTCTCCTGTGACTAAACATAAATCTTAGGCAGGCACTGTGTTCTTCAGTCTTTGAGATGTGGCCTTCTCAGTGCTTCAGCCTTCCCACCTGGCTGTAATTCTGGACTTATCATTTGTTCCTGCCCCTGTCTCAGAAATAAAGTATGTTTTTCTTTCTCCTTCCCCTATCTGGGTGTAGTTTTGTGCCTTTCTTATAGTAGTTGCTGTTCCTCTTTAAACCTTGAGTTCAAGGGATACTTTCTCAGGAATCCTGCCAATACTTCTTTGGGAGAATCTAATGAAATCTGTAGAAAAGAGCCTATAAGTGGGTGTACATTCTCATTATATTTTACTCTTTTGCTAGCCCACATTCAACCTTACCAATTCGTTAATCAGAATTTAACAGAATTCTTACTGTTATTTGACTTGTCTGCTACATCTAGTCTCTCCCAGCAAACTGTTGTTTCATTTCTTTGTCAGGTAGTTGGTTGCCCTATTACTTTAGCTCTCTGATATTGCAAGAAAAGTTGTGGATTTACATTTTTTCTGGGTTTTTGTTGTTATCATAAAGGTGGGAAGCCTGGTTTTTCTAGCTTTTTACATCCCAGGTTGAAACCAGAACATCTACATATAGTTTTAACATATATTCATTTTCTCAATAAATTCAATAGTCTAGAGTAACAAACACTATTGTCTATACACCAAAGGAAATGCTATATATATATGAATTGAATATAGCTTTCACTTTTTAGTAGCTCAAAATTGTAAGCTCATGTGAAACCCCTACTTTGGTTTCAAAAAAAATGATAATATTGAGAATTTTCCCTCCATAAGGTAACACAGATTACAGTTTTCTTTTGTATCTTTTCTACTTTCTAGCAATTAATTGTATTTGATTGTCTTCTATTAGTTGTATATTGTTTCTTCATCCCACTTAAAATGTTTCCTTGCTATTCTCTTTATGACCAAAATCTCTCTTCTAAAGAACTTTCTCATTCCCAGATATACATGCACATTTAACTGTGAGCTTAAAGACACAATGTACTTGTCCAAGAATACAAAGCCATTTTACTCATGTAGCATTTAAAGCAACCCTATGAGGTGGGACTTCTGAAAGTATATTTCAAAGATAGTGATAGGACAGTTTTCTTATTTCTCACTATTGTTGAAATCAGTTTCTATTATTTCTAAATAAATTGAAGAATGAAGAAAACAAGTAAAATCAAAGTTACATCTAAAACAGAATGATAAATAATGCAAAAATATTGTGTGGATAATAGAAAAGAAAATGAAATGACAACAAATAAACTGCTAAACAAAGAATGAAAGGGAATAAATTAGAAGGCACAGTAGAAAAACTAGTAGCTTGAAAAATCTATTTACAAAGATAGCGAGCATCTTAAAAGCATTCTTTCTTTGAGATTAGTGTCATTGTAAATAATTTTGCTATTCTGCCTTTCTTCTTAATTTGTTGTTTTTCATCACTTGTTGAAGAAATCAATTTGGAACTTAAAAATTGCTATTTAGCTCTAAAAGGAAGGCAGAAAAAGAAAATTAATGAAAATTAGGGGCAGTAAATTAAGGCAAAGGAGAAGGAAATATACCTTGGGAAATTGACAGTATACTTTTATTTTATGAACTGAATAACAACTATTGCTGTTTCATAGAATACTTTTATGTTTTCAAGGATAGAATGAAGTACAACATGCATAATCCTATGGAAACATTTAATCTCTTAATTACATGTAGCTAACTAATTCCCCTTTATTTTTAGGATAATTCTTTAATGACTTATTTATCAAACAATAAAAATGTGTATGTTTTTATATTTATGCCCTCCATTTTAAACATAATATTTAATTCTGTATGTGTTATAAAGGCAACTGCCATCTGATTCTGAATAGGAAAGTAATATTAATATCATGTTGTAGTCATTTCAATTAGGATGACATTCAACTAGCTGGAGAATGACTTAACTAAATTAGGTAAGTACATCTGAATAGACTACATATAAACACTTGATGTTCCTTTCTTTTATAAATTGGAAAATAATAAAGCCAAACTATGAAATGAAAATACCTACATGTTATTATTTTAACCATATCATTTTTGAACTATTGTATGCATTTTGAAATATGATGTTTACAATTTTTCTTCAGAAAATATAGTTTATTAAATTTTAGAATTGGCTTATGAAATTTTAGGATATTGTTTTGAAAATGATCACAAGACACATGCCTGTTAGAGACGTATGGTCCTGTCATTTAGGACATTTATAGTAGTTACTGTAGCCATAAAATAGAAAATAATAGTCTATGTGAATCAGTTCTTATATTCTGAAATGTTGAGATAATACTTTATGGGTTAAATCTTTGCAAAATTTTATTTAAATATTATAAATCTCAACTCACACAAAGTTAGAGTTAGAGTTGGTCTTATGGGCATAAGATAGCACTTCACTCACTAAAGGTGATTATAAATTTTAAATCAGAAACCAGCTTGAAATTAAAAAGTCAACATCATGTGAATAGAAGAGGTATCCTTTTAGCATTTAAATAAAAAACTGTTTTATTAACATTCAAATAACTTTTCAAGACTCCCCCTTCCCCAGGTTAATTATTCTGCAAGCATTTCTCTGAAAGTGAAAAATATCAACCCAGACTATATTACCATCAGTTTAACTTTGATCAATTATTAGTAGCAAATATATGCATATTTGAGTGGATCTGATAATTAAAAGCTACAGAGTGCTTTTGGAAGAAACAGTGCTTATGGAGATGTAAATTCTCTCATTGTAGATTCATAGCCTTTCTAATTACCTCATCATCTAAGCAATCCCTCTTCGCTAGATTCTGTTTCAGGCTATCAGCAAAGGAAATTGTGAAACTGGATATATTTTTTGAAATAAAGTGACAGCCATAGAACAGGGAAGTCCTTCACACTGAATGAAAAAAAAAATGACCCTGGTTAATTGTAATCTCGAGAAAGTGTTAGTCGCCACTTCTGACACAGTCACAAATGGAAAATACTACAATCAGGAACCAACTGTAAGATATCTAAATAAGTATTGATTTTAGGGGAGGGGCAGGAATAGAGATGTTTAATATCAGTATTCTCATGTTCATGTATAGAATAAAACATTCACTCTTTCAATATAATATATTTCATAAGCACCACAATTAAACAAATACTTAAGGAGTCTCTACTAATATATAGCTCAGAGAGCCTAAGACTTGACCAAAAGGAAATGTGATAATTAGCATTCTATATTAGCATTCTAAATTCTAAATTCTAAATAATTAGCATTCTAAATTCTAAATTCTAAATTATTCTAAATTCATAGGCTTACTATTTCCAAGTCCATATGTTTAGGAGGGTAATAGCCATATTATGGAGATCCATATATCTATATGGAGATATATATATATCTATATGGAAATATATATATATATATATATATATATAAAGTAGTAAATACAAATAGTAAGCCTATGAATATATATATATCTCCATATATATGATTCTGTCTATATATGAATATATAATATATACATGAATATCTATCTATCTAAATACATTTCCACTTTAGATTTTCACAATTAGAGAAACCACCCATCATTTTATTTTTATTTCATTTTATTTCATTTCATTTTCCTGAACAAATGATCTGAAATCTCAAATATTTAATATTATCTTTGTATTAAGTACATTGACTCTGTGAAAGTGACAAATAAGATTAATCCAAATTTAAGATTATACTTCCACTCATAAATTCAGAGCACTTATAATGAACTCATTTCTACTAGTAACAATATCTTCTCTATCTCCCTAACAATAGATATTCTTCTATCTTCACTGCAATATAACTTATATGTATAACAAATAACGTTTTATTTTATAAAGAGACAAATAAAAAATATTTTATCTCATTTGAAGTTCTTGCTATAGTTTTCAATTTTTAACATTAATACCATAGCAATATTGTCATGAAAGAAACCATACCATCAGTATACTTTAGAAAGTTAGATGACAGGGAAGTAGATAAGAAGAAACAACAGCAAGGGATAATTTGAGACCTGTTTGTGATTATGTAACTCTAGCAGAATATTTAATATATCTAAATGCAACCTTCTATTCATTAAAGCAATTATTTTTGCCAAAACTTTACTCATAATAATTCATATCTTCAAGTGTTTCATGAAAAATGAAATAGCAAAGTGCATATTTTTGTTTGTGGTTTGAGCAGCTTTAGAATGATGCAAAGTGCTGCAATTTTTGAGTTGATTCACAGATCTTTTTCAGTGAATGGGATTAAATTGTATGTTTCTTCTGCCAGTAGGGAAGAAAGATATTATGAAAACAGAACTGTAGCTCTGAATGACCTTTACTGTCATATTAAGATGAATCTATTTGGTATTTATTCCTTGGCAAAACAATAAGAAGCACGTGGTGCATAGCTATAGCGGTCTATAATGGTGGTAAACAGCCATGATTTTCTGACATGTGGAAAAAGAGGAAAGACATGGATGGAAATGGGCAATGAAAATAGCTCTTTCTCAAAGTCTGATGGCACTTTGGAGATTCTACATATTAAATTTACATACACATCTCTCATTGAAAAAAGTTCATGTTAAAGCAGACAAGCTGTCACAGAAATCTCCTGAGCCCAAGCGCAAATATCTGACTCGCTGCTGAGGTGCATGTATTTATAATACAGCTGAGCAAGGGTGTAAAATCCGGGATTTCTATCTAAAAATGTATAGGCTATTTTCAAATGTTCTAAATATGATGACTTAGAAATAAACTAAGGTGGTTAGAAAGTCACATTTTCTTTAAATTCAGTAGAGAAAGGATTTCTTTCAATGGATTTCCTTCTCAGGAAAGAGGTCTCATTAGCTGTGTGGCCAAAACACAGCTGTGTAGGATATAAGAGCTCTTTGAACAAGAATGTAAAAGGAGTTAGGATTTAAGAAAGTATACGGATTCCTTTGACAGAGAAAGTAGTATCATTGGTGCTAAACAAAAATCAACTTAAGAGCCACTTCATATTTGCCGCAGACTTTGAGTCGTTAACTGAAGCTTCCACGCACTTGGCCACATTGCAATGACGTTTCCTTGAATGGGCTGGATAATGACAAACAGATAAGGAAGAGGCAAAGAGAACCCTTTGCTACAAACACATCCTAGGTAATATACAACATTGGGGATTGCATATTGACCTGAGGGCTTTTTTTGGTCTCAGCATGCCATGCTACACCACAGGAACACATAGTCATGTTTACAACACAGAGCTGAATTGAAGAGACTCACATAATTGCCTGCGAGAAGGTACAGGAGCACTTCCATAAGCTGTGCCCTGTAAATAAAACACATTTTTTTTTTTTCTGGGAGCAACTAATTATTGGTAACAATAGAAAATGGGGGAGAAATGAATAAAGACTATGAAAAGAAATTCAAAATAAATAAGGAGGATCTAAAACAATTTATTTAAAAGGCTTTGAGTTACTGTGTTTGTAGGGATATATATTAAGATAATATATGGATGAAATTAAGAAAAAAAATATATAATGCACCAAAAAAATAAGAAAGTAAAAATTACAGCAAAAGATGGGAACATTTAATTTTGACAGAAAGAGGGTTTTATGAAAAGTAGAACACATCTGATGTTTATGAAGTGGCCTCCCTAAGAAGTAGGTTCCCTTGCACCAATTCCTTAGCTGATGCAAAAATTTCCCCAAGTCTTAAACTAAGCAGTATACTACTAGCTATTCTTTTCTATTTCTACCTCAAACACTGTACAAAATACAACTAATGGCCTCAATAAAATAGCCCTCATCTGTGCGTCAATAAAAGTTAATCAGTGAAAAACAGCATCATCAAATGGAAAGAGAAAGTTACTAAATAAAGATATTAATGCTGTGTGATAGAACCCTAAGTTAGAACAACCACATGCTGCATACCTGTTATATTCTTCCAGTGGACAAAGCTCTGTACAAACACAGATTGTAATTCAAATTAATTATTTTTATTTCTGGCACTGTTCTCTGTCATAAAATTACATTATAATACACTCAAGGAGAAGCTTTTAAATATTAGGCAAACAGATCTCTGTGAAAATCAATAGTTCATTATTAATATAATAACTTTAAAAAGATAAGGATATTTGAAAAATATTGATTAATATTTATTGAACATTTACTCTGTGAAGCGCATATGCTTAGCACACGAAAAGCATTATCTCATTTCATTTCCACAAAATCCTGGAGATAGTTATAATTTTTTACTTTTGTTTACTATTCACATTTTTGCTAATGACAAAACTCTTTCTAGAATGATTAAGTAACTTTAGATTCCGTTTAGAATCAGTTTAAAGAAGGGATACCTGGGTGGCTCAGTAGGTTAACCACCAATTCAGTTTCAGTTCAGGTCATGAACTCAGGGTTGTGGGAGGAGTCCCACCTCAAGCTCCTTGTTCAGTGTGTATCTGTTCGGAGATTCTCTCCCTCTCCCCCTGTCCTTCTCCCTGCTCACACTCTCTCTCTGTAAATAAATAAATTCTTTAAAAAAAATAAAAGTAATTGAGAATCGGCTTAAAGAACTATTACTTTTTAAAGGATAGTTAAATAATTAAAATGAGAGATCTGTAAAATACTCCCTGTTGCTAGCATTTAATGAATTTTCCTTCTAAGTAGAATGTGCTAACATGATGGCCTTCGTTCTTATAAAGGTATACTAACAAGGAAACTTATCTTCTAAGTTATTCCTTATACCTATTGCTCTTACACATGCATAACCTTCTCATTATCAATACCCCCATCAGAGTGGTACATTTGTTACAATTGATAAACCTACACTGACATATTATTGTCCCCCAGACTCCATAGTTTACCTAAGGATTCACTCCATTTGTTGTGTATTCAATGGATTTGGAAAAATGTATGACATGTATCTACCACTGTAGTACCAAACAGTAATTTCACTGTCCTAAAATTCTTCCGCTTATTTCCACTTCCCACCCTCATCCATAACAACCATTGATTTTTTTTTTTAAGATTTTATTCATTCACTTTACAGAGAGAGAGAGAGAGAGAGAGATCACAAGTAAGCAGAGAGGCAGGCAGAAAGAGAAGAGGAAGCAGGCTCCCTGCTGAACAGAGAGCCCAATGCGGGGCTCGATCCCAGAAGTTTGGAATCATGACCCGAGCCAAAGGCAGAGGCTCAACATACTGAGCCACCCAGCTGCCCCCAAACCATTGATCTTTAAACTTTCAAAATATTGCGTTTCCCAGAACATCGCATAGTTAGAATCATACAGTACGCAGCCTTTTCAGATCGGCTGTTTTCACTTAGTAATAGGCATTTAGGTTTTCTTTATGTCTTTTCAAGTCTTGATCGCCCATTTCTTTTTAGCACTGAATAATATTCCATTGTCCAGATGTACCACATTTTATCCATTCATTTACTAAAGGGCATCTTGGCTACTCCCCAGTTTTAGAAATTATGAATAAAGCTACTATAAATATCTGTGAGCAGGTTTCTATATGAATATAAGTTTGCCTCTTAGTTGGGTTAACATCAAGGAGGTGATTACTGGACTGTATAGTAAACATATGTTTAATTTCATAAGAAAATGCCAAACTGCCTTCCAAAGTGGATGTACCTAAATAACAAACCAAAAAACAACAAAGTGGATGACCACAGTAGAATCTTTTACAATTAAAAATGCCATCAAATGTCAGAAAAAAGACCAAATAAGAACAAAGTTATTATTTTTAACAAAATGCTAAATCCAAAATAGTGCATTTCCAGTCTTGATTTTATTAGGCCCTGACTTTATAAACTTTATATATATATATATATATATATATATATATATATATATATATAATATACATTTAAAATATACATACATATTGAAACTATTGATTTTCATAGAGATCTGTTTAATATTTAAAAAAGTCTCCTTGAGTATATTATAATGTAATTTTGTGACAGAGATAAGTGCCAGAAATAAAAAATAACTAATTTGAATCACAATCTTTGTACAGAGCTTTTTCAACTGAAAGAATATAGGAAGTATTTGTCAATAGTTGTTCTAACTTGGGGTATACCATATATCATTAATAATAGTGATACACACACACACATGCACACACATACAGTATATACACACACATACAGTGGAGAGCAAATATTACTATTTTTTCCAAGTAATACTTGGGTTGGAACAGTGAATCATCAGATATCACCATAAGAAGACTAAGCATTGTTAAAAAAATATATATTAGGCTTAGGAAAACTGCTTAGCATAAAATTGTGTAGAACCACTAAGAGAAAATATTTGGGTAAACATGATAACTTAAGACTAGATTTTCCAGTTCAACACATAATTTTCTTTCAAACTCATTTTCTCTCTAAATAGTTGATTTAAAATTCCATCCATAATTTGAGACTATAAATTGAAGCAACAATTAATAATAATTAAATATAATAATATGTCCAAATCAAAGTATTGTACTTATCTATCCAAGGCTTGGTTAAGAATAAGTCAGCATTCAATTTAATTACAGGAGCTTATTACATCCAGCAGAGAAATACTTTTTTTTTTTCCCCCCTACACAGGAAAGTTCATGGATATCATTATACTTATTTAACTAATATTTATAGCATACCATGTGCTTATTTTATATGTATTGCTGTATTAGAAGCAACAAAATTCACTGAATACATGATATCTTCATATGATATATTTTTCTCCCATTTCCATTAGAGGCTATTCTCTGGATTATGTGAATATGGTGATTCGCATTATAAATCACCTTTAGTTGTAAATAAATTGTAAATAAGACTTGAAATAAGCACAAGATTCTGGAACAGGAAAAAAATACAAAAACTAGAAATCATTTTTTTAAAAGGCAATATATGCCTTAAAAAGCATAAAAAAAAAATGATAAACTTCCTTAATACCTTCCTACTCTTTTGGAAGCATTTACCAAAAAACAGATTGCAGGCATAGTCCAGAACACAGAAATAGAAAAGAAGAATATACAAACTGGTTGGAGAAAGAGCTAATACCATTCTTACCTGAGAAAAATGTTAAAATAATATCTCAACTATAACTGAATAAGAATTTAGAACTTATTCACTGGCCTCAGGCACACATACCAAAAAGCAACACAGTGTCAGACATAGAATGGAAATATGAATCTAAGAAAATTCTTAAACAACCATTTACCCAAAGCCTTGGGCCAAATGTTTTTCAGAATTCAGAATTATTTAGATTTGCAAAGTAACACCTCTAGCTAAGTCTAGGGCTAGTGTAATCAAAGACCTTAATATTTCTGCAACAAAAATATGATAACCCCACTGTGATTTAAAGAAATTATAACTAGCTTCTTGTTCATTTAGATCAGATCAGATTTAGTTACCAAATCAGTCTTGGAAAAACTCTGGGTTTTCAGGGAACTTTATTTGCTTGCTTGCTTGTTTTGGATCTCAGAACTGCAGGTAAGAGATTAAAGGGCCATAAAAATCATAAAGATTGTATAATTATTAAGCAAGGAGGTATAAAATTTTTAGAAAATTAGGATTTTAATTGCCATATCTTAGGTCCTCATAATTAAATTATTTTAATAATTTATAAAATATGAAATTTTTAGAAAACTAGGATTTCAGTTGCCTATCTTAGGTCCTCCTAATTAAAGTTCTATTGATAAATGGTTTAAGAAACAATTAGTTTTCAAGAAAATAGATTTAAGATTTAGCAGTTATAGAATACTCAACTTCTAGAATAATTACAAATAAAATAAAATTACCTTTTATCCCCTGACCATAGATATATGTGGAAATGGTAGGATTTAGTTAATATAACCATTTTAAGTGGTGAAATAATATAATTTTAAATGATGGCAAGATATTTCTGATAAATTTCAATATTTTTACATTCTTTTATGCTTGTCAGTGGCATTTCTATTTAAACTTGTGAGAGTAAAGCTTCAAGTTTATATATACTACTCAGAACTGTCCTCAAGGACTAATTAACAGTGATGGGTTACTACTTTACATGTAGGTTGTAAAATATTTGGAAATTCCTTAAAATTGGAAACTATTCAGGTATATGTATTTTAGGGACTTAAATTATACAAGAAACAACCTTATTAGTTCTGTGCTTACATAGATTCTTGCTTTCATATTTAAACTTTTACTAAAACACCCAAGTTGAATATATTAAAATACTATCTATTTTTAAATCCCCCGTGGATCATTCTGCTGCCCAGGGTATGCCCTGGATCTATCTACCACCTTGGATGACTCAGGCGATAGAGTTACTTGCTCATTAATCAAACCAGGCAGAAAGAACTTGCAAGATAAAAGTGCCTTTAAGTAGATTGCACTTTCTGTACCCAGTTTGTCATCTTTACATGACTAAAAATAGTAATAACCAGGCTGACTATCTACTATTTGCATTTCAGACCTCATTTCAAGAATAATTCTGCTGCCATGTTTTAAATTCGAAGGTAGTGTAGTAAAATTGAGACAACAAAGTAAGTAGGATTTGGTATCAGATTTGATTTGATTTGATTATTTGATTTGATTTTTTGAGGAAGAGAGAGAGTGAGTGTGTGCACAGGAGCAGGAGGGAGAGGAGAATCTTAAGCAGGGTGCACTGCCAGTACAGAGCCTAACACCAAGCTTGATCTCACAACCCTGAGATCATGACCTGAGCCAAAAATCAAGAATCTAAAGCTTTAATCGACTACGCCCACCCTCCAGGTATTAGATCCTTAACTACCAGAAAGGAAACACAGAAAAAAAATTTTTTTGAATGAGTACAAGAAAAAACTTACAGGGATTTGTGAACTACTTTATTTTCTCAACAACCCAGAAAACTCAGAAATAAAAAAAACTGTATGTTAATAATCAATCACATCCTTAAGAGCCTCCAAGCAGTGCTACTGGATCTGAGTATTTTAGGATATAACCACAGTGAAAATGCACTGAAAAAAATTAAACTGATGCCTTTCTTTTTTACCGAACTCTCTCCTGTCTATTTACCATAATTACACACATGGTAATAAATTTACCATACATATTTAACAAATGTTTCTAATACAAATTTTGGTATCATTAATTTTAAAACACAACTAGTTTTATGACAGACATTTAATTGAGGTATGTGAAAATACGTAAGTTTCTTTTACGTAAACTTTGCTTTAAATTTTTTTTTTCATTTCTTAAATTGACCCACTTAAAAATCATTCTTACACAATTTTCAATAATACATCTCCTGCTAGTACTTCAGTAAGAAACACGGGAGGTAAGGATGAACTTTCAAGGCACAACAAGAATATGAAATACACCCATAAGGAAAACATAAATTCCTCTGCATGCTTTAAGTCATTTTAACTTATAATAGAAATCACAAACTCACTGTTTCCTAGGGATTCCCCAAGGCACAGCCAAAGGCAATCAGTTCCTCCCAGCTAGTCATAAATGTCCTATGTTTCTTTCATTCCTTAAATATTGCCCTAAGCCCTTTCCTTTATTATAAGCCTTTGAAATGGAGTGAACCATTTCCCAAAAGACACTTACCAAGAAGAAAGTTGACATTTGCAACAATAAGAAGTGGCATACACTGTGTGTGAATCTGAGGGCCTGAAATACTTGACATACGTCCCTCTAATTATTTCAGTCTTCTTCTCTGGCAGTGTGTTCATTTATTATCAATAGAAATTAAAACCTTTTAAATGCCAGTACTCTTCACACTACAGATGTAGGGAAGATAAGCCAATACCCAGGACAGGCTATTTAGGAAATTGTTTTTGTAGAGAGAGAAATAAGCATTCTCTTTAAACTAATTTTTTCTTATTTGACACAGATGCACTCATTATGATGAACTATATGCTTTTTATAGAAAAAAAAGTAACAGAGAAAAAGAAGACTGAAAACATAGGAAAAGCAGAGACATAAGAGATTAATTTGATCATTTTAAAACATATACAAATACTCATCAAAACCCTGAGTGCTACTCCAATGCTGGCAGAATTCAGAAACCGTTGCTTACCCCTCAGGTTTGCTACAAGTTTACATTCACCTAGTCCTTCAAATCTAACTATCACTTTCCCAAATAACATTTAGACTAGCTTACCTAAAAGAGAAAATGGAAAAATTAAGTAGATTGTGGAATGCAGGGAGGAAGGAGATCATTCTGCAAAGTTCATGCCTTAACTGGCACATCTGAACTACATCCAACTTTGTCTCTTGAAAGTACAGAGACAGTTACCTGGAATATTCCAGTTACCTGGAATCAAACATGCAAAGCATTCACAATGTGGACCTGAAAGTACAATGGTGCCTCAGCAGCGAGGACAATACTGTATCACAGTCTATTCCACAGCCAAAGAATATAGCCTTCCTTAGGACACGACATAGAATAAAACACATTAAATCAATGCCTTCTCTATTGCAAAATCAGGACCAGTTGACCTCAACCAGGGAAAATCTATAAATCCAAGAATCATTAAACACATTTTATTTTAACTAAAAACACATGAAAGTTCATGCATTTAGCCACATTTTCACGCAGGACCAAGGTCTGTCTTTGCGTGAGAGGATCTGCATGTTCCTCAGCTTCCTATCTCTTGCACAGTCACAGAGTAGTGCATCGTCCACAGATTCCACCTTAAATGAATATAAAGTAAGTTTAAAGATTAAACTTCCTTGCAAAGCAATCTGAATGTTGATTCTTTTGATGGATTTACTTTTATTCTAATTTTTTCAGTGTTTTCAAGACATTCTAAAACTTCAACTTAGTTTTGTTCATGCTTTTCACTTGCCTCTTTGATCTGTTTACCTAATACCTAACTAGTTCACCTAATAATAACAATATTTAAGATAACAATTACAACCAAATTTAATAGGTTTAGAGGCAAAGAACTCAAGGGAAAGTTGCAACCAAGACAATGTGAAAGATGCCTATCACCATCAGCATCAAGGCTTTCCAGAGGGAATGCACATCTAAATAAATTCACTGAGTAGGTTGTGGTGTCCTCCTACAACCTGCATGATCTAATGAATGCTGAATTATGTTCATTAACCAATTTTAAAGATAGTGGAAAATTTGACAGAAGAATGTACTATAAAAATTAATTTTCTGATATATACACAATAATCTTCATGTATCCTAAAAATTTCCCTAATTCACAGTACCTTAGATCCTTGTGTTGATAGATTAGTGGGATTTTTTTACATATTAATATACAAGAGTTAATGATTATGCAAGGCAAAGTTAATTCAAAAAGTCTAATTTTCAATTCAATTATTTGCATATTCAATAAAATATTCACTAGGTTATAATTTATTTTTGCTGAAAGAGGTATAAATTAATCAAAATTCCAAAGATTGGGGCACCTGGGTGGCTCAGTGGGTTAAAGCCTCTGCCTTCGGCTCAGGTCATGATCTCAGGTCATGGGATCGAGCCCCGCATCAGGCTCTCTGCTCAACGGGGAGCCTACCTCCTCCTCTCTCTCTGCCTGCTTCTCTGTCTACTTGTGATCTCTGTCAAATAAATAAAATATTTTTTTAAAAAATTCCCAAGATAAAGACCAATATTGGACTTTAGTATTTGATAGGTCAGGTTAGCCTACCATTTTTCTCATGAGGGAAAAGCTGGAAGTCAATGGCTATTGAAAATTTTACTGAGATCTCTAAGGAAATGTCAGTAAGTTACAATTGATAGTTCCATCTTATGGTTAGTAAGATTGAAATCAAGAAATATCAGTTCACACACTTAAAGCTAATTTTTAAGTCTTTTTAGCCAATCAATATAAAGAATAATAAATGTAGAAAAAAATATTAAAAATACACAGATTAGCCATATATGCATTCATATAAGTGTTATATTCCTTTTGTAATATTTTATTAAAATGTTTTCTGAATTGGGAATTAACCTTTCTATTCATGAGTTTTTACTCTCAGTAGCCACTTCTATGAATAGTATGATTAAAATAGTTAAGAATTATTTCCAGTACTCTCCAAATCTAACAAGGGTAATATAAAACTTTAAAAGTCTACTATGTTTTATGAAACACAGGTCTCTCAATTGCAGTGTGAGAGTGTTTCATAGAGAAAATATTGAGGACTATGCTTTTTAAAATAAAAAAACAAAGGAAACTTTAAGCATGAGAGAAGAGTAGGATAATTCTTTTCAGAAAAGGTTTTATTTATTAAAGGATAAACTAATTTAGAATGATTTTAGAAAATAGTAAAACAAAGCCATTTACTTTCAAGAAAATTTTTTATGCCCTTAAAATATTAGAAACCAGAAAGATTACAAACTACACAATGTTAACTACAATCATAACTCACTTGTGCGAGTAACTTTTTCTATTATATATTAAAATAATAAAGCTGTAGGAAACATTTTAGGAAACATTTGAACTTGCAAAAAAAAAAAAAGCACAAAGAGGGCAGCACTTTTTCCTTACAGTTTGTTAATAAAATATAATTTGTGCTCTCCTGAGGAAGACATTCTAAAATGCAATATAAATGTGCTTTAGGAAAATTACCAGACACTCACTTGCTCACCCATCATTAGTTTTTCATCCTGGTGGTTTTTTAAAAGTCAGCAGGAAGCATAATTATGGTTTTGGTACATGGTAGTATAATTATTTCCCTGTTTCCTTCATTTGTCCACATTTTCAAAAGTAAAAATATAGCCTAATATTGTTGTGAAATGGATCATGTTGGACGAGATCTCCACTGGTCTTTTCATTTTGACAAACAGCACAGACTTTTTGAAAAATATATCATTGTGCTCTATTTACTATATCTTAGAGTAAAAAAAAAAAAAAAAAAAAAAGGAGCTTTCATTTTGAGAAACTTCTAGAATGGAACCAGGAGAATTTTTTCAGTGTTATTTATTTTTAAAAAGGTTTTCCAATTTTAATGATCATTACCATTTTTCCACCCAACTTTGCTTTTCAGACTAAACTACTTCAAGTTTTCTATTCTCTTCTTAGAGATATTGATCTTTCAAATCTTCTAATGTCTAATATTTAGCACCATTTTGACATATATCAAATGACATTGTGGCTTATAAGGTAGAAAAGTAGAAGCAAAGTTAGGTAGCTAAGGGACTCTGTCAGAGATGTGCACTAGGATAACAGCTAGAACAATGTAGGTCAGTTATTTCACAGAGCTCAGTGCCCTCTGAAATAGTGTGCAGTCTGGGTGCTTATTTTGTAATACAACTTTCAAGTGATATGTATTTAGGAAAATCAGTAATTTTAGATCTTAGGCAGATGAAATATATAAACTTGAATTTTAAAATTTGGCAATAGGCTATAAAAATCTAAGTGCAGAATGTCATAAGTAAAAATAACATCCTCTGACCAGTTGCAAGGAGAAAATGTAAACAATTTATTCCCATACCAGTTTTATTTTCAGCAAAATAAGCATTCTAAAATAGTGACTGTCAGATCACTCAAAACATTGAGGTAAGTCTGTGAACTTCAGGCATAGCTACTTTGATTGCCTTTAGTCCAGGATGTGCCTGAATAAGCAGCAAATTTCTGTCTCTCTCTTCATATATATACGTATACATATATACATATACAAACACATACACGTAGCAGTCATATATGTATTTTATTATATATTTCATGATATTTTCACATATGCCACTTCATTTGTTTCTTAAAAAAACTTTACAAACTAAGTAATATTATTCCCATTTTTTAAAAAGATTTTATTTATTGGAGAGAGAGAGAGAACTAGTGGGGAGGGGGCAGAGGCAGAGGGGGAGGGAAAAGCAGACTCCTCTTTGAGTGGGGAGCCCGAGCAGGGGCTTGATTCTAGGACCCTGAGATCATGACCTGAACTGAAGGCAGACACTTAACCGACTGACCCACCCAGGTGTCCCTACATTACTTCCAATTAAGAGATGATAATGCCAAGGTCCAGAGTGCTTAAATGACTTGGAATAGGTATAGCTGTTAATCACTGCTAGAGAGGATAAGCTTGAAGGTAAAGGGATCCGACCACACTAAGCTGAGCTAGAATGAGAAATTGTTTCCTTTTGTTTTTTCAGGTAATAAGTATCTCAAGCTTGAGTCACAGGGATTGGAATGTAGTATCATACTGTTACATCATGATGAGTTAGAATAGAAATATTTTTACAGTTTTCTCTTATGGTTTTGTCCTATGTAGGCATATTAAGAATACCATAAATACGACTAGAAAATCATAAAAGATCAGTGAAGAGGTTTGTAATTTAAAACAAAATTTAAATTTAGTTGGAATTTAGGTCATTTGGAGAGAATGAAATAAAAGTCTATTTTTCAGTTACACAAATCAGATCAATCTATATTTACAATGAAGAAAGTTATAACAGATAGAATCCTTTCTATACTTTGTGGTTGAACCACCTTCACATACTCATTCTTCGGCATATATTCATTGAGGACCTACAAGATGTAGATATTGTTCTGTATTTTAGTAATATGTTCAAGTATGGGTATCTCACTTAGAAAGAAAACATTATATTACTCTACCTTCAATGCCTACCAAATGCCAGAAATGTTCATGTCTAATACAAACTATTATTTTAATAATAGTTAACACAAATCCAGTCCTTATTTTGTCTTAAACACATTAAGAGAATTAGTTATTTAAAACTTACAATAACCTTACTAGGTGATATTTTTATCCGCATTTTTCATGAAGGAAAGTGAGATTCAGATTACATAATTTTCTGAGGTTTTCAGAGCCAGCAAACACTAACTTGAGATTTGAGCCTAAATAGCTCCACATCAGAGCCCAAGCTCTTACCCACTATATTTGCCAGTTTTGATCACTTATAAGCACTTCTTATACATCATTTATTTTAATCCTCAGAGATCTTCACAATTCTCACAATAATTCTCTCAAGCAAGTATTATCTTCAATTTACAAATCAGGAAAGTGGAGTTTGTGGAAGAGGTTAAATAACAGACTTAAAATCAGACATGTCTGCTCTCCTCTCAGATCTACTAAGCAGAGTCATCTTCAAGCACTTTAGTACTATATTAGTCGGACTGGCTATGCGTATCTTTGGAACAGCAGCAAAATAAAAATAGAAAGAAATGAACATATGTATTTAATAATTTGTATACCTCTTGTTTAATAATTTAAAAAATTTACAGAGCTACCAATGGACAGAAAAAAAAAAAATGAATTGGGTTCCTTTGTTCTTATGCTCTGAGTTAGTGTTATTTTCATTTGAATTATTTATGTGGGGAGTGAAGTGGGCCATAATAAGACACTACGATTTTCAGTGCTCAGAACTTCTAATAGTTTTACTCCTACTCTACATAACTCATTTTATATTCATAAAAGTTGCATGAAATTGCATTATTTGTGACAGAAGGGAAGCTGAAAAAAACTCAGTAACTTGTTCAAGTTTACAAGATTAATTAGTAGCAGATATGGAATATAAACTAAAAGTATTGTGACTCCAGAATCAAAGTTCTTTCACAGATGACATACTGACAACTAGTTTATCCTAGAGAATAAATCAGAAGATTGGAAATCATGTCATAAGACAAGCAATTAAAAGAAATAAAAAGGTTATCTTGGAAAAGAGAACACTTAGGGGACTATAAACAGATAAAAAATTGTATTATTCCAATGAGGCAGGACTATCAACAAAAAGATGGGTGAAGTTTGAATTAACCTAAGAGTTTTAATGACAGTCTAAACTATTAACAAAAATGTTTGGATAGAAACTGGATGTTGATGTGGTTTAAAGATTATGTAAGCAGTAATGCTAGAGAACTGAGCTATCCAGAATACCAGCTGTCAAGTCTGTCTATAATCGGAATCATCTGGAAAACTACAAAGTATAGTATGTACGCCTCAGTACCATCTCCAGTGATGGTGATTTAAATGGTATAGGACATGAACAAAGGCATGGGGATCTTTTAAAACTTCCCAGGTAATTGGTTCTAACATTTAGCAAAACTTGGTAGGGTATCACTTGAGAGTCTTTTGGACAATGCCATAAAATGACTCAAAGCATGAACCATTCAGTAGGACCACAAACAACAACAGTTTTAAACACAGGTTTTTAACAAGGGGCCCATTTCCACAGCATAAAAGTTTTGGACACATGTTCGAAATCACACAGTGGAGTCTTCTCTCCAAGACTTGGTTGTTTCATTTACACAGTGCGATACTCACAGCTATCCCCTTATGGAATGGTTGAGAGGATTAATCTAAGATCCATCACAAAATCTATGCAATTAGTAGTTATTACTTGTACGATTAATTCCAGCAAGGTAGGAAGAACTCTATTTTTCTTTCCCCAGCTCATGCATGGGGGTATTTGTGTATACTGGGGGAGGCATGGTGATTAATAGAGGGAATGGTGTGTTAGGCTGTTGGATAATTATTGACATCCTCTTCTCCAGAGTTTTCTACTGCATATTTTTCAAACTCTTCAAGCTTACTTGGTGTCCTGTTACTTTTACGGTGAATATAAGCTCGCCAAGGTGATTAAAAGTAGCAGTACATAGGATGTGAGGACATAAGCAATCAGTTATACATCTTCAGCAACTCTAGACTTTAATTTTACACTAAACTGAATTAATTTTGAAGTTTGTGCCCATGTGAATCTGACAAATTGTACACATGAAAGTATAAACATATTTAATGCTCAACCCTTGCTCTTTGTTTTTAATCTTGCAACTGCTTCCTTTCCCAAGAGTTTCTAAGTTGAACACACTTTTTTGTAATACCAAGATCCTGATCACGTTTGTATGAGCTCATATTCTTTCATGAATATCACAGCCTCTTTGAGAACTACAAGGAAAAGAAATGTCAGAAAACTTACATAAATGCTTTGAGAACAAGCATCCCATTTCATTCCAATACAAAGGATTTTTTTAATAGTTTATTCCTTTTCTTTTTTTAAGATTTTGTTTATTTATTTGACAGACAGAGATCACAAGTAGGCAGAGAGGCAGGCAGAGAGAGAGAGGAGGAAGCAGGCTCCCTGCTGAGCAGAGAGCCCAATGCGGGGCTCGATCCCAGGACCCTGGGATCATAACCTGAGCCGAAGGCAGAGGCTTTAACCTACTGAGCCACCCAGGCGCCCCCAATACAAAGGATTTAATACAAAATCTTTTTGTTTTTAAAGAAAGGAACAGGTCAATGGATTCACCAAGTCCCTTGAATATGTATCTTTAAGATGACATTAATATTTTATTTTCCATCATGATGCTTTTGAATATTGCTTCTACCTAGACTATTTTAAATCATACTGTTTTTTCCAATTAGCTTCATTTTAATTTTTAAAATTTCTTTTAAAAAAGTTTTTCTTTACCTTCCCAAACGTCTTTCTCACTTACAATGTACCGTTGTTTTGTAGCAACCTTAATTTATATTCATTTGCATCCTATCTTGACATTTTAAATCGTTTTGTGTATTTGCTTTCAGGTTCCTGCTTTATAGACAAGAAACATAATATTGTAATTAAGGACACATGGGCTCTTATCCTGGCTCTACCTCTCAAAACATTTGCAATTCTAGACAACTTAACCTCTCTCTGCCTCATTTTCTCACCTGTAAATTGATAAAATGAATTATATTTGTAAAGCATATAGAGTATTGTCTGGTTTTACTAAGAACTATATAAATAAGCACCATGAATTTGTTTTTGTTTTTGCATATTAGCCCAGGGCTTGACATACACTAAGTGGTCAATGAATAAATTTGACGTCACTTATATCTACAACAAATTATTGGTGTCATATGAAATAATCTTGAGCCTCAACAACTTTACCTTAAACACAAGGATTATAATACCTATTTTGCATCACAGGATTGCTATGACAATTAGTCAAATGTTGTTATATAAGAAACTAATTTACAAACTAAAGTGCTAGGTGCCTGGGTGGCTCAGTTGGTTAAGCAACTGCTTTTGGCTCATGATCCCGGAGTCCTGGGATCGAGTCCCACATCAGGCTCCCAGCTCTAGGTGGAGTTTGCTTTTCCCTCTGATCTTCTCCCCTCTCGTGATCTCTCTCTCCCTCTCGTAAATAAATAAATAAAATCTTAAAAATAAAAAAAAAGCTAAAGTGCTTTCCAAATGCAAGTTATTAAATATTAATATTAGCTCAACTGGTCTATAATGTATTTTCATGTGCCAAGCGGAAGGGAGTTGGCTTAATCCAGGAAGCACAGCATTGGGAAAGAGTTGGTTGAGATCCTCTCCCAGGGAGATGATATCTTGTCCCAAGGGTATAACCAGGAAATATTGCTGACAGAACTGTTTTAAATTATGATTTATGTCAGTTTATTACACCCAAAATGTCAGCTATCTAAATGTTTAAAAAGGATTATCTTAAGTAGTATCTAGTGCATTACAATTTTATGTATGGTATCCATTTGCAATTCACACACATTCTGAGAAAAGTGTATTTCTACTCAGCTGACTCAAAATGGTCACAAATTTTGAATTACTGACATCCATAGTAGTAAAATTAATTTAAAAAAAAAGCATGGAATTTATCCAGTGTAAAAAGGGTAATAATACACATTTATGTAGTTTAAAATAGTAGGCATCATATCTCACTTCCGACTGATTATCTTACCTATTTCTTTCCTGTTTTTCTTTTGGAAAATAATGCCCTACTAAAGCAAGATCATTAATCGTGAACAGCCACCAGTTAAATGCAGAAATATTAAAATAAATCTTTTCTTTCCAGAAATTTTTCTTAAAGTTATAGCTCAATAAGGAAGACATATTTCCATCTTAAAGTTAGCACTAAATATTTTACTTGTGGTCTCTTGGCACATTAGCAGCTCATATAGAAGAAACATACGCATTTTTCACAGTGAGCATTTAACACAATGGCGAACCATTCTGTTCAGAATAAATTGAATGTTTTCTTCATGAATTTCCAAACTTAAATTTAAGCACACACAAAAATCTTATTTTTATTATGTGCTTTGTTTTTTAAATTTTAATTTATTGTGGTAAAAACACTATGAGATCTACTTCTTTAAAAAATATTAAGTGTACTATATGCTATTGTTTACCACAGGTACAATGTTTTAGAGCAGATCTCTAGAGGCTTTTTTAATTTTTTATATTTTTTGGAAAAATTTGGTTTGTTTTATTTTGAAGAGGCCAGTTAGCCTTTTTGGAGTAAATACGCTTGGCCATCTGCTTTCCATTAGAATATGGTTCGAGAGGTTCAGAAATGTGTGCATATGTCTATGTGTGCATGTGCATGCATGAGTGTATTCAAACTTACCGAATCTACATAATTCAAACAGAATAGGCAAGTTGAGCCATAAATATTAAAAAAGCACTTTTCATGTTGAGCTCAGTTTAATGTTAAAAAACTTAGGTGTAATTACTGCATGAGGTTTGATTTTTTGTTTTGTTTTGTTTTCTGTGTTTTGTTTCTTTTTTAATGAAACAAATATTTGGGTCTGTCTTCTATTAATTCTACTGCAACAGTGGGCTTACTTTGAGACATGTCAAAATTTATTAGAATAAAGTAAAAGCTAATAAGAGGTTGTTTACTCTAACAGAATATTCCTAAGCATATACCAAGACTTCCCTCTATTGTATGTTTTTAGCAATAATGTTTTTCATTATGTTATCCATAACAAATGGTGTTAGTATTGGGGGCTAAGGTGATACTTTTACCTGCATAAGAATTTAGAGTAAAATAAGATTCTCTCTTAAGATGTACAGATACCTTGAAATGTTGAAAAGTCTCCATAAAATGACCAAAAATATTTATAGGCTTTTAGGAATATAACATAATTGACTTACTAAAAGTTGTGTCACCTAGAAAAGAGAAATTTTTTTTTTTTTGGCCAAGAAGCATAGCACAGGGGTGAATATGAAATTCTCATAGGGAAAGATGTTTGGTTCCAAGAATTCTGCCGGGCAGGCTTATTCTTTAACATAATACCACTTAACATCAAAATCAAACAACTGATTTCTTCCTTAATTCACATTCCCACTAAGCCATTTTGATCATAATTTGGCTTCCTTTGTGCTACCCACAAGATTGGATAATTTATCTGCTTCTGTGGTATAGTTAGCATTCTTACTGCATGTGGATAAATTAGAATTCTGAATTTATACATCAATCTCATGAGCTCAGTTTTTGTGAATCTGTCTTCTTATGAGTGATGAATCTGCTCTGGAAGTGCTAAAAAGAGTTTATCATTCTGCTGGCTGATGTTTAGACACTTGAACTTCTGAAAAATTACCATCAACTGTGACATTCCCCCAGTAATGATGATAAAGTTAGTAGACACGTAGGTATGTCAAGTGAAACACTGTTGTAAGTTCTTTAGATATACAAATACATTCTATTTCATAAAAAAAAAAAAAAACTTTGGGTTAAATATTTTTGTTACAGTCCTTTTTTATATATATGAAAAAGCTGAATCAGAGAAGTAAACAGTAGAGGAAGGCATCAAACTCGGATGTCTGGTTCCAGAAACTGTGCAGAGTACTTCTAGAATACTTATTAATATGAATATTAAGATTCTAGAAGCTTTGTTAATATCAACATTGGTATCACTGCTTAATTTGTCTTTCTGCCTTGAGGTTTTTTTTAAAATTACATAAAGTTCAATGCAGTCTTTTATTGATTTTAAGATTTTCATTATTTATTTGAGAGAGCACAGTTTGGGAGGAGAGGGAAAATCAGGCCCCCCACTGAGCAGGGAGCCCAAGAAGCAGTTGGATCCCAGGACCCTGAGGTCGTGACCTGAGCCCAATGCTGATGCTTAACCAGATGAACCACCCAGGTGCCCCTTCCTGCTTTGTTTTGTTTAGATTTTTATTTATTTATTTGAGAGAGAAAGAGACAGCATGCACATTCACCATCAGCAGGTTGGGGCAGAGGGAGAGGAGAAAGAGAATCTCAAGAAGACTCTGTGTTGAGCACAGAGCCCCATGCGGGGCTCAATCACAGGTCCCTGAAATCATGACCTGAGCTGAAATCAAAAGATAAACATAATCGACTAAGCCATCCAGGCACTTCTTGATTCAATTTTATAATGAGGAAGTAGAAATTAAAATCTTATTTTTGTAATTATTTAGTAATGTATATTGGTTTTAAAGATCCTACAATATGCTACTTCCATTCAAATATTGGAATTATTCTAGAATAGAAATACATTTAAAAGTATTCTGGGAAACCATATGGATAATTGACTCTCTCTGCTTGACTTATTTCACTCAGCATAATCTCTTCCAGTCCCATCCAAGTTGCTACAAAAGTTGGGTATTCATCCTTTCTGGTGGAGGCATAATACTCCATAATGTATATGGACCACATCTTCCTTATCCATTCGTCCGTTGAAGGGCATCTTGGTTCTTTCCATAGTTTGGCGACCATGGCATTGCTGCTATAAACATTGGGGTGCAGATGGCCCTTCTTTTCATGACATCTGTATCTTTGGGGTAAATAGCCAGGAGTGAGGGGTGTTAGAGAGGAGAAGGGAGTTGGGGTAAATTGGAAGGGGAGGTGAATCATGAGAGACTATGGACTCTGAAAAACAATCTGAGGGGTTTGAAGTGGCAGGGATGTGGGAGGGGTTGGGGTACCAGGTGGTGGGTATTATAGAGGGCAGGGATTGCATGGAGCACTGGGTGTGGTGAAAAAATAATGAATGCTGTTTTTCTGAAAATAAATAAATTGAAAAAATTTTTTAAAAAAAGTATTCTGGGAGGGCATCTGGGGTGGCTCAGTTGGTTGGGCCACGCCTTTGGCTTGGGTCATAATCCCTGGGATTGAGTCCTATGTCGGGCTCCCAGCTCTGTGGGGAGTCTGCTTCTCCCCTCTCATGCTCTCTCTCACTCTCTCTCTTAAATAAATAAATAAAATCTTTAAAAAATATATTTTGGGAATGATTGACCTAAAACATTTTAAAGGTAATGCAGAAAATTCAAGAAAGGAAACTATGGTATTTTTACAAGAGTTTTTAAAATAAAGTCCTCATCCACTCTTCCATGCACTTCTACAGCACTTTCTATAGGAAAGCTGAACTTTATGAAACTGAAATCATAGATCTATTATTAATCACTGCCGCTACATGAGAGTAGCTCCATATTAACATGCTTTCTTTTTAAGATTAATGGGTAAAATAAGTGGATAAATCAGTAAATCTTTAATACTGCACAATCTTGAAATAATTCTTACAAATATTTGCTTGTAATAAATTCATCTAGATAAACATATTAAAATTCCCAGGGCATGCCTGATACATGTTATGCACTATGACAGGTGCAGAATAAATGATTAAAATATTCTCTTCTAATCTCATAAAAAAGTATAATAAAAATAACAAAATAACAAAAATGGCAAAAATAACATTAAAACAGCTAGGATATAAGAAGTACTACAAGAAGTACTACAAAAAGGAGACTATTTCTGACTGGACACATTTACTGAAAACAAATTTTGTGTGCTACTCTATGCCAGATACAGTTTGGGAGGACTTGGGCTTCAGTGGTAAAAAGAAAAAGGCTTTGCTCTCATGGATCTATTGTAGATTCTAACGAGAGGAGAAAGGATGAATATTATCAAATATATAATGTGTAAGGAAATGATAGGTATTTGCCTCTTAAGTAGGATAGTCAGGAAAGAGAAGAGAACCCATTGAAATCAGAAAATGACTTCTACAAGGATTGTTTACAGGGAAGTTTATCTAGTTGAGGGATTAACAGCAGATTAAGAGTGGCTAATTATAGTCCTTATAAAGCAGAGTTTCACTTTTGTGTTTTTATAAAATGTAACTTAAGCAAAATCTTGAAGGACAGAGCAAAGAATGGTAAGAAAAAGAAATTATAAGACATTATGGCATGAATAAAGCTAGGATAATGAAAAATAAGGGCAATATCTAGGAATTGGGATATTATTTGGTTGCAGTGTAGGGTATGCATAAAAAGTAAGGGAAAGTGAGGCTGAGAGGGGAAGCTGAAATGAATTGGATGTATAAGGTCTAAAATTTAGCAGTGGCAGTAGGAAAGGGGATAAATATGTATATTTCAGAAGATGGAATTAATAAGATTATGTGATTTGTTGGATTTGGTGGCAAAGAAAAGATGAAATCCAAGATAATTTTGAAGTTTGGACCTCAGTGACTTGAAAGTTATATTGTTATTAATAGGACTAAATGAACAAAGATAACTGTGAAATGTATGCAAACACATGCTTGCATTAAATAATAGAACTTAATTTCTAATTTCAATTATAAACATTTATGTGAGAACCCACAAATGCATAAGCATACTAAGTAGATTACTTAATGATATATCAAACATTGGGTCATATTTATCTTTTTAAAGATTTTTTTTTTTAATTTATTTATTTGACAGAGAAAGAGACCACAAGTAGGCGGAGAGGCAGACAGAGAGAGAGGCTGAAGGAGGCTCCCTGCTGAGCAGAGAACCGGATGCGGGGCTCCATCCCAGGACCGTAAGATCATGACCTGAGCCAAAGGCAGCGGCTTAACCCACTGAGCCACCCAGGTGCCCCAGGTCATACTTATCTTAAAATTACATAACATATAACAGGATTCTTTTTATCTCTTGAAGCATGGTGTCTCAGGGGTCAGACTTTGAAGGTGGAATTTTGCCTTCATAATTTTAGCTGTGTGCATCGACAAATTCTCTCCGGTTCAGTGTTCTCTCTGCCACTATGAAGATAATGGGTATGTCTGCTTCCTAGGTTTGTTGGGAAATTTTAAGGAGCAGATCCATCTGTACTGATCAGTACATAGCTAGTTTTCTATACATGTTACCATGGTTATCACTAATGAGTTTTACAGATTTCTGCTTTTTTTTTTTCCCCCAAGTTATAAAGGTTATTTTGGAGTATTCTGCAGATGCTTCAATGGATACTTCTTTTTTATTTTCTTTTCTTTTAACCACAATGGCCTAAAATTGCTAGGGATTTGAAAGGAAGAATACAGTAGGGATTTTAATACTATTCATCCAATGTAAGTTTGTATTACTTTTATTTTTTTACTTCCTCAAGCTCAATGGTATCACTTTAGAAGATACACTGACAACTGAAAAAGAAAAAAAAAAGTATCATTTACATGACTAGGATGTGACCAATGTCCAGATTGCCATATACCAGAAGTGACCTATAACAGAGCCAGATGACACAATATCAAGAATTGGTTTTAAATCTGCATGCATCTCTAAAACACACTTCTGAATTTTGGAGAATTCAAGTGAATGAAATATTCCCACTTGTCTAATTACTTCTCAATTTCTCTCTCTCTCTCACACACACACATCTATGAAATTAAATAGGGAATATTAAGAAAATGATAATATCCATACATTTTTATTTTATTTATAATCCTGTTTAAACTCCACTGAGAGTGCATAGGAGTAAGTACATACACACACACCCATACACACATATGTAATAGAAGTGCTCCAATCAAACACAGAGTGAAGTTTGTTGTAAACTAACTTTAAGAAACAGAATATCCAACCTATTTAATAAAGGGGAGGAAGGATTTCCAATTTTTTCTCAAGCCATCTGAAAAAATAATGGGAGAAACTCCAGATTAATTCTCAATATGTGAAAGGTTTGGGCAACCATTTTATTTTGCTATTATGTGAAGCAATTTCATCTCTTGGCCTTTCAGGAGCAAAAACGGATCATTGTTGAAAACTAGGAGTTTTAGGAAAATCATAGTCTGAGAGAAAATTATGTGTCAGATAGTCACAAAAATGAATAAATCCTCCCCAAAAATTCACTTTTGAAAATCTTGCATTTCCCGAGAACAGGTTTGCATTTAGAATTACAATTTCTTTTTTCTTTTTTTTCTTTTTCTTTTTTTTCCCCTAGAACACATACTATATGCCAAGAATTCTGCCAAGTCCTGAGGGTTAAGATTAATAAGACATGTTCTCCTACTTCAGGAGATGACAGTTCCAACTGAGAAGCCATGAACCCAGCATATTAAGTAACTGATACTCAGTCAAAGCTCAATAAATATTTGCTTACTTAATGAATGTTGGTTATATGGAAACTACCAAGACAGCAGAAAAATTTATAACCCTAGGACTCAGGAAAGACTTTCTGGCAAAGATGAAAACTGAAGAAAAGAGAGGCTTCAGACTGAAGGAACAACTTAAGTAAAAGTCTGGAACACAAAACTTAGAATATTCTGATGGATCTGATAAGTTTTATTACACTGTTAAATTTGAGGTCAAATAAAGACAATACACCTTTAGAAACAGAACGTGGAACAATATTGAAGGCCAGTGTCCTAAAAAGCCAACTTTCAAGAAATGGCCACAGAAAGTAAACCTTACACCTCTGGGGTTTTGCCAGCTTTTGTACTTTGAGACTTTCTAAAATTAAAGTCGAATGTATTTTCTGTTTTTAGCCACAAATTCCACAACCTCATGAGAAAAAGAGAAAAGGAAAAGACATTTTATTTTCCTGGCTACAGTCATGGTACTATCATAGTCTTCCAAAACATGTGATACCTAAATTGTGGAAATGGCGTAAAATGTCAACCAGCTTTAGTTTTCAAATTTGGAAAAAAAATATAAAACTACAATCATGAACTAAGATAAACATTTTGTTTTAGAATAGTTTTGGACTTATAGAAAAGTTTTTGAAGTTAGTTTCAACTTAGTTTATGTGATTGAAACTGTAATTAATTAAATTCAATACAGCTTTTAAAATTCTACAGAGAAAAAAAAAAAGCAAGATAAAATAAATTCTACAGGGTAATCAGAAGCAAGGGCAAAAGAGAAGATACAAAAAGCATCCTATCCTAGAGCAGGTCAGGGAATGAATATGTGTAGAAATCTTTTTATGTTCATTAAGCACAGAGATATTTTTAAAGAAATTTTGATTTTAGGATAGTTTTAGATTTACAAAAGAGCCATGAAGATAATACGGAATTCCCATTTGCCAGATTGCCCCATTACTGACATCTTACTTTAATATATTTGTAACAATTAGTAAACCAGTATCGATACATGATTAACACACTCCAGTTTATTCTTCTTTAGTTTTCACCCTAATGTCTTTTTGTTGTTGTTGTTCCAAGATCTTATCCAGGATGCCACAGTACACATAGTCATCATGTCTCTTTAGGCTCCTCTTCGGCTGTGGCTGTTTCTCAGATATCCCTTGTTTTTTAATGACTTTGATAGTTTTGAGGAGGACTAATCAGGTGTATTGTGGATTGTATCTTAGTTGGGATTTGTGTAATGTTTTCATGATTAGACTGAGGTTATGGGTTTCTTGGAGAAAAACCATAGAGGTGAAGAACCAGTCTCATCACCTCATATACAAGGGTCCAAACTATAAAATGTGACTTACCACTTTGGATGTTGACCTTCGTCACCTGCCTGAGGCTCTGTTTTCCAGTTCCTCCACTGGAAAGTGAATCTTTTCTCCCTCCTTTCTTGACTGAGCTTTTTTAGGAGAAAGTCCCTATTACAGCCCACATTTAAACCCAAGGTGCTACATGGAGCACTGGGTGTGGTGAAAAATAATGAATACTGTTATGCTGAAAATAAAAAATAAATTAAAAAAAAAAAATAAAAAAAAAAAAAATAAAATAAAAAAAACCCAAGGTGCAGGGATTATACCACACCTTCCTGTGGGAGGAGTGGCTACAATAATTATTTGGAACTCTTCTTCATGGAGCTGTCCCCCTATTTGTTTGTTTATTAAAGTATTCACTTATTCACTTAGAGATATTTGCTTTATACGTTGGGTTATAAGCCAATGTTACTTTGTGTATTTTATTGTTCAAATTGCTCCAGCACTGCCACTGGGGGTTCTTTCACTTGGCTATTGTGCCCTTTGGACACACTCCCATTAATGTGTGCTTTTGTTTTGTTGTTTTCTGAGAACGTCCTTTCTTCTGGTGCTACAATACAAATGTTCCAGATTTCTCTTAGAGAGTTCCTTCCTCAGTCCTAGAATCAGCTATAATGCCCAGAAAACCTGCTTCCTTTTACTGGGAACTCTGTTAGACACCAAGACCTGTGCTCTAGGACTGCTTGTCAGAGTGTTGCTGCTCTTAGGTCCTCTTCTTTGCTGATGAAACAAGCAAACACATGGATATAGAGTAAGCCATCTAGCTAACCATGAATTCAGACCTGTGTTTCCAACTCTAATCCATTACTACATGGATCATTTCAGAACCCCCTTTTCCTCCTCTGTTAGCTCCTATTCCAGTAGTGAGATTCCTGGCTTTCATCCTTATCCATCCATTTACCCAATTGTTTAATTCTGTTTTTCAGAATTGTTAACCTCCACAACTTTGTCAATAATTTTTATTATCAAGTTCTGGAACACAGCCATCCTAATAGGTGCACAGAAGTTTGCCACTGTTGTTGAATTTGCATTGCCCTCATGCCAAATGAGGATGAGTGCCTTTCCATATGTTTACTGGCCATTAGCATATCTTCTTTGATGAAGTGTCTTCAAACATGTTGCCTATTTTTCAATTGGGTTCTTTGTTTTCTTACTATTAAGTTTAAAGACTTTGGGTATACTTTGGATATAAATATTTTATCAGATAAGTGTTTTGCAAATATTTTCTCCCAGTCTGCAAGTTGTATTTTTATCTTATTAGTATTTTATGCAGAGAAGTTTTAAATTTTAATAAATATCATTTTTTTCCTCCCACAAACCACCCTTTCAGTGTTTTATCTGTAACTCATCAGCAAACCTAAGGTCTTAGGTCATACAGATTTTCCCATATGTTTACTTCTAGAAATTTTAAAGTTCTCATGTTACATTGGAATATATAATCCACTTCAAGTTAATTTTTGTGAAAAGTGCAAGGTTTGTATAGAACCTTGAAAACTGAATTTTAAAAGTATACCCAGATGAAGACAATTATTGGCTAGATGACCAACTTGAAGTTATTTTAGTGTTTGTCTTCTGCAGTATTAAAAAGAAAATATCCAAAACCTTACGTTATGTAACAGGAAGGTACACTGAGTTCTCTGTGAAAGGAGCTTGCTTCCCTCTCCAGATCAGTTTCCTGGTATTCACTAGCTTGGTCACTACTACACTTCAATCAACCTCACTGGACACTTTTCTAAATATCAAGAATTTCTTGATACCTTCAGAATTTTGATACCTTCCATTTCTTCTGTTTCAAACACATTTCTCTGCTTTTCAAATGATTCTTCTCATCCTAAATTTTACCTTTGCCTGAAAATCTACTCTAATGACCCACTATTTACTCTAAAGTAGTTTCCCTCTATTAATACTTTTAAAATCAAATTGGTTCTTTTCCACTGTATCACTTACGAGGATCTATAATGGCATACACACATACACTTCCTGCGTATATATATAACCTCCATACATACAGAGTTTTCTTCTAGACTAAAATCTCCATGATGCTATCAATAATGTATTTTTATTAAAATTCATCAATTGCCTAGCACAATATCTAACACATTTTAGAGCTTCAATACATTTTATATATTTATATAAAATATATATTTTATGCATTTATATATATATATATATATATATATACTTGAGTTAATTCCTACCCCATTTTAAAATGTATAAGGAGCATAAATGTTTAAATAAAATAAAAAAGCAAAATACAGCAACATATTAGAGGGATTAAATTAAAACCAGTAAGAAAATATGTACAGTTAAAATAGTAATTATACCAAAAATATAGGAAAGGTATTTTATAAGTAGAGATTTAAGTGTACTGCCATTCTAGAACAGGTGCATTACATTAACTATTAGCAGAGAGAGAAAAAATCAATACTCTCCAAATATTTTCTAACTCAGTGACAAGGCCACACTGCTTTATTATGATCAAATTGATATGCTATCATGAAGATAATATTAGCAAAAATTATTCTCTGTGTGTGTCCTCTCTTTACAAATTGATTTTTTATGTTCATTAATTTGTAGTCAGTGAGGTGCTTTAGAATAGGAAACCATGGTTGCAAGACAGATGACAATATTACATAATGACAGATTAGAAAGTTCTAAAATAAGAGCAATAATGAATTGCATATGTATTAATATTAGATTTTACTTATGAAAAAATTTCCCAAATTGAAAATCTGGTGAAATGCTATTCCATCTGAATTTTGAATAATTTTCTTCTTATTGGAAGGAAGAATTTCTTCCTATGTGACATTTTAGATGATGCTCATTCAGAATTTAAGATCTTACTATTTTTAATAATACTCAATTATAAACACACATTTTCAGAAGCAGTTATTTCTACCTGCATCTGTAAAGCTTTGCTAAGAGCTGTCATTTTTACTGTAGGTATTGCTTCTCAGAATTATTATCAATTTGAGGCTTATAAAATATTCCCTAAGTAGTGAGAAAATTCCTCAGCAACCTTTGCCACTTACCAGAAAACTTAAAGGGCTTTTGACTTCACAAAATGACATACCTAAAGGTGGCTAGGATTTGTTCAAATAACATTCTCTAATAAAACAGGAGAGGCAAAATGTAAAATTAAACTCACACACTGTAAAGCCCTCCTGCCTGGATTTTCAAACCTGGGTTTGCCACTTACTAGAAAGTGACCCGACCTTGGGAGTATTACTTAACTTCTCTTTGTTTCAGTTGCCTCATCAATAAAGTGGAGGTTAATTATAATGTTTGTGATGATTAGTTAAGTCAATATATTAAAAAAAAAAAAAAAAACGGTTCCAACAGTATCTAACATGTAGTAAGTATTCAATAAGTACTGTTATTATTAATCATGTGGTAGGGGTGCCTGGGTGGCTCCGTTGGTTAAGTATCTGCCTTCAGCTGAGGTCATGATCCTAGAGTCATAGGACTGCACTCCGCATTGGGCTCCCAGCTCAGTGGGGGGTCTGCTTCTCCCTTTCCCTCTGCTACTCCCCCAACTTGTGCTTTCTTTCTCTCTCTGTCTCTCTCTCAAATAAATAAGTAAAATCTAAAAATAAATAAATAAATAATGGGGTATGCTTAACCAGATTTTGAAATGGCATACGTAGAGGGGCCCATTAATAGTACTCAGTATTGAACCATTATTGGACAAACAAGTAGATGCTCTCATTTGATGATTTCAAATTGAATAATAAAAGCAACACAGAGAAAGGGAAAGACACAGAGAAGGCAGCAAAAGTGCCTATTAGATTTTGAATCCTTTGAAACTAATTGCTACAATTTGAGCAACTTAAAAAGAATGCTATTGAGGTGCCAGGGTGGCTCCATCAATGAAGCACTCAGCTTTTGATTTCAGCTCAGGTTATGACCTCAGGATAGAGATGGAGCCAGAGGCGAGATGGAGGCCGAGTGGGGCTCCATGCCAGCATGAAGCCCGCTGAAGATTCTCTCCCTCTCTTTCTCTCTCAGCCCCTCCCACTCTCCCCCCTCTCTAAAATAAATAAATAAATAAAATAAAAACCTTTTAAAAAATTTTAAAATGTTGTTATCTTGCAGATTCTGTGGGCCAAGAGTCTGAATTCTTTGTTCAGAGTCTCCTAAGGCTGAAATCAAGGTGTCAGCTGGTACATCTGCAGTTGTAGACTTCCAAGCTTCCTTAAATTTTTGGAAAAATTCATTTCTTTGCAGTCAGAAGACTTACTATCTGTTGCCTGAGGACCTTCTCAGCAACTAGAGGCCACAGATATTCTCATTCTTTGAATGTCATCCAGTTTAACCAAGGACCTCAGGGTTTCTTACTAGGTGAAGATCATCCAGAATAAGCTTCCTTTGGATTACCTCACAGTCGAGTGATTAGTAACCCAATCATGGGGCTGATCTCACATCATATTCACAGGTCTCACTCACACTCAAGAGACTCACTGGGTCATCTCTGAGTTGTGGCTACAACACTATGCAAGAGAAGCTCCTTGTCCATTTTAATTGTCCTTATCCCTCAGAGAGTGCCCAGCAATAATACATGTTCAAGAGGTATTTTTTGATTGTATGAAAATTATTTCAAATGTAGTTGGTCCCTTTAAAATTTTTTTTTTTTTTTAAAGATTTCAGTTATGGGACACCTGGGTGGCTCAGTTGGTTAAGCAGCTGCCTTCGGCTCAGGTCATGATCCCAGCGTCCTGGGATCTATTCCCACATCAGGCTCCTTGCTCAGCAGGGAGCCTGCTTCTCCCTCTGCCTCTGCCTGCCATTCTGTCTGCCTGTGCTCGCTCTCTTCCCTCTCTCTCTCTCTGATAAATAAATAAAATCTTTAAAAAAAAAAAAAAGATTTCAGTTATTTATTTTAGAAAGTCAGAGAGAAAGAGCATATCCATGAGTGGTGGGGGAGAGGCAGACAGGGAAGAAGAGAGAGAATCCCAAGCAGACTCCCTGCTGAGCAGGAAGCCCAAGATTGGGTTTGATCCCAGGACCCTGAGGTCAGGACCAGAGCCAAAAATCAAGAGTAGACCACATAAGTGACTGAGCCACCCAGGTGCCCCAACTCTTTGAACTTCTATATTCACTATTGTCTATTTTTCTCAACAAGTATCATATATTGACTTTTAAAATTTAAAAATTTGTATACATTTTCTTTACATATATATCTCTTTATAACTTACAGAATAAACTTTAAAAACTAGGGAGTGCACCCTATAACTTTATATAAGCATTCATTAAATAAATATATACTGAGGAGCTACAATATATTAGGTAGGAATATAATTTGAAACATACTATCCCACTTCCTTGGGCTCAAAATACCTATTCCCAAAACATACAGTATAATACTTTGTAAACACTCAGTAAATAATTTTAATTGATTTATTAAACATCACAGATAAATAAGCAACATGTAGGTAAGTTATTTTTGAATTAATTTCTGCAATTTTTTAATATAGGATTTCAGTAAATATAATAATTCCTATAAAACTCAAATAACTCAATCTAATATATAACAACTTTTAGTTTCCCTTAGTCATTTTACCATTTATTCGTGTTTGTAAATTCTCTGTCTTAAGTGAAATATACTAAAATTGTTTCTGAGGACAAGATTCCTAAAAAAATTAGATATAAAAATACATTTAGTATTGCCCATGCTGAAATTTTCTTAAAAAATGGGTCATTGCAAACCTCTGATGTTGTGTCAATTTAAAACTACATTTAGCTCTGACAATAGTTTTGCATTTTCTAAATTTTCCCCTCTGGCTCCTTAATGTGCCACATTTGAAAAATGACAAAGTTAAATATCATGAGGTTTGGATTCAAACCCAGGTCTGATAACCCAGGTCTGTCACTATGGGAAAATCAACTAGTTCCCTCTCCTGTAAGAGAAATGCTTTGAACTCAATGGTTTATAAGATTAGTCCCCAAATTGTAAAGCTGACTTAATGATATTAACACAGTTCCAGGCTAACGATTAAATATACCCTATGTCGGAGAGAAGGTATTTGATTGACTTGAAATTTTTACTTGTCTGCAGACAAAAGTAATCAGGTAGTTTGTTTTAAACTTTGAAGTTCTGGCTTCATTTAAGCCATTCTTATCCATGAGTAAATGTCATTTTTTTTTTCTTTTAATTTCACTGGCAGGACAGCCTTCAGAGACATGTTGACAAATCTCAGACTTCAAGTTGTAAAATCACATATTGTGGATAAGATTAATTATCTACAGAAATCCTTAGGGTAGCATTTCTCAGAACATTGTCTCTGGTCCTCTCACCAGAACAACCAAATCTGAAACAAGTTCCCTAATGAATCCAATCTAAAAAGTGAGAAGAATGACTCCTGGAAAAGAAAAAAAAAAATCTATTACATGCCGATATTCCAAAAAGAATACCTGACTGGAAACTAGAAAAAGGGAAATCACATAAGAATACCAGTGACAGGGAAGGGCTCCAGGGTAGCTGACAAGATGATTCTAGTTTACTTTGCAATTATATCCCTGCAGTGGAGATGGAGTCGTGAGTTTTTTGTAGTATAAAGTACTAGCCTTTAATTTCACCCAATTTTAACCAATTACTTCTTCTTATTGAGACTCAGTTATACACTCAGTTATACACTCAGCTTTTCTGTAGAGAAGAGTATGACAGAGCTAAGAATCCTTACAAACTGGAAGATTTGTATGGGACAATGAGACTCTATTAAGGCAATTTTCCAAGTAAGCCTTTGCTATACCCCTATGATTTTAATTTTTTATTAAATGAATATGTTTTATTTATTTTTTATTTTTTTATACATATAATGTATTTTTATCCCCAGAAGTACAAGTCTGTGAATCATCAGGTTTACACATTTCACAGCACTCACCATAGCACATACCCTCCCCAATGTCCATAACCCCACACCCTCTCCCAATCCTCCTCCCCCCAGCAACCCTCAGTTTATTTTGTGGATTAAGAGTTACTTATGGTTTATCTCCCTAAATGAACCTGTTTTAATTTGACACATATGTCAGTAAACAGATCTACTCAACTTCCCATGTTCTCTCTTACCCTTACCCTACTAAGCATAAAAACAGTTATTGGCACTGTTCTTTTACTGTGCAAAATCTGTTATTTTTTCCTTTTACACATGTAGGCTCAGAAGTGTGCATACCTGGTCAATATTCGTTAAAGTCAGAAAGAAATACAAATAACTTTTCAGACAAACTATAGGTTACCAGGTTCACTTCTATATTGTGATTGCTGGCTTTATGCTGACAACCTGACTTTTGGGATTCTGGAAATATTTTATTTCATTTTTAGACACTGTATTTTAAGTCCCTATTTTGTTATGATATGCTAGTAGTTGCCTTGCTTTTCACCCAGATAAATCCAACCTTATTTCCTTCTTGACTGTCTTCTTATTTTCAACTTATAAGACTTGTCCTAATTCTCATACTCACATGAAAGCATCTTCAGGCAGAATCTATATCCCTCAACAAAGAACCCCATGAAAGCACTCTACCCCTTTGTCTTCCAAGAAATTAATTATAGGCTGAATTACAAATACTTCGGATTCATTGTTGGTTCACATCAATGGTGACTCATGTCAGCCTCCTGAAAAGCACATTCTTTTTTTTTTTTTAAAGATTTTATTTATTTATTTGACAGAAAGAGATCACAGGTAGACAGAGAGGCAGGCAGAGAGACAGAGGGAAGCAGGCTTCCTGCTGAGCAGAGAGCTCAATGTGGGACTCGATCCCAGGACCCTGAGATCATGACCTGAGCCGAAGGCAGTGGCTTAACCCACTGAGCCACCCAGGCGTCCTGAAAAGCACATTCTTATATGTTCTATATTGTCCAGCTATTCAGGGAAAGATATATCATGTATATTGCTGAAAAGACATCCAGACTTTGTACCAGGAAATGCACTAAGTTGGGATTTCACTAAACTCATCAGTTGGAGTGTTCTCTTCAGAAGCTTCATTTTTCTATTGTGTAACAATCTTGTTATTAAGGGTGAAATACTTACATAATTGTAAGGATGGAAACTTCCATCACCCCAACCTCCTTAGATCAAAAATAGCTTACTCAGCAAATTTCTGTGTACAAGCAGACTGAGAGTCTATGAAATATATGGAGCAATTTCCAGAACTACAATGACCTCAGTTTCCCAACTTTCAGACTCAACTGCTGAATAATCCTAATCAATAAAGATCTAAGAGTTTAAAGAATCAGAGTCACACTACCCTCGTGCCCAAAGACCCTGCTCTTGCATAGTCTCTGCATTTCCTTGGTGGTTATTCCATGTGATGGCCAGCTACTCCAGCTAGAGCTAGATCAAAGTCTTGGTTTTCTCGGGCCACTTTTCCTTAGGTCCAGAGCTACCTGTGTAACAGGATAATATTTCCCCACCCAGTTTTTTTAGTAGAGGATGAGGATATGACTGATGACAAGTGATATCTTGTTTAGATTAAAGATTGCCAGATCTTCCCAAATTGCTAGAACCCAAGTCACTTAGGGTAGTTGCATTGTAACCTGTTCTCAAAGTGATTTTTATGCACACCATAATGTTTAAAATAACTCTAGAAGTCTAGTACTGAATGCCAGAGACTGACATTTCCATTTTAGATAATTATATCACTTTAGCTTCCTCAATAAAAACAATCCATATGCTAGTGCCACGGTCTACTTCAAGATTTTGACAAAGAAAAAGTTTTCCTCTTGAATAGATTTTATCTCATGTATGAAGCAAATTTCCTGAGGTATAACTGATTAAACAAGATATGGTAAAATAGGAGAAGACAAAATGATAGTAAAAAAACAATAGTAATAAAGGGATAGTGGTAAGAGACAGAAGGAAAGAGAAATTATAGGGAGAGACAGGCTAACATTTACCTACAAAGTTACCAGGTGAAAGTCATTTTTTATAGAGGATGAGGATATGATTGATGACAGTAACCACTTAGGCAAAGTAGAAATTAGATGAAATATGGTAATTCTGCATGTGGGATATTTGTGAGTAATGTGAGATTGCACGTTACTTTGGGAGCAACTGCGTCAATTCTCATCACCTCTACACATCATTTAGAGAACATATTCAGCCCACTTTAAAAGTTTTGATTCTTGGTTTAATATGCCATTTAAAATGCGTCTAACTCACTTAACGAAGACAATTATTGCCATGGCAACTTTTCATCTTCCTTTGAATAGTAATTATTACTCATCCATCATAAAATGCAACTTTATTTTGATCTAGCAGCACGTGAAACAATCTCCCAATATTTCTGATCATTCTACACTTAGGGAAAATGGAGTTATATTTATTTCTTATAATTAAATATTACCAAATCACAAATGAATAAACACTCATGCAGAGTTCAAAAGAATGTCTTCTACTATTTGACCTGATTACTCCCAAATAACCTCAATAGAGTTTCTACATCAGGCCAGTCTCCTATTAAGAAAAAATGAGGCTGCCCTACTTTGGAGAAGTACAGGACATGAACCTTTACTTTAAACTATAAATAGATACGTTGATTTTTGTCCCAATTTAAATCCAATCTATCACAAAGCTAGAACAGTGGTAGACAAATAAGATCAAATAAAACTTAGTCTGTTCCATATTTTTCCTCAATTTCAAGAATGTGTAGTTATCAAACTTAGGCTGGAACAAAAATACCAGAAAGATTCCAAGTGAATGCAGATCCAAAGTGTTGCATTCCTTCCGAGTACATCAAGAATTACACACAATTTCAGTGCACTTTCAAGAGCTCTTACGTAAGAGTCCTGGCTTACCAGTAACTCACATAAAAATATGCTAAAAATTTTAGCTTTTTTCTTATAAATGTATCCTGAGTCAATATGAATTTGAGTGTATACCTCCCTTCAAACAGGAGGTAACAACTATGATTTTAGCCTAGATTTTAAAGATAAAACACCAAGACAAAGGATAAAATAAAGGCTAATATACTGCTTGTTAGGCACTAAATACTATTCTAAGTACTTGATTCATGTCAAGTCACTCAATTTTTACATCACTCTATGAGAAAAGCATTATTTTTGTTTCTTTGTTTGTCCATTTTGTTAAGGAAACAGAAAATGATGGAACTGAAATTCAAAGCCTGTCAATCTGACTCCAGAGTTTGTGCTCTTAGCCACAAGTCTATGTTACTTCTCAAAAGATTTTACCCTCACTCCACAAAATTGTGAACTAATGATACCACTAATGATTGTTGAATGCCTTTTGCCATAATTTCACTGGAACACTGATTAATTACATGATAATTTTTCAGATACATAATAAAAAGTCTAAAAGCCATGTCAACTGGATTTTTGAGGAACTGGGAACCGCCAGATTTTAAAACGGAAAATGCAAGGTAAAAACATTTAAAGTTTTCACAGATTTGAAGGATGGAATGGCAGAAGAGAGATTAGATATACTCATAATATCACTAAAATATTTAAATTTGCTTCCTGTAAACTCTCAAAATTCCATATGGACCTATAAATGGCAAAAAGTACATGTTATGCCTGCATAACTGTTTGTGTAGTCTCATATTCCACAAATTATTTTACAGTGTTCAAATTTAGTTTATGCTAATTAGATAAAATCCAGCCTACCTCTTCCAAAATATAACTATTTCTGGCTTTTAGGTCATTCTACAAACTCTGTTCTGGGGTTAAGAGTGTTGGGTTTTGTTAGTAACCTCTAATTGAGCTCTGAGCTCAGACCCCAGGATTTATTTTTAATTGAAACATCTATTAGAGCAATGGCAGAAGAAGAAAAAAAAAGCAAACTGATGGGTATCTTTAAAGAAGTAATTAGAATCAGAGTAAATGTTGAATGGTGAGATTGAATTTTAAAGGTTTACAATTCTTGTTTATCATAGTTAATAGAAGAAGGAGAATGAGATTGGAGTGAACAGAGACCTGACTGGAGAACTAATATTAAGCTGAAATTCTCAAGGTACTTCTGACAGGTGGATTTTTACATAATTGAAAATTACAGGTATTGCCCATTTTCTTTGGAATTTCCATTCTCCTATTGCTTTCTTAAATAGTATCTCCAATGTTTGTACTTTCTGTCCACTGTTAGAAAATATGTTTTAGGAATATAAAATGAAAAAACACAATATATTTGCATTCTGAGAAAAGTTCATTGAATGCCTGATATAGAAAGTGATAAACTCAAAATGTAGGCACTGACAGTTTATTTTGAACATGTGAGTGTAAAATGTATTGCACTAAGTTACAAGGTATTTTTGAGGATGTATTTTTAAAAATTCATTTATAGAGGTCAGATGTTGCATCTAATAGAAGAAGGTTAAAACAAACAAAAAAACAATCTTAAAATGTGCATTAAATGATACTTGCTGGCAATTAAACTAAATTCATAGGTTAAACAGACCATCTATTGAGACCAGAATATATGTTTACAGTTTTCCTTTCTTTAGGTTATAAGGTGGACTTTGATTTCAGTACTTGAGTGAAAAGCTGAGGTTCAAATTATCAACCTTTCTATTAGACAGTATTGTCCAATGTTTCACATTAGTAAAAGGGAAAGTTAGCAAAGAGAAAAACCTTAATAGCATTTGATAGTATATTCTGATAATGACCTAATCAGCATTTTACACAAACTTGTTTAAATTAGACATTAGGTTTTGTGCTTGAGAGACTTGAAGAATACATTCTATTGAATAACATGAATAAAATCCATGCTCAGCAATTCTTTTTGAATTCCAGCAAGACGTCCTATAGTGAGGATGCTTTCTGCAAATTATTAGTTCATTATGTCTTTCATTTCACCTTCCAAAGGGGTTATTTTTAAGATAACATAGTTCATAAAATAAGATAGTGTTGTTTTCTTTAAGAAAGACGGCCTGAGAGGGCTTGATCAACTAGTGAGCACAAATTAGGCACATTCAAAAGTGGTTTCTTGAAGAAGAGAAGTTTGGTCTCACTGTTTTGAAGTAGGATAATTCACTGCCGGCCTGCCTGCCTTCCTTCTTTCTTTCATAAAAGAAAAACATGTCCCTAATTTTGAAAATTCAAACACAACAGGATATACAGTAACCAAAAAGTGTCTCTTTCCAATCCCCTGAACCCTAAGTAGCAAAGAGTTACACTCTCCAGAGCTTGCCACTATTAATACTTCGAGTACTCTTCTTGTAAATTTTATACATATACATTCCTCATCTTATTTAAGTTAATAAATATTCATGATATAAAATTCAGTTGTTATAAAATATATACCATGAAAAATGGGCTTCCTTCCTACTCTGATTTCCTAGCTACATGGGTCCCAGAGCAACTGGCTATTACAAACATATTTGTATTATTAATATTTGCTTTCTGCCAAAATGATATTATATTACACATTTTTCTGCACATTTTGCAGTTAATATGTCTCAGAGATAGTTCCATATCACTACATATGACCCATCTGATTTGGTCTAAGAATGCAGGGCATTCTACTATATGGATGTTAATATAATTTATTGAACTATCCCTCTGTCAGTGGACACTGAGATTGTTTCCAAATTCCTTCTATTGCAAACACTACACTAAACATTTTTATACATACATTATTTCACAGGTGTAAAGCTGTACCTGATGGGTAAGTTCTTAGAAGTAGAATTGCTGAGTTGAAGGGTGGCACATTCTTAATTTTGAAAGATTTTATTAAATTATCCTCTATAGAAGTTATACCAATCCGAAGTTCCATAAAAATTTCCCATATTTCTGCCAAAACAGTGAATTATCAAACTTTTTAGTGTTCAATAATCTGAGCTAAAATTATATTTGTCTCTCAACTTAACTATCATTTTATTTTTAATTATAAGAGAGGTTAGCTAACTTTTTTTTTTAAATTTTTTATTTTTTATAAACATATATTTTTATCCCCAGGGGTACAGGTCTGTGAATCACCAGGTTTACACACTTCACAGCACTCACCAAAGCACATACCCTCCCCAATGTCCATAATCCCACCCCCTTCTCCCAAACCCCCTACCCCCAGCAACCCTCAGTTTGTTTTGTGAGGTTAGCTAACTTTTGACATACTTAAGATCCATTTTTTTTTTTTTTAGGGAAAAAATTAGTTTGTTTGTTTTAATTTTTTATTTTTTATAAACATGTATTTTTATCTCCAGGGGTACAGGTCTGTGAATCAGCACTCACCAAAGCACATACCCTCCCCAATGTCCATAATCCCACCCCCTTCTCCTAACCCCCCTCCCCCCAGCAACCCTCAGTTTGTTTTGTGAGATTAAGAGTCACTTATGGTCTGTCTCCCTCCCAATCCCATCTTGTTTCATTGATTCTTCTCCTACCCACTTAAGCCCCCATGTTGCATCACCACTTCCTCATATCAGGGAGATCATATGATAGTTGTCTTTCTCTGCTTGACTTATTTCGCTAAGCATGATACGCTCTAGTTCCATCCATGTTGGGACATTTGTTCTAAATTAAAGAGTATCTGATATTGAAGTAAGAAGACCTGGCTTTTTTGTTTGTTTGGTCTTACTAGCTTGTCATAACTTTGACTACCCAGTTATCATTAGGATTTTAATAATTAAATGCAGATATATATATAAAACTTTGCATGATATCATAAATTGGATTGTGTCATACAAAAGATCCCTGCAGGCAATCTTTGCAATCTTAATCTTTTTTTTCCCCTTTTTGATTGCATCCTCTGTCATTTATCCTTCTCCCACAATAAATTTCATCTACAACAACTTCTCCACCCCTCACCAGGTCACACAAGTGAATAACCTATATGTATCCTGTACTTTCTTTTCATTTTTTAATGTAAATAATAATGTATTTATTTTGTTTTGTTCTTCTTTTATTAGAACTTTTTATTTAAATTCTAGTTAGTTAACATATAGTGTAATATTGGTTTCAAGAGTAGAATTTAGTGATTCATCACTTATATACAACATCCAGTGCTCATCACAAGTGCCCTCCTTAATACTCAGTACCCATCTAGCCCATCCCTGCACCAATGTGCCCTCCAGGAACCCTCAGTTTGTTTTCTATAGTTAACAATCTGTTTTATGGTTTGCCTATCTCATTTTTCCCCCTATGTATATGTGTTCCATTTCTTAAATTCCACATATGAATAAAATCATACGGTATTTCTTTTCCTCTAACTGATATTTTGTGTAGCATAATATACTATATTTCCATCCATGTCATTTCAAATGGCAAGGTTTCATTCCTTTTGATGGCTGAGTAATGTTCACCATATATATATATATATATATATATATATATATATATATATATATATACACACACACACACCCATATCCCACATCTTCTTTATCCATTCATCAGCTGAACCCAAATTGACATTTGGGTTCTTTCCATCATTTAGCCACTGTTGATAATGGTGCTATAAACATCAGGATGCATTTATCTCTTTGAATTAGTATTTTTGTATTCTTTGGGTAAATACCTAGTAGTGCAATTGCTCTGTAATAGGGCGGTTCTGTTTTTAACTTTTTGAGGAACCTCCACACTGTTTTCCACAGTGGCCATACTGGGTTGCAATCCCACCAACAGTGTAAGAGGGTTCCCCTTTCCCCACAGCCTCACCAACACCTCTGTTGTTAATTTTAGCCATTCTGACAGGTGTGAGATGATAACTATTTGTAGTTTTGATTTGTATTTCCTGATGAGTGATACTGAGCATCTTTTCATGTGTCCATGAACCATTTGCATGTCTTCTTTGGAAAAATGTCTATTCATGTCTTCTGCCATTTTTTAATTGGATTATTTGGTTTTCGGGTGTGGATTTAGAAAAGTTCTTTATAGATTTTGCATATGAAGCCTTTATCAAATATGTCATTTGCAACTATCATCTCCCATTTCAAAGGTTGCCTTTTGGTTTTGATGATTGTTTTCTTTGCTGTGCAGAAGCTTTTTATCTTCATCAATTCCCAATAGTTTAGTTTTGCTTTTGTTTCCTTTGCCTCTGAAGGCCTATCTAGTAAGAAGCTGGTATGGCTGATTTCAAATAGGTTACTGCCTGTATTCTTCTCTAGGATATTGATGGTTTCCTCTCTCACATTTATGTCTATAATCCATTTTGAATTTATTTTTGTGTCTGGTATAATAAACTGGTCCAATTTCATTTTTTTGGATGTTTCTCTCCAGTTTTCCCAACATTATTTATTGAAGAGACTGTCCTTTTTCCATTGGATAGTCTTTCCTTCCTTGTTGAAAATTAGTTGACCATATACTTTTGGGTCCATTTCTGTGTTTTCTATCCTGCTCCATTCATCCATGTGTGCTTTTGTGCCAGTACCATACTGTCTTGATGACTACAGCTTTGTAATATAACTTGAAGTCTGGAATTGTGATGCCTCCAGCTTTGTTTTTCTTTTTCAAGGTTGCTTAGACTATTTGGGGTCCTTTGTGGTTCCAGACAAATCTTGGGATTTTTTGTTCTAGATCTGTGAAAAATGCTAGTGTTCCTTTGATAGGTATTGTATTTAATGTGTAGATTGCTTTCAGTACTATTGACATTTTAACAATATTTGCTCTTCCAATCCATGAGCATGGGATGTTTTCCCATTCCTTTGTGTCCTCTTCAATTTCTTTCATCCATGCTTTATAGTTCCCAGAGAACAGAGATTTTACCTCTTTGGTTAGGTTTATTCCTAGGTACCTTATAGTTTTTTGATACAATTGTAAATGGTATCAATTCCTTCATTTCTCTTTCTGCTGCTTCACTATTTCTGAATAGAAATGCAACAGATTTCTGTATGTTGACCTTGTATCCTGCTACTTTGCTGAATTCGTGTATCAGTGCTAGCAATTTTTTGGTGGAGTCTTTCAGATTTTATACATAGAGTATTATGTCATCTGTGATGAAAGTTTGACTTCTTCCTTGTGGATTTGGACGTCTTTTATTTCTTTTAATTTTCTGATTGCTGAGACTAGGACTTCCAGGATTATTTTTAGAGAGTGGACATTCTGTCTTGTTCTTGACCATAGAGGAAAAGCTCTCAGTTCTCCCCACTGAGGATTATATTAGCTATGGGTCTTTCATATATATCCTTTTTGATGTTGAGATATGTTTCCACTATCCCTAGTGTGTTGAAGGTTTTTATTAAGAATGGGTGCTGTGCTTTGTGCTTCTATTGAGGGGATCTTATGTGTCTTAGCCTTTCTTTCATTAATGTGGTGTATCATATTGATTGATTTGCAAATTTTGAACCACCCTTGCAGCCTAGGAATAAATCCTATTTGTTCATAGTAAACGATTCTTTTAATGTATTGTTAGATTCAATATGCTAGTGTTTTGTTGAGAACTTCTGCATCCATGTTCATCAGAAATATTGGCTTGTAATTCTCTCTTTTTGGGGTCTTTCTCTGGTTTTGGAATCAAGATAATGCTTGCCTCATAGAATGAGAACATTTCCATTTTTTGGAATTCTTTAAGAACAGGTACTCACTATTTAAATGTTTGATAGAATTCCCCTGGGAAGCCATCTGGTCCTGGACTTTTGTTTGTTGGGAGATTTTTGATCCTGAATCAATTTCTTTGCTGGTCAATCTGTTCAAATTTTCTACTCCTTTCTGTTTCAGTATTGGTAGTATACATGTTTCTAGAAATTTATCCATTTCTTCTGGATTGTCTGATTGTTGACATATAATTCTTCATAGTATTAACTTATAATTGTATTTCTGTGATGTTGGTTGTGATCTGTCCTTTCTCATTTGTGATTTTATTTATTTGGGTCCTTTCTCTTTTCTTTTTGATAAGTCTGGCTAGGGGCTGATCAATTTTATTAATTCTTTCAAAGAGCCATCTTCTGATTTCATCAATCTTTTCTACTGGTATTTTTGTTTCATATCATTTATTTCTACTTTAATCTTATTACTTCCCTTCTTCTGCTGGCTTTAGGGTTCATTTGCTATTCTTTTTCCAGTTTCTTTAGGTTTACTATTAGTTGTATATAAGATTTTTCTTGTTTCTTGACATAGGTCTATATTACTACATGCTTCCCTCTTATGACTGCTTTTGCTATATCCCAAAGGTATTGGGCTGTTGTGTTTTCATTATAAGTTTTTCCATGTATTGTTTTATTTCTTCTTTAATTTCTTGATTAACCCATTCATTCTTTAGTAGGATGTTCTTTAATCTCCATGTATTTGGGGTCTTCCCCAATTTTTTTTTTCCCTGTGGTTTCATACAATTGTGGTTAGAAAATATGCAAGGTATGATCCCAATCTTTTTGGACTTGCTTAGGCCTGATTTGTGACCCAGTAAATGATTTTCTCTGGAGACTATCCTATGTGCACTTGAATAGAAAGTGTGTTCTGCTGCTTTAGGATGTACTGTTCTGAATATATCTGTTAAGTCTATCTGGTCCAGTGTGTCATTCAAAGCCATTGTTTCCTTGTTGATTTTCTGTTTAGATGATCTGTCCACTGCTGTGAGTGGGGTGTTCAAGTCCCCTACTATTATTGTATTGTTATCAATGACTTTATGTTTGTTATTAATTGATTTATATATTTGGGTGCTCCAAAGCTGGGGGCATAAATATTAACAATTGTTCAATCTTGTTGGATAGATTTCTTCATTATGATATAGTGCCCTTCCTCATCTCTTGTTATAGTCTTTGCTTTACAATCTAGTTTGGCATAAGTATGGCTACTCCAGCTTTCTTTTGATGTCCATTAGCATGATAAATTATTTTCTATCCCCTCACTTTCAATCTGCAAGTGTCTGTAGGTCTAAAATGAGTCCTTTGTAGGGAGCATACAGATGGGTCTTGTTTTTTTTTTTTTTAATTTTTTATTTTTTATAAACATATATTTTTATCCCCAGGGGTACAGGTCTGTGAATCACCAGGGGTCTTGTTTTTTTAATCCACTCTGATACACTATGTCTTTTGATTAGAGTGTTTAGTCCATTTACATTCAGAGTCATTATTGACAGATATGACGTCAGTGTTGTTGTGTTACTTGTAAGTCACTGTTTCTGGAGATTTTGTCTGTTCCCTTCTATTTAATCTTTGTTGTTTTTGGTCTTTCTCTTCCACTCAAAGAGTCTTCGTTAATATTTCTTGCCAGCTGGGTTAGTGTTTACAAACTCCTTCAATTTTGTTTTTCTGGAAAACTGTTTATCTCTACTTCTATTCTGAATGTCAGCCTTGCTGGACAGAGTATTCTTGGTGGCATATTTTCCCATTTGGCACTTTGAATATAATATGCCACTCTCTGCTGGTCTGCAAGTTTCTGTGGAGAGATCTGCTGCTAACCTGATTTGTCTTCTCTTGTATGTTAGGATCTTCTTTTCTCTTGCTGCTTTTATTATTTCTCTCTCTCTCTCTCACACACACACACACACACACACACACAACCTTAACTATGATATGTCTTGGTGTTGGCCTGCTTTTGGTGATTTTGATGAGAGTTTTCTGTGCCTCCTGTATTCGGAGGTCTATTTCCTTCCCCAGATTAGGGAAGTTTTCAGTTATATAATTTGCTCAGATAAAACTTCTGCCCCTTTTCCCTCTCTTCTTCTGGGACTCCTATGATATGAATGTTAACATGCTTTATAGAATCACTGTGTTCCCTAAGTCTACATTTGTGATCCTATACTTTTCTTTCCCTCTTCTTTTCAATTTCATCATTTTACATAATTTTATCTTTTATGTAACTTATTTGTTCCTCTGCTTATTCCATACCTGTGGCCAGTATATCCAGTTGGTTTCACATCTCCATTATAGCATTTTCTATTTTGATCCAACAGTAAGTAAGTCCCTCCATTAAGTGTCTTTTACACTTTTCTCAAGCCCAGCTAATGTCCTTATGATTATTGCTTTAAGCTCTGGATCGAGCATATTACTTACACCTTATTTCTATTAGATCTGGGCCATGACTTTATCTTATTCCTTCTTTTGGGATGAATTCTTCCATCTTGGCATTTTGTGTAGGTCTCTGCCTTCTATGTGTTAGGAAAGCCTGTTATGTTTCTTGCTCCTGAGAGTAATGGCTTTATAAAGAGGATGCCATACGCTGTTCAGGGCCTTGAGCTTCAAGAAGTGTCTCTGGTGTATGCTGTGTGTGCTCTGCTGCTGTGTTTGGCTATCCTTTCAGGTCAGTCCTCTGCAAAGTTTTTCCTTGCCTGAAGTGGGACTGTTTGGACCTTGGCCAGAGTGTGATGACTTTTAACTAGCTCTGCTTGTTTGCTTGTTAAAAGAGACCTGATGCTATTTCCATTGAAGGTGAATCTTTGCAAAACTGTATGGTCAATATACCTGTTGTATATGGGGGGTTTGTGCTGGTCTTCTAGGGGAGGGGCCCACTGCTCTGGTTCTCAGGTACACTTGCCCTAGAAAAGCGGCACCTTCTGTGATGTGGCCCTTTCTCACCCTCTAGTTGGACATTTTGTTCTGTCAGCCCTCAGATCCTTGGGTATTCAGAATGATTTGATTTTTACCTGTGTGTGAGGAATGAGGGAAATCTAAGACCCTCTACTACTCTGCTGTCATACCTCTCTATATACTGTATTTTTTAAGGTATTTCTCAAGCATATTCATTCCTTGCTCATCTCTCTACTCCTCTCTTTCATATGCGTACATATATAGACATATATATATATAAAATTGAAAATTATACATATATACTTTTGGTTTTGGCCATTATTTTACAATGCTGCTTTTTTTCTTTTTTAAGATTTTATTTATTTGGGAGAGAGAGAACATGTAGGGGGAGGGGCAGAGGGACAGGGAGAAGCAAGCTCCCCACTGAGCAAGGAGCCTGATATGGTGTTCTATCCCAGGACCCCAGGAACATGACCTGAGTTGAAGGCAAACTCTTAACTGACTGAGCTACCCAGGCACCCCTACAATTCTTTTTCTTAAGAAGTAATTTTTTAATCAATATAATGAGCAATTAGGATATTTTCAATTAGTGTCAGTGTATTTCCAATTATTCTACACTGTTTTATATCCATTAACCATTTGCCTTTAGACATAATAATTTTTCTCAGTGTTTGCCTTATAGCTAATATTTTGTTTATTCTGACTAAAGAAAAAGAACTATCTCTACTTCTCTTATCCTATAAGTATAAGCTATATGATTTATTTCACTTAAGAATTCATGTGTTTATGAGTATTCTATAATCACATATTTATTATAATTCCTGCTCTATACTTAAAGGATCCAATCATTTTCTGATTTGTTTGGTGTAGTTTCTTTCCCCATCACTTGGCTGACTGAAGTTTATTCTCTAGAACTTTCTTATCAGCTCATGGGAAGTATCTGTATGCATTTTTGAATGTTTGAAAACTTTTGTTTGTTGCTTTAGTACTTGAATGAATGTTTGGCTGTGCATAAAATAACCAGATCAAACTTTTAGGAATTTGTAGTTGACCCTCAAAATTCTAAAACTGAATGCCATTAGGAAGAAGTTTGAGACTAACATAATTTTTGTTATAATATTATATATAATATATTATGTATATATTATATATAATAATATAATATAACATAATTTTCCACTCAAATGACTGGAAAAATTTCCCCAGATGCTCAAAAGAGTTCTCTATGTTATTTACTTACTTTTTTAAATTCCAAGACTTAAAAACAAGTATCTAGAAGTAATGTATTTATGATTCTTTATTTGAGCTCTCTTTTGCATGCTTTTCTTTTGTTTCTTTGAGAGAGGTGCTAAGGCCAGGGTTGTAGTGGTCATTAGCAATAAACTAGGAAGCTAGTTCACTCTGAAGCTTCAGGTAACACAGGGCTTTGTGTGTGAACATGTTCTTTTAACATTTATTTTTACTCAGCCATCAGAGATGGGCAGCTGCATGTTGCTGACACTGCAGACGTTGTGTGTCTGCCATACCAACAGTAACTCAACATGTCTTATCACTAGTCTATTCCACTAGGCGTCTCGCTACTAAATCGGTTATAGAAAGCTCTCAAAGCTACCCTGTTCAGCTTCCTGACATTCCAGATAAAGGAATGTTATCTTTCCTGCCTAAGACTTGGAAGAAACATTAAAGAACTGTACTTTGCTACTTTTCGCTGAAGTCAGCATCCCAGCCCAGCTTAACAGTATCTTCATAAACCCCATTTTATTGTCAAGGCATTTCTTACCTGTTCATCATTTGTTTTGGTTCATTGATACATATCAACTTTTTTTCCCACATATTTGTATTTATTTTTTCTTATTTTTTGGCTATGAGGTAAAGGGGATTGATTCTATCTTTATTCAATTTACAATAAATTAAAAAAAAAAAAAAACGAAAGGGTTTCTATAGGCCAAGCTGCTAGTTAATAAAATATATTAGTAAAGATGAAAATATTTTTTGTAATATAAATGTAAAAATATCTCATGCTTTTTGCTGTTTAACAGACTATATATATGATATACACTGGGGATAAACCTCCAAAAGAATGTATTTAAAAACAATGAATTATATTTCTTTAAAAAATATTTATTTTCAGATTGTTACATTTAGTCAGATTAACTATGCTTATGTAAAATTTAATATTGGTATACTTTATGTAAGAAGCTGAAAATACTTGAATTTTTAGTCTATATATGTGTGTGTGTTTCTTTTGTAAACAATCCTGGAAACCTGTTTTTTTTTTAACCAAAGAAACAGGTGTTTGCTTTTAAAAAATAGGAATTTTTTAAAAAAATATCTATTTTTTAAAAAGTGTTAGTTTACAATAATAAAGGCTAATTATGCTATTTAAAATTATACCTTACTTAAAGAAACCAAGTAGAGGATTCTCCAATTAAATTTACTCAAATTGTGACAATATTTCTATTTTCTCCAAGTATATTCTGTTCCTTTCCCTATTCAGTATAGGGATCCTTTAATTATGGGAGAAGGAGGTGGAAAGTTCTCTAGAATTGAGAGAATCTGGTTAGGGACAGACATGGAAAAAAAAAAGAAAAAATAAAATAATAATAATAATAATGAAAAATATCACAGAACTGCCTACCCAGAAGAAAATGCTGACTGGCTGAAATATATACTAAAAGAGAACAAATAAATGATGACTCTACATATTCTCTTGCTATTTTTTTTCTGCTTATGTACACAACCTGTCTTATTCAAATTGATCCCATTGTAAAATACATAATCCTTAACCAACTGATCTAGGGAGTTAGCATCAACTTGGGATTAATTCTCAAAACTGACTAAATATATGGTATATTTTTAAAAAGCAAACAATTTCGTAGACACTATTTTGAGAGTCTGTAATTTAACTAAATATTTTATGAAATAGTTTTCTTTTGCAAAACAGAAATTTTGTCTTCATGGACATACATAACAAAACACTATTAAAATCAGGACACACACACACTTACAAATAAATGTTTTCAAGTGCTTCTCTGAGATAATAAGTAGACTCCAGTTAGGAGAAATCACGAAGTGTCATTGTTTACTCTATTTGTTGATGGATCTGCTGGTTTCTTCATTTGTTAAATATTATCCACTGTTTAAATTATAGGTATTTGCAACTCTTTTATGGTCATAAAAACTGTGAACTACTACATAAAACTAGCATTTATTTATGTTTTAGATAAATAACTAAAAATTAATTATAGAAAACAGCCCATTAGTAAGTTGAGGTTCCATATGAAATGGAACTTATGCCTACAAAAATAAAATAATGGGTCACTATATAATTTATAAGTTATAATCTGTAAAACTATAGGGAGTAAATTTTGAGTATGCAGGCATACCAGGCACTTTAGCAAAAGCGTTATGTGGATTATCTCATTTAATCCTCATATTTGTGTGCTAACTCTGTGTATTATGATTATTATGAGCATTTTACAGAAGATGTAGCTGAGGCTGAGACATACTTGCTCAATGTCACATGACTAGAACTGTTGAAGTGATATTCCCAACTGAGATAGTCATGATCTAGAGTAGGTAACGCTCCAAACTGTTGGACTGCACCATTTATTTTATTTAAACAGTGAGCTCCGATGTGCAATTCATATGTACTTAGATTTATCTGACTACTTGACAGCAGTAACAAGAGGAAGAAAAAAATACATTGAATTGTTTAAAGTCACAGAGCCAGTGTTAGTCATATTTGAGGTCTTATTTCAGAGTGCATCCTTGCCCTTATTCACTATACTACAAAATTATTTATCATTGATGACCCTAATAAGGAGCATTCTATTAGTAGTATAGCTCAGATATACTTAGATCTAATCATTCACATCACCCTCTGCTCAACCCCCAAATACTAAATAGTGTAGTAATCTGACCTATTTGTATTCAATAACATAATCTTTAATTTAAATGGCTGGGATAACATTTTTTATTTTAGTTTAAGATTTTTAAAACTTAATTTTTCTCTTTTGCAAATTCCAAGGATTTACCATAGCTGTCACAAAAATAACTACATCAAAAATTCAAACTTAGTACCAATACATATTAATATACACTGATATATATTAACTTATATTAATATATATAGATTAATTCTTTCAAATTAACTAGTCCACCCTGCCATATATTTTGTGACACCTGTTTCTGAGACACCATTATTTCCTGCCATGCATCTTTTCCTTGGTCACTTCTTTAATGTATCTCCTATTATCTATTTTCATTTATTCTTTTACTCTCCTTATTCATTCACTTTAGTGATTTTTTTCCTGCTTATATTTTTCGTCTGCCATGTTACAAATTATCTCCACTTCCCTTATCTGGACTATATATTATCTCTTTTTTGCTCTGTGCTTGCAGTATCAGTGTCTAAACCTCAAACAGTCAGGTTCTTAGACTCTGCCAAAATAATTACTTATTCATGGCTCCTTCCAATCTCATTCAAAATTTTTCTCTGAGTATACAATGTAACACAATGTACCCAATATCAGGCAGATTAAAAGTATCAGGATTAGGATTTAAACTATATTCTGACTATAAAACCTGCACATGAATGCACAAGAGATTTAAAACTAGCCACCAATAACCATACATGTCAATGAAAGAGGGTTCAGAACTTGTGTCTTCTAGCCTGGGTTCTTGCCAGTATTTAGCTAAAATGTTATCTATGTCAGAACACATTTTAAAAACTGAGTATTTCATTTATCCTCTTGACCAAGTAAACCTTTGGTGTTTTTTTATTTATTTCTAAATAAAAGAAAAAAACCTAGGTGTATATCCATTATGATTACACCGGAGGTTTTTTTTTTTTTTTTAATTTTAAAATATGCTGTTGGCCCTTGAACAGCACAGGATTCAGAAGTGCCAACCCCCTGTACAGTTAAAAATCCATGTATAATATTTGACACCCCAAAAACTTAATTATTAGAAGTCCACTGTTTACCAGAAGCCTTCCTGGTAACATCAACAGTCAATGGACACACATTTTTTGTGTTATATATATATATTCTATATTGTATTCTTAAAATCAAGCTAAAGAAATGTTATTTAAAAATTATAAGAAAGAGAAAATACATTTACAGTACTTTACTATATTGAACAAAGATCCATGTGTAAGTGGACCCACACATTTCAAACCCGTGTTGTTCAAGGGTCAACATGTGTGTTTATATCTCTTTCCTCAAGATAAAATCCTGTCTTGATAACATCTTGTTTTAAGACTTCTATCTTATCATGATATGAACTTCCAAAAACATTGTTATTTTTACAAATAATGTTAAGAAATTTTATAGGTGCTTAAAAATATTCTGTGTTAACATAAACATTTTTAAGAAGGAAGCCTTCTAGTGGTAGCCAAATAGAACTCAATGGATAAATGCAAATATCTGACATTACCTCTTCTAATATTTGTCTGATAAAGATATGTTTAATTCTTAATTCTGAGAGTCAACATCAAGTCTATTGTTAAATTTGCTTTCTCCTTATAGTCTCTCCTTATAGTTTGAAGGATCTAAACTGTTTTAAGAATGTTACAATCGGAAAAATGGGCTAGGAGTTTAGATGGGAAATATTCTCTATATTTAATGCCCAAACTATTTTAGCATAGATGGGGACACAATTAAAGAGGAATATACTATTGGGTATAGGGAATATGATGCTACTAATTTCAAACCTTATATTTGGCCTTTCAGATTTTCTAATTCTTGATATTTTTGGCTTATGTGACAGGAATTGGCTGTTAATGTAGAAAAAATGTAGAACTATACTATTTAAATTTAAGCTAATTAAATTTAAATAAAATTAAAAATTCAGTCTCTCAGTCACACTAGTCACATTTCACATGTTCAACAGTCACCAGTGATTAGTAGCTATGGATAATGCAGACACAAAATATTTTAAATATCATACAACTTCAACTGGACAAGTTTAAGAAGAACATGAAAAACCCTTTTGGTTTTTACTGTTTAGTCACAGACTTATCTTAGAATGAACACTAAAACATGGGCATTATCTTTTTGCCTCCTGGTGTACTTACAATTTGATTTTGCTCTTCTGTTTGGACTTCTGCATGCTTTTGTATTAAACTACCATTTAGCTGAATGTATATAAGCATCACCAAAGATAAATGTAGACTGATGTGAGTGAATCTGGACCATTGTTAACTCCCAATGTTTTAGATCATTTGCTTTCTAAGCCAGATAAGGTTTTTGTTTGCTTTTTCTCTCAAATTTAGGAAAAAATTTATTTTCAGGAACAGCTCAAATATCTGAACCCCACCTTCCACCAAAACAAAACTAAACTAAACTAAACTAAGCAAAAAACAAATTTAACCAAAATCTCAAGTGGCTGCATTTCAGGTTTCAAATATGAAAATTGTTTGGAAAGCATTTTTTAGTTATTAAAAAAGTAGCTTGGTCATTAATTTTTTATAGTCAGTAAATATTTTATTTTTAAATGAATCAACTTTATTATTTATAGATATTTATAGAATGGAGTATGTCTGGCTGGGTTGAAGAAAAAATTCTTAAGAAACCCATATAGAGATGCTAGTCATGTTTACATGTGTTAAATGGACAACCGTAGATCCATGTGTTAAGTGTAACACTTTCTGGGACATATATCACTTTTGCAATAAAGGCTAAATTCCTCAGTGCTCCTCAGTCCATCCAGTAAGTATCTGCACTCCTTCTGCAACATTTCTACCACTGCACCTGCATAGCCTTATGGATCTACTCACTAGCCATTCTCTACTACATTTACCCTTCTGGACACACTCTTCTTTTCACATTGCCAATCATCTAGGTCTCACCTAAATTTTGTTTATACTTTTCTAGTCCACTTGTGCCAGAGTGATATTTCCTCCTTTAGAATTATTATAGCACACAACTGGTTTTTAAATCTCACCCAATTTCTCCTATCATAAGCTATAATTATGATTTGTTTTATTTATTCTAAGTCCTTTCTTAACTAACTGAAGATCAGAAATACTGTCTAACAATGTTTATGAGTTATATTTGACTGCAATGGTTTTCTAGCCACAAAGTGCTTTTCAGACACGTTTTCAAAATTTATGTGATTTTCTAAACAATCACGACTTTCTTAGAAAATAGTAGGCACTTGTTATCTATTGCTTATTTAATATGCTTTTGCTGTTTCCCACTTGCTTGTGGTTTTTTTCCTCTATCTTTTGTTTTGTTTTGTTTAATAGGACTATTATTTGAAGTAGGAACCCTACTCTGGATTTCTTTTAAGTTTTCCATATTTTTAGATATATGATAAGCTAAGGAAAAGAAGACATTATTTTAAAGATTCTATTTGTAATGTATCTGCTAAAAATATCATATACAAGGAGACAGCCAATGTGCACAAGAATATAAGAGAGATTTGAGATTTTGACACTAATATAGCATTAATCATATTTCTATTTTCCTAGGTACACTCAAAGGTTATGCTGTCTGACATAAGCTAGCCATATGCAGCTATTTGCTATTTGCTTTTACATTCATTAAAATTAAATAAAATTTAAAAATTAGTTCCCCAATCACAGTAGATACCTTTCAAATTCTCACTAATTACCTATGTTTACCAACTACCACACTGCACATAACAGAATGAAGATTTCCATCATCACAGAAATTTCTACTGGACAGCATGCTCAAGGAATGTGTTCTTCAATTCAAGGTCGTTTCCTCTATAAGGTCAGTCTTCTTAGAAGCTGAAAAGTAGCAGTCTGGCTTTCAAGTTGAATTTAGAAATGTACTCCCTGCACTTGATAGCACTATAAATATTATGATAGAAGAGTTGTTTGAGGTTATTAAGCAAAATTATCTGCAAGCTACTCTTGGGCATCAAAAGTTGTAGTACAAGCATATAAGCTCCGAAACAACTATTGATTTCCATTCTTTATCTACTTAATGAAAAATTTTACTTCAGTTAAAGGTCTTTTGACTACAAGTAATAGTAAATAAATGCAACCAGTTTACGTAAAAGGGGGACATTTTTTAAGGGGAGCATTTTAATAATTCAGGGAGGTTTCATAGAATTCAGGGATGGTAATTAACAGCTGAACTCCAGAGGAGCAAGATCCACGCATTTGGAATCAAAGCTGGTAGTATGCTCTCAGCCAGTCTGTAGTGACACCCCTCACTGCTCTGTGCTTCTTCATGCATCTGCTGCCTTATTTCTGGAGCCTAGTGGAGCAGTATTCTGTGCTCCTCCACTCACAGGATCTCAACAGCCAGCCCACAAAAGCTGCTGTGCCTTCCCTCCCCCACATCTTTATTCACTCTCTGTTTATATACATGTGTGTGTGACTGAGATAATATAGTCTTAACTTATTTTGTCTTTTCTTCATAACTTTATTGTATGCATTTTCTTCATAGTATACAATTTAGGAGACATATTGAATAGATCCAGAATATTTAGTTACAGTGAAGTATAATAACTCATTTGTAATTTCTTTGATAATTCCCTACTTGGACAATTTTTTAAAGATTTTGTTTCTTTTCAGTGTTCCAGAATTCATTGTTTACGTACCACACCCAGTGCTCCATGCAATACATGCCCTTCATAATACCCACCACCTGGTGAGCCTGGTGGTAGACAAAGTTTTATTAATAAACAGTGTGTTTATGGGGTGCCTGTGTGGCTCAGTGGTTGAGCCTCTACCTTCGGCTTGGGTCACGATCTCGGAGTCCTGGGATCGAGCCCCACTCGGGCTCTCTGCTCAGTAGGAGCCTGCTTTCCCCCTCTCTCTCTTCCTGCCTCGGCCTACTTGTGATTTCTCTCTCTGTCAAATAAATAAATAAAATCTTAAAAAAAAAAAAAACAATATGTTTATTCCAAATTTGCTCTTATAAATAATGTGTATCTCTGACCATATACTTACTGTATTGTGCTCTAGCTGTTTGTTGATAGTCAGTTTCTACCATTATAGCCTATATACGGTAAGTTAAACGGTTGTATATGACTTGGTGATTTCTATATATACAATGATTGATGGTGAACTTGAATATTTTTTACCTCAATTTTAAGTTTATGACTAAAATACCTGATAAAAAAGATAGTAATTACTTTCAAGATAAGTTTAAACTATAGATATTTGACCTAATAGAATATTATAATAATAAGGAAAGGATGAAGTTATTATATTTTTATTACCTGATAAACATATTATTGAATTTTATTTTGCAATTCATGCTTAGGGATTTTTCATTTCACTGATACTACTCAAATATTAATTGTATTCAGAAAATGCATATAACCTATCATTTGGAGTCTTTGATATTATAAATTTGTTTAGTAAATATGTGGTTTGATCAATACTGTCTATTTGTTCTAGGAATGGAGACAGAGATTGCCAGTTACAGATGATGGTCAGCCAAACAAAGGAGTTGCACTCCAATACTTAGACTTTTCAGCAAAGAAATTCATAAACATTTATCTAAAGAAATGTTACTAAGATAGCAAAAGCTTATTTCTTATATAATAAAAATTAATTGACTTTATGTTATGATTACTGAGATGTTGAAAGAAATAATATTATGATGTGAAAATAGTTAAAAAATAGAAATTACTAAAAAATTACTAAAAACACTAAAAATATAATTACTAAAAAATTGACATTGATTTGACAGATTATATAAGATGCTATGTAAAATAAAATGATGTTATTACATATATTTATACATTTTTATCTTACAGAATTTTAAGATTCTAAGTTATCACAGGGGATAGCTTAAATCCTTTGAGATGTGAATTTACTTACCCAAGTTCTTATATCTGCCTTGAATATATCAGTTCATTTCCAGCCACACTCAATTTCTCCTACATGCTTTATATACTGACCCTATACTGAGGTCCTGTTTTTTTTCCTCAAGTGAAGCTCATCCATAGCATAAATTCATCCCAAAGTACCATCTCTTCAACAAAATGGAATTAAGTGATAAATACCTTCTGTGAAAATAACTGACAAAGTGAACCAAGATCAGCTTTTTGGCCTCTATTGTAGGATGACATGCTTGAAGAATAATGCATGGTCAATATTAATTTTACTATGTCTCTGTGTGTGTGTATGTGTGTGTGTGATATGCAATTTGAAGGAAACAGAATTTTGTCTATGCTGAGATCTGAAAACTGGAGAGAATGTTAGAAGTTGTTTGGTGGACAGAAGGAAGAAAAATAAAAAAGAGTCCCAGAATTAGGTGGCTGAGAACTTTGGGGAAATAACTATAGTATCTAATGAGAACATCCAACTAAGTTAACTGGGTAGAGTCCAATATGTCCTTCTCCATAGTTATCTACATTGCTTGCCAATGACTTTAGAGATGGGCTATTTTCTAATACAATGATTCATGGTAAGAATAGGAGCCACCCAACAATCCCAGTCACCTTACTCTTAAATGGACCAAACATATCTGGTCAAAGCTAATGTAAGGAACATGGGTGTCAAAGCCATGTGAAATAAAAAAATTTCATGTTGTGAACAAGTAGAGGAAGGTGGTCCTGAGAGGAGACAATGAGTCAGACAGAGAGAGAGGAAGAGGCCAAAAGGCAGTTGAATCTCTAGAAAGAGAAATATAATCAACTTCTTTTTTCTTAATTTCCATTTTCAGGTCCTAGTTCCATGAGGCCTACCTCATTTTCTATGTTTACTGAGATTACCCTACTGAATATTTACTGTAGGTCCTTCCTGTATGAGCTGGTTAGAGTACATTTGTGATTCTTCAAACTTAAGAGATTTGACAAAAACAAGTTTTCATTGGAGGAAGACCTGAGAAAAGAACCTGGGCTCTCGCCCTATTAACATTCTCCTGGTTAGATATTTTTTCCTATGTAACCAAAACAAAGGGTATTGTATGGCTAATCCTCCACTCTGAAATGTTTCAGAATCAGACAATATCATAAGCTTTGTAAAAATACATTCATGAAGACACTATCCAAATATATATATATATATATATATATATATATATATATACACACACACACACACACACACACACATGTATATGTATATATATATATATATATAAAAGTTTGATTCCTGATATAGTTTCATTGCCTGAAATACAAATAATATTCTAGATAAAAATTATCTCACTCAAACCAACATGCTATTGCTAGGCTACTAAAAAATAAACTTTGTTCACATCTTTTCAGAATGCTGCACCAGAAAATAAAATGTGATTTTTATTTGAAAAGTAATTTATGTTGCTTTAATATTGGATATTTCTGAGGGCTTCTTATTTTAAAACAGAGTAGTCTTTAAACAGGAAACATATTATTAATATGAAGAAACAAAAAGGAAAAAAAAAAGAAACAAAAAAGAAAGAATGTTGACTTGTGAACACAGATCATCACTGGTTACCTTTGGCTGTAGTGCTATGATCCCTGGAACCATTTACTCCCAGACACACATGCACTAGGAACATGTGGATGATCTACACAGTGTTTGAGAAAAAGAATATTGACAAGAATATATACCATGTGAGTCATGAGTACTTTAGAGAAAGGAACTATTCCTCATACCAATTTTACAAAAGAAAAACAAACTAAACAGTCAAGAAAATAATAGAGCAAATTTCCCCCAAAATGAGTTGGAATAGCAAATATTTGTATTTTGTCACTGTATCTTTAATTTTTTCATAAAGAAATGGAACAAAATTGATAAAGTTGAGTTTCCCCTTTTATTTTCCTTCCCAGTACCCATAATTCTCTCCCTTCTAAAGAAAAAAATATATATATATCATTATCAGAGATTTTGGTGTGTATCCTTCACATCTACATTTTTATTTTTATTTTTTTTAAAGATTTTATTTATTTATTTGACAGAGAGAAATCACAAGTAGATAGAGAAGCAGGCAGAGAGAGAGAGAGGGAAGCAGGCTCCCCACTGAGCAGAGAGCCCGATGTGGGGCTCAATCCCAGGACCCTGAGATCATGACCTGAGCCAAAGGCAGCGGCTTAACCCACTGAGCCACCCAGGCGCCCTCTACATTTTTATTTTTTAACTCAGCAGTTCTCATATGCTTTGCTCCCAGGACCTCTTTACTCATTTAAGATTACTAAGGAACCCCCCAAAATTTACTTTATGTTAGTTATTTATAGTCATCACACTAGAAATTAAAATTGAGAAAGTTTATGGGCACCTGGGTGGCTCAGTTGGTTAAGCAACTGCCTTCGGATCAGGTCATGATCCTGGAGTCCCTGGATCGAGTCCCGCATTGGCCTCCCTGCATGGCAGGGAGTCTGCTTCTCCCTCTGACCACCCCCCTTCTTATACTCTCTCTCTCTCAAATAAATAAATAAAATCTTTTTTAAAAAATTGAGAAAGTGTATTTATTAATAGATCTTAAATAAATGAATGAATTCATGACTTGTTATCATGAGTAGCATCATCATGAAAAATAAATTTTTCAAGAGAAGAAAATAGTGCTGAGTAGTTTTTTAAACCTTTTTGAAAGCATTTTTTAAGGTCTGCTAGATGGAAGAAAGCAGGATCCATATCTGTTTCTGTATTAAATCTACAGGGATATGAGGACTTATTTGAAATACATGAAGAATTTTTTTTTTTTTTAAGATTTTATTTATTTGACAGACAGATCACCAGTAGGCAGAGAAGCAGGCGGGGCGGGGGTCAGGCTCCCTGCTGAGCAGAGGGCCCAAGGCAGGGCTTGATCCCAGGGCCCTGAGATCATGACCTGAGCCGAAGGCAGAGGCTTTAACCCATTGAGGGTGCCCCTACATGAAGAAAATCTGATCTGGCATAGATACGAAGATGGGAAAGGAAGGGTTTCTCAGACCTCTGAAAAAGATCATGAAAGTTCCAAGAGTTCTTGGACCATACTTTGAGAATGACTTATTTAATTATATATGTTTATTTATAAATAGTATGTAATTATTTCTTTGCATAAATTTAAATTTACTTAAGCTGCACTGTGCTGTGTAAACCAGTATGCAGGTTAAGGTCTATCAGGTTGATATACAACTGTTTCATTTATCTTATCTGTTTTATAATTCAAACATTATAGTATTGCTGGAGGTATAGATATAAGAATCAATGAAACAGAGAGCCCAGAAAGATATTGAAGCTTATGTGGGAACATGGTTTATGATAAGGGAGTGATGATAACTCACCTAGTTAGCATTTATAATAATCAACACCCAGGTGCTTCATATCTGCATGGGTTAATTGTTAGAAAAGAATGGAAACTGTAGATCTGTAGAAGAAACACAAAATTTCTTGCCAAATTAGCCCCTCTTCTATTATTGATCAGGGCCACTAGCAGATATAGAGCGTCCCAGGCACTGAATACTCTGATCTAAAGCATAATTTCTTCAATGTCTTTTTATCTCCAGCATATTCTTTAGGGAGACTGCTTGTGGGGGTAATGTGAAGTAGACCGAAAACAAAACAGAGAGACATGCTATGGCATCTGTGATACTAACACATTGCTTAACCCAACAGGAAACTACTTTCCAATAGGAATTTTCATATGCTATTCCAGTTCACTTCATTTATTTTGGATGTTTCTGAATTATTACTCTATTTTGACACATAAGCCAACTCTTCTAAACCTCTATTGTATTCTTGCTCTTAGCAAACAGTATTTTCTAAGAAATTATTCTTGTTAATCACCCAATCATAAGAATCAAATTGTTAATGTTCCATTACCTATGTGATCACTCAGGCAAAATAAATGCCATGTCAGATCTGTCAGGTCATTGCCACCTTTTCAGTGAGCAGACCAGCATGCAAGAAACAAGCATACATTTCCACAGGCAACTGTTCGTGGAAAAACAAACAAAACAAATAAAAGATATGCCCCTAGATTTATGACATTAAACAGACAATCTTTAACAAAAGATGTGATGATGATAAAAAAATATACTACCTTGGTGCAATACTAATCTACTTGTCACCTTTTCACTTTGATCCACATTTTAAAAAATCCCAGTGGATTTCAAACAGCTTCATTAGACCTTTACACTTCCCCAAAGTGGCATAGGGGTGAAGACGTATAAAAAGCCAAACTCTTAATCTACCACTCTCACCTCAATCAGAACTATCTCAGGCTTGGGGCGCCTGGGTGGCTCAGTGGGTTAAAGCCTCTGCCTTTAGCTCGGGTCATGATCCCAGGGTCCTGGGATCGAGCCCTGCATCCGGTTCTCTGCTTGGCAGAGAGCCTGCTTCCTCCTCCCTCTCTCTCTCTCTCTCTCTGCCTGCCTCTCTGCCTACTGTGATCTCTTTGTGAAATAAATAAATAAAATCTTTTAAAAACAAACAAACAAATAAACAAAAAAAAAAAAAGAACTATCCCAGGCTTAACTGGAATAATCATTTATAGTAATAACTAACAATTTATATACGGTCTTCTGGCTAAGTTTACATGTTAATAAAGGTTCTTTTGGCTTAAAAGTTAAGTTATTAACAAATGAAAACATTGGTCAAGCGAAAGTATGGGAATTGGCTCTACATATGAATTTCTTCCTATAAGACAGACATGCATGACAAATACTAATGCTGGCAACCATAGGCTTGTGACTAAAATTAATGGATTCTGGTTGGTGGAAATGTATATTCTCCACAATTTTTATAAATATATTATATTATTTTAGAAGTAGCAGTCCTGATAAAAATAACATGCTATCAACAGGAATCTCTTGTCCTAAGCTGATGTCACTAAGGGAAAATTCTCATGGATCATTCTTTTTTTTTTTTTTTAAGATTTTTATTTATTTATTTGACAGACAGAGATCACAAGTAGGCAGAGAGGCAGGCAGAGAGAGAGAGAGGAGGAAGCAGGCTCCCCACTGAGCAGAAAGCTCTATGCAGGGCTCGATCCCAGAACCCTGGGATCATGACCTGAGCCGAAGACAGAGGCTTTAACCCACTGAGCCACCCAGATGCCCTTATGGATCATTCTTATTTTCCCTTTTCATCAAAAGAGTAAATATTGCTATTGAATGTCAATGTGTAAACATTTACCATTTGCTTTCAATTGCCCTAAAAAATTGGCCAATGAAGAGATCATCTGTGACACGGGATTCATACTGGCTTTGGTGATAATTATATTTGATCAGAAATCATACTTTTGAGATGGGTTTTGAGCAATCATTGGAATACATTTAAGAAACCTTGTTAAGCTAATATTGATTTATATAACTGAAAAGTCTAGGAATATTTAGGCTTAGATTGGATATGGAGTTGGAAAGAGGTCATTTGGAGCAGTTTTTCCTTGCATAACTCATATTTTTACCCTGTGTTTGCTGAATTCTTAGGTGTTCTTGTGGTGGCAAAATGACCTGTGGTAGCTTAAGGCTTATAAAGTATTTAGTGCTGACATCATGCTGACATCTGCTTAGTGTACCTGTCAGTCCTAGATCATTCACAGATCTCAAAGTTCAATAATCTGAGGAATGAACCTTGCTCATTCATGGTAATACAAGTGAAGCAAGATAGTTCACATTTTTATCTGGAGGGCAAGAGTGCAGTATCCCAAAGGAACAGAAGGGTTCTGTCTTCAGAAAAGAGGGGAAGGAATGTTACATATACAAAAATGAGAGATAGACCCAACAGTTGAATGAAATTTCTACAAGGCCCAACAGTGATAACATATTAACTTCTCATATATTAAGATTTTATAAAAATTATGTTGATCAACTTTTAGTCATACTTCTTCAATCCTGCCTTCTAATATCTCTTTTTCTCTTTTTCATAACAATATTGTGTATGTTCCAAACAGTAAGAAGGTGAAAAATAAGAGATGAAAATGAAGTATATCAAATGTGTATATTTGCCCCCTTCATTCATTCACTGGTGAGACAGACAAGTGAATAAACTAACATATTTGTATTTAATTACAGCGTGCTGTGAAGTGTGTAAACCTGGTGATTCACAGACCTGTACCCCTGGGGATAAAAATATATGTTTATAAAAAATAAAAATTAAAAAAAAAAAAAAGCACTTTGAAAAAGCAACAGGGAAAATAATACAGGGATGTACTCTTTCATGTGTTTAGGGAAGAGTACTAAAGGGAAAAAACATGTCTGGAACATAAAAAACGACAATAGGATCCATATAGTCAAGACATCAGGTAAAATTAGTGTTTCCCTACTTAATCACATCATGTTGCTCATAGAAAACCTTATGTGCTCACTGAGATAAACTCAAAGCAGAGCCAACAGTCAGAGACAGGCCTGGAGATGGCAGACGTGGAAGGTTCCCTTGAACACTAGCAGGTCTGAAGAGTCACATCAATTGAGAAGCTTAGGTGTGGATATCTCATTGAAGTGTTTGAGCAAAGAATCAGGGAATGGCTTGGACTCAAGAGAAAGTTACTAACCCAAGATGAAAAATTCGTTGCAAGAGAGATGAGGGGATTCAAAATACAGGCCAATTTTATTATTAAATGGAAAGGGACAGATGAAGTTATATTTGAAGGCTTAGGGGTAGAAGAATTAAGTAGTTTACAGGTCCTCAGAGAGTTCTAGCATCTCGGGAAATCTGTAGGAGAATAATGACCACCTGTGCTTGTGATTTATCAGAAGAACTTAAAAATTGCATAGATTTCTCTTGGGCTTTGCCTAGCTAAACTATTTAATAAACATACAACATCCTTTTTTATAATATCTTTTTTAGAGTCACATTTCCCTTATCACTGTCAATGGGGTTTTTCAAGGGAAATATAAATACAAATACTATTTGTCAGCTGTGATGACCTAGTTCAAAGTGGTCTGATATTTTAGTGTTGGAATAACAATGATGTTAGAAAATTGGTCATTTTTAACAAGGCTTACCAAATATGAGGCACTGTTATATTTTACCATAATAAATTGGATGTACCAATTAAATATTCTATTTAAAGGACACTGAGTACCCTTCATATATAAATGGGTTGCTGATAACCAATGATGAAAAATTTCAATACTCCTCTTACCTCTAAAACTGTATTAAATAATTTTTCATTTTCTGTAGGCAAGAAAATATTTCAGGATCTTGTGATTTCCCAGTCCTTCCATTGTGAATTTAAATAACCATTTTATATATATATATATATATATATATATATATATATATATATAACTTCATATATATATGAAGTTCTACCTAACTGAACATCTTGGTTAATTAAATTGCAAATAAACTAGGATTTAACTGAAATGATTGAAATAAAAACACATTTTAAAATTAATAAAATAATTATTTTTATGCATATTTTCTCTCTCTCTCTCTAATAAGCCTTCTTTAAAGCAAATGGTAGGTAAAGAAATTTCTCACTTTCTTTGGAAAACAATCATGTTTAAACCAGATAGTCTCATTTTATTTAAAAACTGACTATTCATTTAAAATAGTAAGTACACTGCCTTTTAGGCACTGTTCTTACCACAGTTGTTCTAATGAAAGACAAGTAACTTCTTCTCTAGTGAAAACTGTTAAGGAAAATGAACAATAAACAAATAGAGAAATAAGATCATTTCAACAGGAATTAGAGGACTTGAGGGTATAAAACAGGATAGTTTATTCAGGAGTAATAGAGGTGGGTAGGAACCACTTTAATTGAGTGACAATCTCTTTATAGAGGAAAGGTACTGAAATGAACTGAATGCTCAGGAATATCTCAGCATGCTGGAATATAGTTTTACTTGTTATTTAATCTCAAATGACAAAAAATACAAAATGTACAATCAAAACACACATACAAAATGTACTGTGGCTTAATTAGATACATAAATGGACACTTTTATCTCCATGGGAATGAAGATGATGGAACTGAAGACAACTATTCTTTAATATATTGTTAAGATGGATAGGATAATTTGACTAAAACGAAACTTATATAGGATTCCTGATTGATTCCTATCTTGTTGCACGCTTTTCTTTGATACCTCTGGTATTCTTTTGCTGACAGTTGTAAGGCAAACAATAAAAGAGTAGAATTTCTGTTCTCTTTCCTGACCCCAAAGACTCCCAGTGAACCCAAATACAAGATCCAGCTGAGTCCTAGAAAGGTCTTGTTTATAACTCAAACAAACCCTCTCTGGCATCTCCATGGAAATCGGAAGGCTACTATGTGAGACAAGCTAATAGGTGCCGTGGTAAACAGCTTCTGCAAGAAAGAATCTGTAACAATGTGGTTGGTTCAGAGGATAGAGATGGCATGATATCCAACCCCAAGAAACAGAATCAGTGTAAAGCCCAAAATCAGGTTTAGAAACTTGAGTTCCTGACCTCAATGGATTTTAAAGACCATGTGCTTTCATTGCTGCACTTATTTTGGTATCAAATAAATGGAGTTTGTGAAACCCAAATTATAAACCCAGCCTTCAAGCTTCACACTGCCTTGATTGTGCACGTTGACTCTTGGATCACATTTATTCACAGGGCCCCTCTCCTTTTCATAAAAGCCTGTGGACATCTAGAGGTCTGCCTAGGATTCAGTGTTTATTTGGTAGGGTGGACCAGCGCACACGGTTTTTTATTTGTCATTATTGAATTCACAATGACTAAGTAATTTACAAAGGTTATACAGGTAGCAAGAATTTTACCCAGTTTTAAGAAGAATTTTGGTAACAGCAATAGTTCTAATATCACAATAAAACAACTTGGTATTTTTGAATCTGGGGTAAAATTTTTGCTGCAAAGTAGACTCTAGGTTCTATGACAGTGAGACTATATCCACATTATCCCTAGCACCTGAACAAATGCTTGGCACAGAGCAGGCATTCACAAATATTGAATAAATAAATGTACATGAATCCATATAAAAAGTTGAAATACTGCAATTTTTGTAAAAACAGTCAAAAAGATTTCAATCTCTTTGTGGATTAATTTATAAAGCCCACATAATTCCTACTGTTTTTCTCTTTACGTTATAGTTGGCGCAAAATTTGATATCAGAAGTTCATGGACAGACAGGAATGCTTCTTTCTATTTAATTCTACATTTTCCCTCTTGCTTCAGTAAAATACACAACCCTTCTGGTCCCAGATTCTCAGACACAGGTGGCATTCCCGCTGACAGATCAGTAGTGAGAACAAGGCATCCATCATTAGGAAATTGTATCAGGCATACGTTAGAACCACTTAGCAGCCAAAACACTGAAGGGATAGCATTAGAGAGAAAAGATAAAAGAACTGGCAGAGAGAAAATGCGGATGCATCCCCACACTGCAAACCACCAAGGATCTCAAAAGCAGCTAGGCAAGAGCTTAATGGGGCGCAGTTCAATTTTACAATTAAGAACAAATGTTTTCAAACGAGCCTTAGCATAATGATTAGGCATAGTAAATAGAGAATACAAATTGGGTCGGGAAGGAATGCCTAAAAGAAGTATGTTCTATTCTAAGCAAGAGGAACATTCACCTATCTAGAGTGAATATCGTACCAAATGCTTGTATCTAAATTATTAGACACACTGATATAATTAAAGACAATTTTCCTGGACTAACATAGTATTAAGATCTAAAAAATTTTTTTTCATCCTTTAAATATAAGACACAATGAGAAATGTGCATAATTTAAGAGATTTGAAAACATGATTAACCATTGTCATAAATTTCAAAGATAATCCTTGATAGCAATAACTATGTTTCTTCCACATTCCTTCCACATATTTTTAAACCTAATATTTACCTCAAACTAAAGAGAGAATCTATTCAGTCTTTGGATATAGGACACAATGCAACTTCTACCACTACTGTCACTAATAGTAACTACAACTATGTTCAGCTCAGTCCTAACCACTTTACATTATCAGAGAATCCTTATACAACTTTATAAAGTAGATATAATACCTCAGTTTACATATGAGAACATTGAATTTCTTCTAGAGTTTAAGCAACTTGTCCAAAATTACATTTCTTACTTACTCCAATCACTATGCTACATGTCTTCTCACATTCTTGTTGATAAAATATAAACAGTAATTTCTTCATTGAGGCTTTTGTAAACACCATAGTTCTATAACTCATGACTAATTTATTTCTCAGTGATTTAAACATCTTTTTTTTTTTTTAAGATTGTATTTATTTATTTACAGACAGAGATCACAAGTAGGCAGAGAGGCAGGTGGGGGAGGGGGGTGGAAACAGGCTCCCTACCGAGCAGAAAGCCCGGATGGGGCTTGATCCCAGGATCCTGGGATCATGACCTGAGCCGAAGGCAGAGGCTTAACCCACTGAGCCACCCAGGCACCCCTCTCAGTGATTTAAATTAGTTTCAGAATATTGTTGCAGTGTTACCGCACCTTTAAGACATATGAGCAATAGTACAAGCTGGGGGAAAATGAATAGACTAAAGGCAATCAATGCATCTGAGTCTAAGAACCTTTGTCTAACTCTGAAGTCATCTTTGTCTTCCATACTGCACATCCAGCAAATTTTGTAGATCATTATTCCAAAAGTTAACTGAAATATACTTGATGTTTACCAGCAACTCTGTGTATCCCTAGTTCGAGCTATCTTCCTTTAAATTACTAAAATGCCATCTCAGTTTGTTTCTTTTTTTTTAATACCTTCCTCCTCTCTATCCCTAACCCTGCCATCTACACAGCAGGCTTGATGTTTCTTTTCAAAAGTAAGGAACATCATATCACCCCTGAATAAAATCAACAAAGACTTTTCATCACAATTTGCACTTTTTTACTCAATTTCTAGTAAGTTGAAATTACATAAAATGTTCAATACTAAGAGTAATATTATTACCAAACATTTTGGAATAAATGGCCAACCTGATGCCACATCACATCTGAATACTTAGTGTGTATTTTCCGCAAAAAAGGGGGCATTTTTCTACGTAACCACAATACAATCACTAATAATGGAATTTATCTGACATTGACACGACTACAATCTAATCCTCAGACCTCAGTCAAATGTCACCTATTGTTCAAATAACGTACTTCATAGCAAATGAATTCAGTTCAGAATATATTCCATTTGGCGATGCCTCTTTTTATCTTCTTCAGTTTACTGAAGTTCTTCAGATTTTTCTTGCCTTTCATGTCCTCAACTGTAATAGTCCCTCAGAACAACGTACTGCTTAAAATATAACCTATGAGAAATTATACTATTTACCAAGCATGCTTAGATGAAACTTTAAGAAAAACACGTACTGCCAACAGGTCTCTGGGGCCAAGGACGATAGACGACCTTGAGGCCGAGCAGCTGGGGATGCCCAGCTCACTCAGGGCAGAATGCCGCCTGCCTCGTTTTTGTGTTCTCTCCCCTTCCCCGGAGAGCATCAGCAGTTAGGTAATCCTTTAGTTTGGGCTTGCTCCCTATAGGTCATGTACTACGTGACCAGACATATTTTGCCTTTCTTTCTTCTTACGTATCTACAAGACTCATGGTCAATGTGTAATCTACTCTGGTTTCTTTGTTGGTTGTTACCCACTTTCTAATAAATAGGAGACTGAGAAGTTGTCTGGGGCGACAGTCTTTTCTGCTGGCGCCCCCTGCTCCCATTCTCTTCCATCTGACTTGTTTGTGCTTCATTCTTCTCCCGTGTGCCCGCAGGAGGCGGCACTCAACATTTCTGAAGAATTTGAAGTTATTTTATAAAATGTCTCTATATTTGGGATTGAATTGTGTTTTTCTTGTACTCAGATTACACTCATTTTGGAGGAATATTATAAAAGTGACAATGTTGGACACCTGCATGGTTTAAGTCAGTTAAGCATCTGCCTTTCTCTCAGGTCATGATCTCAGGGTCCTGGGATTTAACCCCATGTTTGGCTTCTTGCTCAGCAGGGAGGCTGCTTGTCCCTTCCCCTTTGCCCCTCCCCCCTGCTTGTGCTCTTTCTCCCTCTTTCTGTCTTAAATAGATAAAATCTTTAAAAATAAATAAATGAATGAATGAGTGAATGAATAAATATATAAATAAAAATATAAATATTTTTATATTTAAAGTATTATTATATTTTATTTATATATTATATTATTATATAATATATATTATATTTAAAGTATTATTTAAAGTAACAATGTGCTTTCAACTGTATCCTATAAGGTGAAACGCGATTTTTTTTTAAGTCTTATTAAATTCCAGTTGGTTAACATTCAGTGTAATGTTAGTTTCAGGTGTACAATACAGTGATTCAACACTTCCATACAGTACCGTGCTCATTACACCAAGTGCACTCCTTAATCCCCATCACCTGTTTTACCCATCTCCCCAACCATCTCCCCTCTGGTAACCATCACTTTGTTCTCTACAGTTGAAAAATCTGTTTCTTTGTTTGCCTCTTTCTTTCCCTTTTTTTCCCCCCTTTGCTTATTTGTTTTGTTTCTTTAATTCTGTATATGAATGCCATCATATGGTGTCTGTCTTTCTCTGATATATTTCACTTAGCATAATACCCTCTAGCACCACCATGTCATTGCAAATGGCAAGATTTCATTCTTTTTTATGGCGAGTAACATTCCAGTGTGTGCTCTGTGTATGTGTGTGTGTACTACTTCTTCTTTATGCATTCATTAGTCAATGCACATTTGAGCTGTTTCCATAATCTGGCTATTGTAGATAATGCTGCTATAAACATCCAAGTGCGCGTATCCCTCTAAATCAGTATTTTTGTATCCTTTGAGTAAATAGTAGTGCAATTGCTGAGTCATATGGTATCTCTATTTTGAACTTTTTGAGGAAACTCCATACTGTTTCCCACAATGGTTGTACCAGTTTGCATTCCCATCAATAGTGCAAGAGGGTTCCCCTTTCTCCACATTCTCACCAACATCTGTTGCTTCCTGTGTTGTTAATTTTACCCATTATGACAGGTATGAGGTAATACCTCACGATAGTTTTTTTTTTTAAATCATTTATTTATTTGTCAGAGAGAGGGGAAGAGCAAGGGAGAGCACAAGCAAGGTGAGCAGCAGACAGAGGGAGGATGAGGCTCCCCACTGAACAAGAAGCCTGCCGTGGGACTTGTTGCCAAGACCCTGGGATCATGACCTGAACTGAAGGCAGACACTTAACTGACTGAGTCCCCCAGGCATTCCATCTCATTGTAGTTTTGATTTGTATTTTCCTGATGATCACTGATATTGAGCATCTTTTCATGTTCTATTGGCCACCTGTATGTCTTTTTTGGCAAAATGGGGCTGTTCTTGTCTTCTGCCCACTTTTTAATTAGATTATTCATTTTGGGGGTGTTGAATTGGATAAGTTATTTATACATTTTGGATACTAGCCCTATACTGGATATGTCATTTGCAAATATCTCCTCCCTTCCCACAGGTTGTCTTGTAGTTTTGCTGATTGTGCCCTTCACTATGCAGAAGCTTTTTAACTTGATGAAGTCCCAATAGTTCATTTTTGTTTTTGTTTCTCTTGCCTCTGGAGATGTATCTAGTAAGAAGTTGCTATAAGTGATGTTAAAGAGGTTACTGCCTATTTTGTCCTCTAGAATTTTGATGGTTTCCTGTCTCACATTTAACTCTATAATCCATTTTGAATTTATTTTTGTGTTTGGTGTAATAAAATGGTCCAATTTCATTCTTTTGCATGTCACTGTCCAGTTTTCCCAACACCATTTGTTGAAGAGACTCTTTTCCCAGTGGATATTCTTTCTTGCTTTGTCGAAGATTAAATGACCCAAATTGTGGGTTTGTTTCTGGGTTTTCTATTCTGTTCCATTTATCTCTGTGCCTGCCTTTGTGCTAATACCATAATGTTTTGATTACTATAGTTTTGTAATATGATTTGAAGTCCAGAATTGGGATGTCTCCAGTTTTGCTTTCCTTTTTCAAGGTTGCTTTGGCTATTCAGAGTCTTTTGTGGTTGCATACAGTTTTTAGGATTGCTTGTTCTAGCTCTGTGAAAAATGCTCTTGGTACTTTTATTAATTTTTTAATTAAACTATAATGTATTATGAGCCCCAGGGGTACAGGTCTATGAATCGCCAGGTTTACACACTTCACAGAACTCACCATAGCATATTGCTGTTGATATTTTGATAGGGGTTTCATTAAATGTGTAGATTGCTTTGGGTTGTATAGATACTTTAACAATATTTGTTCTTAACAATCCATTAGCATGGAATGTTTTTTCTATTTCTTTGTGTCATCTTCAAAACAAATTTAATAAAGTCATGGGTTGCAAAATCTATGTGCAGAAACCTGTTACATTTCTATACACCAATAATGATATAAAATTTTGAATTGTCCCATTGCCAGTGATGTTTCTCTGATTATTTGATCAGCTTTTTCAAGTAAATACTCTGTTTCTCTCCTAATTTTATGTATTAAGTATTTTAAAGGAAAGTATTAAGTATTTTATGGGAAAATACTTCAAAGTTATTTAAATACACCATCCCTCAACAAACCTTCAATTCATCTCTATTTATAGAAATATGGATTCATGGTTTCCTATTTATTCAGTGGGTTATAGTATATAAATAGCATTTATTTGAGTATCTAGTTTGTTCTATATTTGGCAAGTGGTAGTCCTTCCAAGCAATTTTTGTGTCATTTTGACATGCCACCCACATCCTTTGAGTATTTCTTTGCTTTTTGTCCCAAGTTATTCTGGATGCATCTTGTACTTTTTCTGACCCACCTGTAGAATCAACTCCTTTAATGGATCCTGATTTCTTTTAGTGAGGAATGGTATTTAGTAGCTAAGATCTGAGTACTGGGTATACCCATTCCTATTCAGCTATTACTGCTCCCAGACATTCTGAGTGGACAGAAGTAGATAATATATATATGTAGATATTTTTATGCACACACAGTTTATGTATGTGTGTGTATGGATGAATGTATGTATTAAAAATCATGAAGTCACACCTATATCTCTATTTCCAGTAGACAGAAATCTGACTCTTATTATCCTTAATATATTTACTTATTTTATCAATCCCCTCTTTGAAATGAATCTGTCTTCACCTCAGCTGTACCCTCCATACGACTCTGGGCTCTAACATCACACACGGGACTCTTGCTTCATTTGGAAACCCCCCCTTATCCCTTTAGATTGGATTCTAATAGCCCATGTTATTAAGTACTCAAATGGAGACATTCTCTTAATCTTATTCAAGCTTTTACACCTGCACTGATCCACACTGGCCTATCCTCCAAGTGTGTATGCCTACCTCACTCTGCCCTGTGTAATGGCTCTAGGCCTGAAATGAAAGAGAGAAAGAAGAGGACGAGGGAGCTCTTTAGATAATGATGTGAATAAAGGACAACACTTTTACCTGGACCTACAAAGTCCTCCTTACACTAGACAATATCTAACTTCCAATACCATCTTACTCTCTCTTCTCCCTTGGCCTTGAGGCTCTTGTTCCTTGAGCATACCAAGCACAAGCCTGTCTCCCATCTGTGCAGGTATTTCCTTTACCTGGAACATGTATCTCAAGGGTTCTTTTAGCCCTTCCCAGACCCAGCTACACTCCATCACCCGACCTTGACTTAACTGAATGGTTGTACCTTCTACTTCAGTATACCATGTTATTTTGTTATTTTATAGTCTATTCCCTTGAAGCTGAAAGTCACAGGGATGTGTGTGTGTGTGTGTGTGTGTGTGTGTGTGTGTTATTCAGTGCTATATTCTCACTACCAGAAGGTTTGGTACAAATGTGTAATTTCTTAATACATTGTTTGAATAAATAGGTGACACATGATACCTTCGTCCCTGGCTTTGCCTGCCAAAGGCTTTTCATCTTTGACCTATTGCCTTGTGCCTTTGTTTATCCATTTCACTTGCTATTAATTTACAGCAACTAGTTCTTCCTTATTCTGGCATTACATCTGTGTCTGTCCAGGCCTGCTTGGCTGAACTGGGTTACTGGACTTCAGACTTCAGATTCTAGAACAACCTGTATCATCTATCCTTGGACAACCCAATCTCATTTTCATCCTCACAGAGCTGATGAATTCAGTTACAACGGCAGGCATAGAACAGTTATTGCTAAATAATTTACATGCATGTTTTCTTTCATTATCTTTCCAATATTCCATTCACTAATTTCAATATTATATTTGGAAAATTTCCATTTTCTCATTTATGCATACCACTGCAGTATTTATCAGAAACAGATGAACATATGTTGAAAATCTTATAATCTACTTAGATTAAGCACTACTTCATTCTCCTCTCAGATTGTCACTTTGGGCACAGATTAATGCCAAAATGATCAGTTAGCATTTACTAGAACCTCATTAGAACTCACCCAACAGAACCCAAAAGGAAATGCTTCCTTCCCACTTGTCATATCTCTCCTTATACAGGACATCCATTAGTGCAGCTCCTGGCCTCCTTCTTCCCTTTGTTTTTTCTTCCTAAGAAGAAGTGTCCAGTTACATGAGCCATAAATCTAGGAAAGGTACACCAGTTATACACAGCTCGGTATTATGCTTCTTCTTTTGGGGATCTATCGATCCCTCCCATGGAGGGAAAGTTCTCCCAAACTTAGGTTTGCCAACAACTATGTAGGTAAGTTTGGTAATTCTAAGAATCAATGTTAAGAAGCCTAGTCTTGCTAGTAAATAAAGGTAAGTGTTATTCTTGCCCTTTTACATAGTTTCTTGATATATGTCATATTATTTAGATCCCAGAGCTGGGATACCAGTGATGATAATCTTGTAAAAAAATGTTCTTGTTCTGGTAGTATTTTCTCCCATTCTTAATCAAAAAGGACAAGTTAGGTGATACGTTCAGAGTATGAATTGGGTTAAGCTTAGAAAGACTCCTATTACCAAAGGAAACTTAGTCATTTCTTGGGGTGTGCATTTTGTTTGTGTATATCTCATGACTTCACAAACACATTGTTTAGCAGGATAGTTTGTTAATATATTGGTTCATGTTTTGATCTCTTGTTATAAGGGAACTGAAATAATTAAAGCTATTTTTCCTTCCTCAATACAAAAAAGTTGACTGAGTCTTGTTTCAATGAGTATGGAAGCCCTTGCTTCAGAGGGTTATTAATGACATTTTTTTTTTCTTTTAGATCAAAGACAAAAGTTACTAGGCACTTGCTGGTGAGGGGCAAAACGCTGATATTGTAAAAGGAGAAGGTGTAAGTAGCTAGTCTTTGAAGGGAGGAAGTAAGTTTTGCTGCTACCAGGAAGAGGATAAGGATGTAGAAATTTCATCAAATATCCCCTCTCCACTTTGAAAATAGGACCATAGCTACAAGGTGTCTTTGAAGGTTAACTAGTACAATCACATATGGCTTGGCATTTAAGAATCCATCCAGTTCACCCAACAGAACCCAAAAGAAGATGGAGGACTAAGTTTCACAGCAGTATAGTGCCACATCAAATATTATAAACCACGGAGCTGTTGGAACTAAGACTCTCTCTCATCCTTTCAGTATCATAGAATTACTTGAACATTGAAATAATATGTGAGAAGCCTCACAAAAAAAAAAAACAAAGATGGAATTTCTTGTTATACTGATTAAAAAAAAAAAAAAGGTGTCTGGAAACCAAACTACTATCATAGAACATTAAATAATAGAACATTATTATTATCCCAGTAAGTTTTCTCATGCTTCTTCCATTGCCTCTACCTCCAGATATCACTACTGTTCTAATTTTTTATCATAATAAATAAGTTTTACTTCTTCTAGATTTTAATATAAATGGAATAATACAGCGTGTAGTATTTTTAAAGCTCCTTTCCTTCAGAATAATTTAATTCATTTATGTTGCTACCTATATCAGCATTTTTATTATTTTTAAAATTTTTTTTAAATATTTTATTTATTTATTTGACAGAGATCAGAAGCAGGCAGAGAGGCCGGCAGAGAGAAAGGAGGAAGCAGGCTCCCTGCTGAGCACAGAGCCCAATGCAAGGATCGATCCCAGGGTCCTGGGATCATGACCTGAGCCAAAGGTAGAGGCTTTAATCCACTGAACCACCCAGGTGCCCCATTTTTATTACTTTTTGTTGCTGAGTGGTATTTCATATGATTATGCCATAATTTATTTTCCATTCTCCTGTTGAATGACATCTAGTTGACTTCCAGTTTTGGACTATTATAACTAAGGCTACTGTAAACATTCTGGTACATACTTATTTGGATACATAAGGATTTTGTTGTTATTGTTTGTTTTATATTTTTAGGGGTAAATATCTATAATAAAGTAATATCTAAAATAAAGCTACGGGTTTGTTTAGTCACCATGGAGATGTATGTTTTGTTTTACACAAAACTATTATAACATTTTTCCAAACAGGCTGTGCCATTTTACATTCCCACCAACAATGTATGAGAATTCTGGGAAATGAATTCTGCTTGGTCTATGTCTTGATCCAACCATAGATGTTGTCAGTCTTTTTAATTTCAGTCATTGTGGTGAACATTTTAAATACTTTTAAATATTACTTAACATTAAATAATAAAGACTAATCAGTTAATTGAAAGGAAAGGAAAATATCTATTTTACTTGGCATTAACACTAGTGTTTAGGGGACTGCCTGGCATAGTAAATGCACCATTAAGATTTGTAGAGTAAAGCAATTATGTAAAAATTATCAGAAATGTTTTTTTTTCATGTCTTTTCTTTGCACTAAATTTGCTGACACAAATTGAATGATATAGTCTTTCTATTTTTAGCCTCTAACTACTTACCAGATTCATTTTTATCACCACATAGCATTGCATTCATTTAAATTCATGTCATTCATTTCCCAGAGCATTATTCATTTTTGCTTATCAATCAAATGTGCATCTTTCAGTTGTGCTGGAAACTCTCAATAGTACCTTCTCCCCTAAATAACTGAATCAATACAGTCCTATCTCCTTCCACCCAGCTATGTATTTATTTATATTCCTAATACTCAGTATGTCTCCATGCTTTTATGCATGTGGCTCCAAAGGTACCTTAAATCAAGAAGGACTCAACAATATCCTAAAGTATATCCTAAAGTATAAAGTATCCTAAAGTACAGAGCAAAAGAGAGGTCCTTCTGATGTCCATTATGGAACAGGACAACCTGGGTGTATGCTAGAGCCATTGACCCAATGTTTTCTTGCCTCTGCAGTCACTGCTCTTGACTGCTGGTTCACATCTCCATAGGTGGCCTATTCCTTAAGCAGAAAACAAAAGTCCTTTAGAATTCCTCTTACTTAATCTGTCAAAGTTACACTCCTTAGTTTCCAGTCTTTCTGGCCCTTTACACTGTTTTCCCATTAGAATTTCTGTTCCAAAGAAGCAAGGTCACGGCTGTATTTTTGTGCCTGTATTCAAGATATAGTGTTGAAAATAAACAAACATCTTTATATTGATTGAGGTCCTAGGAATGAGTTTTGGCCTCAAACTGAAGGTTTCTTTTACTCTACAAAAATCCCATCTCTGAAGAGTGCTTTTTTTTTTTTTCCTTTCAGCACCTTTTGCAGATAGGAGGCTAATTTCATCTTTCAAACACGAAAACCTATTTATTCATTAGAGGTAGGGTGTTTTTAAATATACAGGAAAGATTGCTGACACCCCTGGGTGGATGTGGCTATAAATTTATGAGTTTTTTCTTCTCTTCATAGAAAAAACACAAATATATAAAATTAAACCTTCAAGAGACATTCTGTTACAAAGCCATAGCAAATTTCTTCAGTGTTTTCAATGGACAAATGTCTCTTTCATCCATGCTTTCCATATATTATTCCTTTCCCCCAGAACATTCCCGATTGATCTATCTATTCCTTTAAATTTCAGTTTAAGCATAACTTCTGCAGAGTGTCTTATCTGTACACTTACATTATGCTGGGTATCTTTGCTCTATTTTCCCTTCACTTTTTGTATTTCTCATATCATGTTACTTTACTTTATTCTTTATTTAAAGACGATCCCTCTTGCTAGAGTTCACATTGATCTTGGTCTTTGCTCTATTCCTAGTACTTTTCACAGTGCCTGGCTTGAAACTGTGCTCAATAAATGTTTGTTGAATGAATGCATTATTGAATGCCTAATAATCTTTTAAAAATATTGCTGTATTTCCAGATCATAGCAATGACAAAATAGAGGAATAAAGAAAACCTAAGAGTAGTTGGTTGAAAGAAAGAGGAGAAGGTAGAGGGAGAAGGAATAGAAGAAAGGAAGGAAGGAGGGAGGGAGGAAGAATTTTGATACAAGAAAACATCAGTGAAAATGTGCAAATTTAGGAGTAAAACTACATTACCCTCTGTACCCTACCATCAGTTTATATGAAATTCATGAGGATTCTTGCCTCTAGCTGTTTTCAACATCACTAGCATAAAATATACTTATTTTTACTGACCACAGGTTAAAGAAGCATGAAATGCCTATAATTAAACACAATATCTTAAGCGTTCCTAGAAATGCTTGAAATGTATCAAATAAAGGAATATTATTAATAACCAAGACCATGAATTTCTTCCTGAAACAATGTCTGTGTACATTCCATACACAGTAAGTGGCTTAAGTGCTTTTTAATGAGCAAAACTGTCAGCTAAAGATTTTAATTTTAATTTAATACTGAAGGGAAAATTTAATTACCAAATCATCTCAAGTATATTCATAGTCTCTCAATAACTTAAGAGTGCTTTCAAATTTCATTAATGGTACGTATTTGACTGCACATTCAATTTCAAAGTAAATGGCCTTGTAAATCACAAGTAACTTAGAGATTTTTTTATATACAATAATAAACATTGTTTTGATTTGTCTGTGTGGAATGGATTAAGAATGCTAAATTAAAGAATATAAAGAAACATTGTATCCTTATACCAGCTTTTTACTCCTACTTCTCATTTTAAAGATCATACAATGTTTTATTTATAAATAAAAGTTATTTTCAAATAAATATTAATAATGATATAATTTCAATATTTTTCCTTAGTTATGATTTATGTCAAAAATAACACCTCAGAGTGCTGTGAAGTGTGTAAACCTGGTGATTCACAGACCTGTACCCCTGGGGATAAAAATATATGTTTATGAAAAATAAAAAATTTAAAAAGCAAAAAAAAATAACCACCTCATACTAAACATTTGTTAAACAATATATTTTAAACAACAATAATGCATGTTATTGGATAGTCCATAATTTTTTAAGCTTCTATTTATTTGAGAGAAAGTGCACAAGTGAGAGAGCACAAGCAGGGAAAGCAGCAGAAGGAGAGGGAAAAACAGCCTTTCCACTGAGCAGGGAGCCTCATGTGAGGCTCAATGGAGAATGCATATTGTTTATGATGTTTGTGTGTTAAAGATGTATTTTATAGAAAGCGCAATGCCTTAATTTCATGGGAGTGTGCTAGTGAGTATCTTGCGTGAAGTTTTAGGGGATTGAGATGTAATTAGCCAGAGTAGATTTTTTATATACCAGTTGAAATTTTCATATTCTGTTTTCATATAAAAAGACAGTTAAAGGGATTGTATCATACATATAAATATGAGTATTCCTGAAATAGTACATCTAAATGAAATCCTAAGGACTTTTATCACAAAGCAGGCTGAAGTTAAATGCTTTATAGTCTTCTGTGGTATAAATCAATCTCATTCACAATTTAATGCAAGATTGTTGATAAGTTCAAAAATCAGTTCAGAGGTTTCTGATTTCTTCCCTCAGGTAGGATTATATTCTCCATAGATATGCCCAATTCTTTACTGTATTTATTTACTTTTAAGTACTCCCTTGAGAACAGGGGCCATTCCTAGGCTTTATATTTATTAAGAACAAATGACTAAATTGGCTCACATCATAAATTGGGATAATAATAAACTTTGCTTCGGCAATCACATTATCTCCTATCACAGTTATAAAAAATACATATCTCAGTCAATAATTTGACATCAAGAGGCACTAAACATATAATAATTTATTATAATATTTTCATAAGGTTTTCTGCCTAGTTTAGATTTATCAAATTCTATTATTCAAATAAATCATTTCCTATAATTAGTAATCCTTTACTACTAATCACTATAAAAGCCTTAGATCTAATGAACTTTTGGTTCAAAGACAGTAATTTTCTGATCATAAAATTAATGAAAAGACAGTAATTTTATGGTCATAACATTAAAGAAATAACCAAGTACTAATCCTTGATCAAAATCTGATCAAATCTGCCACTTGATTCAAAGTGTTTATATTTTCATCAGGTGTCTTTTCAGATATCATTTTATCACAATGGTCTTTATTCTCCTACACAAGCACTTGGTTTTCCACTTATCTTTTTTTATATTTGGCATAGAACATATACACACATATTTTAACATAGCATACATGTGTATGTGTATATGCACATATACACATGCATATACAGATATATCCTTATCAATGTATGTGTTTTATATACACATATATGTATTTATATATATATGGGTGTGTGTGTGTATAGGCCTATTATCTAATTCCACAAAAACATATATTACTATAGCTCCAACACTTAGAAGCATAATACTAAGCAATCACTATGCATTTGCTGAAGAATAAATATTAGATACAATGAAATTTAAATTATTTTTCAAATGGGTTCTATTTCAGAAACATGTAGAAAAAACTTTCTTTTTTTTTTTTTTTTTTTTTTTTTTGGGTATTGGTCCTTTCTTTCTTTTTTTTTTTTTTTTTTTTTTTTTTTTTTTTTTATAAACATATATTTTTATCCCCAGGGGTACAGGTCTGTGAATCACCAAGTTTACACACTTCACAGCACTCACCAAAGCACATACCCTCCCCAATGTCCATAATCCCACCCCCTTCTCCCAAACCCCCTACCCCCAGCAACCCTCAGTTTGTTTTGTGAGATTAAGAGTCACTTATGGTTTGTTAGAAAAAACTTTCTATTTGACAAAATTGTCCCATTAGATAGAAGTTAGTAATCTGTAGTTATAGCAAAATATAGCAAACATAAAAACAACTATAAATATTGATACTACTCAAGGTACACATTTTTGCTAGTTATTGGCAGAATTGAAAGCTGAAACTGATTTACTTCAAATCTTATCCACATATGTGATAAAGATTTTACTAATATTGAAATGGTTCATGTGAAATGACTATTTTAACACTCAACTCTCAGATAATCACGTTGCTTTTTTTTTTTTTTTTTACCAACTCATCAAATGTAACAGCATACTATCCTTAACATATAATTTTCTAACAGATACATATTGCAGTCCCTCTATGGACATAGTAACCAGATAGATTACATCTAACCAAAAAACATGTGTTCTTCCATGCTAATAGCAAATTCACATTGCCGTATGTGTGATTTAGAGGAGGATTTCTCAACAATGTTACTATTGCTATTTCAAACTAGGTAATTTTTTGTTGTCCAAGGAAGTGGTCATGGGTACTGTAGGATGTTAAGCAGCATCCTTGATTATCTACCCATGCCCATATCACCCCTCTCTTAATTTTAACAAAAGGCTCCATATATTGCCAAATGTCCCTGGGGTAGCAAAATTGTCTCTGTTTGAGGGCCACTGATTACTAAAAATAATTTCTCATACAATGTCTGAATCAAGGATCTTTAAGCCACAACTAATCTAAGATTATGCAGAAAGGTCTGTGAATTTGCCCCACATTCTCATGTATCTTTATGGAGTTATAATTGAAGATATTGCCTACTGTAACTCAGTGTCCTAATACCAGGGACCTGAATCATTATTCTTGACCCACATTCTTTCCAAGAAAATGTTTATCTTCATGGATAAATGAAAACCTGTGGAATACAACACACATACACAGACACATAGAATGAGAGAGAGAGAGAGAGAAACCTTGCATTATCTCCCTATTTTCTTTGACTCTCATTTGAATGTTTATTGTTTATGTCCTGTGGATATCTAATACCTCAGGTACTTTATAGCTTACACAGGGAGAAGGGTAAAACCAAGGAATTATACTTCAAACATAGTCTCATTTCCTTTTAATTACAGGATCCATGGTGAGAGATCATAATTTTTTTTGAAGTTCAACACCAAATTTCAAGGCCCATTGCCCTTTGTAGACATTATGCCTTTGAAATCTTCTTTAACAAAAAGAGAAACTGCTGTCCCGCCTCTTTAGAAAATAGAGAGATGTCCTTGACATTGTGGCAAAAGATACTGGTTGCTTCCCATCATCCATACTCCCCTGAGTTATGGAATCTGCAGTTTTTCATAGAAGCTTAAAACCACACAGAGTAAAAGCACTATTTTCTAGCTTCCATTGCAGTCAGGTGTGACCATGATTCTAAGATCTGGATGAAAAGAGGAGAGTGGAAATATATGGTTCAGCTTCCATTTTGCATGAGTGTGATATACAGTCACCTTAGACCATGAAAAGGAAGGCAATCCCTTTGCCCGACAGAGTGAGAGAAAACAGACAAGGAGCCTGGAAATCTGTAGGCAGACTCTCCTCACCGTTTGAGCCTCCCCCGCTTTTGACAATATTTTGGACTCCTGTTACAACAGCCAACTAATATCCTCACTAATACAAGCAAGGCACCAATCGAGATCAATGTTTACATTAGACACATTTCTATTGATTGCATTTTTAATACACAAAAAGTGCTAAAAAGAAGATTAGTACATAATTGGAACTCTGTCCTGAAGAACCCAAAGAACTGAAGTGGGCAATTTGAAACCTAAGTTAAGAAGAACAATTTTGTCCATTTTAGCATGGTGTTATACATCATTAATAACTGTGAAGATAAAGAAGTACTAGGGATAAAATGTACAACATGATGACTATAGTTAATGCTGCTGCACGACAGATATGAAAGTGTTAAGAGACTGCATCACAAGGAAAAAATTATGAATTCAAGATTTGATGAATTGTAATATCCTATTGTTAATAATATCATACCTGCCGTTTTATTATTTTTATATATGAGTTATTATGATATAGTGACCATAGTGCAATTTCACTATCCCAGAGAAAGTACTTCATCTACTGAGGTCACTTTAGCAGTAAACACTAAAATCTCTGCATTATAGCACTTTTGACCATATTCAAGAATACTCCCTCCCCTATATACACATGTCACCAACCAATACACTAAGAACATATGAAATCACAGGTAATCAAATCTGCAAACCCATAATATCACCAACCTGGAGTTTACAGCAATAGTTCAACTAACAGGAAAGTTGACATAAATTTCATGCAATGAAAAAAAGTCTGTATGATACTGCAAGATTTGACTCCCTGGTATAATCTATGAATTTAAATGTGAGATTACAGCCTATATAAACCTTCACATTGATAATGACGGCTTGTATTTCCATGTGCAACAGAAACTTCATTAATTCATCTCTCTCATTGACATCTGAAAGAGTTGTATATTTTGTGACTGAGCCTTGTATTTGTATCCTATATACTTCAGCAACGGTAACAGGAATTCATTTATTCATAGAAGTTGAGCTTCTAAGTCATTTCTACATATAAAGTGAAAGATCCATTCTCACTGTGCCTTAATCAAGATGCAGGCTTCAGCCAACCAGTTCCAGAACTACTAAACAGTGATTTGGTTAGCAACTCCCTGAAAAAATAAGTAAGTCTGATCCTTACAATATGTAGCTTATCCAAAATGAAATAGTTATTTGGGGAGCACCATCATTTATAAGGATGTTGGAAAGTAGCTACATCATCAGAGTATTGGAAAGATTCACTGAGACTGGTACACACAATGTTTAAGACAATATCAGGTATACAGCAACTTTTAAAAAATGGTGCTAGTAAACTGTTCTTGTTAACACTTTTCCACTGCAGTTAGCCAACCAAATACTTTTTAATATCCTAAAGTTGTTTATTTTAAATAGATCTTATAAGAATCAGAATAGTAGTTGGTTAACAACTGATATAACTTCCTAAAGTTTAATATATATTACCTTTATAAGATTAACTGTGTACTAGTCTATTAACCAAATGAAATTTAATCAGACATATTTTATGAGTAAAATGAATGTACATATGTAAATATAATATGAACCTGTATGAAAGTGAATTTATAATTTCTTACCTAGACTACATTTTATACTGCCATTTGACTTTGTGAAATGCTTATACAATGCCTGTGTTCCAAACATAAAAATCATCCACCCTGGGGTACCTGGATGGCTCAGTGGGTTAAGCCTCTGCCTTCAGCTCAGGTCATGGTCTCAGGGTCCTGGGATTGAGCCCCACATCAGAGTCTCTGCTTTAGCAGGGAGCCTGCTTCCTGCTCTTTCTTTGCCTGCCTCTCTGCCTACTTGTGATCTCTCTCTGTGTCAAACAAAATCTTTAAAAAAAAAAATCATCCACCCTACTTGTTTTATGTCAAGCTAGTAAAATTGTTTTTGACAGATCATATACTAATTATAAAATAAAAAATCTTAACTTTTTTATAATTGGTTATCTCTTAAGCATTAGAGTACAGAGTTATGAGCAACAATTTTTAAATATAACTGTAGCTTTTAATTAACTCACAAGAACACTAAAGAATCCAAGGGTATGGTCCTCCCTTCAAGTCTGTTCTCATTGATTCCTGCCACTTACGTTTGGGAGAACTTAAAAGATGGACATGGCTTTGGATAGAAAGGGGAATGCTTCTGCATTGTGCTTAACTTGAAGACATACCAAAAATCACACTTCTTTTTTTTCTCCTTGTCCCATCCCTATTACTGAACAGTATATTTACTAACAAGCATTGTAGTACTTGATTATTTTTTTTTATCATTTATAAGCAACTCACCCAACTGCAATGTTTATGGTTTCACTCCATTTTTATGGACATTTCTGAAGTGTATTTTATTAACTTGACAAAAGAAACCTCATGAAGATTATCTTTCAAAAAATACTTATATCGCTTACCCTTAATTTTCTAGGAACCAATAAAACAAGAAGATTTGTAGCTCAAAAAAAAAATCTTATAAAAATACTTAATTTGAATAGTCAGGGATATAGAACTTCCTTAAATACAAAATAATTTGAAAACATATTTTCTTCTGCAAATTTAAGATTAACAAAAAAGACATAGTCTTTTTAGACAGAAAGAATGACAGTAGCTATTAAATAAAACAACAAGGATAATAATCATACATATTGTCCAAACATTTTGAAAATACCACCGAGGAGGAAAAATATGCATGGGCCCAATTCAGTAAGTAACTCTGCCTGTAGGATTATTGCTGTGATGTTCACTGGAACATATGGTCCTCATTTACTATTATTGAATCATTTTAAAGTGACTTAATACAAAATAGTTTCTTAATATTTCATAAATTAAGAAGATAATTCAATGGCTCAGATATGTTTTTATTACATCAGGAAATAAATGTCCTTTTGCTTAAACTCCAGTTACGTTTCTTTCAAACTGAAAATCTTAGTGAAACATCATTTTAAGTAGATTCACTTAAAGTTTGGCCTCAACTGTCTTCTGATGAGAACTTCCTATACTTAAATTTCTTTTCACCCCACCTCTTCCAAAAATTGTTTTGAAAGAAATTGATACTCCTATTAATCCCATATTTATCCCATGATTTCTTTTTTCTTTTTTTTTTTTAAGATTTTATTTATTTATTTGACAGAGAGAAATCACAAGTAGATGGAGAGGCAGGCAGAGAGAGAGAGAGGGAAACAGGCTCTCCGCTGAGCAGAGAGCCCGATGTGGGACTCGATCCCAGGACCCTGAGACCATGACCTGAGCCGAAGGCAGCGGCTTAACCCACTGAGCCACCCAGGCGCCCATATCCCATGATTTCTGATGTTCCCACCACGATGTTTCATTTCTGTGGCTCTTCCATATCTATGTTTACATATGGGATGACAAAGATTTTACTTCCTCTATTTAATACTTTCCTAAGGTTCTAACAAACAGTCTCCTCCTCCATTTTCATTAAAACACAAGAATTTGGAAATACTGTTTTTCAAAGGGCATCCTCATTAAAAAACAACAACAACAAACCTTCCAGTTAGAGTTAATCATTTTTTTCTTTATGCTTTGCAATACTGTTGAAATAACTATTTTAATCTCTCATTTGTACAAAAATTAACACTATAAATTCTCCCTCATATTGAAACAGCAAAATGCTATTTTAAACTCCCTTAGGCGCTCACTCTGTAGGTGGCACTGGGTTGTGTCACATTGTTGCATCTATATGGAAATCTATCTTTAAAATTACAATCCTGGTGTTGCATCTCTAACAAAAAATCCCAGAAGACCTTTTTCCTTTCTCTTTCTCTTCCTTAAAAGGGAAACTAACAGAAAGTTATATCATGTGTTTTTTTTTTTTTTTAAAAAGGTATGTTCAATTATTAGTTATTTGGAATTTAAGCAACTGTGAGATGTAACAGTTAATCTCAAGTAGTAGCTTTAAAGTAACAGCTGTACTGATTAAAAAACAGTAAAATATTAACATGGGTTTACCTTGAGCTACAAAGATTCCTAACTCTTAACATCCTTTCTTAGAGTTATTCATTTAATCACTTGGTATAATTTTATTGTCTATTTTTGTGGGCATAGTACTAGGGAAAATAATGGTGACCAAAAAAAATGTAGTATTTCTACTTACGAATTTTACAAGCTAGGGGATAAAACATGTAGAAGTAATACATATAGTAGTGATTATTATGAAAAACAAGCAGATGAACAAACATGACGGTCTCAAGATTTGGGATATATGGGTATGCTATGGACACATAGTCAGACCTAGCCCCATCCAGGGGGTTAGAGTAGCACTGTCCAATGAAAATGAATGGAAATGTAATGGAAGGCACATGTATAATTTTAAATTTTCTAGGAACCACATTAAAGAAGTATAATACAAATGCACACTAGGATTAAGCAGCAATACCTTATAGAATGCAACAGCTAAAATGAAACAGTCTTCCCAAAACAGTAAAATCATGTTGAATAGAAAAGTATACTGTACTACTTCCATTTTATAATTTGAATATTTTTTTAAAAGATTTTATTTATTTATTTATTTGACAGAGAGAGATCACAAGTAGGCAGAGAGGCAGGCAGAGAGAGAGGAGGAAGCAGGCTCCCTGCCGAGCAGAGAGCCCAATGCGGGACTCGATCCCAGGACCCTGAGATCATGACCTGAGCCGAAGGCAGCGGCTTAACCCACTGAGCCACCCAGGCACCCTATAATTTGAATATTTTTAAAAATTACACTAAATTAAGTAAGAAATTCAGTTCCCTGGGCATACTAGCCACATTTTAAGTGCCCAGTAACTGTGTTGCCAGGGACCACAACAAAGAGTGAGTTTAGGATCGTCTTTTTTTTTTTTTTTCTTTAAGATCTTATCAATTTGGGAGAGAGAGAGAGTGAGCACACGCACAAAAGTAGGAGAGCAGCATGCAAGGAGAGGGTACGAGAGAGGGTAAGGAAGAAGTAGATTCCCCACTGAGCACACAGCCCAATGCAGGGCTTGATCCCAGGATCCTGGGATCATGACCTGAGCCAAAGGCAGATGGTTAACCAACTGGGCCACCCAGGTGCCCCCAGGATAGTCTTTTAATTGACTCTGTCAACCCCCTTTTTCAGAACGTCTTCCTGTAAAACAGAGGCTGAAGAGCTTACAACTCTATTTCCAAGTCTCCCCAGAAGCTAGGATAGGCCCTGCTGATCAAAATGTATTCACATAAGGCTTAGATTCAGAAATGAATTATGTGGGGAGAAAGCAAGGGCAAATGGCAGATGTTTTGCTGACACAGATCATGGTAGGGGTTGCATGGTTCTGGGGCCAGGAGCTTCGGTGGCAACTTCCTGATAATGAAGCTTCTTGATCTTGACAGAGGACACAGATCCCTTAGCAGTATAGTTCTCTGGTTTGTTTTCAGGCGTTGTTCTTAAAAGATCAACCTAGCGTCTGCTATTTCATCCAATTCCACATTTTCAAGAGTTAGCATTATTCTAATAAATCCATTTGTGTGGGAAATTGTTAGAGGAGATTTTTCTGAAGCAGGAGCCTTGATCAACATGGGGACTAAGTAAGATCTCTCACAGAACAGACTTCAAAGCCTGTATTCCGAAGGATAACAATTCATTCTGCAGAATACTAAGAGGAAGTGGATTTTGGACAATAGGAAATATTTAGAAATACTGCTAAATAAGAGGGAATGTTAATTAGAGGAAATCAGAGGAGGGGAATATCATTAGAATAATATGGGGAAATGTGAGATTGCCTTCAAACAGATGGCTCAATGCACTGAAAGCCACTTCACAAAATGGGCAATTCAGTGAAAGCAACAATCCACCAAATGATCAATTCATCAAATTTATATATTACCAATTTGTAAAGCTTACAGTGATGCTTAGAGGAATTAGCAGAGTTGGACGGATGGGCTGTCATCACCCTTCACTTCTCCCCTTGTGCCTGACTTCCCTTTCTGTACCTTTCCAACATCCCACCGTTAGCCATTCAGACTCTTCTGTCACCAGCAGCCAAGGCTTTGCTGTTTCTTTAAATGGCAGACGCTGTCCTCTCTCTTCTCTAATTTCCTCTAAACAGCAGGGATCTGAGGCCAACCCAATCTAAAGTATTCTTTAAATGTTAAGATTTGAAAATAAATGCTAAGATTTGAGATCTATTCATTAATAAAGAATATTTATGATCACATTCAAGGAGGCTTTTAAAACAAAGAATATATTCATAAAAAGAAGAGTTTTTAAAGAAATCTAATCTCTGACCTTAGCTTTTTACAGTTGAACACTTCCCCACACACACAATTTTCCATGTTGAATACATCATTGACTATAATCCAGGAAGAATATTTCTAAGCTTTGGGTAAATTAACAAATTTAGTCAATGCAGAACATTCATAAATTTATCCTGCAGCTGCATTGGACTTAATTGGCCAGAAACAAGGGAAAAGAGAAATGCCAAGTCTTTGGAGGTCTGTTTAAAGAATCAGGGCTCTGCGGGGCGCCTGGGTGGCTCAGTGGGTTAAAGCCTCTGCCTTCGGCTCAGGTCATGATCCCAGGGTCCTGGGATCGAGCCCCGCATCGGGCTCTTTGCTCAGCAGGGAGCCTGCTTCCTCCTCTCTCTCTCTCTGCCTGCCTCTCTGCCTACTTATAATCTCTGTCTGTCAAATAAAATAAATAAAATCTTTAAAAATAAATAAATAAATAAATAATAAAAATAAATAAAAATAAAAGAATCATGGCTCTGCCTTAAGAGCAAGGAGAAGTCATTGCAGAGTTGTAAGAGAAAGAGTGAGAAACACTGCAAAGTGGAAGAGTCTGAAGACTCCGGGTACCTATGCTCCTGATAATCCACGTGGATATATCTGAGAGACAGGAAAAAGAGACATTTTGAATATGTTTTTCTTAAGTATGAAAATAAAAATTATTGTAATTTTTGTAAATAAGGAGTAACAACTAAAATGTATGCATTACAAAACTCTTGAGCAATAGAGCACATAGTTAAGTCACAGTAGGTATAAGAATTTTTGGCATCTTCTGATTTCAGAATATAGCTTCCCATGAAATCAATTTCTCCCATCTGCTACTCATAGATTATATTAATATTCTCAAGTAGACCACAAAAAAGATTCTGCAATGTCACTTGTAACACTGTCCCCTAAAACTTCCCATGAAGTTAGTAAATGTTTACCTCCTACTTTTAGCATATGTCAAAATTAGCTTTGTGTCTGCTAAAACACCGGTACTTTATGCATTTGATTTTGGCACAACGTAGAGTTTGAGCAATAACCCAGGAGAGATCTAGAATACTTAAAAACATTTTAGTATCTGCCATATTGGTTCTGACAGAGAACATCCAGTAAAACTCATCTGTCCACACACTTAAAAAAAAGTTCTATCAGGATCCAGTTGAAACATTTGCATCAGGGTCCAGTGTTAATAGTTTCCTTAGCACAAATAATCTACATCTATTAGGGAAAATTATTATAACTACTGACCATTTACTGACACTCAAAACCATGTACTTCAACACTCAACAATTTATTTAAAAATGTTTCAATTTTTATAATTAGGAAAATAAAGAAAAATAGCAGCTTCAGTATCACTTTTTTTCTTTAATGACACTCAAATGTAAGTTTTCAGATAAATAAATCACTTTTTGTACATAGAGCCTGTGAGCTGCTTTTTTTTTTTTTTTCAAAGCTACGAAACACTTAGAAATTTTCCTGGGTGGGGGGGCGAGGCTGATTTTCCTGTGGTAGACTCCATGATCTCCCCAAATACAAGTAAGCCAGGTCTTTACATAGGGTATAGATAGTATATTTGACCTTATTCTGACAAATATGAAACTTCATTAGGTGCATCATAAACTAATTGAATAAAATTCCACTTCATTTGCAGACACCTATTATCTGTGTGGGTGTGTATTTTCCACTATATACCTTTGTGATAATGAAACAAAGATAATTAAAAATATTCTTTTTTCACATTTATGTGATGTGATTTGCTGGCTAAGGATGCTTATGACAATCAATAAAATGTTTCTCAATTTTTGAGACCCATCCTAAATGTCAACACTTTTATGACTGTTATTATTGCTGTAGATTTGATCTTCTTCTATTCTAAATCCTAACAGCATTTTATTTTTATTTCTTATAGGCATTTACTAAATTCTTCTTCATATTGCAGCTATCCTTTGGCTTGATTTATCCCTCATCTTTATAAGCAGCTGTCATCTACACTACATTACCAGCACATTTACCATGGTTCATTTTAATGTATATTGTTTAAACAGACTTAGATTCAGTGCTCATTTAAATCAGAATAGGAAACATAGTGTTTGGGTTCTTGTGGAGTCAGTTAAGACTGACTCTAAAACACAGTTGTAAAGCCTCTCTTTCCAAAATCATAAGAACCATAAGGGACATCAGGTCAGGATGTCCTAAAATAAATAAATAAATAAATAAAACCAAGAAGATGATTTGGAGTATAAGAGAAAATATAAAAATAGGGGGAAATTGTTTCCCATATAGAGGTCCTGATATCTTAGAAGTGACATTGAGTTCAAAACAGGGAGTTAGATAGGAACACACCAAAAAGCTTTGGGGACAATGGCAATTATCTATATCATATTTTTATAGCTTTCCTGTGCTCTTGCTTACAGTATCCTTTTGAACTTTTACAATAATTCTGCTACTTTGCCCCTATTATTGTAAATAAATTGAAGTTTGGGAGATTAAATGATTTAGCTGAGGTTGAAACTGAGTCCAGAGCTAGAAGTGGTCCAAGATTCTTTCCATATGGGAGAGAAGAACTTATTTTTTTTTGGATGGTTTTCCCCTATCAGTCTTTATAGTAACAATAATAAGAGCAGAAATGAAGTTGATTTTAACTTCCTATGAATAAGTGCTATAGAACCCGAGTCCTACTTCCATTATTTTGAGGAAAACTGTTATCATGGAAGTGGAGATGTCTGCATGGATTAAAACTTTTTGCAGAGACAAGACATACAGGGAAAAGAAATATATGCTTCTCTGAACAGAAATTTATTTATATTAGAAATTTATTTATATTCAAATAAACAAATGATACTGAGGCAAAAGGCTGTGTCTAGGTGTTATAGGAAAGATAAGACACAGCATAGTTAAGAAAAAATATGTAAATATTGATGATAAATTATATGAGTATATAGGAGAAGAAAATATGAGTTCTAAATGTCTAATTTTACGAAGTCTTCTAGAAAAAATAGAAAGTCAGCTCAGCTTTTAAAGATGTGTAAGGTTCTGAAAGGTTGATATGAGGGAAATGACATTTCAGACAGAAAGAAACAGCTTAATCAAAAGATGTGGGCTAGCACATCCATTTTTAGGAGAATACGTTTTATCGGTATAGCAGGGACAACTGTCCATACTGGATATTATCAGAAAGATTAAAGTTAAAATTTTAAGAACAAATAATTTAGATGTTATTTGTAAAAACTAAATTTTTGTGACTAGGAAAGAAACATCATCACAGCTGTATTTTAAGAAGATAATCCTGCCAAAAATGTGGGAATGGATTCAAGAAAGACAGAATTGAAGACAACAGAAGGCAATTAAAATATGAAAGCCAAACCAAGGTTCTGCCAGGGGGGTGGGCAAAAACTAAGTGATATAAGAGATTTTAGGGTTAGAAACAAGTTTTGTTGCTAGTAAGAAATAGGGACAAAAGGAAAGGGGTAAAGGAGCATTTGACAAATCTCAGTAACTGTGAAAACACAATTAACTATAAAACAGAAAATCTCGTAGGTGGGGCAGGTTTGGTAAGAACATCACATTTGGGACATATTGAGTCTGAGGTATATGCATGGTAGACAGTCATTCACAAACATTTTGAAATCTGGGCATGATATTGGGCATGACATTTAATAAAATAAAAAAAATTAAAAATAGAAGTATGGCTTGTGATTTGAAGTGGGGGTTCTTAAAGAGAAATTGTGGTTATGGAGGAAGAAAAAGTTCTTCCAGGGAAAAATGTAGGAATATGGTGAGAAAACAGTCAAATCAGGGAGCACAACAACATTTCAAATGCAAATTCATGGAAAGCAGACAAGCTATAATACTGGAAGGCCAGAGTCAAGGGTAGGAAAAGAATCAAGAGAGGAAGACAATGTTTCATGGGAAGGCAAGATCAATGTTATCCTACAGTACAGTAAGTCTTGGCAGGATTAGGAGTGCAGCTTTTTTATTTGGCAATAGTTGGGTCTCTTTGCCATAGAAGAGATCACCCTCTATGGAGATGAAACCCAGTTGGCAGTGAGTCAAAGGCCGAACAGAAGGAAAGGAGACGAAGTAGCAAAAATAGGTTACTCTTTTATTTCAGTCAGGGTTCTTGGCTGTAAGCTATAGAAACCAACTCTGGCTGAGTGAAACAGACAACAAATTTATTTAAAGGATCTTAGGTAGCTATCAGAATTGAAAGAAGGACTGGATAACCAAGTTCACACTGTAGTCAGGATCCAACAAGAACACACACTGCCATCACATCTTACTACCAGATAGTAAAGTTTGCACTTTCAAGCCAAAGCATCTCTGGACAAATGATGGTACCATTAATACTACTATAACTATTGTCCTAGGGCCTCAGCCTCCCTGAAACTGTAGCAAACAGCCTTGAATGTGACTAGCTATGACTGTGTCTTTGGAATACAATTATTAGTTTAATGGAACTTGGGTCACACCTCCAACTCTACTAGTAATGGGGAAAGGGATATCTGGCATTTTTAGCTTCTCTCGTGAGAGAGGTTCTCTTACCAAGATTCATAAAGTAAGGAAATTCTACAAAATTAGTAAGTAGTTTCAAAGGCTGGGCAGTCACAGGAATACACACATTCACTGTGTATCCAAGAAACTTGGCACTAGAGTGAAGAAAGCTTGAGGTAGAAATTAGTTATTTCTTTAGAACAGAGGGGTTTTAAACAAGAGAAAAGTTGATGGAAAGAGAGAAACTACATAGACAATAGAAATAGAAATTTCATGACAACAGGCCTGTTTGGGAGGCAGAAAACTATGATACACAGAGCAGAGGTAAGGGAGTCAGTCTTGAAAATGAAAAGGAAAGCTGGAGAAAGGCAATTAACTTCAGTAGAGCTTTCTAAAAGCCAGATATGGTGCTTGGAATATACCTGTATTTTTACCTTTAATCATCAAGCAATAACTAAGTACTAGATATTAAATAGACTCCTGACAGTAATATCAACAGTATATATTATAAAGCATCAATTGTATCAATTGTGTTTCTGACGTCATTCTAATTAAGTCATTTAATTCTCGTAACACCCAGGAAAGCACTGTTACTGACATCTTTAAGATTAGGGAGTATCCATGGAGTTAGTATTCAAACTAAGCTTTATCTGATTCCAAGACTTCCTTTAAAGATCAAATGGTAAGAAAAAGCAATGCACATTGAAAGGGGATAATATTTTGAAGCCATGAAACAAATGTACTTTTTACTTTTTGTAAATCGTATTGGCTTACAGCTCCCCACCCTTTAACTGATGACATTCAATGCTGTCTGGAGTGTATGTGTGTACAGTCTCAAACAGAGAGGTCGTCGCTTTGCTCTGAGTTTCTATTTAGATTCTTTTTTCAAGCCCTTAAAAGACATAGTCTTGAAAGTCAGACTTTGTAGGGGATAAAAAGAATTCTTAAGTTCAAACACCTCCCTTTACATATCAAGAGCAAGGCTTAGATGTCTTTATTAATAGTTTTGCTGTAAGACACAGCATAGGAAGGATAGAAGACACAAAATATAAGAAGTTTATAATATAAATATAAATTTTTGTCACATGGGAAAAGTAAAAGCCACTTTGGTGTTCAAGGAGCTTGCACATTTGGAAGAGATCAGAGTAGGGATAAGATAATGCTAGAGTCCCTGAGGTGACTAAAACTCTCCAAAGAAACCTGATAATTGGGGGTAAAACCCAATATGTACCTATGACTGTATAAGACAGGAGAGGTTTCCCTGAGAGTATGCCTTCTGTTCACTCTAGCTATGTAAGAGATCTTGGTGAAGGAAATAGATGTTCTACCTGAACTAATGGGCATGAATGGGACTTGGCTCAGGACAAGGGAACCATGGAGTGCAGGCACCTTAGTAAACAAACATGACAGCAGAGGTCCCAGATTTCAAGGGTGAGTGCCAAGGGGACATGCACAAGACTAGAGAGGTACTGCAGCATCCTGTAGATTTCTATATGGGCTACTGAGTGACCTGCACACAGGACAGAAGGGGACAATACTTACACCAGGTTCTTCTGCTGCTATGAGAAACACTCCCACACAATAGGCCAGGGTAAAGAAACTGGAGTAGAGGAAAGGAGATTCAATGAGTGGGTGAGATGGTAGGAGCAAAAACTGAGATAATGTGTGATTCAGACCTTTAGCTTTAATTGGTCAAGTTCAGAGTTGATATTGAAAAGGACTGCAGTTGGTCTGAGAGAATGAGAACAGAGATTTAAAGGAGCTACTAGGTGAATTAGCCCTAGTGAATTTACCCTGTATGGGTAAGAATAAACTGCTTCTAAAAGGTACTTAAAACCTAGAAGAGGGTCTATCACTTAAATTTTAAATGAATTCAATCCATGTAGTAAATTTGAACACATAACAGATGTTAAATTGTTAAATAAAGTTTTTAAAATGACATCTTCTTGCTCTCAGAAACAAACCATCTGGAACGCAAAATTTTTGCATTTATCATTTCAAGTGAATTTATACTTCTAGGTATTTTATATCTAGAATATAACTGCATGTAAAGACTCGATTGTTCAGTTATCCTAGATCTGATATTTCTAAATATTTAAAATACTTTTAGTAATTAAAATAATTTAAATAAAAAATAAATAAAACCACTCATTTCAATTCAACCATTAATAAATTATCAAACAAAACTTAAAAATTGAAATAGCAAATGCTCAATTTATGTTTTATGTGTTTTTTATCCATATATCTATAAATCATAAGCTTGCATATGTGTATATATAATCCTCTAAGAAGAAACAAATTATAAACTGAATTTTTTCCAAAAAAAAAAAAAAACTAGCCAAATTGTATTTCTTTGTGGTCCTCAAATATTTTATTTGGATTTACAAAAATATTGGGTCAAGGACACCAAGATATTTAAATAATTTCCAGATAAATTTAAAGAAACTTGATGTATCAATGCCTAAAATTCAAATGAGGTCATAAAGCACACCTTTCTCAACTATTCTCAAATTCAGGTTAGACAATGACTCCAGGCCACTGGAGACCAGATGCTACAGGAGGAGAATTATTAACTTTATCACTAAATAAATTTTCAGCATCTCCTGTCCTAATTAAGAGTGAATACAGCAGCATCAAAATAAGTAGATCTATGTTCTCTAAACCTGATTTTAAATCCAGGACACCATCGATCTTGAAATACTTGGATTCTACCTATGTGAAATGAAGAATAGCAAACAGTTACAATCATAAATCATTTTTTTTTATAAAAGCAAAATTGTAATGACCTGACTATTAAGCTAAGGCTATAGCAAGTTTTAGGAGCTAACTTTTATCTCCTAAGAACCATAAAGTCTATTAAAAAATAGTCGATATTTAGGTTACTATAGAGTTCCCACATATAGATCTAATATCACCATATACACAGTTTGGGGGGTTTGCAGATACCTTCTAGAAAAGTAAAATTCTAACAGATTATACAGCTAGATATAGGAATATAACCTTTTACTATGACAAACACTCTGGTAATTCATAGAGATTATCTGTTGTCATTGCTGTTTTTGCCTTTGTTTATCACAGTAAGAGTGACAAATCTCCCTTTCTGGAGTATGTATAAGTAATGCCCAATCTAGTTCTAAGAATGTAAACAACTATAGGTGTATTATGATTATTCTGATTAGCACACAATCCAGTTAATATCTTATGGGGCTATAGTTTCTCAGTATAATGCTTGAATCATAAACACATTAAGCCACAAACAGTTATACTATTAATTCATTCAGGTGATATTTATTGAACATTTACAGATGCCTATTCAATGTCAGGTAACATACACCAGCAAAAAGACCAAGTCTCTACTGCTATTCTAAGCCTAGCGTACACTAAAAGATATTTTAAAAGATTTATCAGCAATTTTAAAAAGCATCATAATAGCAATTTACCAAACATGAGTTATTCCTCTAAATATATGTTTAAAGCAGGTGAACCTTATCATATCAGCACTTATGACCTCTAAGCAAGAACTTCCTTCAGCCTTCAAAATATGTGGCCAAACAAAATAATCAAAGTAGTGGGTAGCATTGGACAATTTAAGTTTAAAATACAAATTAGTATACAACTGTCCAAGAAGACTAAAACACTATAACAGCAATACTAAGAAATGACCACTACAATAAACCCAATTTAGTATTGTTATAGACAATGTTTTCCAAAAAGTGAGAAGAAAATCAACATTGGTAAGTATTAAAATTGTAATATTAAACAAGAATTTTATCAAGCTTTACAAAACATTTCTATCAGAGGCAGGTGGGGTTTTTTTGGCAGTCATACAGGGACTTTTTGGGGAGATACACCAATATCTGTTTTTTAAATGGCTGTTTTGGGGTGTCTGGGTGGCTCAGTCAATTGAGCACTGAACTTGGTTTTGACTCAGGTCATGATCTCAGGGTCATATGATGGAGCCCTACGTTTTGGGCTCCACACTCTCCACATAGTCTGCTTAAGATTCTGTCTTCCACTCCTTTTGCCTCTCCCTCCACTCATGCCCTCTCTCTAAAATAAAATCCTTAAAAAAAGAAAAAAAAATAAAATGGTTGTTTCAATAAACTTTTATGGCATGGGATTATATTTTATGGGCTATGTTTTGATCTGAGGTTGATCTGATTCACATAAGAAGCAAATATTTTAAAGTGAGACAGTTACGCTACATGCTGCCCAAGATCTCATGCCGAATCGAAAGAGCACTAAATCTCCAGCCAGGAGGACTAATGGCCACACAATGTGAAGTACAAAAGGCATCAAATTCCTTGAGACTCAGTTTTTCATTCTGAAGATGGAGCTGTGTGAAAAACAAATAGAACAATCTGTATGTGAAAACACTTTGTAAACTGTACTGTCCTGTACAAAATTGGCCACCCTGGTTCCCTCTACCAGTTCCGAGGTTCTGTGGTCTCTGATATATATATAGCACTTCAGTACCTTTTTTTTTTTTTTTTTGGTCCTAAGGTCATTTCTCTCCAGTCTCTAATGATGTTGTGTTGTTGCTTAGTTCCAATGGTCTAGAATTTAATAATTAGTAACTACCTCCTCTTCTAAGCACAACACATGTGTTATTTGACTTCACAACTTTATGACAAAGAGCTTAGAGAGGTCAGACAGCAATAGCATATGGATTCAAACCCAGACAGACTTCCTTGCTCCTCATACTCCACTGCATTATCACCTGGTCACATGCTACTGAGAACAAGGATGGTGTCTCATTCATTGTTCTGTTCACAAAGTCTAGTGCTCTGTTTGCATTTGGTACTCAATGTTTGTTAAATGAATAACTTGTCTGTGTGTCCAATTTACACTCTTCCTGCAATCAAAGCCCACTTCCTCGGGTTTTGTTACTAAAAGATAGAAAATACTTGACTGTTTAATAGTTTTATATCAGTCCTGTGTAAATTTGTGTAGTATTGTATTTATTTTTGTTTTACTCTTTAGTAGGTCTTTCCCTTGAATTTTATAAATAGAATATACTCCTATGTCTTTACCTTGGACATTTCACTTTTAAATGGTGTTAATGGAGACAAATATGAGAAGCATAAAAATTTTCTAGACCTTCTTCCTTACCCAAAAGAAAAAGAGTATTAAAGGAAAAAAAAAGAGTATTTTATTCATTCATATTTCTCCTCATCTAAAATGAAATTAAGACAGCTTCCAGGGGCGCCTGGGTGGCTCAGTGGGTTAAGCCGCTGCCTTCGGCTCAGGTCATGATCTCAGGGTCCTGGGGTCGAGTCCCGCATCGGGCTCTCTGCTCAGCAGGGAGCCTGCTTCCCCTCTCTCTCTCTGTCTGCCTCTCCATCTACTTGTGATTTCTCTCTATCAAATAAATAAATAAAATCTTAAAAAAAAAAAAAAAAAAAAAAAAGACAGCTTCCAAAGCAAAATATAACATATAGAAATAAATCATAGGTTAAAAACATGAAGCAGTGTGAAAATAGTGACAGGAAAATAAGATAGGGCCAAGAAACCCTCCAGGGCCCATGAGGTAAAACAAACAAATTGCCTAAGTCTAATGATTCCTGATGTTGATATGAGAGAGAAGTTTTTCTGTAGATCCTCACAGACATTAACTGTTTAATGCAATAAACAATACTCTACACCATTATTATAATAAACGTTATGATGGGGCACCTGGGTGGCTCAGTTGGTTAAGCAACTGCGTTCAGCCTGGATCATGATCCTGGAGTACCGGGATCTACTCCCACCTTGGGATCCCAACTCCAAGAGGTGTCTGCTTCTCCCTCTGACCTTCTCCTCTCATGCTCTCTCTCACTGTCTCTCTCAAATAAATAAATAAAATCTTTAAAAACAACAATAACGGGGCACCTGGGTGGCTCAGTGGGTCAAAGCCTCTGCCTTCATCGGCTCAGGTCATGATCCCAGGGTCCTGGAATTGAGCCCCGCATCAGGCTCTCTGCTGAGCAGGGAGCCTGCTTCCTCCTCTCTCTCTCTCTCTGCCTGCCTCTCTGCCTACTTGTGATCTCTGTTTGTCAAATAAATAAATAAAAACTCTTTAAATAAATAAATAAAATAAAAACAACAACAACAAAACACTATGATGAATTTTGTGATTGATTCTTTTTTTTTTAAGATTTTATTTATTTATTTGACAGACAGAGATCACAAGGAGGCAGAGAGACAGGCAGAGAGAGAGGAGGAAGCAGGCTCCCTGCTGAGCAGAGAGCCCGATGTGGGGCTCGATCCCAGGACCTTGGGATCATGACCAGAGCTGAAGGCAGAGGCTTTAACCCACTGAGCCCCCCAGGCGCTCCCTTTTGATCGTTTCTTATAAGGCACCTCAATAAAGGCTGATGGCTTCTTACAAGAATGTGATGCAGTAAGGGGAATTTCACAGAGCACCATTAAGATGAAGACCAGTGCCAGCTGGGTGGCCTGCCCTAATCCAAGAGAATTTTAGAGTAGTTTTAGCATCAGAAAAATCTGTGAACTTCCTGATAATTAGCTGGGGGCAGGCACACCCTGTGTACCTTGTAGGTGTGTTTTTCTCTAAGGAGTTTTTCTCTAAGCATCATTAGCCTTTACCAGATTGTTAGAGTAGGCCACGAAATGGAAGAATTGAGCATGTTCCCACAGGCAAGCTATGTAAATGTTCTCAAGCAACAGAGAATTCAGGATAATGGTTACTAAGGTAGAAGTTCTGTTCGCCAGTTCACTGCAGAGCAAGAGTGGAATGAATTTCCTTTTTTGAAAACTATGGTTTACCCCAAATAACAAATAATCCAATTAAGAAATGGGCAGAAGATATGAGCAGAAATTTCTCCAAAGAAACATTACAAATGGCTAACAAACACATGAAAAAATGTTCAACATTACTCAGCATCAGGGAAATACAAATCAAAACCACAATGAGATACCACCTTACACCAGTCAGAATGGCTAAAATTAACAAGTCAGGAAATGACAGATGCCGGCGAGGATGCAGAGAAAGGGGAACCCTCCTACACTGTTGGTGGGAATGCAAGCTGGTAGAGCCACTCTGGAAAACAGTATGGGGACTCCTCAAAAAGCTGAAAGTAGAGCTATTCTATGACCCAGCAATTGTGCTACTAGGTATTTACTGATGTGGATGGAACTAAAGGGTATTATACTAAGTGAAGTAAGTTGATCAGAGAAAGACAACTGTAAGATTTCACTCATACGCAGAATTTTAGAAATGAAATAGAGGAGCATAGCAGAAGGGAGGGAAAAATAAAACAGACAAAATCAGAGAGGGGGGAACAAACCGTAAGAGACTCTTAATCTTAGAAAATAAACTGGGGTAACTAGGTGATGGGCATTATGGAGGGCACATGATGTAATGAGCACTGGGTAATATATACAAATGATGAATTACTGAACTCTACCTCTGAAACTTTAATATATTATATGTTAATAAATTGAATTTAAATTAAAAAAAAACATACAGTTTAAAAGGACTTCCACTAAGATGTCCATTTAGCAGAGACAAATTCTCTTCTGAAAGAAATTATGTGTACATTCTAACACAGAGACAAAATGGGCAATAACACAAATTATATATAATGTTTCTAATATCGACTACAAGATATCATAAAGGAAATGTTAGCTTTAAAAATGATAGAGCAAAATTTAAAGACAGACATTTGATAACTTTGCCCCAACCCTTACTTATTATTGCAACTTAAACTAACTTTGATTGTATTTTCAGATCTGTGTGAATGCTTATTTTTAATGCATTTTAATTTAATTCACTATATATATATATATATATATATATATATATATATATATGTGGGTGTGGGTGTGTGTGTGTGTATATATATATATATATATATATATATATATATATATTTAGGGACGCCTGGGTGACTCAGCAGTTAAGCATCTGATTTTGGCTCAGGTCATGATCCCAGGGTACTGGGATATAGTCCAACATTGGGCTCCTTGCTCGGCAGGGATCCTGCTTCCCTTCTGCCTGCTGCTCCCCCCTGCTTGTGCTCTCTAACTCTCTCTCTCACTGACAAATATATTAATAAAAATCTTGAAAAGAAATTGTTTTTAAAGATGTTATTTATTTTAGAAAGAGAGAAAGAGACAGCACAAGCATGAGTGGGGGGAGGGGCAGAGGGAGAAGCAGACTTCTCACTGAGCCGGATGCAGGGTTCTATCCCAGGTGCCTGCGATCATGATCCAGGCTGAAGGCAGGTGTCTACGAGCCATCCAGGCATTCTTGTTTTTTGTTTGTTTGTTTGTTTTTGTTGTTGTTCAATTTATTTAAACTAAAAAATAAGTAAGTTTCCTACATGATGACTTTTTTGGAAAGCCAAGACTAGTCAACAACTACAGATGGAAATTTATGATGGACATTTACTTATGCATTTTTGTAAGTATTATTTATATATGTTCCTTTCCTGAGCTTGGCTAAAAAATATTTTTAAAATCTTTTATTCTCTGGAACTATCATAATTATATTAAAGTAAATCTATTGAGAAATTATGAGGATAACCATTACAGTAACCTTAAACACATTAGGGAAAAACCTGTTTTCATGATTAAAAACCATCTCTTATGTAAGTCTCCTTTCCTTGCCTACTCCAATAATAAAGTTTGATTTTATAGAAATAGCTAAATTTCTTAATATCTATGTTCATAATTAACTCTTACTTCAGAGAGTTTGTTTATCAGTCCCTGGGGAAACCTCTAAAATTCTCTAGGACTTTGTTATTTTGTTACTTTTTTATATTCAAAAGAGAAATGGATATAAACTATAATTTTTAAAATCTCCTTAATATTTAAAAATCTATGATTAATATCGCAAAGATAAAAATAATCTGATAGATACGTATTAGTTACAAAGCTAGAATGGGACCAATCTTGCAGCACTCATGTTTAATATGAGTGAATATTTAAGAAAGCATAACATAAATTAATTTGGATGATCTAATTTTATCACAGGCATGAGATTTTTTTAAACATTAGACTGTAAGATAATTTTTAAAACACTCATACTTAGTAGCTCAAATTATGAAAATAATAAAGTATAGTATCTTGGTAAAAGTTTTATTTTGTCAAATGCTCTTTTTAGGGTGGAATGAGTCATAATTATTTTCTTCCATTGAAAGAAATATAGATCATAAATCAGTAATGCCATACTGAGATATTAAAGATGCACAATGATGATTAAATAAATGTCTTACAATATGAAGAGCATAATTTTAAACTATGTTAAAAAAGAGGGGGGGGAGAGTATGTTGTTTAAGGAGTCAGTTTAACTCTTTAAACAACTTTTCTTTTTTTAAAAAATATTTTATTTATTTGACAGAGACAGAGAGCACAAGCAAGGAGAGTGGCAGGCAGAGGGAGAGGGAGAAGCAGGCTCCCCACTGAGCAGGGAGCCTGATGTGAAGCTCCATCCCAGGACCCTGGGATCATGACCTGAGCTGAAGGCAGATGCTTAACTGACTGAGCCACCCAGGCAACCCTCTCTAAACAATTTTTCAAAGTGATGTGGCTTGAATGCTGAGAATTCTCATTAGTATTTACCTCTTTCAGTTTCTTAACCATCAATGTCTTCCAGTTAACAGAGGACATATTTGGCATTAGAAGCAGGGCTTTTTGCTTAGCCTTATTTTCTAATTTATTTTCAATAAATATCAAACTTATGAAAATAAATTCTGTTCAAATATATAATTAAGAACTGCCATCTTAAAACTATTGAACAGGTAACAAAATAAAACATACATTTAGCTTAACTGTTTTCTCTAATTTACTCTGATTCATTTACATTTGGTTGGAGAAAAGTCAATAAACATAAGTTTACTGAGTAGACACATATTAAATTATATTATCCCACTTTTCTTTTCTTTTTTGTTTTAATCCTTTTGGAATGAAGAAGAAAAATAGGGAATTTAAGTAAAAGAAATAACTTCCCCTACTTTCAGGAACAGAGGTACAAAATAGACCAATTCTAGGCTTCCTGGAGAGAGCACTGACATGTAGATAGACCTCCAAATGCCTCTGAAAATCTGCTATCACTTTTATGTATTTATTGTGAGATTTGCCTTGACTAACTTCCATTTCCTATGAGGCTAGAGAAATCTGGGTAAACATTAACTCAATTGCTTACAAAATAAATTTACCAAAAATTTTCATTTTAGCCTCATATCTAATTATCTAACATGCCTCTTTCTTTTAATATTTAATTTATTATTTATTTGACAGAGAAAGAGAAAGCATGAACAGTGGGGAGGGGTAGAGGGAGAGGGAGAAGCAGACTCTCCTCTGAGCAGGGAGCCCAATGTAGGACTTGATCTCAGGACACTGGGATCACCATCTGAGCTGAAGGCAGATGCTTAATGGACTGAGCCACACAGGCACCCCATAACATGCCTCTTTAAACATAGTTATCAGTCAGTAAGTATGTATTGGTTCCATGAACATTTCATTTTGAAGATAAACAAGGCAAAAACAAAAATGTAGATCAGATATTCTTTTTTATTTAATCACTATTTTTTTCAATAACTGAAATTTATTACTAAAATAGGCAAAAAAAATAGTAACTAATATATGCTATTAAAATATGTGAAGTGCATTCTAGAGCCAGAATTAAATAAGTTTTTTAAACTTTTGTATTATTTAGATCTATTTTCGGATATCAATATGTTTAATATGTTTTTATCTATGTGTGTAGATAAGCAAATTTATTCTTAACAATGTGTATGTCCCTAACATTCTGGTTTATTTAGATTCTTTAAGTCACTAAAAAGAGAAATCAGATAATAGAATCTAGAATTCCTATTTCTAAATTCAAAGCTATTAATAATATGTACTATGACATTATGAAGGTCATGGATTTTCTTATATTGCTACTACATATGACATTTTTAAAATATCAATTTATATCACTGGACCATTATAAAAGTTAGGTTAAAAAATTTAAGGTACATTGCCTTCTAAAACATATCAGAACCTAGGAATTTCTATTTTATTGAACAAAAAGAAGATGAGACTATCTTTAGGGGAAAAATCAGGTATGAAGAAGCAAAGATTAACCCTGAATTTCTCAAAAAGGAGAACATCATAAAAACTTAAATGGATTAAAATAATAAAAAAACATTGAAATGCATTAAATGTGTCCTATCCAAAATTATTTTTCACTGTGACAGTTTTATGATGCATAGGTTAACAAAAAAATTATGTATATTAGATTATTTCATTACAGCCTATTGTCAGGTGAATATCACATTCAAATTTTGCCTAGATATTCCACTCTTTTATATGAGATATACAATTTAGGTAAAAAATAATACAGAGAAGTGTCATATTCCTTACAATGAAAAATTGAGCATAGGAGAATCAAATTATTTGGGCCTAGGGTTCTATGATAGGTTAGTCTAAACTCTAAAAACAGAAATTTCAGGATACTCTGTATGTTTGCAAGTGGAGGAGCTAGAAAATCAGCTGACAATTGTTAAAAGTCCATTTCAGAAATTTTTCTGTAGCTTTTAATATTTCTGTGGCTTCTGACTACAAACAATGTTTATTTTATTTACTTTGTGACTCAGCCAAGTCTCAGCATTAATTTATGAAATAGACTACTCAAGAGAAACCTCTCTAAAATTAAGCAAACAGATGTCTGCTGATATCATCTGCTAAGTAATTATTTACATCAAACAATTAGTTGAATCTGTGTAAACAATAACTTAGATTTTTAGATCTCTAGACAAAATTTTGTAGCTTAAATATCCAGCAATATTTTCCTATCAGATAAAAGAGCAAATATTTAGGGATGAAATGTATTTAATAAATATTTGTTCATATTCCAAGTTACTTTTCACTGTAATCTTCAGAGTCATGTTTTGAATGTGATAATAAGCTGATTACTTTACAAAGATGTTCCTATTCTGCCTGTTTGGGAAAAAATCTGTCCTAGAATTAGATAGATCAGAAGCTCACTGTTGCAAAAACTACAACATGTGAGTGTTTTGTATGGAAGAACTCAGAAATCACTTATGAGTGAAGAGAGGCCATGTGGTCAACAGCTCAGGCATGACATCCAAGTGTACCGAGCCTGGGCTGTCCTTCTGAACTCAGTTAAAAATCATGTAATTTTATCGTGCCTGATAACTTGTATGGCACCCACAGCTGCATTAGAAGATGGTTCCACTTAACATGTAATAGAAAATATATTCAGTGATGGAATAATTTATATTGTATAGATATTCATACTTGTACCTTAGGGAGAAAAACTAGCTTAACACACCATATTGGTATTTTTAACACGTTGCTATTTCATTGTCGTTTTTTATATTCACCATTTTATATAATTTCCTCTGCTTTAACATTTTATCTTGTCTTCATAAAGACTTACAGAAAATTAGTGAAAACCAGCAAGTTGAAAAATCATGTGTATTTTGGTATTTGTTACAAGGAAATGTTTTTCAGGTTATTCTTAATTATTTCTGTCTGGCCCAGTAAGTGAAAAAGTGACACCAACAAAAATGAAGAATTAGAACAAAGAAATTAAAGTATTAATTTACATTTCCATATTAAATTTCCAGTAAATCAAAGTTCTCTTTACATGAGACTGGTTTCATGTCAAGAAATGTATTAAACAAACTACATTTTCACTGAAAATATTTTCTCATCCAACTCCAAAATATTGCTAGTGACATGCCACAAAATGGAGAGAGAAAAAATGTTAAAAATAACTCAAGATGTCACTCTGACAGTTCTGTATATAAAAACTGACTTATAAATTAGAATGATTATTAAATATGTGTGGTACCCTGTTTTATAAACTTCATCTTAACTCATTTAAAAAAAAATCAATTGCTCTAAGATGTCACAAAAAATTATTTACTCATGGCAAATTGAAAGCTAATTAAACTTCCTGGGCAATATTCCTCATTAGAGTAACTAGCATCATTTTATTTTATTTTTTTTAAAGATTTTATTTATTTATTTGACAGAGAACACAAGTAGGCAGAGAGGCAGACAGAGAGAGAGAGAGAGAGAGAGAAGCAGGCTCTGCACTGAGCGGAGAGCCCGATGCGGGGCTGGATCCCAGGACCCTGAGATCATGACCTGAGCTGAAGGCAGAGGCTTTAACCCACTGAGCCACCCAGGCACCGCACTAGCATCATTTTTTAAAATAAACTTTTGAGGGGCGCCTGGGTGGCTCAGTGGGTTAAGCTGCTGCCTTCGGCTCAGGTCATGATCTCAGAGTCCTGGGATCGAGTCCCGCATCGGGCTCTCTGCTGTGTATAAATTATGTCATTTATGACATTCATTTATAAACTCATTCTTTAATTCAGCAAACATTTGTTGTGCACTGACTACCTCCCTAAGCTACGTATTGTTGATAAGTGATCAAAATTGACCTCTATTTTGACATAATCAAAAGTTTATTTTATTCTTTATTTATTTATTTATTTATTTATTTATTTAAGATTTATTTATTTATTTGACAGAGAGAAATCACAAGAGAAATCTCAGAGTCCTGGGATCGAGTCCCGCATCGGGCTCTCTGCTGAGCAGGGAGCCTGCTTCCTCCTCTCTCTCTGCCTGCCTCTCTGCCAACATGTGATCCCTGTCTATTAAATGAATAAATAAAATCTTTAAAAACAATAATAATAAGAATTTTATCACTTAGATGCAGCCAAATTTCATTATTATGTTTAATTACTGAAGACTTCCTTAGTTTTTTACCTGACCTCAGTAATAAAAATTAGCTATAAAAAATTCTTAAAATTTTAGAATGATTATCTTCAGATCATGATTATTTAATATGAATTAATATATTTAAAATCTTTTAGAACTTAAATATCCTCAAAAATGTTCTCAGTTGCATTTAAAATTATATTTTTATCCATGCAGAACAAAAAGCTTAGTCTAACATATGTATAGCTTTTAATTTTTAAAAATAATTCTCTGGTCGTTTTTCAGCCTTTTTTCTAAGATCAAGTGTAAAAATAATTCTCTGCTGCACAGACTTTCTGATCTACTGAAAAATGGGAGAGGTTTATTTGTTCCCAATTAGAAAAGAATATTCATGGAGGAAATCCTTCTCACTCTTGGAGGACAAATAGTACTTCTCAGCTGTGAACTTCGTAACTAATATTTCAAGTTGCCAAATTTATTTTAGAAGATTATGTGTACTACCAGCAGGCATAATATCTTTTGTCTTTAATATCAGCCTTTATCTAATTCTGGAAGGTACTTTCTACCAAAATATATAATGAAATTATACAGGAGAACACAAATGTTAATGTGGAACATAGAAATGAGCTAATATGGTTTTCCATTTCACTCGGGTCAAAAGCTTTTGGCGTAGCTCTGATTTAATACAGGCATTAAAGAATGGTTGAGGTTTTGACACACAGAGTTATAAAAAGGGCACTTTCTAATCAGAGGAAATAGTATTACCCAAAGTGGGAAAGTACAAGTTGCTGAAGCTCAGGGAACATATGAGAGAAAAGACAAGTTTAAAGCTAGTCCAGGGCATAGGAGTGATATCTTAAATGCTAAAATTCAGATAAATCCTTAATTTTACAGGCAATAGGAAATCACTAAGAGTCTTGAGAAGGGGGGGAATACTATCTGAGCTGTACTGTAAGAGGCTTAAATCTCATGAAAGTATATGGTGAGAGGAGGAGGAAGCAATGGCAAAACTTAAAAAGGTGTAGTCCTGGCAAAAAGTTGAAAGGGAGTTTTTTGAGATAGTAAAGCAAGCTTTTGTTCCCAGCAATTCCTAGGTCCTAATTGTCTTGTGACTCTCCTGTTAATTGTTTCAATGGTATTTATTACTTTGTGGGAAATCACAGCATGGAGCCAAGAATAAGGGAGCCACTAATCAACTTTGAGGTACAAAGGGAACTTACTGAGACACTAGCAAAACTTAAAAAAAAAAAAAAAAAACACAAAGCTGTGTGTGTGTGTGTGTGTGTGTGTGTGTGTCAGAGAGAAAAAGGAGAGAAATTTTCTACATTTTCAAATTTTTCCATTACAGATTGCAGGAAATTTTCAGTAAACTGAACACAAAATTTTATCTTGTGCTATAAGGTAGAGAGGATGTGGTATACAATATTATGATAATGAAACAGAATTTTCTCTAGTTATAAGAAGGGGGTGGGAATTTTCAAAATAGGAAGAAAGTGAATAAATTTTAAGATCACAGTTCTAGAGAAAAAATGATTGTTGATTTTTCTGAAAAGGAACCCACTAATACTATCCCTCTCTGCTGAGCTGCGAAAAGTTCTTGGCTTGCAGGGTACTCTGTGCCAACCAGGGTAACCCTCACAGAGTAATAACATGTTTAAGCAAGGCAGAGCATAAAATGGTACTCAGTGTATTTTCAATTTCAGATAGCATATATCAGGGAGCATATAATATTAACTGATAGATATTCAGATGATTTGTAAGTGCAAAATATTGCTCTTTTGCTGCTTCAAGTGAGAAGCATTCAACATTGGTACCCATGAATCTAACAATGAAAGATCATTTGATCTAATATAAATCCTTTTATTTCACAAAGACAGTAAGCTCAGTAGATTTAAGAAACAGAATCTACAGTTCATCTTACTAAATCTATCTTTCTGAGAAGTGGAATATATTACTTTCAACCCTGTTCTATAACTTGACACAAATTCAGTATAAGTAAAGAATAAGATCCTTCTACTGTTTGAGAAGAAAATGGTTTCTTCTAATAACTTTTGGAGATCTTCTCTGCCTTATTCTCTCCTACTAAACATAAGAAGACTATGAAAAGGGAACACACACAATCAAAACTATGTTTGACTGCTTATTATTCTACCTGTAAAGAACAATCATATGCCGGAAAGATAGGGTTCTCAGATTGGGTGCCATATTTAGGCCATCGGGTTTGACATTTCATTTGCAATAAAAGTTACAAATGCTGGAAAGACAAGACCCAGCCAAGTGGGAGTAGGTTCTCTAAGTTCTGTCCCTGACATTACCATATAGATGGAGATATAAATATAAATGAAGCATGCCATTACCTGTTGTATTGAATTGTATTTGGTGTTCAGGACAGTTTAAGATTTCTGCATATTGAATGTCAAAAACAATAAAAAGAAAGTATCTGTTATCATTACAGATCAGATAACATATTTAAATCCTAACAGAAAATCAATCAAAATCACTATTGGGAAGATTATAGCCCTAATAAATACAACATAATAATATATAATTAGACAAAGATAAATGCCTTATAATATAGAGCTGCTGGACTCAGGTGAAAAAAGGAAAACCAAAAGTATTTTATTACTTGTTAATCTCAACATATAGTAGTAAGCATTTTCTTTCTCAATATTTTCTTAAAATGACTATTAGTATTAAAGTTCTGCAACGTAAGTCTGGTTCTGAACAATACAATAAAATTTTGGCTGCTCAAGGATATTAACAAGGGTAAAAATAGGACTATTCTGTCTAACATGGTTTATTTTCCATCAGGCAAAGATATACAAGAATTAGAGGAAGTTTGAATAGGAGCAAGGTCTGAGCTGTTTAGTAGATTAAATGAGAAACCCTCTCTAGCAGAGACTGAACTCTTCGTGTAAAGGAAGGAGCGAACACAATTAGAAGTAAAAGATTCTAGAATTGAGATCGACAGACTTTATCTGTAAAAAAACGGAGAGTAATATCTTAGTCTTTGTGGGACCTAGTGCTTGCCATAACTACCCTGTCATGGGAAGAATGTGGAAGTAGTCACAAACAATTTGTAAATATCTATAATAGGCAGGTTTGTTTTAATAAATATTACTTATGGATGCTAAAGCTTGAATTTTATTTAATTTTGTGTTATAAAATAAATATTTTTTTTTTAACCATTTAAAAATAGAAAAAAATATTCTTGCCTTGCGAACCATACAAAAACAGAAAACAGGCACCTAGCTACATCTGGCCCACTGGCTCTAGTTTGCTGACCCCTGTTGTAGATCAGAGATGATTCCTGATTTCCTAAATAAAGGACCTACTACCATCCTCTATAGAGACTCTATAATGACCAACATCTCAATCCAGAGATAATAAAGAAATGTGATAAGAAATTTTCTAGTACAGGGCCCACAGGAGGTAGAAGAAAACAACATGGGAATAAGAAAGCTAAGTATTAAAAAATGTAATCAGAAGGTAAAGACTGCTGAGTGAGAATAAATGGGAACTAATATATTAGATTAAAATTAGGGAAATAAAATACTGAAGACCTCAACACAGTAAAAGGAAATATGAAAAAGTGTTAAAGAAATTAAATTGCCAAGGGTATATGAAATAATAAAGATGATGAAAATAATCACAGTCATCACCATCCTACTGAGAAGCAGGTACTATAGCAGTTAAGAGCAGAGATTTTAGAATCTAACTATATCTCTTCTATTTTGCCCTGCCACTTACCTTAAACAAGTTACTTAAACATGTGTCCCAGTTTCCTAATCTATGAAATAGGAATTAATTTTTACCAACCTCAAAGGGTTGCATGAGGATTAAATAAATTAATATATGTAACATATTTGGCACAGTACCTAGCATAGCAAGACCTGTATACGTGTTTGCTAGTATTGACATAAGTTTTTATCTGTGTAATTTTTATCTATATAATGATGACTTGGAGAAATTGTACTTATATTATGTTTTTAAGATTAGGAAATTAGATATATGATGTATTTTTTACCCTTATATCCATCTATAAATTTAGTAAAAGTAATTTTAAAACAATTAAATTGATATTTATAAAATTAACCTAAAAATTTAGTGATTAAAAACTATACTCAGATATTATTCTTTTAGTTAAAGATCTAGTGGGAACATCATTTTAACAATAAAAATGTTAAGAGTGGTTTGCATTTCTTCTTGAAGACTCAATATGCTCTAAATTAAAAAAAGATACACAGTTTTTTAAACAAAAAGTTAATTTTAAAGGTCAGTGTAATTTTTTCTTCTAAGGGTAACTTTACATAATGGAGGAAGTGAATAAATGAGGAACAAAGTCAGTTTTCTATAATTAGAATTTATTTGATTATTGTAAACAATGAATGGCAATTATAAGTACAGGCTCCCTGAAAAGGAACTTAAAGGAAAAATAAAGTTTAATGCTGCAAATTAATTTTCTTTTTTTTTGTTAATTTGGATTTTATGCTAAATAAAATGGGAAGTTAGTGAAGGGTTTTCGGCAGCTGTATTAAACATTTGATTTGTATTTTGAAAAGATCTCTGCCTGTTCTTCCAAATGTGGTAGTCAATAAGAAGCTGTCATTGATGGTAGTTTGAATTAACAGTAGTGAAAATGACAAAGAGTTGGAAATTAAACACATTTAAGATACACCTTTTATATGTGAGTAGGACTTGATGATAGATTGGATATGAAGATGATTAGGTACTACTGATAGGAGAGAAACTATAATAAAAGCACACAGACTTGAGGGCAAAGGCCAAGATTTCAGTGACAATCAAGTTAATTTTGAGTTAAACAAGAGAAACCAAATGGGTGTTGCAGAAGACAGATTTAGCCTGTAGATATAGATCTGCAAGTAGTTGGCATACAAAGTTAGGGTTGCCTAGAAGAGAGAGGAGGTATGGCAGAACAAGTAATAAAGGCCTTCCTACTCTTCCTTTAAAGTCCACTGTAATAAAAGTTTGAAACTGGAGATAGGTCAGGGATTAAAGAGTAAGTTGAAGATCAATATGCGGAAAAAATACAGAGAAGTGGAAAAACTTTTTTTTTCCATATTAGATATACACGTCCTAATGAGAAGAAGCCAATAGAAGGAATAGGATGAAGATGTAGAAGGATGGGTTAATAAATCGAAATATCCCAGAAAAGGTCTCAGCAAATGAAATTTAGGGCAAAAGTGAAGAAACTATCTTGACAACAGGAGGGAAGGCAGAAAATGTGTGCAAATGCAGATAGATTTATGGATTTGGCTTCAGAAAGAAATTAGTGCTGTTTTATAGCTTTTATTTATGGTTAGTCTTCTCAGTTGGACCCTTACCATTGTTCAATATCTCAGAAGATCTTAAAGCTTTTCTAAAATTAAAATGTCTAAAATTAATTAATTAATTTCTAAAATTAAAATGTTTTTATGTCTCTAAAAATTCCTTTAAAATATTACAAATATATGAAATTAAAGGGAGATTACAAGTATGGTACAGAGAAAAAATAAACTTCCAAAATCTGAAGAGTAAGGAATTTTTTATTATTAGAGAAAGTAAAGGATAGAGTAAATAATGATGTAACAGTGATCTTGGGGAGCACGTATAAGCATCTAGTGGGTGATCAGACCGGACAACATCTAAGGATAGCATTTATTCATTCTTAAATATATTATTTGTATTGAAATCTGTTTTTAATTTTTATAATGGTAAATTCCAAATATATGCAATCATAGAAAAGTACAATGAACTCCTATTTGGCCATCACCCAGCTTCAACAATTAACAATTCATGAATGTTATAAACAATATCCAACTATCTACTCTTTATATTATTTTGAAATAGTCCCAAATATTATATAAATGCATCTATAAATATTTTAGTATTATTTCTAAAAGATAGGGATCTTAAAAAGAAATAGTTTAATATGTACAACTTTAAAATATTCATAGTTTAATAATATTAAAGTATCTTTAATATGAATTTTCAGTTTTTAAGGATGTTTTTAAGTGCAAGTCTCTATGTTTCTAACCAAATATGGTCTTGTTTATAAATGTTCTTTTTTGGAAGTTGTCACTCATTCCAAACTCTGTATGTTGTTTTTTTAATTTTGATAGTTTTTTTCCCCTTCAGTAGTCTGTTCCACTTTCTACCTTAGCAATTTTTCAGTAGTTTCAGCAAGAGACAATGGAATAAAGGGAGATATAATTACACTCAAATATATGAAGACTTAGCAAACAGAAGACAGAGATGCTTTATTCTGTATCAATCCATAAGATAAAACTAAGACCAGTAGATGAAAGTCACAGGAAAGCTGACCTTCTCTACATCTGTGTGATTCTCAAATTGTATTTTCATCTGTGTTATCTCAACAGAAATACAAGCTCATATTTTCAAACTTCTTGACATCTCCAAATGGATACCTGTAAGTATCTCAAATTTACCATGACCAACCCTTAGCATTATGGTATGTTTTTGTAGGCCTCTAGGTTTTAGGATTACTCCCTCTTTTCCTAAGGCTACAAGGACCAACGGAAGCATACATAGCTTAAATAGTAAACATGAGCTCTAGAACAAAACTACTTGGTTTTAAATCCCAGCTTTTCTGCTTTATAGCTATATGATTTTAGGCAAGTTTTATACCTCTCTTTGCTCCTATTTCCTCATCTGTAAACTGGGGATGATGATAACTTAGGACCTAGCACATTGAAAAAGATTAAATGAGCAGTTAAAATGGTACCTGACACAGAGCAATGTTAAAGGAACATTAGACATCTATATGTTTACATCACCCAATTTCAATTCTCTATAATGTGCTTTTCGTTATTTATTTCTTAGGGTGTATGTGTTTATTTATTTCTAATTTTTTAAAATTTGTTTTTGATAATACATTTAAAAGGTTTTAGAGAAATATGGGTTAAAAGAAAGAAGTAATTAAAAAAAAAAATCTGCTTCCATCAAAGTCAAGCTCCTCAAAGCAAAAGCCCAGTCTGTCAGGTTTACTGATAGGATTCTAGCTTCTGGAATGATATCTGGAATCCCTCAAAAGTTTGATAAACCTTTGATCAATGAAAAAATAAGTTTCAATTGAAAAGAGAACTAACAGTAATTTAAAAAAAAAAAAAGGTCCAAAATGGAGTCACTTGTGCTAAGCCCTCAAATGAAGGCAATACCTAACTTAATTGCAGTTTAAACCTCTCCCCGGAAAGTAATCTTTAATTAATCAACCTGGAATTCCTTGGTCAGCACCATCCTTCTTAGGTAGTATATCTAGGTCTTTTCACCCCCTCTCAGCCATTACACTTTTCTTTTTATGTAGCTCTTTAGAATGCCTTTTATTTGCTAGATGGGATGATGCCCAATTCATGAACCATTGAAAAAAACAGCTTGGTATTTAATTTTCGTTTGTTGTTGTTGTTGTTGTTATTTAGCAGATTTGGTGGCAATCGGGATCTAAAGCAAACTTCTGACAGCATTTGAGACAAAAAACACAGGCATGGTACAGCACAAACCCTTTGAGTTTATTCTCTTCCTCATCATTTCCAAGGGCATGCATGGGTCAGTTTCTCTTTGTTTTGAACTCTGCTTTCTTTGTGTTGAGCTCCCAATCTACTTCCTGTCCAGTCAGGGCTGAGCAGGTCAGCTTGAGCTTCAGACAGTTGCATCTAGAACCTGAGTCCCTAGCTTGTGGTTCAATCCACAATTCTCATTTTGATTAGAAATCCCAACCCTTGAATCTATCCCAGGATTCACAAGAGAACCATTAGTGGCCATTTGCGATTCTTTATGTGGCGCCCTCAGTCCACAGTCTCATTTATTGAGGTCTGTGTTCAATCCTTTCCCCAGTCCCAGATTACATAGGAATTGGTGGTGGTGTATGCAGGGCCTTCACTTGGCCAGTCCACAGTAACTGGTTATTGCTCGTGCTAAGGCACATATGCTTGTATATCTCATTTTATGTAGATTAAGATTATCGTTATATATCTAACAATATACATTCTTATATCTATAAGTTATAATAAAACTCTCAGAAGTCAAAAGCCAAGAGGTGCCTGTGTGGGCCAGTCATTAAGCGTCTGCCTTCAGCTCAGGTCATGATCCTGCGGTCCTGGGATTGAGCCCTGCGTTGGGCTCCCTGCTTGGCGGGAAGCCTGCTTCTCCCTTTCCCACTCCCCCTGCTGTGTTCCCTCTCTTGCTGTCTCTCTTTGTGAAATAAATAATTTTTTTTTTTTAAGCCAAAAGCCACAAAAATTAGGGGGTTGAGCACTTAATCACTTCAGAGCACTAACCACCTAGCCCAAAGATTCCTTTGTTAGGATAAACACATCAGATTGACCCTGGGTCTCCTATCAACCACAAAAAAGTTTTCATGAAATGAGATATACTGTAAAACATCACATAATCCCCAACCCAGCAACACATTCCTTTTAGGTATTAGTTTGGCTCTGAACAACAAAAATAAAATAAAACAGGAAATAGGAAATAAAATGAAATTAATAAATCAATAAATGTATAAATAATGATTTGATAAATTAATAAAATAACAAGCTAAAGCAAGTGAATAATAAAAATGGGATCCTTAAAAGCCTAAAGAGTTAGGAATGCTACCTTTTGGCATATTCTGCTTATTTTATATCTAAGAACTATGGTTCCAGAATCAGCAAATACTTAAAAGGAAAAAAAAAAAAAAAGGCAAATTCTTACTAATTTATTTTGTGTCCTGAGAATTTGTTTTGGTAACCATTAGGCAGAGGACATCAAAATATGGCCAGCTAGAGATGTGGGTTATACCTCATTTGTAGCTAGATATGGCTAAACACAAAATGTAGGTTAAATTTCCTTTGTGGCTAGGGTCCTACTAAACTGTTGCTAGCCCTCAGGAGAATTACGACCTAGAACTATAACGGTTATTGTAAGGAATGTTCCAATTAGACAAGATCCCTTAGGAAGTGCATTTAAAAGCAAGGCTTCTAAACAAACAGAATGGAAATCTATTTTAAAGGTAACCGGGAGCCTCAATAAGACTTCAAAATTCCAAAATAACTTCATTCAAAGATTTGTTGCAAAAGAATAATGAAAAATTAAAGAGTACCCAAAGCAAAAGACTATACAACAAACACAATTCCTACTGCCCCCCTTTACTCTCCTTTGAGTACTCATTCTAGTGGCCCTCAGTCTTAATTGCCTTCACACTGTAAACAAGTCTGCTGAGTTAATGGCCTTATAGATATTCCTATGCCTACCCTCAAAGGGGCTAAATGGGCCCCTCCCAGAACCGGTAAGATTCTTGAGGAATTTTTTGATAAGCTGCTACATTATTCTCTTAAACAGTGAAGAGGAAACAAAAATTTTAAATAATGAAAACTCAGCGGCACCCGGGTGGTTCAGTGGGTTAAAGCCTCTGCCTTCAGCTCAGGTCGTGATCCCAGGATCAAGTCCCACATCCGGCTCTCAGCTCAGCAGGGAGCCTGCTTCCCCACTCTCATTCTGTCTGCCTCTCTGCCTACTTGTGATCTCTCTCTGTCAAATAAGTAAATAAAATCTTTTTAAAAAGATAAAATAAAATAATGAAAACTCTTGCCAAATTCTAGTGAATTCCACAGACACAGATGGGATCCTAGAAAAACTGGCAGAAACTAGCTAAAGGTAATAATGCTTCCCCAGAATCAGCTCTCCTGGATTTCTGTCTGTAATACCTACTAGAAAAGGGAAAATAAAATATCTTTTGCACCCTCTTTAAGATATCTCTTAAGTCCAAGGGGTTGTTCAGTACTGCCAGAGAAATTTACTGTCTTGGCTAAAAATTACAAAATAGCTCTGTGGTCAGAAATCGTTCATAATCGCAGAGCCTGATAGAAATTCATTGAAGGCCTTCTTCCCTAAGCTAAAATAAAAGTATACACCTAGAAGGAAAGGCAAAAAACCTTTTAAAGCTCTTCTAAAAAGGATTGATGGTTCCATGAACCTATGTCACTTAGGTTGCAATCCAACTCTGAGGAATTAAGAGCAATTGTCCTTTTCTATTCTTTTTATTTAATTTTTTAACAAATTTTTGCAAAACTAGAAATGCAGTTGTATAGGCAATTCACAGTTCATCTGTTCTTTTTTTACCTGTCCCCAAACCTATTTATTTATTTTTACTAGTTCCCTATTTATCTTTAAAAACTTATAATTTGCATTATTCCTGGTTCTTTGAGATGCAAAAGTTAAAGTACAAAGATCAGGGAGGTAGGAAAATGCCATTTGGAATTTGGGCTAATGTGAAATTATTCCCCCCCCCCACCCCCCCACCCCCGCAATAAGATTTATTTATTTATTTTAGGGAGAGAGAGAGAGAGAGCAATAGCCTCAAGCTGTGGAGAGAGGCAGAAAGAGGGAGAATCCTCGATCAGACTCCCCACTGAGCAGGGAATCCTAGGTGAGTACGGAGCCCCATCAGGGCTCTATGTGAAGACCCTGGGATCATGACCTGAGCTGAAATCAAGACTCTGACACTTAATCCACTGAGCCACCCAGGCACCCCAGGCTAATGGAAAATCTTAAGTGTAAGAAAGCTATAAGGTTACTGTTTACATCTGTCTGTATGCTTATGTATATCTATATATGTATGTATTGTAGATATGTGAAATTGTCTACTACAAGATGGTATTGCCAAAATTAATTTTTAAATAATTCTATTCAATTGGCTTAAAAAAAATCAAGTGCTTGTATGAATTAAGTATTTATAAAACTTCTCAAAATATAATAGAAATTAACACAACTACTTTTCAGGTTCATTTGATCTGGGATAAACTTTGGCAAATAAAAGCTAGTTTAAGTTTGGTTTAATTAAAATAGGCATGTGTTGGGGCACCTGGGTGGCTCAGTGGGTTAAGCCTCTGCCTTCGACTCAGGTCATGATCCCAGGGTCCTGGGATGGAGCCCCGCATCGGGCTCTCTGCTTAGCAGGGAGCCTGCTTCCCCCTCTCTCTCTGCCTGCCTCTCTGCCTACATATGATGTCTCTCTCTGTATCAAATAAATAAATAAAATCTTTAAAAAAAAATTAAAAAATAAAATAAAAATAAAATAGGCATGTGTTAAAAGTTACCAGCATTAAATATAAAGCAGACATAAACTTCTATTCTACCTGGATACACTAGTCAAATAAGTTCATGTTATCTCTCACAAAATTTGTCAGCAAGAAAAATAGCTTCAAATGATGGCTCACTTTGTCTAATGCCTCATAAATTTTTGTGAGTGGTTAAAACATAATTTTTAAGAACAAGTAAACTAAATAGATATAAATAGAATAAAAAGCTTGTAGGTAAACTTTTTAAATCATTTCCCCAAGTCTTTTTTGGTAACCTGAAGCCTTAAAGCTTTGCAAGTTAAATAAGTTAAACACATTAAATATCCAGATCATTTCCAGATAAGATAAAATACTGAAATACTGCATATAGGTTTGGCCACTTTTGGCTTCCTTTTACAGAGGAACAAAAGATATATGGGTCTATTATTAAATGTGTTTTGTGTCATACTGAGAAATTTACTATGAGAAAATATATGTTTCTAAAATTGTAAGTATTTTTATATTTTGCAAGCCATAGAAATCTAATATAGAGACAGTACATAATTGTTTACTTTTTTATTGTCACTGACAATTAAGTTTCTTAGTGTTAAAATTATAATATATAATTAAAGATACTAGAAATAATAAGAGAAACATCTCCATATGCAAGAGAAAAAGATGTGTGCTTAGTAAAAGAAGGTATGAGGATGGAGATAATTTTTGTTGAAGAAAAAGAAAGTTGTAGAAGGTTTGTGGAAAAGGGACATTGAGAAAGGATTTTATACATGTTCAGTGCTGCCAAAGATTAGAATGAATTTAATTAAGTAAATCAATTTTAATATCAAAAGAAGCTGGTGCAAAATTAAAATCTGGTTTTCTTTCTGTTAAAAAGATAAAGTTTACTCAAACTAATGGTCTGTTCTTGGTGAAAAAATATAAAAGATTTTCTTTGCCCTTTTAAGTAATTTGCCTAGAAAGCAAAATTTTTGTGTTTCATTAAAATTTCTGTGCTTTATTTTATCTTTACCACCAGGTCTTTGATTACTTAAGAGAGCTGAATTTTATTATAAGAGCTAAAGGTTTTTTGATACCTAATTAACTTTCTGTATTTGCCTACAATGTCTTAATTATCACTATAGTTCAATGGATAACCAAGAACTCTTTCATAATGACCTATGACCTTATTTTAAAAAGTATTTTAAAACCTTTTGATATTTTTGACAAACTTCCCCAAATCATATTCTAAATGAAGTATTTTTGACTTCAAACTAACTTTGGAATATTCAAGAGGGTCTCTGGAACATCTCAAAAGATCTGTTCTCTCTCCTTATAAAAAGAGAGATGTTATACTAACTAGACTCATTTTACATGTTAAATTACATGGGAAACATTGTCAAACAAGTAAAAAAAAAAAAAAAAACACCCTGAAATATCCTGGTATGCTATCTTAAAATATTTGTCAGCAAAATAACTAAATTTCTTTGTCAACTGTATCATAAAAAACTCTCATCAGATTTTTTTTTTTAAAGATTTAATTTATTTATTTGACAGACAGAGATCACAAGTAGGCAGAGACGCAGGCAGAGAGAGAGGAGGAAGCAGGCTCCCCGCTGAGCAGAGAGCCCGATGCGGGACTCGATCCCAGGACTTAACCCACTGAGGCTTAACCCACTGAGCCACCCAGGTGCCCCCTCATCAGATTTTTTTAACCCTGGCTATTTTTAAGTCTTTATTATTGACAAAAAGTTACTGTTTTACTATGATGCTTTTGCAAAAGTGTTCCTGCAAAGTGACTTTTCAGGGAGACTCATGGAAAGGACTCTGATGGGTACTCTAGAACACAAGTCTATGATAACTTTAAGACCACAAAACTGAAGTGGGTAAGAGTTTCTAGACTTAATGGAAAAACTAGATTCAAGTAGATCAAGTACTAATTACACAGAACTACATGAATTGAGAATGATTATAATTTTTTATGACCTCTTGTTTGAAACTTTGCTTGTTCCTTAATGTCTTGTTTTTCCATATGTAAGTATACTTTCTCTTTTAAGCTATGTATGACATACAACAATTTGGTAAAAGCAAAAAACAAAGATGAAACATTTACTTTTCCTTCTTCCCTGATACCTCCAGAATTCAGAAACTCTTGAATATTCTTTTCATGGCAAAATAGTTAGTTACATAGTTCAGTAAGAATCTGTTTTCTCAGGGTGCCTGGATGGCTTAGCTGGTTTAGTGTCTGCCTTTAGCTCAGGTCATGTTCCTGGCATCTGAGTCCCTGCTCAGCGGGAGCCTGCTTCTCCCTCTGCCGGCAACTCCCTCTGCTTGTGCCCTCTTTCTCTGTTTCTCTCTCTCCCTTCCTGACAAAAATAAGTAAATAAATGAAATCTTTTTAAAAGTATGTTTTTTCTATAATAGGACACACATCCTTACTTATAAGGAGCCAGCAAAGTAGTCTTTAAAGAGCCTAGATGGTCAATCACTGGTCTTATCACACTTACGTAAATAATCAGGCCAAGTTGAACACAAAAAAAAATTTCCTTTACTGTGGAAGTAGTTGTGATTGGGAAACAAATCCAGGAAAAAAAAATTATTAAATTTACTTACTACTTACAGCCCAATGACAAGTCCTTGAAACAGACAGAATGACCTTCCCCTAGGAACTCAACTGCCCGGGTGTTGACACTTTTGCTAAGGGTAAAAGGCAATCTTACCTGACCCCCAGGATCCTATAAATCTATTTTAACATATAAAAATTCCTTTGGAAACTTCATTTATTTCTACCCCACAAGATATATGTTGGTAATCATCCCCTAAGTATTTGGCCCAACCATATATATCCAAAGGCTCATTGAGTAAGGGACAGGAGGGGCTAGGTAGGGAGAGATAGTAGGGGACTCACAGAAATCCCAGAAATACTGGGGCATAATGAAACCAGAGATAAGGGAACAAATCAGAAAACCTTGCCCTGGGCTTTAGAGGTGGACTTTTTTATGATAGTCACCTTGTGAACAACAAAGAATAGCCAGACTCCAAAGAAGAAGTAAGCCATTAAAGATGTTATCACCAGTCCTCACTCAAACCAAGACATCAAAAGAATATTAAGGTCATAAGCTCCCTGGTCAGTTCTAAATGAAAGACTGTGAGAGGAGGCCCACATTGGCAGCCCTGTCAGGACCACTCTCACTCCTGAGAGCTTTTTCTCTATCATTGCTTAATAAAACTCTATTGCTTTACTCACTCTCCTTTGTCCATTAGATTTATCATTTGACTCCATGAGACAAGAACCTCACTCTCCTGCTTTAGTTATAGAAAGAAAAATTAGGTTTGTGCTTTTGTAGATATTAGATTCTAGTCCTCTTAATTGCCTTTGAGATTTTCTTTACATACCTGTAAGTTGGACTGGACCCCAAATTCTTCTAGTTTCTGTCACCCTTCTGATTTGGAATCACTAAAAACAAGGACTTCCTTCCTTTTGGCCGAAGAAAGCTCCATCTGACATCTGGTCCTGTGCAAACACTAGAGACTTCCAAATCAAATTAGGAAGAGAAATAGCTGACATCAAGGTAGACCACTTCCTCCCAAGATGCCAGGTGAAGATTTCTTACTTGAACTAAACATGAAATCCTTCCTCCCTTCAGTGCGAGGAAAGATAACACCATCATCTTTATCTCCCAGGTCACTGATAATAGGCAGTAACCTCTGGAACTGAGAACAACTTCTGTACCAGGCCACATGAAAACCTAATTGACCCCTAGTTTGATTCAATGAATGCAACAATCCCTGCAAATGAATCCATTAACAGTGCCATCTTAGTGGAAGTGGCTTGTGCCCAACAGGGTTTATCTTTGTTTGTGGTGGTTATCATCCTCCTTATGCCAATGAATGCCTAGATGGCTGGTATGTACCCAGGCAATGACTCTTAGGTTATCTAACTGTGTCTCTTCAACACCTTATTGGTCAACACTCCTGAATTTACATTGTTGAGTTAGAAAGGATCTACAAGGGAGCATTCATAATTCAAAAGTAGCTTCCTTTGGTAAATGATTGCTTCTGTGTCTAGGAGTAAGTGCAAATGAGGCTATGATAAGGAATTTCTCCTTGACTTAGAAGTATTACAGAATCCACTGCTAAGACAATAACTGCCCCAAGAATACTTAGATTCTCTGGCCAAAGTTGTCCTTGGTAATTAGATAGCCCTTTTTTTTTAGCTGAGCAAGATGGTGCCCCTGCTGTGGCCAGTACCATCTGCTATACCTGGATTAACGTTTCAGTGAAAGCCAAAACTCAGTTACATAAAATTACTGAGCAAGCCACTTGGCTTAAAAAGGTGGCTCCTTCAATTGGATCTTTGATTTATTTGATTTTGATTCTTTTGGGTCTTGGGACCATGGCTCCAAAATACTCTAGAATATCGGAAATTATCCTACTTAATAATAATCAGAATAATCTCCCTGGTGTGTTATATTCTTTCAAGACTTCTAAATTCATGTAATAGCTGCTAATCACCAGGCAAATGATTTCCCTAAAACTGGAATGTTAGAAAAGGAACAAAGAGAATGACTGACTTAAAAATTGTGAACCTGAAGTCGTGGCTTATTCATATCACAAAGATTAAGTAAAAATGTCCTGACCTTGAAAAGCATGCAAAGCTGCAAGAACTATAGAGTGATAGCTGAGAATGGCACTAATATCTTATACTTGGTTACATTTCTTAGTTCAGAGTCTGATCTAAAGGTGGAGTGGGTTATTAAAAAGAAACAACTGGACAAAAATGGAGTCACTTATGCTAAGCCCATATCAACAAACCAAGACTTAATACCTAACCAGGAATATATTCTTTAACCAGTCAACCTGGAATTATCTGGTCAGCACTAGTGAGGTATTCCCCAATAAGACCTTTTCTAAATTCCAGAGGTAAGAAACCCAAACTTGAAACAATCTACTCTTTGCTAATGAACTTCCTTTTTCTGACCCTTTTTACCTTTTTTTTTTTTTTAAGATTTTATTTATTTCACAGAGAGAGAGATCACAAGTAAGCAGACACATAGGCAGAGAGAGGGCAGGATGCAGGCTTCCCGCTGAGCAGAGAGCCCCATGCAGGGCTTGATCCCAGGACCCAGAGACCATGACCTGAGCCAAAGGCACAGGTTTTTAACCCATTGAGCCACCCAAGTGCCCCACCTTTTGGCCTTTAAAAGCCAGTCTTTTTCTGTAGCTCTTTAGAACTCCTTTTTATTTGCTAGAAAGAATGTTGCCCAATTCATGAACTGATGAATAAAGCCAATTTGATCTTTAAGTTTACTCAGTTGAATTGTTGTGCTTAACAAGCAATTAAACATATATAAAGATGGATTAGACTGCCTCAAAAGATGTAGAGTATTCCATCAGTGATGTAAGAATTACCTCTAAGGGTTACCACGGTAAAGATTTTTGTTCTATGTACATTGTACTACCATAAATTTACTTAAATTATGAAAAAACGACATTTTCAATTCTGTATTCTGTGATATTACTCATTACCCTAAGAATAAAGCATGTAATTAAAACAAACCTGAATTCTAGGTAGATATATTTTTGTTTGTATCCTCAAATAAATTCTACCTCTACTAAAGAAAATATATGGTATTAGAAAATTTTAAGTTTTAAGGAATAAAATAGTTGTATGTGAAAGTATTCTGCCTAGAAATTTACTGTAGCTGTTAAACTTTAAAATATCCCCTCAATTAACATTTTTAGTATTTTATGTGTAGCATTTTGTCTTGCTTAGCAGATATCACATTTTCTATGAATATATTTAACTATTTTATGTACATTTTCTAATTTTCATTTGTATTTTTTGAGAAGGATTAAAATAGGACTTAATTAGGTAGCTTCCTCAATAACAAGCTACATTAGAACATCATGTGGGAAAGGAGTACAGTTATCAGAGGCAATCAATATAAAAATGTGGTCTGTAGCCTCTAGCTTTTTTTGCCACAATTGTCACTCCAATTGAATAATTTTCACTTGAAGAAAGGTGGACATTGTATGCAATATTCAAAATCCTCTCTTTAATCAACATGTAGATTAATAATTACTTGAATCCCAAAAAAGTAAATATTTTATTTTTTTAGATTGACTCAAAGGTAATACAATTAAATATATACTGATACCAAAAATATAGTATAATTCCAAGCCATAGCTTTTAAAAATTGTCATTCTAATCTGGAAAACTAAATAAAAGCTTAGAAAATATTTTTTATTAGAGTTCTAAAAGCTCATTATTAAATAATATAATTGAGTTAATAGTTTAAATCAAATATATTGATGTTTTGAATATTGCCTATAAAGCTACTATAAAATAAATTATTCTTGGGGCACCTGGGTAGCTCAGTCAGTTAAACATCTACCTTCTGCTCAGGTTATGATCTCAGGCTCCTGGGATGAAGCCCCAGATTGGGATCCCTACTTGGCCAGGAGCCTGCTTCTCCCTCTTTCTCTGTCCCCCCATCTCATGCACTCTCTCTTCCTCTCTCTCGCAAATAAATAAAAGCTTTTTAAAAATTAAAAATAAAAATAAAAGAAGTTACTCTTTAATTTTCTGTTTCTCTATTATCCTTTCTTCATTATTATATTTTCAAATACCAAATGATATGGTATAAGGAGTATAATATTGTGACTTATAAGAAATACTTATATTGGTCATTCAGATAAAAAAAAAAATATTTCTCCCATATTTGACCTTCATTCATAGTTCCTGGCTCAAGCTCTCAAAACCTTGGAGTTTCCTGAGTGATAAGAGCTATGGGAGCATCTTTTGTTACAATATTTTTTCTTTAGTCCTCAGTTCCTGAAAAAAATGCTTCAGAGTCATCAAGGTGAAATGGATGTCTTATTATTCATAACAAGCCCAACTGAGTTTATGTTAATGAGGTCACTTTTGCAAAGAACCTAAGGATAGGGGCTGGTTACCAAAGGAACCAAGAGCTGGAACTTTCAGTCCCACCCCTTGATTTCTGGGGAAGAGAGGAGAGGGGAGGTTGAATCAATCACCAATGACCAGTGAGTTAATAAATCTTCCATAAAATCCCCAAAAGAGAGGGATTGAGGAGCCTCCACATTGGGAAACCAGAATTCTCCCATTGTTACCACATAGGGCCCCAAACTCCAGGAAGACAGCTCCTTTGTTAGGGACCTCATACTACCTATCTCTTCACCTGGCTATTGACTTATATTCTTTCATATCTTTTGTGATAAATTGGTAATCTAGTAAGTAAACAGGTTTTCCCAACTTCTGTGAGCTATATTAGCAAATTAATCAAACCTGAGGAAGGAGTCATGGGACCCTCTGATTTACTGCCAATCAGATTTACAGGTAACAACCTGAACTTGCTATTATTGGAAAGGGTTGTCGAACCTCCAATTTGTAGTCCGTTGGTCAGAAGCACAAGTGACAACCTGAACCTGCAACTGGTATCTGAAGTGAAGAGTAGTCTTGTGGGACTGAGACCTTTACCCCCAGAATCTGATTCTCCAGATAGTGTCAGAATTCAGTTGAATTCTCATACACCTTCATGTTGAGAATTGCTTGATGTTGTGTGTGAAACCCTTGCTCGCCTACATTGAAATTGAATCTCAGAATATGAAAAAGAATAGGCAAATAACTTGTCTATTATGAAAAAGAGCCCAATGTCTAAATTAAAAAATAAATTTTATATATACATATACACTACCTAACCATTTATTTATTAGAAACAAAGCACACTTTTTTCATTATTTCTGTGCATCTATGGAAGAACTACTTAAGAGTCATTTCATTTTACCAACTTCAGTAAGAAATATTTTACTTATTCCCAGGGCAAATGTAATTTTTCCTCAGCTAACTTTTTTCATGAACAAGAACTTTCTCCTTTTTCAAAACAAGAGGCTGTAAAGCAAACTAGTCTCAGTAGACCAGCTGAAAAACAGTAGCTGGCAAATTTATACAAAAGGGTTTCAGGGAATCAATTGTGATGCCCTTAGTTTTTAATCACTGTTCTTGCCTACCACAAATATATTTTAAACATTAGGTATGTGTCTAGTTTAATATCTTTTTTGAATATAATTTCCTAGGTTGCACTTACCAACTCTGCTCTTAAATGTTAACTCAAATGTTTCTGATATTTCTATATGAATTTTGCTGGACATGTTGAAAGATACCTTTTATTAATCAGAACATTTCGGGATTCCAATGCTCCACTCTTATTAAGATCTGCACTACAAAGAATACATTTATACCTGTCTCTGGATTCTGCTTCCTCTTGTCTTTTTACTCTCAGTGTTCAATATATGCTAAAAAAATGCAAATCTCAGAAAAAAAAAAAAAAACTTAGAAACATGACTTAAAATTTCTCATTCTAACTCCCTTCTTCCACAAATTGGAAAAATAAATCCTTTTCAAATGGTTGTTCTGAGAAAAGTATGTATTACAATGCTTAGCACAAATAGACAATAAATAGTGCTTGGAAAATTTTCCTTACGTTTGTATTTAATCCCAAAATCTAACTTTTTTGTATACTTCTGGCCACTATCCCCTAAGGTCTTTTCCACATAACAGGTAGATTTATAGGAAACTTAAACAGATGCATTTTTAACAGTATTTTTTACCTATCACACTCTCTCCCAACCACTTTCTTTTCCAAAACTATTGCTTTATAAAATATTGCTTTAATTAAAAAAAAAAAAGAACAGGATTACTTGTGATTTAACATACAAATTTGGCATAAATGAATTTTTATATTTGTATCCTAGCAGGTGCTTCCAACAGTCTTACAATTAAAAGAATAAACTTATAGTAAAATATATTTGAACAGATTCATAGTATAAGGTAGAAATACCTACTGCCAAATGATGAAAATTTTTGTTTATTTGAATTTAACTTTAATAAAATAGTGAAATATTTTTGTCTTGAAGCAGATCCTTGCAAATTGGATAGAAAAAAGGAAGAGACACCTAATCAGATATCTGCTACTAAATCTTAGACATGATGAGTTTGCCTGTGTACCACTTCTATTAATTTGCAATTTAATGTGGAAAAGCTTAATGAACTCACAGAATTCAAATGAGCTTGGCTCTGAAATTTTGGAGGCCTCTTTGAAATTTGGCCTCATGACTATTATGGGGATTTATCAAATATTTGGGAATTATGATTCCCAATATTATGCTTTCCTAATCTTATTCATTTATAATGAAGTGATGACTGCTGTGCACAATCAAAACTGATTATATTTTATAACAAAGTTCATAGTCATCAATGTAATAAGACCATTTTTGTGAGAGAAATGAATCGGATTTTTTAATTATATTCTGAAATTTTAGAAACTAAAATATAAGGAAAATAAATAACATGGAGGGAATTATTCAGAATTGAAACTCAATCTCAATTTCCTTGAATACCCAGACAGTAGTCATATTAGAACACACACAAATATAAGCACAGGTACTGATACATGTTTAAGGAAGGAATTAGGAATTAGCAACAAAAACAGTTTTACATTTTATTTGATGTTTTTAAATGTATCTTGATTAATTCTAATCATACCAAACAGGATAAAATGGCATGAAAGACCTAATATAAAAATTTTAGGAACAAAGAAGGAAGTTGAGAAGAAAAATGAGAGGAAGTAGAAGGAAAGGGAAAGTTCCTCCTATTCTCTTTTTTTGTTCCTAAAATCTTACTAATTTTACTAATTCAATATTTGGAACATATTAGAACTCTATGAAGATGCCAGGAGATGTCTTATCAGCAAATGTAGAGGATATTTAGATTTTGTTAGTAATGAGAGGAAATCAATATATTAAAGACAGTCATAGAAGAAAACATTATGTTTTAATGGGCTTTAACCCCAAAATAAACAGCAAAACTGTGGGTTAGAGAGTGGAAAAATAATCACCTATAATATGGACTAGAATAAAATTAAAAATAAACTCCCAATTGCAAAGGTTGTGTACAACTTAAAATCTCCAGCAGAATGCTCAATAATGTTGCCTAACAATGAAGCATCCCTAAATCCTCTAAGAACATAGGTATTCAATTGAAACTCTTTCTAAACTTTCCAATAATAATTATGTCACACAAAATATCTAAAATGAAAGCTAATATCACTTTTTTACAAGAAGGAAATAATATGCATGATGAAGGATTCCTATCAGCACTTACATCACAACCATTTAAATGAATTTTGTGAATGTTCTACTTAATCTAAGTTTTTAGTTTAGGAGAAAACTAATTCCAATTTTTTAGTTAAAAATCAAGGTATTTCAATACAAATTTATGGATGATAGCCAGTAAAAATGGAAAAATAGAAAAAGGAAACTCAGTTTTTGTGATATTGTATAATTTGAAATGGACAGTGACAATAAATAAAAATCAAAATTCACCCATAATTTTGTAAAAGCAAAACACAAAACTCAGTGAAGAAATAGTTTTTTAAATAAATAAAATCTTTATTACCTTTTGTATCCCATCTGGGAGTATGCTTTAATAGATACATACTTTACATTTTTTCCAGGTATAACCATGTAATACTACCTCATATTTTTAAAAATAAAATAGTATGTCCAGAGAATACGGACAAAAGAGAATTTTTCTAATGGCAAGGAGCTTATTATTTACATATACTTATAAATTAAATTATGTACTGAAAGAAACATTTTTAGATCATCTATGGTAGATTGGGGCAGTTAGATTAAAGAGATGAAGGTTGAATTCAGAAACTGAGATAAAAAATACTTTAAAGAAGTTCACAGACTGCTCATAGCTCAGCCAAGTTAACTCATTTAGAACAGAGGACCGTAAATACTTTTAGAGAGGTAAGCACAGGTTGGACACACAGGAAAAAGAAACAACACAAACAAAAGGTAGAATAAAGAGATGCCTCCTGAAGGAAGTGATTCTTGAACTAAGCCTTAAAGTAAAGTAGGAGGGACGCCTGAGTGGCTCAAAAACAATTGGTTAAGTGTCCGATACTTGATTTAGGCTCCTGTCGGGAGCTCAGGGTCCTGGGAACAAGCCCCATGGCAGGCTCCATGCTCAGCAAGGAATCTGCATTCTATCTCTCCCTCCACCTACCCCCACCTCACTTGAGCCCATTCTCTCACCTTAAATGAATAAATAAATCTTTAAAAAAAAAAAAAAAAGAAAGAACAGTAGGAATTAGCAAGATGAAGAAGGATAAAGTAGGATGAAGATGAGTGGGGACAGGATGAGGAAGTTGTAGATAAAAGAAAAAGTATTAACAGTGTGTGAGGTGTGAGGAATGATGTCTTACTTAGTGGACTGTGAGATGTTCAGTGCAGTTGCAGCAAGAAGTTTATGTGGGATACAGGTAGATAATGGGGTGAAAAGTTCACAAACATTATGGTTTGAGGGATCTAAGATGACAAAATGTTTAAATTTTATCCTCAAGAAAATATGGATTGAGGAACTAAAAAATAATCCTCATGATCAACATCATATCACATATTTTTGAACACCAATAAATATAGGCAATATAGATGGAATCTCAATGTCTTGCTATGTAATGCATTATATTATTACCTCAGCATTTAAGTTAATTTAATTATTAATTCACACTTATACCAATATGCTCATGATTTCCAAGACCATAAAATATAGATTAATTTAATTTAGTTAGGAGAGGTTTTTTAAATAAACTTACAGAAAATTTGTAAAAATAATATAAATAACGCTCTTCATCTAGCATCCACAGCCCCCACTTGTAAATATCTTATTTACTTTTCCTTCTCCTTCTCCTACTTCCTTCTCTTCCTCTTTCCCTCCTTCCTTCTCTTTTTTTCATTCCTGTGTATATGTATGTGTGTACAATATTTCTTACTGAATCAACTGAATGTAAATAGCAGATACAATATCCCATTACTGGTAAAAATTTCAGTGTAAATTTCCTAAAAGGATACTCCATACATAACCCAATACAACCATCTAAATCAGCAAATTAACATTGAAACTATACCACCAACTAGACTGCAATTTAATACATATATCTCATTCAAAGTCTGACAATTTTCCCAATAATTTCCTCTTTAATTTTTTTTTTTCTTTCTGGCCTAGAATCTAATCCAAGAATAGATATTACCCATTTTTGGTCATATATCCTTTGTCTCCTTCAATCTGGAGCTATTCCTAAATCTTACCTTTACTTTTGTGAACTTTAAAAAAAAAAAAAAAAAGAGTATGGCGAGTTAGTTTATAGAATGTCCCTCAATTCTGGTTTGATATTTCTTTATGATTATTTTCAGATTCTATACTTTTATTAGATATATTACAAAAATAATGTAGATTTGTCCCATTACTAATGATCTTTTTTTTCATTTATTTATTTTCAACATAACAGTATCATTATTTTTTCACCACACCCAGTGCTCCATGCAATCCGTGCCCTCTATAATACCCACCACCTGGTACCCCAACTTCCCACCCCCCACCACTTCTAATGATCTTTTGGTTAAAATGATGGCTTCAGCCATCCCTGCAAAGGATACACTATTCCTTTTGTAATTAATAAGTGTTTGGGGGGCCGACTTTAAGACTCTGCAAATATTCTATCCTTAACAAACTTTCTAGTTAGCATCTGATGGCAATATTTGTCTAAATCAGTTATTGTTATAATGGATGCCAAAAGGTGATTTTCTAATGCATAATTCCTTCTATATTTATTATCATTCTATTATATTGGAGAACTTTCCCTTCCTTCCATTTGTTTAATATTTATTCATTTATGTCAATAGGGATACTCAAGGGTTTCTATTTTACTTAATAGGTAATAATCTGTTATTATTAGTATTTATTTTAAAGTTCAAATTGTCCTAGATTTGCTTAGTGAAGACCCTTCAAGTTGCCTTCTACATTTTTGGGGGAGGAGAGGAAATAACCCACCATTTTTTGCACACTGTCTTGTAAAACAGGATAGTATTGGCTCATCTTGGACTTTCACAGCCCATCCTCAAAAGGAATCATTAAGTACTTCAAGAGCCCTAATGTCTTTGAGTAGAGAATGGTATTTAAGATCTATATGCTTGGTGAAATAACTTCTTCTGGATGACATTGCTTCTTGGACCTCTCAAAAGACATCTGTCTCTATATTTCTTTCTATATGTTAAAACCCAAAAGTTCACCAATGACTCCAAGTTCAATTCAGCTCACAGATGTCAATCTGCCTTCAATACATACATATTTGCAAACCTTTTCACTTACAATGAGAAATTGATGCCCATTATCTTTAGTGTGTTTACATATTTGCTCATTTCCTATGTAATTAATCTCTGACTCCATTAGTTGCTTCTTCATGCCAATAACTCCTTAGGCCCACTGATGACCATAGTACCTCTTAACCCTTAGTCCTCACAGTTCCTTGCTCATCAGACCTTATCTCAAAAGATGGGAAAGGGAGGGAAGAGAAAGGAAGGGACAAATAAGAAGGAGCTGGGAAGGGAACGATAATAGAAAAAGAAAAAAAATTAATATTTTTTAAAAAGGAAAGAAAAAAGAAGACAAGGAAGGGGAAGAATAAAAACAAAAACTTTGATTTAGGTAACAACATCCAGGACTCTTCTGTATTTTAAATACTATTTGAAAATGTATAGTTTATCTTCAACACACTAATGAATTTGTTTCAAATATAAACCCCAACCAAATCAGGCAGCAGAGATTATACCCCACAAAAATACAAATCTGAAGTTTATTAGAAAGAAAAAAAATATTTCAGTATATACTTTCTTATTACTTATTGACCTGGAACTTATAAAAACTAAGAGTGAAGGAACCTAAGTCCCTAGCAGGTCATATATTTTAAGATCAGGAATAGTTTTATTTTTTCCCCTTTCACATCTGAAATCATCTAAATTAAAATTTCTATCTCCATTTAAATATCATTACTTTCACAAAACCCTCCCAGTACTCTAAGAAATGGTTAGATATATCCCCAAAATGAGCACCCAAATCCAGTAGTTAATCCAAAGGAATACCTACTGTAATTTCCTGTATATATCCGCTCCACTAGACTGTGAGATCTTTGAAGGCAGAAATGGTCATCTGTTGTAAAACTAACGAGAGGCTTAGAAAGAGAAAAGAAATGTGCTGCATACATATCTACGCACAGAATGAATGAATCAGTTCTTCAGATCTCATTCTAGTTTCAGGGCAATGGTGAAGTCAGTCTAAAGTTAGAAGGAGTTCTCTATTGCTATAATATTAGTACTTATATATCCCAACATTGGTTTCCTAATTCCAATTCAGCACTACCTTATTCACATGCTTACATTAACGACCTCTATGACCTTTTGTGTACTGTAAGAACCTTATTCATCTTATGTTTGTGTGTCGTTTTATTTATTGATTTCTTAAATTAATTAACACTATGCTACTCACCACTAAACTTAATTTTATTTACAGTCACCGAGGTCATTTGAACTACGCAAAATTCATTTCTCTAACAGAACAACAAACAAATTTAAACTTCTGTCATTTTCCAAAATGATGAGTATGTTGCTTATTCATTTCCCAGGTCTTTCAGTAAGATATTAGAATACACTGGGCTTGCAGTCTGAAAGGAATCTAGTTTGTCTTGGTATTATATATCTAGCTATATTGTGTATGTGTGTATAAAGCTCTGGTATCAGTTTTCTTTTTAAATCTTCAAAATAATAAATAAACTCAGTATTTTCATATCCATTTTAAAGTTGAGATGTATGAGCTGAGATATTTGCAATGGTTTATCCAAAATCACACAGCCAGCAAATGGCTGAATGACTACTCAATTTAATGTATCAACTCCATTTCACATGCCTATCAGTATCTCACCCCAATTGTTTTCCTAGCTTTTTTATTCTGAAATGTTTCAACCTACTGAAAAGTTGAGGGGCTAGTTCAAACACTACTGATACACTCTTCACCTAGATTCACTAATTGTCCCACTTGCTTTGCCTCTTGCTCTGTATCTGATTCTTTTTCTCACATTCTCCCTAGATAATATAGAGGTATAGATAGATACATATATGCACACAGAATTTTTTTCTTTTGCTAAACCATCTGAAAGTAGTTGCACATACAATCATACTTTGCACTTAAATAATTCAACATATGTCTCCTAAGGACAAGGAAATTATATTCTGATAGTATTCACAGTATTCTTGCCACAAATATTTAACCTGAATCAAACAATGAAGGAAACTATTAGACAAAGCCAGACTGAGAAATGTCCCATACACTATCAGAGTTAGAATCTTTAAAAATACTAACATTAGAAGACACACAAAAAAGGATGGAGGACATTCTAGATGAAGGGGGACTAAAATACCATGGAAACTAAATGTAATACATGAGTTTTAATTGGATCCTCTATTGAAAAAATAAAAATAAATAAAAAGAGCTATGAATGACATTTTGAGGACAGTCAGGAAAATGTGAACATGGGTGGCATATTAGATAATATTCCATCATTCATACCACTGTTTTTCAGAACAGAAATAATAAGCATGCCTTTAACACTGTTTTCTCTAAAACTCTATGTGTAAATATTCAGATTCACACAAACTTAATTGTTTTTGTTTTTTCTAATATATATACATATATATACAGACCAAAAAGAATCGTGAGTTTTTATTCCTTTTTGTTTTTATTCCTTTTATATGTAGAATTTGAATGTTTGTAAGTCTTTTTATGAACTTCTATTCAAAGTTTTTGGTAGAGCAATGGAGAAAAAAATTAGGTACATTAATGTTTTAACCTAAATGGTATGCCTAACTAAAAAAGAATAAAGAGAGAGAGCTATCTAGTTTCTCAAACTTTGTTTTATGTTCAGATAAGACTAAATATGAAAGGGTTAATTATCTCCAGATATTTAACTAGCTATTAACATTAGCAATTTATAAAAGACAATTGATTATTTCCTTCCCAATAGGGGATAGTAATTGCTTCTCTTACAATAAACAAGGCTTTTTTTGACCAGCTGTTCAGTCATATACAAAGCAAGCCTTTCAAAGAATTAGAGATCTGTGGACTGAGATTATTAAACATATAAAATTGGTATTGTTGATAGCATTACATATATTTAAAAATGTATTTACATGTAATATATTAGAATCTAAAGATAAAAGCCTATATATGAGAGAAAGAGAAATGACCAGGAGGACCAAGAAGGGGAGGAACTGCAAAGAACAGGAGAAAAGAAAATGACCATAATAAATCTTTAAAACTGACAAAGACCTTTTCAAATATAAAACAATTCCTTTTGTTATCTTTTCACATAGTGTGGAATTTGGGTGTAGGTTGGAGCATTGTAAATTCAAGTTGAACAATACCATGAATGTTCATTAATTATACTTATAAAGGCTTGATTGAAAAAGTGATTCTTTGTTACTGAATATGTATTTAAAACAATAAGTAGAAATAAGCCATTTGGAGCTTGTTCTTCATAAAACATTTTTCTTCAAATCTGCTGACATAAGGTCTGATAATATTTTTAATCAATTGAAATTAAATTTAAATATCACAGACATAGTTACAGTCTCTCTCTCTCTTTTTTGTGCTAGCATATTAGCTTCTTCTGTAAATAATATGTATTCAAAAGTATATGTTGAAACTAAATTCCTGAGAAGAATCAGAGCTCTATTTATATGGTCAGTAATGTTTATTAAAATATTATTCATAAAATGTTTCTTGAATTGAATTTGAAGAGATATTGAAAAAAGACAAAATAAAGAGTAAATTAGGTTCTTTCCATAGTTTGGCTATTGTGGACATTGCTGCTATAAACATTGGTGAGCAGGTGCCCCTTTGAATCACTGTTTGTATCATTTGGATAAATACCTAGTGTTGCAATTGCTGAGTCATAGGGTGGCTCTATTTTTAAGTTTATATGGAACCTCCATACTATTTTCCAGAGCAGCTATACCAGTTTGTATTCCCACCAACAGTGTAAGAGGGTTCCCCTTTCTCCACATCCTCACCAACATCTGTCATTTCTTGACTTGTTAATTTTAGTCCTTCTGCTGGTGTGAGGTGGTATCTCATTGTAGTTTTGATTTGTATTTCCCTGATGCCAAATGATGTTAAGAATTTTTTCATGTGTCTGTTGGCCATTTGGATATCTTCTTTAGAGAAATGTCTGTTCATATCTTCTGCCCATTTCTTGGCTGGATTATTTAGTTTTTGGGTGTTGAGTTTGATAAATTCTTTACAGATTTTGGATATTCCCCTTTGTCTGATAAGGCATTTGCAAGCATTTTCTCCCATTCTGTAGGTTGTCTTTTAGTTTTGTCAACTGTTTCCTCTGCTGTGCAAAAGCTTTTATTTTGATGAAATTCTTTAACCAGTCTCTCTGCTCACTTTAATTTTGATTTAATGCCTTAGTTTAAATTTCCATTATCTCTTACATCATTATTGCATTAAACTCTTGTGATTTCTTTGCTTCTTGTAGCTACACTCTTTTATCCCAAACTCTACTTCCATAGTTAGATGTCTAAAATGCAAAATTTCACCTTCTTATTTCCTTGTTGTACTTGGTTATCCATCCATCATTTTTCCAATTTCTTCCTTGCTAATACAACCCTGACTTTGTTCCATATTGGGTATCTCATATTTGGGGGGATCTGGAAATCGTATTGCACCTCAGAACTGATAACTCCATTCATATAATCAATGATCACTTTGTGGAAGTGCTTTTGGCTATCAACCCAGAAGAAATCTACTGCGTAAAATTTCTTGATAAAGTCTTTACCAAGAAACCTGAAAACAAATAAAAACTTAGCATTTACTTATAGACACACTGACTTGAGAATGTGATGTTTGGAATTAATTCAGCCACACAGATATAATGAGAGGAAAAAATGGCAAAGAAGTTGAAGTCAAGCTTTCCTTGAATGACTGAATTCATCACCCCAGGTCTACTTTGTCTCTACACCTTCTTATTTGTGAGTTAATAAATGTCCTAATTTTTCTCTCAGTCAGGCCTTCCTCTATTATTTGATGCATAAATACTTCATTCTCTTCAGAATTCCTGATGAGCTCTAATTACCCACCTGAGAAAATTCAGAATGTTTGGTATGAGTTCAAAGCATCTTAAATTATCACAATCTGGCTCTACTGTAACTCTGTATACACAGGACTGTTTTCCCCTTAGCCTGCCATTCAGGGAATATTTAGAAATTTGGAGTTATACGCACTTTTACATCTTTGTGTCCTTTGTACTATCACCTGAGTGAAAAATGCTTGACACTCCACTTTCCCCTCTCCAAATTAACCTAAAAATTTGACTCATTCTTCCATTCTCAGTTTCTATACTATCTCTAATGCCAAATCTTATTTGACCCTTAGGATTAGAAATAAACAATTAGAAATAAACATTTCTGCTTCTTTTGTTTTTAATCTCTAAAGCAGGTTACTTGTGTTTTACCTTGGGAATCACATCATGCTTGCATCTAGTAACTCCACCAGTTAGAACACTAAAGTACAAATTCTTTTTGTTTAGTGGGACAGGTTTCAGTTAAGTCTAAAGAAAATTCAGACAGTGACAAATGAAATACTGAAGTTTATATCTATTTATCTTGTTAAAATATACATATTTTTTTTATCTTGAAGGAGAGAACAGAATTGAATTTAATAGCCTAATGAAGTAAAGGAACCACTAAGGATTATAAAAAGATGAAATGAATTTGGTTGGTTTGTGTTTGTTTTTGTTTTTGTTGACCCTGCAACTGGATAAGTTAGAGAGACAGAAACTGAAGGAAGTGATTCAGGAGAAAATATGGGGACTGGGTCGAAGCAGACTTAAGTAGAAGATGACAGTGAATACCATTCTTGCAACAAAGCCCAGATGACAGACACAGCAGAGGCCCATGACTTCAGGTAGGAGAACAGTAACAGAAATAGCAGGATTAGACTCATGGTTGGATGCGTTAGACTCTCCAGGACTTGCCAGAAATATCTTACTGGGGCACTTTTCAGAATGGCTAAGGGTCTGGGAGTATTGTAATTCCTATTGGGAAATTTGAACATTTATGTTAATGTGACCTTATATGTGCCCAAAAGCAATATGATTGTTGACATCTGAGGCACATCTATATTCTTTTGCATCTATAACAATACCTTATACCTAGTAGATATGCAATAACTATTTGCTTGAATGAACAACACACATTTGTCTAATTCTTTGATTAACCATGAGCAGTCAAGTACATCCTTAGTCATCAGTCATGAGGCAGAACTACCTTGAGTTGGGAAATATGAACTTCAAAATAATTTTACAAAATAAATTCAACTGTATAATGCCTAATAAAAGACCTGAGCAGAGGTTTTTTGTTTGTTTGTTTTAGGAGCAATAAGTATAAAGGTAGTAAAAGAAGTAGCAAGGGCACTCAAAATCTCCAATTTGTAGAATTTTTTAAAACTACCACAATGCAAATGCAAATTTGTGCCTGTAACACTTTGCTGTCAAAAGAAATTGATCTCTGTGTGAATGATAATACTTAAGCTCATGGCCTTTTTTGAGGAAATGCACCTGCAGCAGAATGACAAATGAGGGGAGGCGGATTATTTGGCACATGGTCAGGATGGTTACAGGAACCTGTTCTGAAATAGGAGAAGCAGAGACTCCTGAATAGAAATGATTAAATTCATATTTTTCAGAATTTCTCAATTCTATTTCATATTTTACCTGGACTTATTTTATCCATGCAGTGCCCTTGGTAATTTCGGAGTGAAATCATAGGGATTTGTGGATTACTTGCAGATTCTGATTTGAAACCACTGTAGTTTTGGGGGAACCCACAACCCTCTGATTATACTTTGTATGAGATGACACATGGTTCAACTTGTTGCTATCCAGGGGATGAAGGCAGAGCAAGGACTGAGTCAATTACAAAGAGTTCTTTCCAAACTGAGGATAAATGGTTTTTGTTGTAAGGTATCTTCCTAGAGATTCTTGCTTTCCTGACTCTATTTTCCTCCTGAGTGACAACAAAAATATATCTTGAAAAACCTATTTTATCCACTTCAAGTTTTTGTATACAGGTACTATATCTTCAATATCAGATTTATTTTTTACTTTACAAGCATTCATATTGGTGTCACATACTTCGCTG